>NC_090411.1:32954803-33554803 GCF_036365525.1 Heterodontus francisci | reverse complement strand
AAGGGGACGGGGGTGGAGGGGGGTGGAAGGGGGGTAAAGGGGGGGAGGGGGGGTGGAATCTGGTGCAGGTAATAAGCCATTTCCTCAGTGCCCACCATCGACGTCCGGAAAGCTCATCCACGTCCTTCGGGAGGTGAAGCATCATTTGGCAGACTTAGAGGTGATTACATTTGCTAAGGGTTTTTTTTTGCAGTGGTTTAAATAAAGGCATGCAGCATTGCCGACAGTGCGCTGCAGATGCTCTCCGAGCCATCTCCCGCGGGCGCTTTGAAGTTGCGGCCGGCGGGGCCGTTCGTGGATGCCTTGGGTGTTCGGGGCACCTTTTCACAGGACTTCTCTCGGGTCCCGCAGCTCCTTCTTCACCTCAATGGACTTACCGCACGCCGTGGCTGCAGACACTCTGGACTGTGAAGACAGCAGGATCGGAGATTGAAGTATCGGCAGCTGTTCTCGTCAGCTTCATCCGGATCAATAAATCCCCTGGACCTGATGATCTACATCCCAGAGTGTTGAAAGAGGTGGCTGCAGAGATAATAGATGCATTGGTGGTCATCTTTCACAATTCTATAGACTCTGGAATGGTTCCTGCAGATTGAAGGTAGCAATTGTAACCCCACTATTTAAGAAAGGAGGGAGAGAGAAAACAGACCTGTTAGTCTAACATCAATCATAGGGAAAATGCTAGAATCTATCATAAAGGATGTGATAACAGGGACGTAGAAAATAACGGTAGGATTGGGCAGAGTCAACATGGATTTAAGAATGGGAAATCATGTTTGACAAACCTGTTGGAATTTATTTGAGGATGTAACCAGCAGAATAGATAAGGGGGAACTGGTGGATGTGGTATATTTAGATTTTCAGAAAGCTTTTGATATGGTCCCACACAAGAGGTTAGTAAACAAAATTAAGAGCATATGCGATTGGGGGGAATATACTGGCACGGATTGAGAACTGGTTAATGGACAGAAAACAGAGAGTAGGAATAAAGGGGTCATTTTCATGTTGGCAGGCTGTGACTAGTGGGGTACCACAAGGATCAGTGCTTGGGCCCCAGCTATTCACAATCTATATCAATGATTTGGATGTGAGGATTAAATGTAGTATTTACAAGTTTTCAGATGACACAAAAGTAGGTGGAAGTGTGGGTTGAGGAGGAGGATGCAAAGACGTTTCAAGGGGATTTGGAGAGGCTAAGCAAATGGGCAAAAATTTCGCAGATGGAATACAATGTGGAGACATGTGAGGTTATCCACTTTGGTAGGAGAAACAGAAATAGAGTATTTCTTCAATGGTGATAGGCTGGGAAGTGTTGAACATCAAAGGGTTTTGGGTCTCCTTGTTCATGAGTCACTGAAAGCTAACATGCAGGTAGAGCAAGTAATTAAGAAGGCAAATGGTATGTTGGCCTTTATTATAAGAGGATTTGAGTATAGGAATAAAGAAGTCTTACTGCAATTATGTAGATGAGCAAAAAACTGTGGATACTGGAATTCTGAAATGAGAACAGAAAGTGCCAGAAACACTCAACAGGTTTGGCAGCATCTGCAATGATATAGAGTCATAAAGCACAGAAACAGGCCCTTCGGCCCATCAGGTCTGTACCAGCCATCGAGCACTTAACTATTCTAATCCCATTTTACAGCATTTGGCCCATATCCTTGTATACCATGGCACTTCAAGTGCTCATCTAAATACTTCTTATATGTTGTGAGGATTCCTGCCTCTACCACCGCTTCAGGCAGTGTGTTCCAGATTCCAACCATCCTCTGGGTGAAAAAATGTTTCCTCTAATCCTCTCTAACCTTCCTGCCCTTTACCTCAAATCGATGCCCCCCTGGTTATTGACCCCTCCGCTAAGGGAAAAAGTCTCTTCCTATCTAACCTATCAATGCCCCTCATAATTTTGTACACCTCAATCATGTCTCCCATCAGCCTTCTCTGCTCTAAGGAAAACAACCCTAGCCTTTTCAGTCTCTCCTCATAGCTGAAATGCTCCAGCTCAGGCAACATCCTGGTGAATCTCCTCTGCACCCTCTCCAGTGCAATCACATCCTTCCTATAGTGTGGTGCCCAGAACTGTACACAGTATTCCAGCTGTGGCCTAACTAGAGTTTTATATAGCTAGCGCCTTGGTGAGACCATACCTGGAGTAATTTTTGCAGTTTTGGTCTTCTTACCCAAGGAAAGATTTACTTGCCATAGAAGGAGTGCAACGAACGTTCACCAAACTAATTTCTGGGACGGAGGGTTGTCCTATGTGGAAAGATTAACTAGACTGGGCCTTTATTCTCTGGAGTTTAGAAAAATGAGAGTTGATCTCATTCAAACATACAAAATTCTTACAGGGCTGGACAGGGTAGATGCAGGAAGGATGTTTCCCCTGTCTGGGGAGTCTAGAACCAGGAGACACAGTCTTAGAATAAGGAGCAGGCCATTTAGGATTGATTTGAGGGGGAATTTCTTCATGCAGAGGGTGGTTAATCTGCGGAATTCTCCGCCCCAGAGGGCTGTGGAGGCTCAGTCATTGAGTATTTTCAAGATTGAGATCGATAGATTTCTACATATTAAAAATATCAAGGGATATGGGGATAGTGCAGGAAAATGGTGTTGAAGTAGATCAGACATGATCTCATTGAATGGCGGAGTGGGCTTGAAGGGCTGAATGTCCTACTCCTGCTCCTATTTCTGATCTTATGTATAGTGGTGTGCTATATGAGTATGGTGAACTCAGTGTGAAGTTGGAACTTGGTCTCTAGGACTGTTTGGTGGTCATTCTGACCAATACTGTCATGGATAGATGCAGCTGGAACAAGGAGAGTTGTGAGGATGAGGTCAATTAGGTTTTCCCTTGCGTTGATTCTCTCACCACCTGCCACAGGCCAAGTATGACAGATATGTCCTTTAGGACTTGGCCATCTCGGTGAGTGCTACCAAGGCACTTAGTGATGGACATTGAAGTCCCCACCCAGAGTACATTCTGTTCCCTTGCTGCCCTCATTGCTTCTTCCAAGTGGTGTTCAACATGGAGGAGTATTGATTCATCAGCTGAGGGAGAGCAGTAGGTGGTAATCAGCAGGAGGTTGATGTTGGTTGAGAGATAAATATTGGCCCGGAACACTGGGGAGAACTCCCCTGCTCTTCTTCGAAATTGTGCCATGGTATCTTGTACGTCCACCCGAGAGGGCAGACTGGGCCTCGGTTTAACATCTCATTTGAAAGACGGCACCTCTGACAGTGCAGTGCTCCCTCAGTACCGCACTAAAATAGTCAGTCTGGATTATGGGCTTAAGTCTTTGGAATGGGGCTTGAAACTACAACCTTCTGACTCAGAGGTTGGTGTCATTTCCACTGTTGAGACCAAGAAGATTTTGCCCCTTGGTTACACCCTTGCCCTCCTAACACTGACCCACAAGCCTGTAGCACCAATACCTAACATCAGCAGAGTCAGTCCAGTAGCCTGTGTGACTGTTAGTTCTGTGTGAGTAACACCTAGTGCTCCTCCAATATGTGTCAAACACTGATAAAAATTAAACTGCTAAACTGAAGCATTCACTCACTTTTTCTTGCTCAAAGCAAACTGAAGGGTTCAAGAAACGATGGTTTACACTGGATCACCGACGCCTGATGTATTACAAGGACCCCCTGGTACGTACGTTCTAAACTGGGCCTCAAATCCGTCCAGGAAGAGCTGGAAGAGGTCCCTCTCTCACACATTCATTCTCACACTCACTTTCTCTCACATTCTCAATCTTACACTCTCGCTCATCATTGTCTGTTGCACTCAACCTCTCAATCTTTTTCTCTTCATTCAGACTCGTTCTGTCACTTGTTTACATACTCACTCGCTCACACTCTGTCACTCTCGCTTTCTCTCACACACGCTAGTTTTCATGTTCTCGCTCTCTCACGTTCATTCTCACTCTCTCACGTTCATTCTCACTCTCTTGCGCCCTCACACTCATTTTCTCTTACATTCTCTCTCACACTCTTTCTCTCATACACTCACTCTGTCAATCTTTTTCTCGCTCTTCACTCTCTCACACTCACTCTCTCACCCTGGTTCTCTTTCTCACAAACTCACTTTTTCTCACACTCTTTCTCCTGATTATAAGGGTCCTGTGTGAAAGATTTGGAAATGCTCTCAATACAGCTCTTAGTGGGTTTGGGCTCACCATACAAGTCTACTGACTTGGAAAACTCGCACGGGGGGCGACACAATTTCTGGTGCAGGAAGCGAGTTGTGCAATGGAGAGCAATTCTTTTTGAGACTCGGCTATATTGTTGGGACATTGTAGAGGGATGTGAAGCAGATGAGAAAGAGGTAGTGGGAGGGGAAGGACGCTCGTGAGGGGTAGAAACAGCAGCAGCAACCAATTGGGCCGAATGGCCTGTTTCTGGGCTGTAGATACTTTATAATTCTATATAAGTGAGCAAATTGAAAAGAGAATGTTTTTACAGTAATTCAAATAGTGAGAGAGGCAAATACTGAGGATGTCAAGGCCTTGGAAAGGGTGAGGAGGAGATTTATTAGAATGGTACCAGGGAGGAGGGACTTCAGTTATGTGGAGAGACTGGAGAAGGTGGGATTGTGCTTCTTAGAGCAGAGAAGGTTAAGGGAAGATTTAATAGAGGTGTTCGAAATGAAGGGCTTGGTAGTGTAGATTGGGAGTAATTATTTCCAGTGGCACGAGGGTTGGACATAGATTTACGATTAATGACCAGAGAGGAGATGAGAATTTTTTTTTACACAGTGAGTTGTTGTGATCTGGAATGCGCTGCCTGAAAGGGCGGTGGAAGCAGATTCAATAGTAACTTTCAAAAAGGAATTGGATAAATACTTGAAGGGAAAAAATTTGCAGGGCTGTGGGAAACGAGTGGGGGAGTTGGACTAATTGGATAGCTCGTTCAAAGATAATGTGCTAACTCCTAAAACCTCCTGGCCCCACAGTTAGAGAGCATTAAAGGACCGCAGTGTATGTTGTTTCCGCAGGATGCGTTTGCCAAAGGAGAAGTCTTCATTGGCAGCAGTGACAACGGATACCTGGTCAAAGTGGGGCTTCCCCCAGGCGCCCAGGGAAACCCAAGCTGGCAGTATGGCATCACCATAGTAACACCGGACAGGGAGTTCCTGTTCACATGCGAAACGGAAAGCGAGCAGCAAGGTTGGATGGTGGTGTTCAAACAAGTGATGAGTCAACAGATGTCACCCCAGGAATACACAAGTAGGTTTCGCAGTCTCTCTTTCACATGCTCTCCTGGCTTGAGTTGACCATGAAATTTCCCCTAGCGTTGGAGAGCTACTCTGCAGCTTACGAACACTGTTGGAACTCCGTCACTGGCCATTGTAGCCACACAGAACAGGAAAATCCCAGGTCCCATACTACAGCCTCTGCTCAGTTAGCAAATTGCAGAGTCAGGCCAACTATTGGAGCATTAGTCTTGGCCTCAACAGTCTGGACAAGGGGAGGGGGTATGAAATCAGCCAGGGCTGATCAATGTCTGGCCCTTGGGTGTTTTTTATTCACAGGATATAGGTGTCACTGGCAACACCAGCATTTATTGCTCATCCTTCATTGCCCTTGACAACTGAGTGTCTTGCTAGGCCATTTCAGAGGGAAGCTAAGAGTTAACCACATTGCTGTGGGTCTGGAGTCACATGTAGGCCAGACCAGGTAAGGACAGCAGATTTCCTTCCCTAAAGGACGTTAGTGAACCAGATGGGTTTCTGTGACAATCGATGATAGTTTCGTGGCACCATTACTGAGACTAGCTTTCAATTCCACATTTTTAAAATTAATTGAAATTATTAATTACTTGAATTTAAATTTGGTGAGATTTGAACCCATGTCCCCAGGGCATTAGCCCGGGTCTCTAGATTACTAGCTCAGTGACATCTTCACTCCCTCCACCACCGACGCACAGTGGCAGCAGTGTGTACCATCTACACGATGCACTGCAGCAATGCACCAAGGTTCCTTAGACAGCACCTTCCAAACCTGCGACCTCTACCAACTAGAAGGACAAGGGCAGCAAATACGTGGGAACACCACCACCTGCAAGTTCCCCTCCAAGTCAAACACCATCCTGACTTGGAACTATATCGCTGTTCCTTCACTGTCGCTGGGTCCAAATCCTGGAACTCCCTTCCTAACAGCACTGTGGGTGTACCTACCCCAAATGGACTGCAGCGGTTCAAGAAGGCAGCTCACCACCACCTTCTCAAGGGCAATTAGGGATGGGCAATAAATGCTGGCCTGGCCAGTGACGCCCACATCCCATGAATGAATAAAAAAAAATCACCACTATGCCACTGTTCCCAGGCGAGGGATTGGATGTGAAGCCCTCCTTGGCGGAATAGCCTGCCAATATACTCACACACGAAGAATGGATAGTTCCTCAATGACAATCCATAGAACCCATAACCCAGCAAGAGTCAGGAGATTGGGGGAGGAGCTACACTGGAGGGAGGAGCTGCAGTGGAGGAGGAACTATACTTGGGGAGAAGCAATACTGGGGAAGGTACTACACTGGGGGAGAGAAGCTACACTGGGGGGAGGATTTACACGGGGGAAGAGGAGTTACACCACACCCTTGTCCCTCACACCAACACCAGTCCATCTGGCTTGTCATTTCCTCAAGGAAGTTGGAGAGGAGATGGGACAGAGAGGGGAAGAGCAAGAAGTGATTGCAGGGCTACTCACTGTCCTGTGTAGGTTTCTTCCTCAATTTAGTTAATGATTTTCCTTTCCCTTTCAGTGGAAGCCTATTTCAAGCACAGACGATAAACGTCCAACGAGCTGACCTCCAACCTCTGACCTCGGCTTTACAGATAAACATGACACAATGCCATAAAGATGCTGCTGGAAGGTTAACAGGTTCCTCACGTTTACCAATGATACCAATTATTACTGATGGAAGTGGAGCCATTTCCCCTGCGGTCTTGGCTTCGTAAACCTGTGGCTCACGTTTTAGAACGTTCTAGAACAGAAGCAGGACATAAATCGTTAGGCTGTATTAAGCAGGTGCTGAGGGTTTTCATATGACAGACTAATCCAAGGTGACTCAACATCTGGGTTTGAAGCGGCAATTCAGGAATCAGATCGTAGGTTAAATGGACATTAAAGGGTAGATTGTACAGAGATTCTACAGCTTCGTGTTCCTTCTGAAGAGTTCCATGTGCTGGGAGTGTACTCTGCAAATCCCGGCACGGAGACCAGTACACTCAGCAGAATATTTTATTCATTGTTATCAATTAGGGAAATGAAAAATTGTCATACTGGAGCAATAAAGGAATGTTCTTTAGAGGATAGAGCTGAGACACATTGATGGAACAGTGTAAAGGGAACTTTATATCTAATCCCTTTTTTTTTCCACACATTGGTCAAGCAGACATTTGCCACATCTGCAGTGTCAGCCAGTCTTTGACTATTGAGGAGTCACAGCTGACTGACGTCCATTCAACAACCCTCTCCCCTCTCCCCAGTCCCCCACCACCCACGCTCTCCCCCATTGCCCCACTCGCGTGCCACTGGCCAAGTCTCACTCACAAAGAGCTGCTCAATTCAATGGCTCACCACCACCTTCTCTAGGGCAATTAGGGATGGGCAATAAATGCAGGCCTAGCCAGCGAAGCCCATATCACGTGAACAAATAAAAAAAAATCCTGGGAAGTTCAATGTCATTACCTGGTGGACACAGAGAGAGTGCTTGATGGGACAGTGTAGAGGGAGCTTTACTCTGTATCTAACCCCCGTGCTGTACCTGTCCTGGGAGTGTTTGATGGGGACAGTGTAGAGGGAGCTTTACTCTGTATCTAACCCCCGTGCTATACCTGTCCTGGGAGTGTCTGATGGGGACAGTGTAGAGGGAGCTTTACTCTGTACCTAATCCATTCTGTACCTGTTCTGGGAGTGTCTGATGGGGACAGTGTAGAGGGGGCCTTACTCTGCATGTAACTGTATTTAACCAAGCTAATACTGGTTGTCTAAAACAGGAAAGTGTTCGATTCCACTGTACTGACATCCCTCACCTTGATCAATAATAATATCCTGCCAAAAGTGAAATGTGTGATCATTCCTGTTTCTATTCGAGATTGCTGCACCCTTGGAAAAAAGAGAGGTCCTTTGGGCAGATATATGGATACCTCACAGTTGATCCCACCATGGTCTGCAGGCATGTGTCAGTCACACAGAGGCCGCCCTCAGGGGAAATGCAGCCCTGTGGCTGCTCAGTGAATGGTGAACACTCTTTGTTAAAATGTTAAATGTTAAATTAGACAATTTCTAATGTTCAATTAAAATAAAGGAAAACAATGGAAAGAAAACTGATTTTGTTTGAAAACTGGTAGCCTCAATGTGGCAAACCAACACACTCCAATATAGAATGTCACCTAGGTAGAAACCTGGGCCAACAACATCTTGCATTTATATAGCACCTGGAACTTTTTTCTGGTTTGGTAATGTTCCTGTCACATGCCTTGGGACGTTTTATTATGGTGAAGGCACTATGTAAATGTACATTGCTGTTGCTCACACACAGAGGAACAGAAAACAGGACTGGGAAAGGCTGTGCAGTCACACAGTTAACTCTCTCAATCGCCCACTCACTCAAACATCTCTCCAAGTTTCCCTTGAATTTTCCCACACTATCTGCCCGCCTACAAAGTCTATTCCACATGCTGGCCTCCCTCTGAGTACAGCAGTTAAACTGTCTTTTCCCCTTTCATTTTCTCAGGTGGAGCCCCTGCCCCTGCTTCTAGACTTAGTGACAATCAGTAACCAATTACCAGGTTCCAATTTCTCGAAATCCTTCAGCGTCTTGAGTACTCTCTACCCATAATCTTTCTCAACTCTGGAGTAAATAATCCAGGGCCCTTCAGCCTCTCCTCAGCCATGGCTCAATGGATCGCTCGCCCACCTGAGTCAGAAGGTCCTGGGTTCAGTCCCACTCCAGAGACTTGAGTCCATAATCCAGGCTGACACTTGCAGCAAAATACTGAGGGAGTGCCTCACTGTCAGAGGTGCCATCTTTCGGATGAAACTTTAGGCCATATCTGCCCTGTCAAGTGGATGCGAAAGATCCTACGGCCACTATTTTGAAGATCTGGAGAGTTCTCCCTGGCGTCCTGGGACCAGTGTTTATCCCTCAACCAACATCACTAAAAACAGATGATTTGTTCATTATCTCATTGCTGTTTGTGGGAGCTTGCTGTGCGCAAATTGGCTGCTGCATTTCCTACATTACAACAGTGACTACACTTCAAAAAGTATGTCATTGTGAAGTGCTTTGGGACATCTGAGATCAAGAAAGGTGCTTTATAAATGCAAGTTCTTCCTACCTTTTCTCCACAGGATCAGGAGTTGTAATCTGGGCCTCGGTTGCCCTTTTCTACACTGTCTCCAATACCTGGTCGAATAGTTCCAAAGATTAGAAAGCCACTGAAATGATTGAGATCAGAAATAACAGATCAGAGAGGAGTACCCCGAACAAACCAATTGGTACGGTATCAGCGGGTGAGCTTGAATTTGTGCAGACCAGCAATTCCTGGGTTCTGGCTCTGCTGTGTTAGCTGTTGGAGTCAGATGAGGACAGGGTGGAGCTCTCATGTGATCCCTCCATGACTAAATAACCTTCCAGAGCTCAGATCTAGGGTTGGACTTAAAGATTGACCATTCGGTTAACATATTACAGCTTCAAGCAACAAGCACAACTTGGATTTATGCTGCACTTTTAACGTAGTAAGACATCTCAAGCTGCTTAACAGCAGCGTTAGCAAACAACGTTTGATATTGAGGCACATAAGGAGATTTTAGGTCAGGTGATCAAAAACTTGATAAAGAGCAGAGAGAGGTAGAGAAGTTTAGGGAGGAATTCCAAAATGTAAGGCCCAGGCTGCTGAAGGCACATCCGCCAATGGTTGCACAGTGAAAATCACATGTACGCAAGAGGCCAGAATTGGAGCACTGCGTGCTATATGTGGTCTGGGAGTGTTCAATGCCAGACCTGATTGTCTGGGACGGAAAGCTTTTGATTTCCTCACTTCAATGAGCACGAAAACTAACAGCGATTCAAAAGAAAATCCTTTTTCGAAACTCAGCAGCATTTAATGCATTCAATAGATGCTTGGTGTGATATGTAACACAGAAGCTTTAAGTCAGAGGGAGCATGGTTATTGGCAGGGGAGTCACACTGAGAGGGAGTGAATCAGAAATCATAAAATGACGAGATGCGGGTTCATCGATTAAACTCAAGCTGAGCAAAATGTAGGGGGTGGGGGGGGGGGGGGAGGGCAGGAGCAACACCACAGGACGTGCGACTGAGCAGTCAGCTGTCAGTCACTGTAAATCAAAGATCCAAACGCAAATATTGAAATTTCTCTCAAGGCAGAGATATGCAAATGACTCAAGAGTGAAAGAGCTTGCACTGATATCATGCCTTTCATGACTGCAGGATATTTAAAAGTGTTTCACAGCCAATACATTACTTTTTGAAGTGTAGTTCCTATTGTAAGGTAGGATACTCAGCAGGCAGTTTGCACAAAGCAAGTTCAACACAAGAACACAAGAAATAGGAGCAGGAGTAGACCATATGACCCATCGAGCCTGCTTTGCCATTCAATATGATCATGCTGATCTTAGGCTTCAATTCCCCTTTCTCGCCCACTCACCCACCATATCCATTGATTCCCTGATAAACGAAAAATTTATCTATCCCAGCCTTAAATATATTCAATGATGGGGTACCCTCTGGGGTAGAGAATTCCAAAGATGCACAACCCTTTGAGTGAAGTAATTTCTCCTCATCTCAGTCCTAAATGATTGGCCCCTTATCCTGAGACTGTGCCCCCGTGTTTTAGATTCCCTGACCAGTGGAAACAGTGTCTACACTACCCAGCACCTTGAGAATCTTGTGTGTTTCACTTGTTTCGGGGCAGCACAGTGGCGCAGTGTTAGCACCGCAGCCTCACAGTTCCAGCGACCTGGGTTCAGTTCTGGGTACTGCCTGTGCAGAGTTTGCAAGTTCTACCTGTGACCATGTGGGTTTCTGCCGGGTGCTCCGGTTTCTTCCCACAGTCAAAGACTTGCAGGTTGATAGGTAAATTGCCCCTAGTGTAGGTAGGCGGTAGGGAACGTGGTATTAATGTAAAAGCAAAATACTGCGGATGCTGGAAATCTGAAACAAAAACAAGAAATGCTGGAACCACTCAGCAGGTCCGGCAGCACCCGTGGAAAGAGAAGCGGAGCCAACGCCTTGGGTCAGTGACCCTTCATCGGAACGTAGGATTAGTATAAATGGGTGATTGATGGTCTTCACAGACTCAGTGGGCCGAAGTGCCTGTTTCAGTGCTGTATCTCTCTATGAGATTGCCTGTCATTCTTCTAAACTCCAGAGAATATAGACCCAATTTACTCAGCCTTTCATCATAGGACAACCCCCTCATCCCAGGGACCAATTTAGCAAACCTTCACTGTACTCCTCCACTGCAAGTATATCCTTCCTTAAATGTGGAGACCAAAACTGCACACAGTATTCCAGATGTTGTCTCACCCTCCACCTGTACTCCAATCCCCTTGTAATCAAGGCCAACATGCCATTTACCTTCCTAATTGCTTGCTGTACCTGCATGCTATTTTCTGTGTTCCTTGTACAAGGACACCCAAGTCTCTTTAACAGTTTCCAATTTTCCTGGCCCTAACCATCTCCTCTTCACCATGAATGTCCAATCTCACTACACTTTCCCCTCCCTTCCTAAACCAAGATCGGGTTCCCCTTGTCCTCACTTTCTATCCACCAGCCTCCAGCCGCCTGTGGGCGGCACAGTGGCGCAGTGGTTAGCACCGCAGCCTCACAGCTCCAGGGACCCGGGTTCGATTCCGGGTACTGCCTGTGTGGAGTTTGCAAGTTCTCCCTGTGTCTGCGTGGGTTTTCTCCGGGTGCTCCGGTTTCCTCCCACAAGCCAAAAGACTTGCAGGTTGATAGGTAAATTGGCCATTATAAATTGTCACTAGTATAGGTAGGTGGTAGGGAAATATAGGGACAGGTGGGGATGTTTGGTAGGAATAT
The DNA here is from genome assembly GCF_036365525.1 of Heterodontus francisci. NCBI lineage: Eukaryota > Metazoa > Chordata > Chondrichthyes > Heterodontiformes > Heterodontidae > Heterodontus > Heterodontus francisci. Next base: position 33,542,737 of record NC_090411.1, on the reverse strand, counting down.
GGGATTAGTGTAGGATTAGTATAAATGGGTGGTTGATGTTCGGCACAGACTCGGTGGGCCGAAGGGCCTGTTTCAGTGCTGTATCTCTAATCTAATCTAATCTAATCATATTCAATGGATCATCCTCCGCCAGTTCCGCCACCACCAGCGTGATGCCACCATCAAACACATCTTCCCTTTCCCTCCCCTTTCATTATTCCGAAAGGACTATTCCCTCTGCGACACCCTGGTCCACTCCTCAGTCATCCTTAGTACCCTCTCCACCTCCCATGGCACTTTTCCATGCAAGCACAGGAGGTGTAATACCTGCCCTTTCACCTCCTCTCTCCTCACTATCCAAGGCCCCAGACGCTCTTTGCAGTTTAAACAGTGATGTACGTGTATTTCTTTCAATCTAGTATCCTCTATTTGCTGCTCACAATGTGGTCTGCTCTACATTGGAAAGACCAAACAGATTGGGTGACAGCTTTGCAGAGCACCTCTGTTCAGTCCGCAAGCGTGACCCGAGCTACCGGGCACCTGTCCTTTTAATTCTCCATTCCACTCCCACTCTGACCTTTCTGTCCTCGGCCTCCTGCCTTGTTCCAATGAAGCTCAACATAAGCTCGAGGAACAGCATCTCATCTTTCGATCAGGCACTCTACAGCCTTCTGGACTCAATATTAAGTTCAACAATTTCAGATTGTAATCTCTGCCCTCATTTTGTTTCCTTTTCTTTGCAGCTTTCGGTCTTGCCCTTGTTGCTCTCTTGTTTTTGCTTTGACAGCCACTGTTCATCATTCGGCAATTCATACCTGCTCTCGGCACATCTTTTGTTTCTTTTCTTGCCCCATCATCACTCCCTTTTACCCTGCACGACTAACGCTTTTGTCATTTAATCGCTCCTGTCTTCCGCTCGATCACAGACCTTCCCTTTCGTTCTTTTCCCCCACCCTCCCCCATTTCACCTACTTAAAACCTATTACATTTTAAACTTTTCCCAGTTCTGATGAAAGGTCACGCAGCCCTGAAACATGAACTCTGTTTCTCTCTCGTCACAGATACTGTCTGACCTGCTGAGTATTTCTAGCATTTTCTTTATTACCAAAGTGCTGTTTATGGGAGCTTGCTGTGCACAAATTGACTGCTGCCTTTTCTACATTACAACAGTGACTCCATGTCAGAAAGTACTTAATTGGCTGTAAATCACATCGGGATGCCATGAGATCGTGAGTGGCACTATAGAAATGCAAGTTCTTTTTTTCTGTCCTTACTGTTGAAAAACAAAGTTGGATCAGTAAACACCACGACATTACCAAACACAAGAGGTTGTGGGGGAAAGACAGAGTGCTAATTTAAAAAGTCAGCTTTTGCCATTCAGTTCAGACAAACCACAGAGAAACTAATCAGCCCAATAAATACACGGCCTCCAATATATAGAAACATGTTGATGTATTCCTTTAACTCAAGTCACCGTTAACTTGATTAACTCTCCACAAACAATTCCTTACACCCTTTAGTGTTGCAATCAACTTCACCTCAGGGTAGCCAGTTCTGTTTCTGGATGATTCATCATATACCTCCCACCTCCAAACAATCACCTTTTCATCCCCCCATATTTGTCTAACAAATGAACAGAACTGTCCAGAGAAATATTTACAAAGCCCATTTTTTTTTAATGGCCCTTTTATTTTTCTCCTGGATGTTGCTCGCTGCAGTGTCCAGGAGATTAATCTGCAATTCCCGGAGATTCCAGGGCAATCCTGGAGTTGGCAAACATATCTACTCAGTTTTCTTCCTGAAGAGTTAGTGCTTCTCTCATTAACAACAACAGCAACTTTCATTTATACAGCGCCCTGAATGTAAAATGTCCCAAGGTGCATTGTTGGGAGAAAATTTGTCTCCGAGCCAAGTAAGGAGATATTAGAGCAGATACCAGTGGCGGAGTGGTTAGCACTGCAGCTTCACAGCTCCAGGGACCTGGGTTCGATTCCGGGTACTGCCTGTGTGGAGTTTGCAAGGGCCTGTTTCAGTGTTGTATCTCTAATCTAATCTAATCTAATAATCAAAAGCTGGGTCAAAGAGGTAGGTTTTTAGGAGAGAGAGTTGGGGAGGTTTAGGAATGGAATTCCAGAGTTTAGGGCCCAGGCAGCTGAAGGCACGGCCGCCAATGGTGGGGTGATTAAAATCGAGGATGAATAAGAGGCCAGAATTGGAGGAGCGCAGAGATCTCACAGGGTTGTAGGAGGTTACAGAGGTAGAGAGGGGGCGCAGCCTTGGAGGGATTTGAACACAAGGAGGGGAATTTTAAAATTGAGGCATTCTCCCCAGTTGCTGGTCTCACACCACTGAAACAGATTTTCTGATCATTTATTTCATTGCTGTTTATGGGAGCTTACTGTGTGCAAATTGGCTGCCACCTTTCCTGCATAATAACAGTGATTACACTTCAAAAGCACTTCGTTGTATGCAAATCATTTTGGGATGTCCTGAGGTTGTGAAAGACACTATGTAAGTTTTTTTCTATTCTGTTCTATAAAGTAGTTTTCTTTAGGTTAGATTAGAGATACAGCACTGAAACAGGCCCTTCGGCCCACCGAGTCTGTGCCGACCATCAACCACCCATTTATACTAATCCTACATTCCTACCAAACATCCCCACCTGTCCCTATATTTCCCTTCCACCTACCTATACTAGTGACAATTTATAATGGCCAATTTACCTACCAACCTGCAAGTCTTTTTGCTTGTGGGAGGAAACCGGAGCACACGGAGAAAACCCACGCAGACACAGGGAGAACTTGCAAACTCCACACAGGCAGTGCCCGGAATCGAACCCGGGTCCCTGGAGCTGTGAGGCTGTGGTGCTAACCACTGCGCCACTGTGCCGCCCAGTTCTATTGCTGTTCCCTTTAATAAACACAAGAGATTGAGAATGAGCAAAAGAGAGAAATAGAATGAGGACAAAAACAAGAAATAGAAAAGAAGAGAATGTTAAAAGAGAAGAAAAAGAGCAAACAGGAGAAATTTTGAATTAGGAAGAGAATGAAAGAAGGGTGTGAACCAAGAATGGAATTTCACTGGCCGGGAGTGGATGACATATAGAATAGCACATTATTTTTCTCATGTAGATGTTGGGATTAGTGTCTGGGGCAGCAATCAGCTGACAAAGCCAGTCAGCCGTTACCAAACTAAACAGAGAAGCTGGCAGAGTGAAAGGAGGAGAGGAAGAGAGGTGAGAGAAGAAGAGAAGGGGAAAAGAGAGAGAGGGGGAAAAGAGAGAGAGGGGGAAAAGAGAGAGAGGGGGAAAAGAGAGAGAGGGGGAAAAGAGAGAGAGGGGGAAAAGAGAGAGAGGGGGAGAGAGAGAAAGGGGGAAAGAGAGAGAGGGGGAAAGAGAGAGAGGGGGAAAGAGAGAGAAGGGGAAAGAGAGAGAAGGGGACAGAGAGAGAAGGGGACAGAGAGAGAAGGGGACAGAGAGAGAAGGGGACAGAGAGAGAAGGGGAAAGAGAGAGAAGGGGAAAGAGAGAGAGCAAGAGGGTGAAAGAGGGAGGGAAGGAGAGAGAGAGGGGAACAGAAAGGGGAAGAGAGAGAATAGGAGGGGGAAAGAGGGGAGAGTGAGAGGGGCTAAAGAGGGGGGAAAGAGGGGGAAAGGGAGAGAAAGGGAAGGAGAGGGAGTCATAGGGGAGAGAAAGGAGAAAGGGAGAGGGAAGAGAGTGAGGGGGTGGGAGGAAGAGGGAAGAGGGGAGGGAGAAAGACAGAGAGTGTGAGGAAGTGTGAGAGCAAGAGAGATAACAGGATAAATAGGGAGGGAGAGCTAGACACTAGAGCAGTCACCCATTCTCACTTTTTCCTGTAACAATCCCTTCACCCTGTGGCTCTCAGTCTGTATGTGAGACGATGGATTGTGTGACTGATGGAAACTCCTCGTTTGATGCACACAGTGTCCATCTATTGCTCTGGAGTGAGACAGATGGAAAATAGAGATTCTCATGGATATGAGATAGAGACGGATATCCTGGATTTTGTCTGTTGCACATTCCGTTAAGAGGAAAGGTGAGGCGTTTTATTCTGGATCAAGTGAGGAGGATTGCGGAAATTCATCTGAAGACTGGATAGACTTGAGCTGGATGGGGGAGTCCAAGAGCAGCTGCAACGCTGTATCAATGTAAGCTTGAATCAATATTTTCTATTCATGATCAATATATGTATTTAATTTTTTGTCTTACATTTCTCTTTTTTCCCATTATTTCCCTCCATAATTTTCTCCCTCCTTTTCCAATTCCTCAATGAATGGCATCTCTGTGCTACCTCAGCTTTGGTGGTCATTCTTGGCATGGGTTGGTAGGTTATTCTACCATATGAGGCATCATAGACTGGCCTCAGGAAACATCCAAACACAAACGCCACATACTCTCTGTAGCTAAGGGGCTCTGAGGGCAATCACAGCACTTCATCTGTGACCCCAAGTTGACTCGGTACTGGCTGGGAACCGAGTGTATTCCATTTTAACACGACACCCCCACCCACCACCTGTCTCCCTCCCCGCTCAATCAAAACGGCCAATATGAGTGTTGATTTCATCTCAAGACAGCTGGGGTACAAAATTACGCTTCAGTTGTACAGAGCCTTGGTCTAACCCCATCTGGAGTAATTGCGTTCAGTTGTGAGCATGTCTGCGGAAAGAGATATTGACCTTGGAGAAAGAGAATTCAGCACAGATTCACTAGAATGATTCTGGGGTTTAAAGGGTTAAATTATGAGGCCAAAGGACTCAAACCTAGCTTGTATTCCCTAGAGTTTAGGTTTAGGGGTGATCTGACTGAGGCATTTAAAATATTACATGGATTTGATTAGATGGATACAGAAAAACTATTCCCGGTGGTGCAAGAATCAAGAACAAGGTGGCATAATCTTAAAATTAGATCCAGGCCATTCAGGAGTGAAATGAAGCATTTTTTCCGCACAAAGCGGGGGTGGAAATCTGGAACTCAGTCCCCAGAATAAACGCAGGAAAGTTATCCCCAGAGCCTGGCAAATATTTATCCCTGAACCAACATCACTAAAGATAGATTATCAGGTCATTATCACATTGCCGTTTGTGGGATCTTGCTGTGTGCAATTTGACTGCTGTGTTACCTACATTACAACAGTGATTACACTTCAAAAGTACTTCATTGGTTGTGTTTGGGATCGTTGTGAGATTGTGATAGAAATGCAAGTTCTTGCATTGTAAACTTCACAGAATCACAGAATTGTTACAGTGAAGAAGGAAGCCATCGTGTTTGCACTGGCTTTCCGAAAGAACAATTCACTCAGTTCCATTCCCCCGTCTTCTCCCCGTAACCCTGCACATTCCTGGTTTTCATTTAATTCTAATTCCCTTTCGAATGCTTCAATTAAACCTGAGTCCACCATACTCTCAGGCAGTGCATTCCAGACCTTAACCACTCTCTGCGTTTTTTTTATTCATTCATGGGACGTGGGCATCGCTGGCTAGGACAGCATTTATTGCCCATCCCTAATTGCCCTTGAGAAGGTGGTGCTGAGCCGCCTTCTTGAACCGCTGCAGTCCATGTGGGGTAGGTACACCCACTGTGGTGTTAGGAAGGGAGTTCCAGGATTTTCACCCAGCAACAGTGAAGGAACGGTGATATAGTTCCAAGTTAGGATAGTGTGTGACTTGGAGGGGGACTTGCAGGTGGTGGCGTGAGAAGTTTTTCCTCATGTCACTTTTGCTTCTTTTACCAAATACTTTAAATCTGTGCCCTCTCGTTCTCGATCCTTTCATGAGTGGAAACAGTTTCTCTCTGTCTACTCTGTCCAGACCTTTCATGATTTTGAATACCTTGATCAAATCACATCTCAGCCTTCTCTTCTCCAAGGAAAACAGTCCCAACTTCTTCAATCTATCTTCATAACTGAAATTCCTCATCCTGGAACCATTCTTGTGAATCTTTTCTGTACTCACTCTAATGCCCTCACATCTTTCCTCAAGTGCCCAGAATTGGACGAATACTCCAGCTGAGGCCGAACTAGTGTCTTTTACAATTTCAACATAACTTCCTTGCTCTTGTACTCTATGCCCTGATTAATAAAGCCCAGGATACTCTATGCTTTATTAACTACTCTCTTAACCTGTCCTGCCATCTTCAATATATATATGCACATATACACCCAGGTCCCTCTGCTCCTGCACCCTCTTTAGAATTGTAACCTTTGTTTTATATTGTCTCTCCAAGTTCTTCCTACTGAAATGAATCACTTCACAGCTTCAAATATTTAAAACTTTTAAAAAGTAAACTTTAGGGCTGATATCAGGAGGTTTCTCCTCACACAGAGTGATTGGCACTTGGAGGTCAGATAAAGCAGTGGGGCCAAGAACCTTAGAATCTTTTAAGATACGTTTGGGTGTTGCAATTGGTGAAGCTTCTGTCGTGGTGGATGAATCAAGATGGGCTGAATGGCCTTCTCATCCTTAACTACCCAGCGATCATTTAAACCTATTGCTCATTCATGCCTTTCTCACCTCCAGACTCGACTATTCCAGTGCTGTCCCGCCCTCCATAATCTTCAGCTCATCTAAAACGCTGATGCCCCACTTCCTAACTTGTATCCAGTCCAATTCCTGTCTTTGTTCTCCAATGCTTCAAATTTAAAATTCTTATCCTTGTGTTGAAATCCCTTTCATTGACCCCTTTCTCCCAATCTCTGTATCCTATAGCCTTACAAACTTCCCCCCGCCCCGTCCTCAGAACATTCTACTCCTCTAACTCTTGTACATCCCCACTCTTCACTCCATGTCTTCAGTGTCTTCAGTCATGTAGGTCCCAGGCTCTCGAATTCCCTCTCAGCCTTTCTTAGAAATAACACCTCTTGGACCAAGCTTTCATCTCCTTCCCCCAACCCTTGCCTTTTTTGGCACAATGTCCCTTTTTTTTCCTTGCTTCTGCCTTTGTAAAGTGCCTTGGGATGTTTTCCAACTTTAAAGATATTATATCAATGCGAGCTACTGGTATTAATAATACCAGCTCTCTTACACTATCGGATTCATTTGCGGTCAGATGTAACATGGGCAGGAGTACAGAGGAAACTGGGGGAGTGGGGCATATCCCCCAATCTACTACCTCCCCCCACCCCCAAAGTTGAATTCTACACTTGGTAAATAGTCGAAGCTGGTTTTCCTGATAATGCCATAAGCAGTCTCAATCATAATCAATTCTTTTTCTTTTAAATCAAGTGACAGCTAAAATGAAGCCAGAAAAATTATGCAACTACTTTTGCTGAATACAAGAAAAATGGGTCAATGTTTCAAGTGAAGACCTCTCATCAGAGCTGCGAACTGAAAGACAAGGAAGCGAGAAAGGGCAGATGGAAGAGGCAATTTGGGATAGTTTGCACTTTGGGAGATAGAGTAAACCAGGTGAAATTGGATCAGCTACTGCAGTTCTCATTTTCAGTGAAGTCACACTGGGAATTGAAGCCTGTATGCACTGTGCTGGTCTGTGTGAAACAATAAATCTGCCCAGTTTACAGGGTCAAAGCAGTAGTGCCAAGATCAGGTTGCTCCTAGGCCAGAACTATTGGCACTGATAGATAACCATGTATCAGTGTAAAATCCCAATCTAGCTAGAGGGAGTAAAAGTGAGTGATAGGGAGAAGGACAGAGAGAGGTAGAGTGTGATAGAACTAGAGAGTGCAATGGAGAGAAAGGTGCAGAAAGAGACGGGAGAGGAATCAGAGAAAAATGATGAGCAAAGTGTGCAATGGAGTGAGAGGAAAAGAGAGAGAGAGTAATAAAGGGAGGGGAAAGAAATTGGAGAGAAAGAGGGCAAAAGAGCAAAATTCTGATCACCCACATAAAATACAGAGAGTTGGCAAATTTAAGGGCATCACACACATGTGGCCAAGAGTTTCACGTGTGTCTCTGTGCCATGTACAGAAATAATAATCACCCAGCTCAGAGCAGCAATGCCCACAGTTTATTGCCCATTCCCATTCTTACCCAATGCCCACACAGGAGTCACTGGAGACCAATCAGAAGCAGGAGCTCAGCCTGATCATCAACTCACCCTTGGCCTGGGACGATGGGGACAACTGAACCACTCTTCCTGAAGCCCCAAGAGCATAGGTCAGGGGTCAAACCTGGACCCCCTGGTCTTTATGGCTGAGTCCCGCCATGGGCAGCTCATTCACCCAGAGTGTTACTGATAAAGAGGCTCAGCATTGTCATTTTCACATGCTTTTTTTGAATTGGTGGAGGAGGTATATTTTGAACAAGGGAGGCTATTAAATAAAACACATTTGACTACTAATGCCGCAGTTATTTAATGACATGATTAAAATAATGTAGTTTACTTTCCTCGTACAACATTTCCGATGGAGCTATTCCCCACGAGGTCATTAAGATTCAGTCAAGGGTTATTTGTTATTTATGAGACATTTAAAGAGCTCTGTGTTAAGAAGGACTTGCACTGACACACTTGGTGAAGCTTCATGTGATCTGGACTGTCTGCAGCAATTGAGTGTCACGGGCCACACAACATGAGCTGTCCCATTGTATCACTTAATTCCTGCCCAGGAATGGCCAAATTAGCGTTAAGATTGTTAAGCTTCTTATCTCCAGGATTGCTGGTGATTAAGGAGGGAGATGGCAGCATTCCAAACCTCACTATCTCACTGGCCCAATCACGGAACAAGCTCTTTAGAGAGAGGGCACAGGCACAAAGGGATACCCTGTATGCAATCCATGCTGTACCTGTCCTGGGATTGTTTGATGGGGACAGTGTAGAGGGAGCTTTACCCTATACCTAACCCTGTGCTGTGCCACTTCTGGGAGTGTTTGATGGGACAGTGAAGAGGGAGCTTTACTCTGTATCTAACCCCATTTTTTTTTAATCTAACCCCTTTTTTTTTTTGAAGGTGGCCTTGAGACCCCAGGCCTCTTTTATGTATGTTATGTTAAGGGGGCCTTTAATCCTCAGGATCCCTTTATATACATTTTAAAAGTAACTTTGTTAAAATCGAATAAATAAACCAAAAACTCAAATTAAAATGCCATTCTCGACATCGACAATGCACTCCAGTCCCTGCGGTGCCTGCCAGCCATGGAAGGCCTCAAGTCTGCCGGTGGACACCGCATGCTCCTTCTCCAGGGACACCCGGGCACGAACATAACCTCGGAGGAGGGGCAGGCAATCGGGGAGGACAGACTCCCTGATGGCCCACAGCCTGGACCTGTGAATTGCCACCTTGGCCAGGCCCAGGAGCAGAGCGACGAGGAGATCCCCCTCAAAGAAGCGCACTTGCAACGCGCCGGGCCTGGGTGCGTACACGTTCACAAAGTGGAGCGGCACTCTACCCAGGTGAACAGCGAGGTGGAGCAAGCGGCCCGGCACTAGCTCCTTGACCCCCAAGATCTCCGGCTGAAAAGTCGGGGCCAACAAGATAGCCACCCCACTAGAGGTAGGGGTGAGGTGACTCATGTAGACCCCACCCTGCCACTCCAGGAGCCAGGTGGCTTCGTCTCCCGGAACGGTGTGGGTTTCCTGCAGAAAGCGCACCGCGTATCTCCCTTCCCTGAGGACTGAGAGATTGTGAAATCTGCGGTGAGACCCCCTGCTGCTGTTAATGTTGAGGCTGGCTATGGTTATCTTCATGTCAAAGGTACTAAAAACCCGTCACCAACAGCTCACTGTGAGGAGGGAGTGGAAGTGCACCTGGCCCTCCACTCCCCAGCAACCCATTGAGGAACACATTAAAACGGCGCCTCTCAACCAGTTTCACGCCCGCGCGCTTGCCCGCTTTAAGAGCGGCACGGAGGGACTGGATGATCAGCGCCAGATTCGACCAACGGCCGAGGGCCAGCTGAACTTTATTGCGGCAGCCCCTGCAAACCGCGAGGAAATCCCGGAGTTCCGCCGTGGGGATGAGGGGAGATTCGGTGGGAGGCAGGAGGGACTCCACAACCTCACTGGCGATGGAATCAAGGTCATCCTCCGTGCCCCACACTGAATCCCCATCCTCCTCCGGATTGTCACCGCCAGCGGCCGACACATCCACCACACACTGTGGGGCGGACGTCCCGGCCGCGCCAGCTGGTCCTGCCTCAGTCAAGATCCCACCCCCAGGATCGATGGCGGAGGAGTCCTCGCTGGGTTCTACTGTGAAACTGGAGCCTGTGGGCACCAGCAGTTCAGGACCCCCCTCCACCTCCGTCCTCAGGCCGATGAGTGGTCCAGGGGAGACAGATGTTCCCGACTCCGGGAATCCAGCCAGAGCCAAGACCGGAGGCGGAGAGAGGAGGCCATCTCCCGCTCCAACAGCACCCACCGGCCCAGCAGATGGGGCAGCATTCTCAGTTATAACTGGGTCGGGTGTCTCCTGGTTGGTGGTGGACTCCGGCTGGGAGGGTCGACCCTCTGGGGCCCCGACCTCCCCTTCACTCAGGGCACCCTACCCAGTAGCAGTGGCAGAATGGGCGGCATCCTCATGCTCCCCCACCACAAGCAGGGCCCCACTTACTCCTCCAGGAGGGGCCTCATGTACCGGGGCCTTCCCCTCCCCTCCATCCTGAGGAATAGGGTGCTCCTGCCCGGACTTTGTAGCCTTGGTGGTGGCGGTAGGGGAAACCTGGGGACCCGAAACAGGAGACAGCTCCCCTCCAACAGATGGGCCCTGCGCCTCAGGGCCCTGTGTTATTTCTGTGGAGGGGTGCCTTCTCCTCTTTTTCCCACTAGGGCGCAGAGGCTCAGAGACCTCCATGTCATCAGAGGCCTCTGCCTCCGCACCCTCCTTCTTTTTAGTCACCCTGGGCCTGAGCCCAGCCCTGGGACAGGTGGATTCCGTGAGAACGGGCTTTGGGCTGAGCTCAGGCTCGGGTTGTTTCAATGTGTCCAGGGGATGCGCCTCCGTGTCTTCCTTCCACTCGGACGGGCACTCCCCTCCCCGCTGGAGGCTGTGAAATCCACAGCCTCCGGAACCGACTGAGCGGTGTCTGTGGGAGGACCCTGGGCCGCTGAGGTGGAGCTGGCGGCCGGGAGGTTGGGGCAGTTCTTACGAACATGCCCCACCCCCTTGCAGACATGGCATCGCGCCCCGTCCGAGGTCCAAAAGACGCGGTAGGCCGTCCCCTGGAACTCCACATTAAATTGGCCTTCAGAGTCCTCCTCCCGCGCCAGCTGCATAAATAACTGGCGGCAGAAGGAGTAGACATGTTGGAGGCTGTATTCCCGAAGACCTTGCCGGACTGGGGTGATCCCTGATCACACCTCCCCAGATGGTGCAGGTGGGGGAGGAGGAGCTCACTGGGAATGAAGGGTGGGACGTTGGACAACATTATCCGCTGCGCAGTGGCCCCGAGAGGGTCCACTGGCAGGAAAGTCCCACCCACTGTGAGCCCATACTTAGGGCAAGGGACACCACCCGCTCAGTCTTCAGGAAGAACACAGCCTTCCCATACATCTTTGAGGCTGCCACAATGGCCGAGGGGCCGACAACCTCGGCCACTGCCTTAACGCAAGCCTCAATAGTCATTGTAGGGTGGTTGTAACTCTTCACCCCATGCTTTGTTGTCAATATTCTAAATGGTGACGGGGCCACAGGAGCAGCTGCTGCAACATAGGAGGGCCATAGGGTAGAAGAGTCACGTCCACCGTAGAGAGAAAAATAAATAAAAATTGAAATCGAGAGAAAATAGTAACAAAAAACAAATTATTGCAAAAAGCAAAAAAAGCACAGACTGGAGGGTATGGCTAGGGAGAGAGGCTGAACGAGAGGAGAGTCAGGAGGAATCAGTCTCTTTACAGGTGTTAATGCAGGCAGTCCTTTTGCTGGTCTTCCAGTTGGTGGTGGGAGGGGGTGCGATGTCTTCACCTGGGACAGCTGTAGCTGCCCAGACACTCTGCTTCCGATGTGCTTTACAAAGTTAAGAGAAAGTCTCTTCACCTGGGCAGCTCCAGCTATCCCAGGCTAGCTCGTTGGGGTGGGGAGGGAGTTCCCTGTGTGCAAACACCAATACAAATACAGGGGCCCCCTACTGGATTTGGCAGCCCCACCCAAGTCTTCCGGCCTCTTCTCCCTCCCCCAAACAGTCCAAACTTAAGAGTTCTTCAGGTGCCCTGACACCCACCTCTCCAAAACAATTGCAGCCTTCCTTGATGGTTTCTCTCCACTCTGCATTCACCTCTCTCCAGTTGCTGCAGCACAGGTGCAGCTGCTCCCCCCTGATTGCTGACAGGAAGTGCTCCAAATTGCCCAGCCAATCCCAGTGCTGTAGCTGTCCTGGGAGTGTTTGATGGGACACTGAGGGCCTGAATGAAAACTGATTCATTCCCCAATACCAACTTCCCTCATCTTGAAAATGAGGATGAAAATTCACCCCAAAAAATCAGGAATAGAAAACTACAGCTCCATTTTGTGTTGAATCTTTCCCATGCTAATGTTGATATGAATTTCTCTTCAAAAGATATGAAGACTGAGTGTCTCCACAGCCCATCATCTCCACTCAACTGAGTGACAGTACAGAGATGAATCGTACAGGCAGCTTAAGGAAATCCTTCTAGAACAGAATTTCTTTGAAAAAAGACAATTAAGGAACAAAGCGCGACAGCAATAAATGTTTTTCCTTATAAACAGTAATATTTATGCTGCTGTTTTAATGAATAAACAATCCTCTATGATGCTCTAAGTTTTATGATCTTCAGTGGTGTAGCTGTTACTGGAAACATTCTTTCTTTGTTTTGATGATCTTATATCTTCAATTATTGGATTAATCAAATATCTAGATTTCAGACATGTATTGGTTTGACTCCTCCTCACTTGTAAAAGAACAATACCCTTGTCCCACAATAGGTTCTTCACCAAAGTTTGCTCGGAAGCCAAAGTTCTCCACAAGGATTAGCTCTTGGACGTAGACTTTGCAACAGACTAGTACATTCTGGCCTCCTTGCAGAAAGTGAGCGTCTGATCTTCAAAGGGTCAGTCAAAGCCAGAGGAGTAAAAGTCACAAAACAACTCTGGGCTTGTTCATTTTATTTTATTCTTCTCTTCTCCTGAAGCTGTTTGGACGGGTGACCTGAAGTATCCCAACCGAGTGGCTATTATTGATGTGTGAGCCCAAACAACAAATATCACCAGGCTAGTACTCCTGGGGCCATCATAACACCATTTGCAAGTACCAATGGTTACCCTCTCAATTACCGGCTTCCCCCCATCATAGAATCAAAGAAGGTTTAAGGCATAGAAGGAGGCCACTTGGCCCATCGTGTCTGTGCCGGCCGAGAAACCTATTCCAATCTCACCTTCCAGCATTTGGTCCGTAGCCCTGCAGATTACGGCACTTGAGGTGCATATCCAGATGCCTTTTGAATGAGTTGAGGGTCTCTACCCTTTCGGGCAGTGAGTTCCAGACCCTCACCACCCTCTGGGTGAAAAAGTCTTTCCTCACTGCCCCTCTAATTTTGTACCAATCACTTTAAATCTATGCCCCCTCATCAATGACTTCTCTGCTGAGGTGAATAGACTCTAAACCTCCACTCTATCCAGGCCTCTCACAATTTTGTACATCTCAATCAGATCTCCCCTCAATTCTTCTCTGTAAAGAGGAGAACCCTAGTCTATCCAATCTTTCCTCATAGCTTCATTTTTCCAGTCCTGGCAACATCCTCATAAATCTCCTCTCTACCGTCTCTAGTGCAATTACATCCTTTCTGTAATGAGGTGACCAGAACTGTACACAGTACAGGTGTGGCCTAACCAATGAGTTATACAGTTCCAGCATAACTTCCCTGCTCTTGTATTCTATACCTTGGCTAATAAAGGAAAGGATTCCATATGCCTTCTTAATCACCTTATCGACCTGTCCTGCTACCTCCAGGGATCTGTGGGCATTCACTCCAAGGTCCCTCACTTCCTCTACACTTCTCAGTATTTTCCCATTAATCATGTATTCCTTTGCCTTGTTTGACCTCCCCAAATGCATCACCTCACACTTCTCCAGGTTGAATTCCATTTGCCACTTTTCTGCCCATTTGACCAGACCATCAATATCTTCCTGCAGCCTACAGCTATCCTCCTCACAATCTACCATACAGCCAATCTTGGTGTCGTCTGCAAACTTCTTGATCATGCCCCCATTACGTCTAAATTGTTAATATACACCAGAAAAAGCAGGGAACCCAGTACTGAGCCCTGCGGAATGCCACTGGAAACAGCCCTCCAGTCGCTTAAACACCCTTCAACAATTACCCTTTGGTTCCTGCCACTGAGCCAATTTTGTATCCACTTTGCTGCATTTCCCTGAATCCTGCGGGATTTTGTTTTTTTAACCAGTCTGCCATGTGGGACCTTATCAAAAGCCTTGCTAAAATCCATCAACTGCACTACCCTCATCTATCTTCCTTGTTACTTCTTCAAAACTTCAATCAAGTTGGTCAAACAAGATCTTCTCTTAACAAATCCACGCTGACTATCCTTGATTAATCTGTGCCTATCTAAATGACAGTTTATCCTGAGACAGTCTCTCAGAATAGATTCCAATAATTTGCCTACTACTGAGGTTAGACTGAGTGGCCTGTAATTATTCTGTATATTCTTCACTCCCTTTTTAAACAGAAGTACAACATTAGCAGTTCTCCAGTCCTCCGGCACCACACCTCTATCTAGAGAGGACGGGAAAATGATGGTCAGACCCTCTACTATTTCCTCTCTTGCTTCTTTTAGCAGCCTAGGATATATTTCATCTGGCCCTGATGATTTATCAACTTTCAAGGATGCTAATCCCATTAATACTTCCTCTCTCCCTATGTTTATCACATCCAATACTTCACACTCCTCCTCCTTAACTACAATATCTGCATCGTCCCCCTCATTTGTGAGGTAAAGTATTCATTCCAAATCATACCAATATCTTCCACTCCGAAAAATAGGTTACCCTTTTTGGTCTTTTATGGGCCCTACTCTCTCCTTAGTTATCCTCTTCCACTGAAGATATTGATCAAACATCTTTGGGTTCACCTTGATTTTGCTTGCCAATATTCTTTCATGCCCTCTCTTTGCTTTCCTACTTTTCATTTTGATTTCACCCCTCCACTTTCTATACTCCTCTCGACTTTCTGTAGTATTGAGTTGTCAGTGTCAGACATAAGCTTTCCTTTTCTGCCTTATCTTACCCTGTAAACTCCTTGACATCCAGGGGGCTCCAGATTTGGACATCTCACCCTTTTTCTTTATGGGAACATGTTTACTCTGAACCCCTTGAATCTCCCCTTTTAATGCCTCCCACTGTTCTGACACTGATTTACCTTCAAGTCGCTGTTTCCAGTCCACTTTGGGTAAACCACTCCTCAGTTTAGTAAAAATAGCCTTGCCCCAATTGAGAACTCTAACTCCTGTTCTATCTCTGTTCTTTTCCATAATTATGTTAAAACTGACTGAATTATGATCACTACCACCAAAATTCTCTCCCACTGCCATTCCTTCCACCTGCCCATCTTCATTTCCTAAAATGAAGTCTAAAACTACACCCTCTCTTGTTGGACTTGCTACATACTGGCCAAAAAAGTTCTCCTGAATGCACCTCAAGAATTCTGCTCCCTCAATTCCTTTCACACTAAATTTATCCCAGTTAATATCGGGGTAATTAAAATCCCCTACTATTACTGCCTTATTGTTCTTGCACTTCTCAGAGATTTGCCTACATATCTGCTCTTCTATCTCCCTCCGACTGTTTGGGGTCTATAGTACACTCCCAACAGTGTGATTGTCCCTTTTTTGTTCCTTAGCTCAATCCATATGGCCTCATTTGATGAACCTTCCAACATAACATCCTTCCTCACAGCTGTAATAGTTTCATTAACCAAAATTGCCACTCCCCCTCCTTTCTTATCCCCCTCCCTATCGCATCTGAAAACCCTGTAACCAGGAACGTTGAGCTGC
This sequence comes from Heterodontus francisci, assembly GCF_036365525.1. NCBI lineage: Eukaryota > Metazoa > Chordata > Chondrichthyes > Heterodontiformes > Heterodontidae > Heterodontus > Heterodontus francisci. The sequence goes on along the minus strand of NC_090411.1, from coordinate 33,526,825 downwards.
CATTCCTGTCCCTCCTGAAGCCATGTTTCTGTAATAGCTATGATATCATACTGCCACGTGTCTATCTGTGACCCTCAGCTCATCTGCTTTATTTGCTATACTCTTTGCATTGAAATAGATACCCTTGAGCACTGCCAAACTCTTTTTTTTATTTTCTAACCCTTGTTTCCTCCGTCTTCCAGACTCATCCATTAACTTTCTGCCTTCCATTTTCAAAGAACAAAGAAGAACAAAGAACAGTACAGCACAGGAACAGGCCATTCAACCCTCCAAGCCTGCGTCGATCTTGATGCCTGCCAAAACTAACACCTTCTGCACTTCCGGGGCCCATATCCCTCTATTCCCTTCCTATTCCCTTCCTATTCATATATTTGTCAAGATGTCTCTTAAACGTCGCTATCGTATCTGCTTCCACCACCTCCCCTGGCAGCAAGTTCCAGGCACTCACCACCCTCTGTGTAAAAAACTTGCCTCGCACATCCCCTCTAAACTTTGCCCCTCGCACCTTAAACCTATGTCCCCTAGTAACTGACTCTTCCACCCTGGAAAAAAGCTTCTGACTATCCACTGTCCATCCGCTCATAACTTTGTAAACCTCTATCAAGTCGCCCCTCCACCTCCGTCGTTCCAGTGAAAACAATCCGGGTTTTTCCAACCTTTCCTCATAGCTAATGCCCTCCAGACCAGGCAACATCCTGGTAAACCTCCTCTGTACCCTCTCCAAAGCCTCCACGTCCTTCTGGTAGTGTGGTGACCAGAATTGCATGCAATATTCTAAGTGTGGCCTAACTAATGTTCTGTACAGCTGCAACATGACTTGCCAATTTTTATACTCTATGCCTCGACCGATGAAGGCAAGCATGCCGTATGCCTTCTTGACTGCCTTATCCACCTGCGTTGCCACTTTTAGTGACCTGTGGACCTGTACGCCCAGATCTATCTGCCTGTCAATACTCCTAAGGGTTCTGCCATTTACTGTATACCTCCCACCTGCATTAGACCTTCCAAAATGCATTACCTCACATTTGTCCGGATTAAACTCCATCTGCCATTTCTCCGCCCAAGTCTCCAACCGATCTATATCCTGCTGTATCCTCTGACAATCCTCATCATTATCCGCAACTCCACCAACCTTTGTGTCGTCCGCAAACTTACTAATCAGACCAGCTACATTTTCCTCCAAATCATTTATATATACTACAAACAGCAAAGGTCCCAGCACTGATCCCTGCGGAACACCACTAGTCACATCCCTTCATTCAGAAAAGCACCCTTCCACTGCTACCCTCTGTCTTTTGTGACCGAGCCAGTTCTGTATCCATCTTGCCAGCTCACCTCTGATCCCGTGTGACTCCACCTTTTGTCCCAGTCTGCCATGCGGGACCTTGTCAAAAGCTTTACTAAAGTCCATATAGACAACATCCACCGCCCTTCCCTCATCAATCATCTTCGTCACTTCCTCAAAAAACTCAATCAAATTAGTAAGGCACGACCTCCCCTTCACAAAACCATGCTGTCTCTCGCTAATAAGTTCGTTTGTTTCCAAATGGGAGTAAATCCTGTCCCGAAGAATCCTCTCTAATAGTTTCCCTACCACTGACGTAAGGCTCACCGGCCTATAATTTCCTGGATTATCCTTACCACCCTTCTTAAATTTGTGATTTTGTCCCAGCTCAGTCTACCCTCAGGTCCCTATCCCCCTGCCAAAGTAGTTCAAACCCTCCCTGACAGCACCATCAGCAGATATAAAGATGGCCATGGAAGGAGTGTTTATGTCACGGCCTGTCAGCCTGCCAGGGGACGAGAATGAAGCTATACCAACGTTAACCACCTACCAATTGGCAAGAGTAGATCTGAATGTGCAGTAAGACCCTTGGCCTCTTTCAAGGAGAGATTGAAAGAGATCAGAGGGCTACGTGCCAACAGGTCATGGTGCTATGGAGCGGCAGTCAACAAATTAAACAGAATGTGGAACTATATTGCTGAATCAGTAGTCAGAGGAGGTTCTGCTGAAAACATATGGTGTCCTTGTCAGACCCTAACCCTACTCTCATCAGCAAGTCACAAGAGAAACAGTCACAGCCTGGGGCCAGTTCACAGAAGAGTTTATATTCAGACTGGTGTCTGCTATTCATTGGATAATATAAGTTACAACCTGTGTGCTATTTTGTATATAGAACACTGCAGGCTGTACCTTATCCCAGATATACACTCCAAGGAGTGGGAAAAGGAATGTTACCAAGCTACACAATTGGGCATGCAGTATTTAAAGGCAGACTGCACTCTAATGACATTGGCTTTGCTTTAAACACTAGAAGGAAAGGCAGTTGTTCCTTTCAGTGTGTCTTAAATACCTTAAACTAGGGCAGCTCAATACCAACATAGATGGGCACAAGTTTAGGAGACACTCTTCTCAGTTACCAATCTGAGAGGCATCACTTAGGGTATGTGCTAAACAAGTGTCAGAGGCATGAGATGGAGGGAGGGAAAGAGAGGAAACCAGAGGCGGAAGGCACACCTCAGTCACCTATGACTTCTACTAGTGACCGGGTACAGAAGCATTGCCAAAGCGGAGACTGCTCTATGCTTCAGAAGTAGGAGGCCGTGAAGACAGGAAATACGGCAAAATTATGGGATAAAACAAAATATGTTAGCTTGAGAAAAGAAAGGCAAATAAATATCAGTACTAATAGAAAAATACATTGTTTTTTTTTTAGATGCCCTGAAATGGGATAACAGGAAGCAAAGATATCTTAAGAAGTCAAGTTACACTGCAGCAAACTGAGAATCAAAATGGAAGGAGTTGACAATGGCCAACTCGCAAAAGGCAACTCGACCAGCAATTCCTCCCTTCAAAGTCAAGGTAATATAGACGAGATCTTGATTACCTCCCTTCTTGGAGCTACTCTGGCCATCATGTGCGTCTTTGGTATAGTCGGCAATGTCTATACTTTGGTAATCACCAGCCAATCAATCAAATCTGCCGGGTCCATGTACATCTACATTACAAACCTAGCACTGGCTGACCTTCTCTACTTGCTCACCATCCCTTTTGTGGTCTGCACCTATTTTGCCAAAGATTGGTACTTTGAGGAAATCGGTTGCAGAATCCTCCTCAGCCTGGATCTTCTGACCATGCACGCAAGCATTTTCATACTCACTGTCATGAGTGTTGAACGATACAGGGCTGTGGCAATGCCACTGGACATCAGGGGTTCAAGGACCCACCGAAAGATGATTACTATGGTCATTTGGTTATTGTCCTGCCTTTTGACCTTACCAATGATGATTATGATCCATTTAAGAGAAACCACCAACCCTCCAGGGTCATTGAAGAGAATTTGCTACCCAACATGGAAGCCTGAGGCCTATAAAGCGTATCTCACCATTTTATTCAACACCAGCGTTTTAGCTCCAGGCATCGTCATCGGATACTTATACATCCGACTGGCGCAGGCCTACTGGATCTCAGGCAGGATGATTTTGGACAATAAGAATCGTACACTAAAGCAGAAGGTTCTGTATATGATTTTTAGTATCATCTTGGCATATTGGGCCTGCTTTGTACCCTTCTGGGTCTGGCAGCTGGTGAAGCTTTACAGTCATGACTCACTGAGCTTGACGCCACCGGTACATACGTACATCAACTTCTTTGTGACATGCCTGACCTACAGCAATAGTTGCATCAATCCGTTTCTCTACACTCTACTCACCAAAAATTACAAGGAGTGCTCAACACATCGCAGCAGAGGTTCAAATGAGCGGGTCACCTTTAAGAGGTGGCAGAGAGAAAGTCAAGGCTTCGAGAGGTCGGCTGCCCAAAGGGGCATCGTGAAAGCCACTTGAATGGGCGTACAAGGCGAGACATCAGGCAGCAGTGCCTAATTTGAGTTAATGACTGCTGGCACGGAACAAGAATGAGTTGCTCCTGAATTGCTTATCCTTTTATCTTCATGTGTTTTCAAGATAAAACAGATCATAGTGCTGGATGTCGAGTACTTCTCCCCATTTTACAGCTGGTGATAAGAGAACTTAGGGGCAGTCCCTTCAGCTCCTCAAGCCCATTCCACCATTCAATTAGATCATGGCTGATCTGTATCTTAACACCATCTACCTGCCTTGGTACTGTAACTCTTAATCCCCCTACCCAACACAAATCTACCAATCTCAGTCTTGAAATTTCCAATTCACCCCCAGCCTCAACAGCTTTTCGGGGGAGAATGTTCCAGATTTCCATTCCCCTTTGTGTGAAGAGGTGCTTCCTGACATCGCCCGTGAACGGCCTGGCTCTAATTTGAACTCCCCCCGCCAGAGTAAATAGAATGTGCTTTCAGATCTGATTGAATCAGATGTAGTGAGAATCCCAGCCACTTCATCTCACAGCTGCGTTTCCTGCACAATAACAGTGACTATCCTTCAAAAGTACTTCATTAGGGCATCCAAATGATGTGAAAGATGCTATATGAATGCAAGCTTGTTCTTTCATCTTCCAGAAGTATATCACCAGTCGACAGAACTGCATCACTGGCAGGAGGAAGCTCATTGACATCAAGCTTCTGAAATCCAACTTAAAAGAAGAGCATTTAGATAGAAACAGGCCATTCAGCCCACCTGGTCTGTGCTAGTGTTTATGCTCCACACAAGCCTCCTTCCATCCTACTCCATCTCACCCTATCAGCATATCCATCTATTCCTTTCTCCCTCATGTGTTTATCCGGCTTCCTCTAATATATCTATGTTATTCACCTCAACCACTCCCTGTAGCGAGTTCCCCATTCTCACCACTCTCTGGGTATAGAGGTTTCTCCTGAATTCCCTACTGGATTTATTAGTGACTGTCTTATATTTATGGCCCCCTAGTTTTGGATTCCCTGCAAGTGGAAACATCTTCGCTGTGTGTACGCTATCAAACCCCATCATAGTTTTGAACTCTCTATCATCCCTCAGTCTTCACTTTTCCAGAGTAAAGAGCCCCAGCCTGTTCAGTCCTGTCTGATAATTAGAACCTCTGAATTTTGGTAGCATCCTTGTAAATCCCTTTTGGATTTTCTCCATTGCCTCCATATCCTTTTTGTAACATAGAGACCAGAACAGTACAAGGTGCTCCAAGTGTGGTCCAACCGAGATCATTTAAAAGTAGCTGAAGTCGGCACAAATGGCAGATTGAAATTGGAACTAGCCGAGAGTAACTCAGTCAATATCAAGAACCAAAGAGGGCTGGTGTGCCTTTCGGTGAAACTCGAACTGTTAATATTCCAACTCAGCCAGTCGGCATAGCCCAGTAGAAATCGGAAGGGGTCAGTTTCTCACTACACCACGTTTTCTCGAAATGCCTTTTTGTGTTCCCTCGGTTATAGCCAAGGGTTCTTTCTTCATGCGTTGTGCTTACCTCATGTTACTTTAGAATTTCTTATACTTGTGTGTAGCCTGTGTAACTGTCAGCTGCCTAATAAAGTTGGCTGTGAACTAATCACACAGAGATCACTGTCACATGTGAACAGCCAATGGCTCCAGTTATTTATAGCCAGTTCAAGATCTTGGATCAATATTTCTCGGACATCACTCCACCCCTCACCCCACCCTGCTACCAACATGCAATTCACATTTTGCCTTAAGATTTACTCACCATCCTTAGCCTCAGAGATGGCACTGAGTATAACCAAAATTTTACAGCAGAGTCCTCAAGCCTCAGATTGGGGCAGGGAGGCTAATTATCCACATTGGAGATTCAACCAAAGGTCAGTCAACTGTCATAATCTCTCTCTTCTTTAGCACCGACTCACTCTCTCTCAAAACTGTCCTGGTCCGCAGTCCAGTTCAACCTTTACCTCATTGCGTGGTTTAACAAAACACGTTTTTTTTCCTATCAGGTGTCAAGGATCACAAGCTTCAACAATTCATGGATACATACACCTCTCTGGATCCTTCTTCCCCCTTCACTTTCCTCTGACCCCATCCCTTCTTCCAATTTCACGCCTTGCTGTGTTTTCACTATTCCCTCTAACCTTCCCCTCTTTAACCCTGAGCAATCAGTCCTCAGAGGCCTAAGCTTCATCCCTTTATGTTTCCACCTCAGTGAGTTGAGCTTTACATGGCATTAAGCTCTTCTTCTGTCACCTTCACTTCCACGCCCACTTCTTTAGCCAGAAGTCTTCCCCCCACCCCAACCCCCCACACCGTACATCATTTCCCTGACTGTCACTGACCTCATTTCCTCTGAAGGCCTTCCCTTCATGGCCTCCAATCTCATTATGCCCCAACCCCACTTCTACCTGCTTCCCAAGATTCACAAACAGGACTGCCCTAGTAGACCCATCATTTCAGCCTGTCCTAGCCCCCCAGAACTGATTGCTTTCGATCTCAACTTCATTTTTTCTCCTCTTGTCCAATCTCTTCCTACGTCTTCCATCACTTTAAGTTTCCTGGCCTGCAACATCTCCTTTTCACCATGGATTTCCAATCTCTCTACACCTCCATCCCCCACCAGGATGGTCTGAGGGTTTTCGGTATCTTACTTGAGCAGAGGCCCAACAAGTCCCCACCCACCACCCTCTTCCTCTGCCTGGCTGAACTTGTTCTCACTTTGAACAACTTCTCCTTTGACGCCATTCACTTCCTCCAAATGAAAGGTGTTACTATGGGAACCTATACAGGTCCTGGCTATGCCTGCCTTTTGTGGGATACGTGGCACATTCCTTATTCTAGTCCTACTCAGGTCCCCTCCTTCACCTCTATTTCCAGGACATTGATGTCTGTATCAGTGCCGTTTCCTGCTCTCACCCTGAACTGGAAAATTTCATCAGCGTTGCATCCAATTTCTGCCCTTCTCTCATTTTCAATTGGTCCATCTCCGACTCTTCCCTTCCCTGCCTTGATTTCTCTCTATCTTCATTTCTGGGAATAGGCTATTGACTAATATCTGTTATAAGCCTCAAATACTGAAGCAGTCCGTGTAGAAATGCAGCAAGACCTGGACAATATCCAGGCTTGGGCTGATAAGTGGCAAGTAACATTTGTTTATGTTTAGAGATACAGCACTGAAACAGGCCCTTCGGCCCACCGAGTCTGTGCCGACCATCAACCACCCATTTATACTAATCCTACACTAATTCCATATTCCTACCACATCCCCACCTGTCCCTATATTTCCCTACCACCTACCTATACTAGGGGCAGTTGCTAATGGCCAATTTACCTATCAACCTGCAAGTCTTTGGCATGTGGGAGGAAACTGGAGCACCCGGAGGAAACCCACGCAGACACAGGGAGAACTTGCAAACTCCACACAGGCAGTACACAAGTGCCAGACAATGACCATCTCCAACAAGAGAGAATCTAACCATCTCCCCTTGACATTCAATGGCATTACCATTGCTGAATCCCCCACTATCAACATCTTAGGGGCTACCATTGACCAGAAACTGAACTGTAATGCTGAGGAGGTCGTGGATAGCACGTTTAGCGAATTGGTCACACCGCAGATTAGGATTGCTGAGGGAGAAAGGGAATGGGTGACCAAAAGGCAGAGAAAGAGCAGGAAGGCAGTGCAGGTGTCCCCTGCAGTCATCTCCCTCCAAAACAGGTATACCGTTTTGGATACTGTTGAGGGAGATGGCTCACCAGGGGAAGGCAGCAGTTACCAGGTTCATGGCACCGTGGCTGGCTCTGCTGTTTGGAAGGGCAGGAAAAAGAGTGGAAGGGCTATAGTCATAGGAGATTCGATTGTAAGGGGAGTAGATAGGCGGTTCTGTGGTCGAAAACGAGACTCCCGAATGGTACGTTGCCTTCCAGGTGCACGGGTCAGGGATGTCTCAGATCGGCTGCAGAACATTCTGAAGGGGGAGGGTGAACAGCCAGTTGTCGTTGTGCACATTGGCACCAATGATATAGGTAAAAAACGGGATGAGGTCCTACAAGCAGAATTTAGGGAGTTAGGAGCCAAGTTAAAAAGTAGGACCTCAGAGGTAGTAATCTCAGGATTGCTACCAGTGCCACGTGATAGTCAGAGTAGAAATGAAAGAATAGTCAGGATGAATGTTTGGCTTGAGAGATGGTGCAGGAGGGAGGGGTTCAGATTTTTGGGACATTGGACCGGTTCTGGGGGAGCTGGGACTATTACAAATTGGACGGTCTACACCTGGGCCGGACTGGAACCAATGTCCTTGGGGGTGCTTTTGCTAACGCTGTTGGGGAGGATTTAAACTAATGTGGCAGGGGGATGGGAACCAAATGAGGTCAGTGGACAGTAAGGAGGTAGTAACTAAAGCCTGTAAGGAACTAGATAATGAAGTCAGCGTGACTAAGGGGAAGAGTAGGCAGGGAGCAGATGATGAATGCAAAGGGACTGGCGGTCTGAGGTGCACTTGTTTCAATGCAAGAAGTGTAGTAGGTAAGGCAGATGAACTTAGGGCTTGGATTAGTACCTGGCAGTATGATGTTATTGCTATTACTGAGACTCGGTTGAGGGAAGGACATGATTGGCAACTAAATATCCCAGGATATCGATGCTTCAGGCGGGATAGAGAGGGAGGTAAAAGGGGTGGAGGAGTTGCATTACTGGTCAAAGAGGATATCACAGCTGTGCTGAAGGAGGGCACTATGGAGGACTCGAGCAGTGAAGTAATATGGGCAGAACTCAGAAATAGGAAGGGTACGGTAACAATGTTGGGCTGTATTACAGGCCTCCCAACAGCGAGCGTGAGATAGAGGTACAAATATGTAAACAGATTATGGAAAGATGTAGGAGCAACAGGGTGGTGGTGATAGGAGATTTTAATTTTCCCAACATTGACTGGGATTCACTTAGTGTCAGAGGTCTAGATGGAGCAGAATTTGTAAGGAGCATTCAGGAGGGTTTTCTAGAGCAGTATGTAAATAGTCCAACTCGGGAAGGGGCCATACTGGACCTGGTGTTGGGGAATGAGCCCGGCCAGGTGGTTGAAGTTTCAGTAGGGGACTACTTTGGGAATAGTGATCACAATTCCGTAAGTTTTAGAGTACTCATGGACAAAGACGAGAGTGGTCCTAAAGGAAGAGTGCTAAATTGGGGGAAAGCCAACTATACCAAAATTCAGCAGGAGCTGGGGAATGTAGATTGGGAGCAGCTGTTTGAAGGTAAATCCACATTTGATATGTGGGAGGCTTTTAAAGAGAGGTTGATTAGCGTGCAGGAGAGACATGTTCCTGTGAAAATGAGGGATAGAAATGGCAAGATTAGGGAACCATGGATGACAGGTGAAATTGTGAGACTAGCGAAGAGGAAAAAGGAAGCATACATAAGGTCTAGGAGGCTGAAGAAAGACGAAGCTTTGAAAGAATATCGGGAATGTAGGACCAATCTGAAACGAGGAATTAAGAGGGCTAAAAGGGGTCATGAAATATCTTTAGCAATCAGGGTTAGGGAAAATCCCAAAGCCTTTTATTCATATATAAGGAGCAAGAGGGTAACTGGAGAAAGGATTGGCCCACTCAAGGACAAAGGAGGAAAGTTATGCGTGGAGTCAGAGAAAATGGGTGAGATTGTAAACGAGTACTTTGCATCGGTATTCACCGAGGAGAGGGACATGACGGATGTTGAGGTTAGGGACAGATGTTTGATTACTCTAGGTCAAGTCGGCATAAGGAGGGAGGAAGTGTTGGGTATTCAAAAGGGCATTAAGGTGGACAAGTCCCCAGGTCCGGATGAGATCTATCCCAGGTTACTGAGGGAAGCGAGAGAGGAAATAGCTGGGGCCTTAACAGATATCTTTGCAGCATCCTTAAACACGGGTGAGGTCCCGGAGGACTGGAGAATTGCTAATGTTGTCCCCTTGTTTAAGAAGGGTAGCAGGGATAATCCAGGTAATTATAGACCGGTGAGCCTGACGTCAGTGGTAGGGAAGGTGCTGGAGAAGATACTGAGGGATAGGATCTATTCCCATTTGGAAGAAAATGGACTTATCAGTGATAGGCAACATGGTTTTGTGCAGGGAAGGTCATGTCTTACCAACTTAATAGAATTCTTTGAGGAAGTGACAAAGTTGATTGATGAGGGAAGGGCTGTAGATGTCATATACATGGACTTCAGTAAGGCGTTTGATAAGGTTCCCCATGGTAGGTTGATGGAGAAAGTGAAGTCGTCTGGGGTCCAGGGTGTATTAGCTAGGTGGATAAAGAACTGGCTGGGCAACAGGAGACAGAGAGTAGCAATGGAAGGGAGTTTCTCAAAATGGAGACGTGTGACCAGTGGTGTTCCACAGGGATCCGTGCTGGGACCACTGTTGTTTGTGATATACATAAATGATTTGGAAGAAAGTATAGGTGGTCTGATTAGCAAGTTTGCAGACGACACTAAGATTGGTGGAGTAGCAGATAGTGAAGGGGACTGTCAGAGAATACAGCAGAATATAAATAGATTGGAGAATTGGGCAGAGAAATGGCAGATGGAGTTCAATCAGGGAAAATGCGAGGTGATGCATTCTGGAAGATCCAATTCAAGAGTGAACTATACAGTAAATGGAAAAATCCTGGGGAAAATTGATGTACAGAGAGATTTGGGCGTTCAGGTCCATTGTTCCCTGAAGGTGGCAACGCAGGTCAATAGAGTGGTCAAGAAGGCATACGACATGCTTTCCTTCATCGGATGGGGTATTGAGTACAAGGGTTGGCAGGTCATGTTACAGTTGTATAAGACTTTGGTTCGGCCACATTTGGAATACTGCGTGCAGTTCTGGTCGCCACATTACCAAAAGGATGTAGATGCTTTGGAGAGGGTGCAGAGGAGGTTCACCAGGATGTTGCCTGGTATGGAGGGCACTAGCTATGAAGAGAGGTTGAGTAGATTAGGATTATTTTCATTAGAAAGACGGAGGTTGAGGGGGGACCTGATTGAGGTGTACAAAATCATGAGAGGTATAGACAGGGGGGATAGCAAGAAGCTTTTTCCCAGAGTGGGGGATTCAATTACTAGGGGTCACGAGTTCAAAGTGAGAGGGGAAAAGTTTAGGGGGGATATGCGTGGAAAGTTCTTTACGCAGAGGGTGGTGGGTGCCTGGAACGCGTTGCCAGCGGAGGTGGTAGACGCGGGCACGATAGCGTCTTTTAAGATGTATCTAGATTCATGAATGGGCAGGAAGCAAAGAGATACAGACCCTTAGAAAATAGGCGACATGTTTAGATAGAGGATCTGGATCGGCGCAGGCTTGGAGGGCCGAAGGGCCTGTTCCTGTGCTGTAATTTTCTTTGTTCTCTGTTCTATATAAATACTGTGGCTACAAGAGCAAGTCAGAGGCTAGAAATCCTGAGGCGAGTAACTCACCTCCTGACTCCCCAAAGCCTGTCCACCATCTACAAGGCACAAGTCAGGAGTGTGATGGAATACTCTCCACTTGCCTGGATGGGTGCAGCTCCAACAACACTCAAGAAGCTCGACACCATCCAGGACAAAGCAGCCCGCTTGATTGGAACCCCATCTACAAACATTCACTCCCTCCACCACCGACACACTGTGGCAGCAGTGTGTACCATCTACAAGATGCACTGCAGCAATGCATCAAGGTTCCTTAGACAACACCTTCCAAACCCGCAACCTCTATCAACTAGAAGGACAAGGGCAGCAAATACATGGGAACACCACCATCTGCAAGTTCCCCTCCAAGTCACACACCATCCTGACTTGGAACTATATCGCCGTTCCTTCACTCTCGCTGGGTCAAAATCCTGGAGCTCCCTTCCAAACAGCACAGTGGGTGTACCTACCCCAAATGGACTGCAGCGGTTCAAGAAGGCAGCTCACCAGCACCTTCTCAAGGGCAATTAGGGATGGGCAATAAATGCTGGCCTGGCCAGTGACGCCCACATCCCATGAATGAATAAAAAAAAAAGCCCAATGACTCCCAAAGTTACCTTGACTACATTTCCTCCCACCCACTTCCCTTAAGGATTATATTCCATCCTTCATGTTTCTCCATCACATCTGTTCTGATGATGCCACTTTCCATGCCATTGCTTTCAATATGTCTTCCTTTTACTTCAGAGGATTCACTTCCACCACCGCCCCCCCACCCCCCCAACCATGGCTGACAGGGACCTTGATCAATTCCATCCTATTTCCCACACTTTCCCTCCCTCCCAGAACCATGTTAGGGTTTCCCTTGTCCTCACCTTCCACCATACCAGCCTCCACACTCAATGGATCATCGTGTGCCATTTGCATTAGTGTGATGTCACCAAACACATCTTCGCCTCATCTCCCCATCCAGAATTCCGAACAGACCATTCCCTCCACGACACCCTGGTCCACTCCTCAATCACCAACACCCCCTTCCCTTCCCATGCAGAAGCAGGAGATACAACACCTGCCATTTTACCTCCTCCTTTCTCAAGGTCTAAGGCCTTCAACAGTTCTTCCAGGTAAAACAGTGATTTACTTGTACTTTCAATTTAGTATACTGCATCCACTGCTCTGCACTGGTTGGTTGACCGCTTTGTGGAATACTTCCGTTCAGTCCGCAACAGTCGCCTAAAGCTTTTGGTCATCCATCAATTTAATTTTCCACCCCACTCCCACTCTGACCTCGGTCTGCTTTACTATTCCAATGCAGCTCAATGTAAGTTCCAGGAACAGCATCTCATCTTTCAATGAGGCACCTTACAGCTTTCTGGACTCAACATTAAGTTCAACAATTTCAAATCATAACCTCTGCTCTTTTTCTTGGAAGGCAGCTGTTGGTAATAATTCTGCTGTTGCCATTTATACCTCCTTTAGACCTATTTTTTTGTTTCTCTACCTGTCCCATTTCCATCTCCTTTAGCCTTGCAACATCGTCCCTTTTATCATTTAAGCTCTCCTGCCTTCTCCTCGATCACAGATCTTCTCTTTTATTCATTTCCTCCCCTAGTCCCTTTCCCTGCCTCTTACTTAAAACCTGCTATATCACTAGTTCTGATGAAAGGTCACTGACTTAAAACATTAACTCTGCAACCGCTGAGCATTTCCAAGATCTCCTGTTTCTATTTAAGATATAATTTCGCTAGATGCAGAGTAAAGCTCCCTCTACACTGTACCAAACACACCAAGGGCGGGTACAGCACAGGTTAGATAAAGAACAAATATCCCTCTTCACTGTCCTATTAAATATTCACAGGGCAGGTACAGCATGGCTTAGATACCAAATTAGATACAAATTTGGTGGGAGCTTGCTATGCATAAATTGGTTGCCACATTTCCTTACATTTCAACTGTGGCTACATTTCAAAGGCAATTAATTCACCGTAAAGCAGTTTTGGATGCCCTGATATAATTGGTAACAAAGGGACATGCATTCAAATCAGGAATCCAACATCACCAATAAATAAAATGCAAATAAAAGGAAGTGGAAACCAGATTCAAGGCCTTGGAGAGGGTGCAGAAAAGATTTACTGGAGCAGTACCAGGGAGCAGGGACTTGAGCTAAGTGGAGAAATGGGAAAAGCTGGATTGTTCTCATTGGAGCACAGAAAGTTAAGAGGAGATTTAATAGAGGTATTCCCATTCATGAAGGATTTTGATGAGAGCAAATAAGGAGAAACACTTTCCACTGGTAGGATAGTCTGTAACCAGAAGACACCGATTTAAGGTAATTAGCAAAAGAACCAGGGGTGGGGGCAGAGGTGATTTTTTTTTTTACACAGCAAGTTATGATCTGGAACCAGTTCCAAAGAAGGGTCACTGACCCGAAACGTTAACTCTGCTTCTCTTTCCACAGATGCTGCCAGACCTGCTGAGTGATTCCAGCATTTCTTGTTTTTGTTTCAGATTTCCAGCATCCGCAGTATTTTGCTTTTATGATCTGGAATCTGATGTCTGAAATGGTAATGGAAGATGAGTCAAAAGCAACTTTCAAAAGGGAATTGGATAAACATTTGAAGGGGAGAAAATTTGCAGGGGTCTGGGGGAAAAATGCAGTGGGGGGTGGGGGGGGGGGTGGCGGGAGTGGGATAGCTTTTTCAAAGAGCTGGCAAAGGCACAGTGCTCCAATGCTGTGTGGTAAGGTTCTTGGATTGTATGACCTATTACTGTTTCACACTGTAACCCAAACAAGCACCAAATGTGAAAGGACTGTTAAGTGTTATTGCTCAAGCAGACGGTTATATAGCAGTACACTTTACACCAGTGAGCTGCCCTTCCTCAAACACTGGTGACAGATTGCAATTGGCTGATGGAGGGAGAGAACGGCAAAAAAATGGGAGCATCTCTTTTGCACCTTACCCAGCTAGAAGCTTTCAACATTTACCCTTCACAGGTATCAGCTAGCATCTCATTTTTAAAGGCTTGCAATCACCTTAACAAAATCAGCCCCATCAGTTGCAGCGTCCCATTTCCACACTGTCGCACAAAGACAGAGCTTCAGAGATGCTGTCAGGACGTCTTAAATAGCCCTCTAGTCACCCACAGAGAAGACTTGGTCTGAAAGCGTTGCAGTGTGTCTCAAGCTGCTGCTATTTACTGGAGTTGTTGCTACACACACGTGATGTTAGCTGCAGTTTTTAAAACTCTCATTTCTCACAAAATGCGGTCACGAATGGAAACAAACAGAACATCCTTTGTCTAAGTGTTTGTGTTTAAAGTGGCACCAGCATTGTGAAGTGGAGGGGCGGGAAAGAAAGGGGCAGACAAGGCCCAAGACCAAATTTGATCAACTCGGTTGGAACTCAGCCATCCACACTGAGTAAGTGATATGCACACAGAGCTCAGAAACAAGTAGGAAAAATGTTCCTCCTGAAAAAAAAACCTGTCAGTTTCTCAGAAAATTCCCAGACAGGCCATCCAAAAGCTGACCTGTCCAACAGCAGGCAACCCAAAAACTCAGCTCCAGCTTCTTCCCGTTCACTTTAACAGTAGGTTATATTAATTTTGTTGAATTGTATGCAGGTGACAGGCATCCCTGGAGACTCACTTGAGCCCTTATAAAAATAGGCAGAAACCAAAACTGGTTGTTGAGTTAGGAGGTGAATGCTTGTAATGTATAACTAAATAAATACAGGAGTGTAAAGATCAGCTCCAGGTCTATCCTTCATCTGGCTTTCTGGTATCGAACAGTTTGCGATGGGTTGAGATTGGCAGAGTCCAGAGTCTCTATCTGCCCCCTTAGCTAGTAAAAAGGGACCAAACTAGTGGGAAAAAAAATCTTTTCCCTCATTATTTTCATAGAATGAGTATAGGCAACCATTCTGCCGACAGTGCCTTCTGTTTAAGAGCTAGCTTACTTCCCTTCCCCTACAAAATCATTGCTACCAAACCCCCCCAAAAAAAAAATCCTACTCCTTTTTGAAAGTTATTGAATCTAATTCCACCTCCCCTTCCAGATATTCACATCTCACCTCTGATTCTTTTTGCCAATTACCTGAAATGGGTGCCTTCAGGTTACTGACCCTCCCTAACTACTTTATCAAAACCCCTCAGTTTTGAGCACCTCTATTAAAATCTCCTTTAACATTTTCTGCTCCAAAGAGAACAAACCAGCTTCCCTAGTCTGTGTGCTGGTAAATCTCCTCCGCACCGTCTCAAAGGTCTTGACAATCTTCCTAATGTGCAGTGAGCTGAAGCAGTAACTCTATTAAGCTACTTCCACTATCTCACAGATTACATTACAGTTTTCACTGTCAAAGTTTGGATGATTAAAGACTCTAGAAGCAAAAAAAAAAAACCTTAAATTCTAACTCTTTGGGAAACTAATTTAAGTGGCTGTGTTGCCTCAGGTTAGAATAGAAACAACTGCGATAGAATACTATTGGACCAGACAGATTCCACTCTGCATACTTGACAGCAATAGCAGAAAAATGAAGCCAATAGATTGGAGGTGAAACAGATATAAGGAAGTATGTGAAACAAAATGCAGGGAATGGGGAGAAAGGGAATGACAGAAAGGAGATAGTAAAAGGAGAAATGAGATAAAAGAACAAGAGATGCAAGCTGAAAGAATGACATGTCCTTGTGGGACGTTTTGCTAGTGCTGTTGGGGAGGATTTACGTTAGTTTGGCAGGGGGGTGGGGACCTGAGGGTAGACTCAGTTAGGACAAAATAAAATTAAAATGGAAGGTGGAAAATTAATGGACGAGTCTGGAAGACAGAGGAAACGAGGGTTAGAAAATAAAAAAGTTTGGCAGTGCTCAAGGGCATCGATTTCAATGAAAGGAGCATAGCAAATAAAGCAGATGAGTTGAGTGTACAGATAGACAATACATCATAGCTATTACAGAAACATGGCTTAAGGAGGGACAGGAATGGCAGCTCAACATTCCTGGTTACAGGGTTGTCAGACATGATAGGGACAGGGATAAGAAAGGGGGTGGGGGTGGGGAAGTGGCAATTTTGGTCAAGAAAGTTGGATATGTTGGAAGGGTCATCAAATGAGGCCATATGGATTGAGCTAAAGGAACAGAAAAGGGGCAATCACTGCTGGGAGGAGCAGAGCTGGGTTTGGCATCGTCACTTCCAGGGCCTAGCTCGATGCCAGGTGGGGGGTCTGTCCAATTTCATTTTTTTTTTAAAAATATAAATATAAATTGACTTTGTAGTGGTTAGATACAACTGAGTAGCTTGCTAGCCCATTTTAGAGGGCATGTAAGTCAACCACATTGCTGTGGGTCTGGAATTACATGTCTTATTTTGGGAAGGAAATCTGGCCTACATTAGTGAACCAGATGGGTTTTTAAAAATTAAATAGTCAACACTGGCATCACAGTCTTCGTTAAACTAGCTTTTTAATTCCAGATTTACTAATGGAGTTCAAATTTCACCTTCTGCTGTGCTGAGATTTGAACCCATGCCCCCAGTGCAATACTGTGGGGTCACTAGTCCAATGACAATACCCTACACCACTGCTATGAGTGCAGATTGGATAGGCTGGGGTTGTTTGCTTTGGAACAGAGAAGGCAGAGGGGAGATCTGATTGAAATGTACAAAATTGAGGGGCTTGGATAGAGTGGAGGTGAAGGGTCTATTCAGATTAGTAGAGGTCAGTGATGAGGGGGTATAGATTTAAAGTGATTGGTTAAAAAAATTAGAGCAGAGATGAAGAAAAATTTAGAGGGTGGTGGAGGTCTGGAACTCACTGCCTGAAAGGGCAGTTGAGGCAGAAACCCTCAACTCATTCAAAAAGGAGTCTGGATATGCACCTCAAGTGCAATAATCTGCAGGGCTACAGACCAAATGCTGGAAGGTGGGTTTAGAATAGGTGGATTGTTTTTCACAGACAATGGGCTGTGTGGCCTCTTTCTGTGCCTTAAACTTTCTATGATTCATGGTATATGGATAAAGGTAGAAACAAACTCAAGCAGGAAAGAGGAAAAAAAGATATGAAAAGGTGAGTAATTAAAAATGTTAAGGGAAAAACCTGATTCCCAGATAATTACAGAACAAAAGGAATTTTGAACAAGTAGCTAAAACAGTGGAGCTTAAAAGGGCAGGTGCTGTGCTCATCTTGTGCTGCCTAGACAGACCATACATGAAATGTGAAACCCAATTCTGATCAATGAGCCTAGTGAGAGTTAAGCCCAGGAAATGAGGGATTGCACTGCAATGAAATATTGGAGAAACTTGCCAGAGCAGAAAGGAAGCAACTGAAGTATGATAAATACTAAAGAGGGAAATCTAGATCACTTAGAAATAAACTAGAAGGGTTCGTCATGGACACTGATTCACAACAAGCACATTTAGAATGAATATCAGGAGGTTCTTAACTCGGTTGGAATTAATTACTAGAATTGTTTAACAGCAGGGCTTGGGGATAAATGTGGGGATGGAGTCTGGGATCTCTCCAGATCAGTGATTAAAGATGGTCTGGGTTTAAAAAAACTGAATGAATGAATCTTCCAATTTCACATTTGGTAGATTTTGAAAGATATTTCACTTCTGGCAAAAAAAAAATAAGAAACCCCAGCTCCAGGAATCAGCTACAAGTCAGAACTGTTAAATTGCAAGATCCAGGCTCCCTGACCTCTCAGCCAAGTGTCGAGAGAGTGAGAATCTTTCAAGTAAACCCAAGATTCCTCCTCAGCCATTGGAATGTCCTGTATGGATGTATATCGGCGTTCTCTAGATTTATTGCATTTGGTAGATAATTGTAATTTTCACACAGCTAAAGGAATGGGATTCCAGACCCTGAATAGCTGGCTTCATTATTTACAAGTTATGGCAATGCAAGCTAGCAAATGCTTGCATTTGCAGTGATTGATAGTATTGCAATTTCCTTCCAGCTCCCTCTTTTCAGGCTGGCAGTAAACACACAATTGTCAGCTGATCAAAGCTCACAATAGTGGGATGAGACAGACCATTAGACCCAACTTGCCTTGTCCATCAAGAATAAAATACTTATATTCCTAATATCATCCATTGGATGATTTAGGAATCAAAAAGTTGACATCCAATACTCCACCCAGAGGGAAAAAGTGATAGCTAAGTTCATGGCAAAGGGCTGTGGAGTAATCAGTTTGTTCTTCAAAAGTAGACAAGTCAGAAGAGTTGATCCCCTGTTGAGAAAAAGGTGACCTGATTAATGACAAATGGAGTCAAGATTTCATAGACATGAGTCAAGGACTCAAATTTTGCAATAGAATCCCAGGCAATTGTTCAGACCCAAAAGATGGATTCTGCTGCTGCAGCAAGAGTGTTGGTCTTTTGATTTTTTAATGCTCAATTCAATCAGCTATTGTGAATCAGTGTTTAATGGAATGAAAGGTGAGACTCCAAGCCAGAGAACATTGAACTGTCAAACTACCTCGTGCTCAATGTCAGTCATGGAGACCAGGCCCTCAGATTGGATGAAAACCCTGCCACAGCAGAAAAACTGAAAAAGTGCTTTGGTGAATCAATTATGCAGCTCAAAAAAAAAAAGTGTACAACTGGTTCACTTTAAAGCAACTTTATTAGAGATAACAAACAAGCTTGAATGTGTCCACTTTGGTTTCAGCCACATTGGATGCCATCAAGTTGAAAACTTGCTTTACAAAGAAAAATTTAAAAATGTCATTTAAACAGTGAAATAGACTTGTGCAATACTAAATGGTAAAAGGTATAACAGCACATGAATAAATTTCTCCAAGTTCATTCATACAAGAGTTAGTTTGTGCAAGTGGAAACAGATCAATGGATGTCTCAAGATCAGTTTGTCACCTGTTAGGAAGGTGGACAGTTCGAGTGCCAGATACTCTGGGCAAATATTGCTCAGCTATTGGACACCATGCAGGGGAAGACAACCCCCACGTCAAGTTCAGGAACAGCAATGCCACCTTCCTAAAGAGGACAGTAGATGAAGTTCATGGGACAGGAGCTCTCTGGATTAACCTTCCCAATTCTTACTTGAGAGAATGGAGTAACTAGATCAGCATTTGCTACACAAAAATCAGGGACCAGTTGAGAGGGAAAAACCCTGTTAATCTGTAGCACCCACAGTGCTTTGTACACCAGTCTTCATAAACACCAATCCATGGAGATGCCATTAGCAACAGACATGAAATTCAGGTTGGAGAGAGAGTTTGACTATTCCTTCCAAAACAAGGTGCAGGAACTTCCAGTGAGACTCCTTTCTTCTAAAGTGAATTATCTGTACCTAGAGGTATAGTCATGATCAGACCTTGTTCCTAGGTATATACAAATGGGATTTTAGGGGGGTGAGCAAAGTAGGATTAGGGGCAAAACCCCCTTACCCAAGGTATGTGGGGGTGGGGGGGGGGGTGCAGAGAACTAGAATTTGTTTAACATTCCCTTACACCCCACCTCCCTGCCCCCACCCCCAAAATTTAGGAAAGGGGAAAGTTCTTCCCTCCCTCACCCCCCAAAAGAAAAAATATTCATCTCTGGCGTTCCATTACATACAGCTTGTTCAAGATCAGTGAATATCAATAATCAAATTTCAGGGCCTTCACTCGAATATCACCCTGTACAGTGAGGAAGGTTATTCTATCCATAGAAGACCGGTTAGGGAACTCCATAACTGAGTCAGGCAACTTAATCTCAAACTTGACTCCAAGGAATGTGATGGAAAGCTGTTCAGACAAAATAAGACAAGATGCGTTAGAAAGGGAAAAGTTGCACATGAGCCTCTTACTCAATATCCTTATTAATACACTAATGAGGGGTCACTCAAAAGGCATGGATAATGGACTAGGTAGACAGAGCCGACAGACATGGGCTGTTAGAATCTCAACCCTTATTGGCACTTGAGTCAATTGGGAAACACTCAACAGGTAGCCAATCCTGTTTGACCTTGCTAGTCACTCAAGCATATGCTGACTAACTTCACATCTGGAACTTTGGTCAATTCTTGATTTATTGCTGAGGTCAGCTATGCAGAAACAGCATTTCTGCTGTCTAAATACAGGCCAACTTCAGTTAGAGCCTCCTACAGCAGTCTGAAATATTAATTGGGCAAATACAAAAAAAAAGTTAGTCCTAATTCATATCAGTCAAGAGCAGAGCTACAGACAGAGTTGGGGGGAGGTGGGAATGCTGCTGCAGTGTTAGATGCCACACCCATTTAGATTGAGGTAGACTCTTAAAACTGAAATATATGCAAAGCAGGCTACAAACCAAGCTCCAGTTAAATAATGGAAAAGCCTGCCACCTACTGAGACATTTAAAGTATAACAATTCTGAAATAAAAACAAGAAATGCTGGAAATACTCAGCTGGTCTGGCAGCACTTGTGGAGAGAGAAGCAGAGTTAACATTTCAGGTCAGTGACCCTTCAGAACTAGCTAATAGAATGTAAAAAGGTTATAAGTAAAGCAGGGGTGGGGTAAGAGATAACAAAGGCGAAGGTGTAAATAGGACAAGGTCACAGAATAGCTGACCAGAAGGTCATGGAGCAAAGACAAACAATGTTAATGGTATGTTGAAAGACAAAGCATTAGTACAGATAGGGTGTTAATGGACTGAAAATTAGGGTGGCACAGTGGTTAGCACGACAGCCTCACAGCTCCAGCGACCTGGGTTCAGTTCTGGGTACTGCCTGTGCAGAGTTTGCAAGTTCTCTGACTGGGTTTCTGCTGGGTGCTCTGGTTTCCTCCCACAGCCAAAGACTTGCAGGTTGATAGGTAAATTGGCCATTGTAAATTGCCCCTAGTGTAGGTAGGTGGTAGGAGAATGGAGGGAAGCTGGGGATGTGGTAGGGAATATGGGATCAATGTAGGATTAGTATAAAAGGGTGGTTGTTGGTCAGCAGACTTGGGTGGGCTGAAGGGCCTGTGCACTGTATTGCTAAAAAAAAAGATAAAATTGAACAGCTGCAAGTACAAACAAACTGGGAAAGTAAACTGAACAAGCTATGAAATAAAACAAAAAGGAAAAATGAAACTAAAATTCCACCCCCCCCCCCCCCCCCCCACCATGCTCTGAAATTATTGAACTCAATGTTCAGTCTGGCAGACTGTAGTGTGCCTAGTTGGTAAATGAGATGCTAGCGCAAGAGCACGAGGAAATGGCAAGCAACCGGTAGCTCAGTCCTGCTTGCGGACTGAGCAGAGATGTTCTGCAAAGCGGTCACCCAGTCTGCGTTTGGTCTCCCCAATGTAGAGGAGACCACATTGTGAGCAGCAAATACAGTATACTACATTGAAAGTACAATTATATCGCTGCTTCACCTGAAAGGAGTGTTTGGGGCCTGGGATAGAGAGGAGGTAAATGGACTGGTATTACACATCCTGCAATTGCAGGGGAAGGTGGTGGGGGTAATGGAGGAGTGGACCAGGGTGTCAATCCCTTCAGAATGCAGACAGGGGAAGGGAAGATGCATTTGGTAGTGGCATCACGCTGGAGGTGGCGGAGGATGATCCTTTGGATACAGAGACTGATGGGGTGGAAAGTGAGGACAAGGAGAACCCTGTTGCGATTCTGGAGGGGGAAGGGGGTGAGGGTAGAGGTGTGGGAAATGGGCTGGACATGGTTGAGGGTCCTCAGTTGAGGAAAAAAAGGAAGACACATCAGAAGTGCTGTCATGGAAGCTAGCATCAAAGCAGATGTGTTGGAGACAGAAACTGGGAGAAGGGAATGGAGTCCTTACAGGAGGTTTTTGATCAGTGAATCAAGGGATTATGGGGGGCAAGTGGGAAAGTAGAGTCGAGGCAGACCAGTCATGATTGTATTGAATGAGGGCAGGTTTGAGGGGCTGAATGGCCTACTCCCATTTCTTAGGAAGGAGAAATTGAGGCAGGTAACCAAAAGCAATCAAAGAGGTAGATTTAGGATCAGCACCATAGAGATTTAGGGAGGCAATTCTAGAGCTTAGGGTCTAAACAGGGCATATTGCAGAACAAGAGTGCTAGCAGACTATGATACAGATTGAATTGTGGCAGAATATGGGGTGATTTGGTGGGGGGGGGGGGGGCTGGTCAGTGGCAGGGGCAAGAAAAAGCAAGTTCCAAATTCTCACTATCCTTTGTGATAAGTCCTTCCTGACATCACCCCTGAATTTTAAAGGTTATGCCCCCTGGTTTCTGGACTCAAGGAAATAATTTCTACCTACTCCATCAATTCTTTTAATCAGATCTTCTATATTATTGTTGGATTTGGTAACCTCATTCAAGTGTCTTTGCAATTCAGCCTCTTGTACCCTGTACTAATCAGATTGCTTGTGGACAAAAATGTTAGCCTGCTATATTATGACAGTTTCAACACGGAACAGTGACCAAGAAAATACCCTTCATGTTCTTCCTGGGGCAGTGTTCTACAGTCACAAGGGGTCTAGAACAGCTGAGCAAGAATCCTTCCAGAGCCTGGCCAGTAAGTGCTAGAACCCAAGAGCTTCATATTCCAAACTTAAATTCAGTCTTGACTCCACTATTGCCAGTTTGACAATAAGTCAGGCATGGAGGTAGAACAGGAACAGGTCATTTGACCCCCTCAAGCCTGTAACCCAAGTTTTCCTCCTTGGCCTGGGAGAATTCAGGCAGCTTCTATCTGAGATAAGAGGAATTAACTGCACATAAACCTTAGACCAAACAAGACCCCACCCCCAGAAGGTGTACAGGCTTGAAGCAGGTCTCCTCAATTAAAAGGACTAGGAACACACATTAGATCACAGCCTCCTTTCCTTTCTCACCTTGAAGCATTCACCCTTCTCAAACAGGAAGGCCTCCTCTCTCTGCTCAGTGCACCACTCACCATCTTCTTTACTGTTACACACAATCACTCTACCAACTTCATCATCATCAAACCTAGGGTTGAAATGCAATGCCAGCTCAGAGTGGTCTCTTCCCAGACTAATTGCAAACCTGCAAAGAGAAAAAAAAAAAAATGTATTAGAGGTCAATGTGTCACCCTGCTGGAAAAAAAAACATTCCAAGAAAATATTGCTGGTGGTATTCTTAAATTCACTTAGGAATATGGGCAAGACGGACATCTTTAGTCCTGCAGTCTGAGTGGTTTTGATACAACTGAATGAAAGGCTTACTAAGTCATTTCATAGGATGGTTGGTGTTGGGCTGGAAATTATAGCTAAACCAAGCAAAAAGATTTCCTTCAAGTTTTTAAAAAAAAAAATTGTGGTTTTAAGAACTCGACTAATACACAATCAAACAGCTTTTAATTATTCCAAAACAGCCATGGTGAGCTTTAACCTCAAACTTAAAAGTTCAGTAACAAATTACACTGATCAGAAGGGCACTTTGGACAATAATTCCTCAGGAGAGGAAGATATTGATTAGATGGAATGGAAGTCAACCATAGATTATGGAAGCTTAATTTTTATAACTTATTGACTGAAGCACTTTGGGATGGCCTGGGTTAGTGAAATCAATTATAGAAATGAATGTCTGTGCCATAGAATTCAATAAAAATAAAGATCCACATTACACTCAACCATGAATATGGGAGGCCTTCATCTAATCCAAGCTAGCATGATGCAGGAATGACTAGACAACTCTTCAACTCTGTCCTAATGAACTAACTAGTGTCCAGCATACACTACCATGCTAGATCCTACTGAATGAGGAAAAAAAACACATTACATCCTAGAATCACTGTCAGTTTCCCCTGCAAATTCAATGCAGTAATTCTTACAAGGCATTCAATTTCTATGCTTCAGCCCAGGGTCCTGAGGTCAACTGGGATTTCTGGTCTGTATTGTTGAACCTCACACTTCCAGCCAATGAAACTAGCATTTGTATAGTGTCTAACACAAAACATCCAAATGTTGCTTCATAACAGCACAGGCAAAAAAAAAAAAAAAAAACTGGCTGAACCAAAAGGATAAATTAGGACATGACTAAGAGTTTGGTTAAAGTTTTTTAAAAAAGGAGCTTTTTAAAAAAAAATATATAGTAGAGACACAGGTTTAGGGAGAACATTCATAGCTCCAGGTCCAGACAATGTTGGGGGTGAAGGAGTGGGCAGTGACATACAAGCAGCCAGAGTTCAGGGAATGCCAAATTCTTGAAGGTTTAGGGCTAGAGGAATTTACAGAGATAGGAGGGACAGTGAGGCAGAGGCAAAGATGAGAATATTTAAAAAGCAATCGACTTTTACCGGTCTGCTTCTGGGTCAATAAACACTTTGATTTTGACAGTGTCACCAATTTTCATGTCAACATCAAACATTTCCAGAACCTGTTGGAACAGGAAAACAAGTGTTGAGACAGCACTAACAGCTCAAATGCATTAGAAGTCCAGTTTAAAATACAACTTCAGGGAAAGTACACCACCCCCCAACTTATTATCTACTGGAAACTAAACTCCACATGACTAGAGAGAAGAAATGTGAATATGCAGTAAATGCTAGAGTTCACCCTGTGCAGTAGTCAAAACTAGTCACCTTATTCATAATGTACTCTGTTACAACCAAGGCAGGAGTAATACACTGTCAATTCAGTCCCAATATGCCACAGATTGCAGCATATTAAAGTTTTCCCATCTACTGGATATTTGCCAAATTAAAACACTTGTGACCAGAAATTAAGACCAAACCAGGTATCTTAACAAATTAAGATTTAATTTAGTAGTTAAGCACTCAAGAAATTGGAGTATAAAGACTTAAACTTATTTTCACAACCCTAATGCACACATGTATTCAAAAAAGTTAAATACTATTTTTAAAAACTAGTAAATAAAATAAGTAGCTGTGTTGCAAGTCCTGGTGAGTTATGTTCCTGATTGGTGAGGTGTCCCAGATTAGAATAATCAGATGTCACTCAGTCTCCAGGTGAATGACAGTCTGTAAAGGATAGGTGTTAAAAGCACTCAGTTCCAGCAGGCGTTAGTTCTTTTAAAGAGTATAGCTACAGGTCTATTTGGATTCAAAAATTGGTCATTTCAATAGAAACTTAAGAGAATTTCAGAAAACAAACAAGAGTCCCTCTTGAAGAGGAATATTCTTTCAGGGATTTTTCCATTAGGCAATAACACAGCCTGTAACTCAATGTAGTTTTTCTGTTAAGAAATATAGACAGCTTCTTCCCTTCAGAGCATGTATTGCTAAACACTAATTCAAGCTGGTTGAAACCAGTCTTTATCCACAATTAAAGTTACAGTACCCCATTTGACCTTCCCTCTCACTGTAGAGAGAAACAGGTACAGCTGCTGGCACACTGCTCAGTCTTAAAGGCACACTTTTTAAACAGAATAAAAACAGTTCCATGACATTCAAGAGCCAAAGTAGTCATGGAAAACCCAATGTGGGCATTTAGCCTTGGCAGGGAATTGTCATGAAGGCATATTCAAGTTTAACAAACATTTAAACTGGTGAGGCAGGATGGGCTAAACCAAAAACTTTCCCATTGTGAAAGCATTAGGATCCCAAAGGAAAAAAGAGTGATGGTCACAAAGTGACTAGCAGCAGAAACAGTGCAACACAAGGCATTTGTAGTAGACCATTCCATTGGATGTATAGTATTCACTAGGATCTAGATTGTTCAGCCTGAAAACTGTACAAAGTACAACATACTCACACTGAAGACACATGGTAACAATGACACCAAGGCATTGAGTGCTCTGAACATGGGCTAAAACGTGGACAGCAAAACAATGTTCAAAAAGACAACAATGTTCATGGAAAGTGGCAAGCCCCAAAGATAGAAACTCCCCTTTCAAAGATGAGTGGGTGGAGATGGAAAATTAATAGAAAAAAAAACCCAATCTATTCTGTATAGTCAAGAGTCAAAAGGATCATGCCATGCAGTTTTTGACCAATGCTAGGCATCTGGATTTAATACTCAAGCCCTGCCCACCAGCCCCCCACTGAAGTTCAGAATTTAGTTTTACTTGCAAAGTAAAACTTCATTGCTGTATTTAAGCCCCAACTTCACAGTGTTGCACAATAAAAAAAAAAAAAAGTGTTTCATCAGGTCACTGTAGATATTGAATACAGAAATGTCCAATTCTGCCGACAAAAAAAGCACAGCAATTAAAGATTAAACTCACTGCTAGTTTTCTAGAGAATTGGCACCAAGTGAATTTGAAATATGAGGCATCCAAGGGGAAAGTCTTGCCTACTAACTGGTTAGACAGCTCATCTGGTTTATAGATTTAGCTCTTGAAGGAAATCTTCAGGCTAAAGATTGACCCGCACAAAGGTTACAAAGTTTTAAAAACTTTTGGATTCACTTCAGAATGAGTAGTCTCCCTTCCTTTGGAAAAAGCCAGTCTCAATTTTGAGAAAGTTAAAAACCAACTCAAAAGTAGATTTTAAGCTCAAAAGCCACGTCATTCTCAATTCCCACACCACTCACTAAAGATGTCAATTTAGCACCGTCAGTTCCTAGAGATCTGACAATTATGGAATCAGAATAATGCAGCTAACCAGCTTTAATCTCGGTCCTCATTACTGACTCCTCTACCACTAGAGAGAGTTTTTATTTGTTAGAGAATTATAGGAAGTGGAAGGTGAAATCAAAAAGGAAAAAAAAAAAATCAGGAAAGCAGAGAGGGCAAGAATGAATATCAGCAAGCAAATTCAAAAAGTGAACCCAAACATGTTTTATCAATACATTAAAGAGTAAAAAGGATAACTAAAGATTAGAACCCATAAAAGATCAAAAAGGTAACATATAGGGGAAGATGTTGGTATGGTCCTTAATGAATACATTGCATTGGCTGTCACAAAAGACAACAATGCAGATATTGTAGTTAAGGAAGAGGGGTGTGAAGTATTGGATATCAACATTAGGGAGAGGGGAAGTATTAATGGGATTAGCATCCTTGAAAAGGTGATAAAATCACAAGGGCTGGATGAAATGTACCCCAGGCTATTTAAAAGCAAGAGGAAATAGTGGAAGGCCTGACCATTTCCTAGTCCTCACTGGATACAGGTGTGGTGCCAGAGGTCTGGCAGACTCCTAACATTGTGCCTCTGTTTAAAGAGAGGCAGACCAACTGAATTACAGGCCAGTCAGTCTAACCTATGTTTCTATTAGGTCTAAAGGGATCGAAGGGTATGGGACAAATGTAGAAACAGGCTACTGAGTTGGATGATCATCCATGATCATAATGAATGGCAGAGCAGGCTCAAAGGGCTGAATGGCCTACTCCCATTTTCTATATTTCAGTAGTGGGCAAATTATTGGAATCTATTCTGAGACAGGATAAACGGCCACTTAGACTGGCACAGGTTAAATCAAGGATAGTCAGCATGGATTTGTTAAGGGAAGATCTTGTTTGACTAAATTTTTTGAAGTAGTAGCAAGGAAGATAGATGAGGGTAGTGCAGTTGTGGTCTACATGGATTTAAGCAAGGAGTTTGGCATGATCCCACATGGCAGACTGGTTAAAAAAAATTCTATGGTATCCAGGGAAATTCAGCAAGGTGAATCCAAAATTCAGTCACAGGAAACATAGGGTAATTGTTGAGGTATTTTTGCAACTGGAGGACTATTTCCAGTGGCATTCCACAGGGCTCAGTACTGGGGCCTCTGCTTTGAGATATATTAACAATTTGGACATAATGTAGGGGGCATGATCAGGAAGTTTGCAAATGACAAAGATTGGCCCTGTGGTAGATAGCGAGGAGGATATCTGTAGGCCCCAAGATGATATTGATAGTCCAGTCAGATGGGCAGAAAAGTGTCAAATGGAATTCAACTCAAATGCAAGGTGATGCATTTGGAGAGGTCAAACAAAGCAAAGGAATACACGATTAATGGAAAAATACTGAGCTGTAGAGGTGGTGAGGGGCCTTGGAGTAAATGTCCACAGATTCCAAAAGGTGGCAGCACAGGTCAATAAAGCGGATAAGACATATGGAATCCTTTCCTTTATTAGCCAAGGTATAGAATACAAGAGCAGGGAAGTTATGCTGGAACTGTATAACTCATTGGTTAGGCCACATCTGTACTGTGTACAGTTCTGGTCACCTCATTACAGAAAAGGATGCAATTGCACTAGAGAGGGTAGGGAGGAGATTTGAGGATGTTGCCAGGACTGGAAAAATGAAGCTATGAGGAAAGATTGGATAGGCTGGGGATGTTCTCCTTGGAAGCAGAGGAAAGATCAGATTGCAATTTTGTACATTTCAAGGGGCCTGGATAGAGTGGATGAGAGGGCCTATTTACCTTAGCAGAGAGGTCAGTGGTTTTTAAAAAAAAAGTGATTGGTAGAAAGGCTAGAGGGGAGTCGAAGAAAAAAATTTTCACTGAGGGTGGAGGAGGTTTGGAACTCACCACCTGAAAGGGTAGTTGAGGCAGAAACCCTCAGCTCATTCAAAAAAAAAAGTCTGGATATGCACCTCAAGAGCTGTAACCTGCAGGACTACGGACCAAATGCTGGAAGGTGGGATTAGACTGGGTGGATTGTTTTGCAGCTGGCACAGACATGGGCCAAGCAGCCTCCATGATTCCCTGCATTGCTGTTTCTAGTACTGCAGGCTGAGGTGGGAACAGGGCCTCAACACA
The DNA here is from genome assembly GCF_036365525.1 of Heterodontus francisci. NCBI lineage: Eukaryota > Metazoa > Chordata > Chondrichthyes > Heterodontiformes > Heterodontidae > Heterodontus > Heterodontus francisci. Next base: position 33,497,990 of record NC_090411.1, on the reverse strand, counting down.
GAGGAATTAGGCATTGTGCAGTGCTCATTTTTGAGAGCAGAAGGACCTGGGTAGCCTAACAATCCAACTTCACCATAGCTGGTGATCAATTCTATGATAGGGACGACTGGGAGCAGAAGTGAAATAATATTTATTGTAGAGTAGCACATCAGTCTGTCATGTTGGACAAAAGACACCATTACAGGTGCCAATACAATAGTTCCTACCTAGTTTTAGCAAAAAAAGCAAACTTTTAAACAACCCGTTTTGTCTCCTTTGTTTTGAGGACATCAGCATCAGGAACTCTGGAGAGAGTGACCTCAAAAACCACCTGGAAACTTATACAAGTTGGATTGATTCCTGAAATATAGTCAATAGCAGGCTTTAGCTCAGCTAGGCAGACCGTTGGTCAGAAGGTTACAGATGTTCAAGTACTTTTTTTCCAAGCTGTTGTAGAACATGGATTACCCATTGCATTCACAGACCCAGGTCACAAACCTCAAAGCTGCTTTCTCATTCAAACGTTTGTAAAAGATTTTTCTAGTGAGTGAGTGAACAAAACGTCACTTCAATAACAAAAGCTCCTGCCAGCTAGCATTTCAGAATCAGCTGTGCTAAAACAGACCCAATCACTTTATTGGTGGATGAGTGTAATGATATTTGCAGCAACTAGATTGGCATGAGCAACCAGATTTTTAAAGTTGCAAAAAAAAAAAAAAAACCCCTCTTGGCCATGGATGTATGCAATGCACACAAAGGCAGAAAACCTGCCATGTAACCCAGTGAAGAGACAATAGCAAATGAGTGGAACCAGTAACGAGCAGATTCTAAACAGTCGGTTTTCCAGCCAGGAACAATACAGGATGAGTGGCAGGTAGCGCAAGTGCTGGACATGAACAAAATGGTGATTACAAGAAAAGTGGTATTCAGATCTTTAAAGAATTACTACACTTCTGATTCTCCCTCATGACCCAGGCTCGCATGAGCACGTTTTCTCCCCAATGCACAGAAACAAAACCACTTTGATCCAGAATACAAAGTTTTACTTGCTGTAATCATAACAAAACCTGATGATCTGAAACCTCCCCAACAGCTACTGGATATCACTAAAATGTGCACCGCCACGTCAGCTGTGGATTCAGGAGACCTGGACATAATCCAGGCTGGTACCTCCAGTGCCACAATGTCAGATGCACCACCCTTCAGATAAGATAAGATAAGATATTAACCCAAGGCTTGTCAGCCCTCAAGTGGGGATAAATGATCCCAGGACACCATTATGAAAGACAGCAGGGAGAGTGCTCCCTGGTGTCTTGCCCAATATTTATCACACAACCAATCTGGTCATTACCACATTGCTGTTCAAGGAAATCTTGCTATGTGCAAATTGGCGGTCACATTTCCTATATTACAACAGTGACACTTCAAAAGTAATTGGCTATAAAGCAACTTGGGATATGTGAAAGGCACTAGAGAAATATCAGTTTAATAACACTCCAGTAGAAGTCAGCCCAATCTTAGTCATCAGGACCTTAAACAGTTATGCATTGCAACATAATGCTAACAGGCCAGTTTTTTTTTTAAGTTTTGTAAACAATTTTCAGATGCAGGAATGTAACATTTGTTAAGAGTTCTGACCTATTAGAGATTAAATAGACAACCAATAACATTTGTAAGCCAATGAGTTGTTCTGTCTGCTGAGAGCAGGAGATTCTCAGGGAACCAGATCTATGAACTACAATTTATGACAGGTTTCCAAAAAAAAAAATCAATTGAAGCTTTATTCTGCAAAAAAGCCATTATCTCAAGTCATATTCATTGGAGGAATCAGTCAGGTCATTACCTTTTTCAACTCACAATTTTTTATACCACTACAGCTCCCAACCATTCAACATCCTCAAACCTATTGATATGAACTGCTTAATGTCAATTGTAATTACTACCTTTTGCACAGCAACTAATTGTTGATTTAAAAAAACAAAGTCTTCACCTACAGATTAAAGGCCCTGATGAGAAACACAGACCCTAGTTTTAAACCAGCTAACAGTATGCCACTTCAAGACAATTATACAACTCACTTCTAGCTGCACTTCAGTTAGATCAACTCAGTGTTAGTTTAATACTCACAGTCTTCATAGCCACTCGTTTTCTTTTCCTCTCCCTCTCTCAGCTTCCAGTTACAACTAGCTTCCTAACAGAACATATAAAACAATTGCAACAGCCAGAGCCCTATATCAGCACCATCGTCATCTGATAACACATGATTGGCACTTAAGATTATCCAATCAGTGCATTTATTCTCAACCAGCCCCTACCCATTTGCCCACCCTTTGGAGTCAGCACCCAATCAAGTGCCAGGCACTCCAATTTATCCAATCAAAGGTTTGCAAGGAGCTGCTAGTACAATTAGCTGGGATGAAGCTGCTGAAAAAAGCATGTTTTGGGGGCAAGTGTTGTGTTAAAGGCATATGGTGATAAATTAGGTGCATATTTATCTGTCAGAGTTTCTGCCTCAGTAACACTTTCAGATGGTTTTCTGTTCTTTTCAAGGTGAAATACAGGGATCACTTTGTACCGGGTAAGTGAGACGAAAACATAGCTACCCGTCCCGAACCCGACCAGACCTGGCGACATGTGTCGGGTTCGGGTCGGGTGGGGTCTCTCTTCCGGGTCCGGCATTCGGGCTTGAGACGGGTCGGGCTGGACGGGGACATGGTGCTGCCTTGCTCAGGGTGGGAACGTCTTCATGATTCTGCAGGAATAGCCTGCTGCCGGAACAGACAATCACAACATTTGGACAAGGTAAGTTTGATATAATTAACTTTATTAGCCGGGTCGCGTCGGACGCCGGAAAAAATCAAAGGACTCGGCCCGGGTCGTGTTTCAATTTCATACCCAAGCAGGCCTTTAAGTGAGACTGCCAGAGGGACTAGAGAGTTTTTTTGGAAGGCAGAGGAGATCATTTATGAATGGTGTGTCTGAGCTTGCTGGAAAAGGTTACAGAGATAGGGAAGGGTGAGGCCTTGAAGGATTTAAACATGAGTGTGAGAAATTTAAAATTGAGCCATTTTTTATTCATTCATGGGATATGGGCATTGCTGGTAAGGCGAACATTTATTGCCCATTCCTAATTGGTGGTCGTGAGCTGCCTTATTGAATCATTGCAGTGCATGTGGTATAGGTACATCCACAGTGTTGTTAGGGAGAGAGTTCCAGGATTTTGACCCAGCAATAATGAAGGAACGGTGATATATTTTCATGTCAGAATGATTTGTGACTTTGGAGAGGAACTTGTGAAGGTGGTGGTGTTCCCATGTGCCTCCTGCCCTTGTTCTTCTAGGTGGTAAGAGGTCACGGATTTAGAAGGTGCTGTCAAAGGAGCCTTGGCAAATTGCTGCAGTACATCTTGTAGATGGTACACACTGCTGCCGCTGTGCATTGGTGGTGGAGAGAATGTTTAAGGTAGTAGATGGGGTGCCGATCAAGCAGGCTGAAATGGTGTTGAGCTTCTTGAATGTTGTTGAAGCTGCATTCATCCAGGCAAGTGAGGAGTATTCCATCACACTCCCGACATGTCTTGTGGATATGCTTTGGGGAGTTAGGTGAGTTACTCACTGCTTAATTCCCAGCCTCTGACAGTACTCTTGTAACCACAGTATCTATGCGATTGTTCCTGTTAAGTTTTTCATCAATGGTAGCCCCCAAGAGGTTTATGGTGGGAGATTCAGCAATAGTAATGCTGCTGAATTTCAAGGGGAGATGGTTAGACACTGTTGTTGAATATGGTCATTGCCTGGCACTTGTGTGGCGCCAATGTTACTTACCACATATCAGCCCGAGCCTGAATGTTGTCCAGGTTTTTTTCTGTACGTGGGCACAGATTGCTTTATCAGCTGAGCAGTTACAAATGGGACTGAACGCTCTGCAATCATCACACTTCTCTCCTTATGAGAGAGGTCATTGATGAAGCACTACCCTGAGGAACTCCTGCAGCAATATTCGGGAGCTAAGATGGCTGGCCTCCAACAACCATCTTCCTTTATGTTAGGTATGACTCCTACTAGTGGAGAGTTTTCCCCAATTCCCATGGACTTCAATTCTACTTGGGTTGTTTGATGCCACACTCGGTTGAATGCTGTTTTGATGACAAGGGCAGTCACTCTCACCTCTAGAATTCTTTGGCCACCCAGCGCAGAAGAGGACCTCCGTGTCAGACTGCTCCTAGACCATCAGCCCAAGCAGAGTGCAGTCAAGGGGACTGTTCAATCCAGCTACCTGCATCTCTTCTGCGGCTATGCAGATGGAGAGGCAGTGTCTGTCAGTACGCATGAAGCATTCATGAACAGTGGGCACCAGCCAGGCTAGAGTGTGTAGTTAACACAGACAACAATATGATTTCATTCAGTAAGTTTTGAGTTTTACTGACAATTTAGACTTTCATTGTTGGTAAGACAGAGGTGAGATCAAACGCAGAGACTTTGTCCCTGCGAGTTTATTTCAATGCATAGAAAAGCCCCTACCCTCTCCTTTTGGGCCTAAGCACTCTTTCGTTACTAAAACTGTCTGTGTGTAGCTTGCTAGGCATGACGGGAGGAACAAAGGCTTTCTCTGTGCAGATGACAGAGTTAATCAACTACAGGGTGCAAAGGTAGTGAACTCAGATAATAAAAACCAAGAAATGCTGGAACCACTCAGCAGATCTGGCAGCATTTGTGGAAAGAGAAGCAGAGTTAACGTTTCGGGTCAGTGACCCTTCTTCGTGAACTCATAGGTTGGTCCCGAATGCATCTGGAATATTTCAGCTTCAATGTGTTCCTAATGGACCAGAATCCTGAGCACCACAAACTGGCAATGAGATTCAAGAAACCACAAGGGTAGTTTTTGTGGAAACTGTTGTTGTGGCTGGGATAAGAACTCTGAGGAGCGAGGAGACCTTTCCCTGATATGTTGTCGGGGTAAAATGAAGAGGGGTGGGAGGAGGCTCATATGGAGGGACTAAAAAGCCTCTTTGTGTTGTAAATACTCCATACCCAGTTCATAGTGTAGCTAAACTTAGAATATTCAGTCTCGACACCGACTAGGCAAACCAAAAATAAACACAAATTGACACTGAAACTGGTTCTAATTTTATTTTCCATGATTCTGACTCGAACACTCGTTTCTTTAAAATTCCATAAATACAGCGAGCGGAATGATCTGGAATTCAGCTGCGGATCAGTGGTACTTCCTCCAACGCTCATGCTCTGTCAGAGGAAGAAAGATGACAAACCATCAAAGGAAAAATTGGCAACAATTGATCACTGAAATCTACTGACCTGTCTCAGTGCGTCAGCTCTACAGCTTGGAAAAGAACTTGCACTGCTATAGCACCTATCACAACCTCAGGATGTGCCAAAGTGCTTTAGAGCAAATGAAGCATAATGTAGGGGAACACAGCAGCGAATGTGCACACAGCAAGCTCCCACAAATGGCAATGCAATGATAACCAGATCACCTTTTTATTGATGATAGAGGGACAAATATTGACCCGAGCACTGGGGAGAACTCCCTTGCTCTTTTGAAATAGGACCATGAATCTTTTACGTCCACTCGAAGGCACAGAGTCTCGGTTTAATGTCTCATCCAAAAGACAGCACCTGAGTGCAGCACTCCCTCAGCACTCCGCTGGGAGTGTCAGCCTGGATCTTCTGCTCAAGTCCCTGGAGTGGGACTTGAACCCACAACCTTCTGACTCAGAATTCATCCTCATACACTACACAACCGCCTCAAGTTTAATAAGAGCAAGAAGATTCTTGCATGGTTCCCTGCCATTCACATCACATTCTGCCCAGCTCCTGGATGCCTTAAACTGACTGCCCGTGTAAACCGGATGCATTTTCAGGGTAATTACGGGTCCTTTGTGGGGTGGATTTCAGGACAAATCACCACTGTGACTACAGTAAGTTTTATTATAGTCACCCCACTCCACCAAAGGGAATTCCAAAAGTGGGGGAGCTGCAAACAACATGGATACGAAAATAAGTATCTTACCAATTTCAAAGGATGCTGGCAAGGTAAACTTATTGCCCGGCCCCAGCTGCTGAAGGCGGCAGTGGTGGACCTTCAAAGATCCCACAAAAGGTGCCCAATGCAATGCTGACGTTGTTGCAGATGACACTTCCTGGGATGTGGGCACCGCTGGCAAGGCCAGCATTTATTTGCTGATTTCTTAGTTGCCCCTGTGGTAGTTATTTATTTATTTGTTTAATTTATTTATTTAGAGATACAGCACTGAAACAGGCCCTTCGGCCCACCGAGTCTGTGCCGACCAACCACCCATTTATACTAATCCTACACTAATCCCATATTCCGACCACATCCCCACCTAGTGGTAGTGAGTCATCTTCCTCAACCTCTGCAGTCCATATGGTGAAGGCGTTCCCACAGTGCTGCTGGACAGGGCATTCCAAAATATTTCCCAGATAGTGATTGAGATCGGAAAATAAATTCTCAGGATGTGGGTGTTGCTGACAAGGCCTGCATTAATTGCCCATCCCCTTGTTGCCTTAATAGCTTGAGTGGCTTGCTAGGAAGTTAAGAGTCAGAGCCAACTCTGCCCCTACTAACAGAAGGCCCAACTTACTTAGGTGATCATACTCCCAGACGTAACTGATGAGAACGTAACCAGACAGCAACATGGCGACACCACCGATCCCACCTCGCTTCACATTAATATACTTGTTGTAGTACCGGTTATGGCCTGGAGAGAGGGGAAAGAAGCAGCATGGGACAGGTTAAAACATGGCCATTACCAGCTCAATTTCAAATTAGTGAAAACTGCAGGGTTGTCACTCAGGCTATTTAAATATGTTACAAAATCTATACAGGAAACTGCACTAACCAACGCAATCTCACATAATTAGCTTCCTGCACTTCCCCCACCTTTCTCCTGAAGACATGGACTCGGGTCACATCTCAATGGTTACTCGCCCATGCTTCTTTCACAAGACAGCAGGCAAGTGTCATCGATCTATTCAACTATGAAGGGCATCAGAAATGATCCAGAGCCACACAAGCACCTTCACTCAGGGGTCAGTGGATCGCAATAAAGGGCAGGAATATTTGTTGCTTTCTCCCTATAGCTCCCCGTACCTTTTCTTCCCTCTTAAGCCAGGGCACTGACACCATCTACAACTTTATTGCTGCCCTCAGCACAGACCAGAGATGTGCAAAACACAAGTGCACAAATGTGCTTACACAAGTGCATGATTCATAGATGGAGAACCATCCTGTTCCTACCCTCAACCCGCCTGAACTAGCTAAAAGGAAGTTCTCTTTCACTTCCCAACTGCCCCCAATTCAATCCCAAGACATATACAAGGCAAACAATGTGCTGTTCAGGGAAAAAAATTCAACAGGCACAAAGACTGATTAAAGGAAGCGTGCAATAAGTATTCCTGTTTTTGCATTACAATTTGCTGCACAATTATTCCCATATCAGCTCAGATCACACCCTCACCTCGACGTAGAGCCTCTAGAACGCCATTGGGAGTGAAATCTCGTGTGGTGATCCATCGAGAAAGCTCTCCCAGCTTCACATCCATCAGACGCTTCTCCGTAACTGGAACTGCTGACACAGAAACAAAGGTCAAAAGAGGTCAGCATTTAAGATTGGGGGGTTGGGGGGTTGGGGGGGGGGGGGGGGGAGCATAGCAGGTAAAATGAGAAATCATAATTAAGCTTACAAATATCTTAACTATTCATTCATGGGATCTGGGCATCACTGGCAAGGCCAGCAAATACTGCCCAACCCTAGTTACCCCGAGAAGGTGGTGGTGAGCCACTTTCTTGAACTGTTGTATGTCCTTTACCGCACGGACTGCAAGGGTCAGTGTGACTCGGTTAGTTATCATCCTAGCCCAAGTCAAGCTGATTTTGGGTGCAAACTCCACTCCAGAGACTTGATAACATAATCTGGGCTGATGTACTCGATAGAAATTTACTCATCCAAAATCTCACACTCAAACCGTCAGTCTCAACCCCCTTCAATAAACAATTCAAAAGTTCTGTCCCACCCAGAGCTATCGAAATGCATTCAATTAACACCTCCTTAATAAATCTTAAATTTTCTTTCTAAACAAGGAAATACCAAGCCTGATGCAAATATTTGAAAGCCCAGTTACAACTTGGAGTCTTTTTCATTTAACCTTAGCACCAAACCAATGTTATATACATTATGTCCACAATCACTCCCAGAAAATTAAGATGCATATAGATAATATATAGTGAGTATGCAGACAGCATCAGTAAACCTCAACAAATAAGATTAACTCCTCTTTTTCCCCCCACTTCCTTGCTGGCAACATTATGCGGAGTTATTCAGCCCTGACCAATTAATCTGCTCCTTTTATAAAAAGGTTGAATGCTGTATCTTATCTCTGGATGAGATTCCCCAATACACTCTGATCCCCAACAGACCAGAAGCTCACAGCTTCTCTCGATGAGTTAAGACTGCACCTCGGATCATCCCTGATGGAGCAGTTCACAATCCATCTCTTTCTGCAATAGATTGCCTCCTGACTCTGAACCCCACTACACTAGCTTACAGTCCCTTCTCTTTGGGTTAGATTCTCCCGAGTTCATTCTGAACCCACCCCCCCCCCAATGTACCAGTTCACAGTCCCTTTCTCTCTCTGTTAGACTATACCCCAGTTCACTCAAACCCGATAGGGGCACAGCCAATCTCTTTGGCTTAGATTCCACTCTGAACCCTAATAGACCAGTTCCCAACCCCTTCTGTCTGGTAGATTCCACCTCTCCCCCCCCAGCTCATTCTATCCCAGGAGACTGAGTGTACACTGGCTCCCAGCACCTCTCTATGGGAGATTTGCACACCCAGCTCACTGTGCCCCAGTTCCAACCCCTGCCTCTGGGAGATTCCCTCTCTTTCCCCTCAACCCCCCAGCTCACTACCCCAGTCCTAACCCCTCTGCTCTGCCCCAATTCCTGTCACTCAATGGCCTCCAGGGATGAGCTCCGGCTGACTCAGGGTGACCTTGCCCAGAGGTTGTCTTCCCTTTTGCCTCAGCTTCAGCCTCTCCCCGTATCTGTATCGTAGTCGCAACCGCGGGATACACTGTATCAGGTGCAGCCCCTATGGAACGCCAATGTATCCACCTACGGATACAATGTATCCACTCCTCACCCGGCCTGTCCGCCATCTTCCAGCAGCCTCCCACTGTGCGTGCCCTGCAAACAGCCACAGCGTGCTGGCGTCACTTAACTGATAACCCAGTCTCCCAATAGTATGGGGACCTTTAGGGGGCGGGCAACAGGTCGGACCAATCAGAGGCGACCTGCCAGCTGACCATTTTTTTTCAGGCCTTGTCCCTTTTTTAATAGAATTCAAATTGTTTTTTGTCTTTCTTCCCCTGAAGTTTTTTTTTAACTTTTATAAGATCTGCCTGATTTTAGAAAGGCAAATGTTCTCGGTTAAAATTGCTCACATTTGTAGAGCACCTTTTATTTGGATGAATACTTTTTGTGCACTTTGCCTTGCCATACACACGTGACCTCTGATATCATACAGAGTCATTTGCAGTCCAGGAGGAGGCCATTCGGCCCATTGAGTCCATGCCAGCTCTCCACAGAGTTATCCAATCAGTCCCATTCCTCGGCTCGATCCCTGTAGTGCTGCAAGTCCATTTCCCTCAAGTGGCCATCCAACTTCCTCTTGAAGTCATTGACGTAAATAAAGGCTTTTGCTATTTTATACACCACGTGGAACATGGTGTCAAACATCAGTAGCCGGGATTTGTGAGTATTTTATAGTGCCTTTCACAACCTCAGGTCCAAATGTGCTTCACAGCCAATGAAGTACTTTTTGAAGAGTGGTCACGGTTATAACGTAGGAAAAGCAGCAACCAGTTTGCACACAGGAAGATCCCACAAACAACAATGTGACAATAACCAGATAATCTGTTCTAGCGATGTTGATTGAGGGATAAATATTGGCCAGGACACCAGGGAGAACTCCCCTCCCGTCTTCTTAAAAATATTTTGAGTCCGCCTGAGAGGGCAGCCTGAGCCTCAGTTTAACATCTCATTCAAAAGAGGGCACCTATGACAGTGCAGCACTCCCTCAGTACTGCACAGGGAGTGACAGTAGATTTTTGTGCTCATGTCTATATTTTATAATTCTATATTAAAAACAAATTGCAGGGTTATGGGGAAAAGTAGGGGAGTGAGACTAGGTGAGTTGCTTTTGCAGAGAGCCAGCATGTACATGACTGGCTGAATGGCCTCCTTCTGTGCTGTAACCATTCAATGATTCTGTGTCTCTGGAGTGGTATTTGAACCCACGATCTTCTGACTCAGAGGCAACAGTGCTGACACACCTCATGTCGGAAACAAGATATACAATAGTTACAGATGGCAAAAACCATTTAGGCCATATTAATTCCTCCATCCAGAAAGAGCCACTTGATTCCCTTTAAGGCATGGAAATATCAACAAGCCATATTTTATACAGAGGCTCCAACTTTGTGAGTCCCTTGAGTTTTCTTGGAGTTGCTCCATATTCCGCATTTTGAGATCCCACTCATTCACAAGAGATTGGAATTATATGGAAAAAATTTTGGAGCATGCATTTTCCACCTGACTGTGCAGCTTCCTGACTCAATACCCATCAGGAGATAGACCTGTGAACACCAGGCCAGAACTTGGTGCAGTCTTACCTTTGCATCATCTTCCTCTCGACTGAAGCCCCTTGTTGCATAATGGAGACTGCAATAACAACAACTTACATTTATATAGCGCCTTATCAGAGCAAAACGTCCCAACGCGCTTCACAGGAGCAGTTGTCAGACAAAAATTGACACCGAGCTACATAGGGAGACATTAGGACAGGTGATGAAAAGCTCGGCCAAAGGTGTAGATTTGAAGGAGGATTTTAATAAAGGAGGTGCAGAGGTTAAAAGAGGTTCAGAGAGAGAACTCCAGAGCAAAAGGCCCAATGTACCAATGATCAAAAAAAGGTAAATCTTTCTATTTGTTTAATAGAAAAAAAATGCAAATTTTGAAAAATATGTATAAAACCTTAAAGTGCTGGAAATGTACAGAACTTAATGTTTAATGCTTCACATATAGACTGAGCCTGACGTGTATTTCCAGCACTCTGATTTGTGAACAGATGGTGGCACTATCAGGCTGGGAATGGAAACCAAGGGATCGTCTAACCTGACAAAAGTATTGAGAATGAAAGCAAAAGGTGTGAGGTGTACCGAAATTGCCTGAGGGTTCAGAGGTTGCATTAATACCACCTCGAGGCTCTAGGCAATTAACGATGTCAATCCATTCTGGGCCAGACACTCATCCTCCACCAACTGTAAATGTTAGCTCATCCAAAACTCTGCTACCTGTACCCTACCTCGGTTCACGACCCTATCACCCATTCCTGCCCCTTGGGTTCCCAATCCTCCGGGATTGTCCCAAAGACTCCAGGAATTGAAGATTAATCTCCAGTACACTGCAACAGCTGGAAGGAGAATCATCGGGGCATTAAAAAAATTGTGTTATTTTTCTTCTCTTTGAATATTTCCATTCATTAGTTGTAAAAATCATTAGAGATTGGGGGGAAAAGGCTGTTTCATTAACAGTCAAGATTAATACAAAGAGTCTGTTCCCTTTCCAATTGTCCGCGGGAAGGCAGTACCCGGTGGATGGACCAATGGCAGGAGTGTGGAGGTGGGGCAGTTTGAGGTGAGGGGTCGTGTGATGAAACCTCCAGGAATACGTCCAAGCAGAGCTGACAACCCTAATCACCCCAGTCGTCCTGGTCCCCTGCCCCCTTTCCCCCCACTCCCCAAAGCCTCAAATTTTAAATTCTCATACTTCTGTTTAATTCCCTCCATGGCGCACTCTTCCTGAACTCTGCGGCCAACACTAACACCACAAACTGCGCTCTGCCCCCACCACCTCCACCTAGATCTCTATTCCCCTGACCCGCATCCTCCCTCTCGCACCTCCCAACGAATCGACTATTGTCAGCCGTGCCTCCAGCTGCCCAGGCCCCATGAAATTCCCTCCCTATATTATTCTCATGTTTTATTTTGCTATTAAGAAACTGGGTAGAAAGTGTTAAAGTGTAGGACACCACATAGGTTCAAAAGAATAGGGACAACTGGAAAATGAAGAACAGGGGCTTGTGGATCAGCCACCTTGTTTTTTTCAAAAATGTGAAGGGTCAAGGATGTTTAAAGTGATGGGGTAGATAGAGAGAATCTATTTCCTCTGTTGCGGGAACCAAGAACTAACAAGCATAAACTTAAAATTAGAACCAGGCCATTTAGGAGTGAAATTAGGGAGCGCCTTCTCCACACAAAGGGGACTGGAAATCTGCCACTCTCTGCTCCAAAAGGCTGTGGATGCTGAGGGGGGGGGGGGTCGATTGGAGCTTTCGAGACTGATGTTGATAGATTTTTGTTGGGAAAGGTATCGAGGGATATGCAGCAAAGACTGGAAAATGGGGTTGAGGTACAATCAACCATGCTCTAATTAAATGACAGAACAGGCTTGAGGGGCTGAATGGCCTGTAAGGAGGCAGAGAAGCCTGAAGGCGATTGATTTCAATAATGTTTAAAAGGTTAAATGAAGTGTAACATTCTTGGGAGGAGGGGAGGAAACAGTTGACACTTGCGAATTTCGAGATGTACTCTCACTCACCACTAATCTTAAAACTCTTTGGAGCATGTTACAGCTTGTAAGAGAATCCCAGCCATCTACTATTGTCTGGTTTGATTCTAATAAAACCGGAAAGGAAATATGATGACATTTCCTGATTGAAACATAGAAGCAATGGGCATCCTAACCCCTATCGTTTTTATTTTCCTTTTCATCACCAACAATATTGATTAAAATAAAATTGTGGGATGAGAATAGGGTTTCTGCTCAGATTTGCCTGCAGTTGGCCCGACACTTTGACCCTTTCATTTTAGCCCAACCTCTGTATTGAAAATAAACCCAACAATGATGAGCGCACAATTGGACAAGCAGAAGGCGTGTGGACTCCTGCTTGCTGAACAGCAGAAAATAAACTTCCTCTTGTGCAGAAATGTGACTGAAAGCGTCAGTCCCTACATTCAGCCAACTTCCTGTGGTTTCAAAGAGGAAACTTGCAGCTTTGGGTTGGTCCATGGCCTTTTAAAAAATATTTACAAAGCACTCATTGCAACACCTGTCAAGCAACCAGATGCAAAGCAAAATTGCTAACTGCTTCAGCCCAAGTTTCCCGCTCATGAATATTGATGTCAAGACTCGCCAACAACAACTTGCATTTATATAGCACCTTGAACAAAGTAAAAAGCATCCCAAGGCACTTCACAGGAGAAATTCCCAAACAAAATTTGGCAACAACTCACATAAGGAGATATTAGGACAGGTGACCAAAAGCTTGGGGTCAAAAGAGGTAGTTTTTTAAGGAGTGATTAAAGGAGGAGTGAGAAGTGAAGACAATTCGGGAGGGAATTCCAGAGCTTAGGGCCCAGGCAGCAGAGGCACGACGGTCAATGGAGAGGCGATGAAAATGGGGGATGTGCAAGAGACCAAAGTTGGGGCAGCACAGAGATCCTGGAGAGTTGTAGTGCTGGAGGAGGTTACAGTGATCGGGAGGAGGAAGAAACCAGAGGGTTGGAATGGCAGTTGTCTGTCAACCTGTTTTTTTTTTACTGGTATCAAACCAGAGCTTAGAGGGTTTAATTAGGAAGACTGGCTGCAGAATACTGGGTGGTATTCCATTTGGTTTAGAAATGGGGTAAACTGTTAAAAGGGTTGGATAGAGTAGATACTGAGAAATAATTTGCTTTGACTGGGAACTCAAGAATGAGGGGACATAACCTTAAAATTAGAGCCAGGCTGTTCAAGGGTGATGTCAGAAAGCACTTCTTCACACAAAGGGTAGTGGAAATCTGGAACTCTCTCCTGCAAAAGGCTGTGGAGGCTACAAGTTTAGTTTTAGTTTCGAGATACAGCACTGAAACAGGCCCTTCGGCCCACCGAGGCTGTGCCAACCATCAACCACCCATTTATACTAATCCTACACTAATCCCATATTCCTACCACATCCCCACCTGTCCCTATATTCTCCTACCACCTACCTATACTAGGGGCAATTTATAATGACCAATTAACCTATCAACCTGCAAGTCTTTGGCATGTGGGAGGAAACCAGAGCACCCGGAGGAAACCCACGCAGACACAGGGAGAACTTGCAAACTCCTCACAGGCAGTACCCAGAATTGAACCCGGGTCGCTGGAGCTGTGAGGCTGCAGTGCTAACCACTGCGCCACTGGGATTGATCGATTTTTGTTAGGCAAGGGTATTAAAGTTTATGAAACCAAGGTGGGCAGATGGAGTTAAGAGACAGATCAGCCATGATCGAACCAAATGGTGGATCAGGTTTGAGGGCTGAATGGCCTCCTCCTGTTCCTGTGCTAATACATTTCTGTGTATTACACTTGAGTGGCAAAATATAAATGAATTGAAGCCTCTAGTATCAGGTACAAACGCATGGCTCTCCTACTCAGGATGGGTGAGCCGTGGTGGTTGTTTGGGAGAGAGCAGCAATGATGAACAACATATATCAGCATTAGACTGTGCTTGTAATGTCAATAGAGCAGAGCTCCAGGGAGTCCACATCAGGCAGAGTCCCATACAAAAATCATCTGCTAGGCTAACTCACATGTCTATAAATCAAAACAGCTGCTTTAGAAAAAGGGATACTTAGAATTTATAAAAGCAAAGTACGGCAGATGCTGGAAATCGGAAATAAAAACAGAAAGTGCTGGAAATACTCAGCAGGTCTGGCAGCATCTGTGGAGAGAGAAGCAGAGTTAATGTTTCAGGTCTGTGACCTTTCATCACAACTCTGTTTTGATGCTGTTTTTACTTGGAATTATGTCGAGTGTTTGATGGGACAGTGTAGAGGGAGCTTTACTCTGTGCCTAACCCGTTCTTTTTTCCTTTTTTTCTTTTTTTAAAAAATCCTACCCCAGGATTTTATTTTGCTTGAGGAGGCGTTTATTCCCCAGGCCCCATTGACATACATTTTAAATAAATAACTTTATTAAAAAAAAGATAAAGAAAACAAAACACAAATTAAAATGCCATTCTCGGCATCGATGATGCACTCCAGTCCCTGCGGTGCCCACCGGTCGCGTAAGGCCTCAAGCGTACCGGCAGACACCACATGCTCCTTCTCCAGGGACACCTGGGCACGAACGTAACCTCGGAAGAGGGGCAGGCAATCAGGGCGGACTGACCCCCCTGACGGCCCGCAGCCTGGACCTGTGATTTGCCACCTTGGCCAGGCCCAGGAGCAGACCAACGAGGAGATTCTCCTCCCAGCCCATGCCCCTCCACACCGGGAGCCCAAACATAAGGAGCGTGGGGCTGAAGTGCAACCAAAACCTGAGGAGCAGCCCCTTCAAATACTCGAACAGGGGCTGCAACCTTGCACATTCCTTATATGCATGGAACACGGACTCGTCCAGGCCGCAGAAATTACAGGCCACCTGGGAGTACGTGAACCTGCTTAAAAGTCTATTGCACAGGACTGCCCTGTGCAGTACCCTCCACCCCAGGTACCCAATGTGAAGGGGGAGGACTCCCGTGCAGAGAGACCTCCACTGGGGTTTCCCCCCACCGCCAGATGACAACACGAACTGCCACGGCGTGTCTGGGAGGCAGACGAGGGCGAGGAAGTGGAGAGTGTGCAGGAGCAGCCCGTGCAGGAAGCCCCTCCACGCCTTGTGGAATGGCATGGAGGGCATTTGCGAGAGGCGGCTCAGGTTGTGTGGGACCGGCTCCCGAGGAGGGTTTCGGGGCCCAGGTCCAATGAGCAGTTCCGTCCGAGCGGAGATCAGCTCAGCCGGGAGCTCTCCACTCTCCCGAGCTGCCTTGTCACCCGCAGTGATGGGTGTCCCGGGGGCTTCAGCTACTCCCCCGCCCATTGTTCCGTTCCCAGAGCCGGCCACCCGGACAGCCGAGGCTCTGAACAGATTCCGGTAAAAGACAGGCAACTCCCTCAGAGAGACAGGGCTAACGCTCACCGCTGGGAGCTGGGTGTCATCTTGAAGGCAGTGCCCCAGCGGAAAATATACGTCGCCAGCGCACACCATCTGGGAGGACGCTCGATGTACAGGTATCTCTGCAGGGTCTGAAGGCGAAGAGCCGCAGCCTGGGTGCGGACGCACACCAGCGACTGGCCGCCTTCCTCAATCGGGAGACTTAGGACTGTGTCAGACATCCAGTGTTTCCTCTTGCCCCAGAACAAATCAACGAGCTTCTTCTGGATCTTGGTGGCAAATGCAAGGGGTGGGGCCAAAGTGACCAACCGGTACCACAGCATCAAAGCCACCAGTTGGTTTATGACCAGCTTGGCCCCTGTAGGAAAGCACTCGGAGCAGTCCTGTCCAGCTCCCCAGCTGAGTGGTGACTTTACCTCCAACTCCTGCCAGTTTGCTGGCTAGGCTTCCTCAGAGGGGTTACGGTGGACACCCAGATAGAGGAGGTGCGTGGTGCTCCATGCAAAAGGTATTAACTCCTCCGGCAGGGAGTCCACCCTCCACTGACCTACCAGCAGACCAGAACATTTCTCCCAATTGATCCTCGCGGAGGACGCGGCAGAAAAGGTTTGCTGGCACCCGCGCATCCTCCGCAAGTCAACAGGATCTGTGACTGTGAGGAGCACGTCATCGTTTTAAGCCAAGAGGACGGAGCGCATGCCCGGCCCATGCAGAGCCAATCCCGCCAACCTCCTGCGAAGCAGGCACAGGAAGGGCTCCACGCAGATGGTGTACAGTTGGCCAGACATGGGCATCCCTGGCGAACTCCTCTCCCAAAGCGAACGGGCGCCGTCAAGGACCCATTAACCTTGACTAGACACTCTGTGACGGAGTATAAAAGTCGGACCCAGGCCACAAAATGCGCGCAGAGCCCCAAAAATTTGTGATCCACCCTGTCGAATGGCTTCTCCTGATCGAGGGAGAGAGAGGCAACCGACAGACCAGCCTTCTGGGAAAGATGGATCAGGTCCCGGACCAGGCGGATGTTGTCCAGGTTAGAGTGGTCCAGGACCGTGTAGGACTGGTCGGGGTGGATCGTGTGGGCCAGCACAGAGCCCAGGCAGGTAACCCGGGCAAAGATCTTACAATCCGTGCTGACAAGGGAGACCGGACGCCAATTCTAAAGCAGGCAGAGATTGCCCCTCTTCGGCAGCAGGACGATGACCGCCCTGCTCCATGAGAGGGGCATCTCCCTGGTCATCAGGCTTTCCCCCAGGACCTGCATGTAATTGACCCCCCAAAACACCCTGAGGAATTCCACAGTCAGCCCGTCCAGCCCTGAGGATTTGCCCCTCGAGCGCTGGTGGAGGGCGCAGGTCAGCTCCGCCAACTTGAGTGGAGCCTCCAATCCTTCGGTGACCTCCGGGCTGACCTTCGGCAGGTCTTTCCACAAAACTCTGGGCGCATCCTCGCTGAACGTATCTGTAGAGAACAACGCACTGTCATAGGTACGAACCAGGAAGCCCATTCCCTCCGGATACGTGATGGAGGATCCGTCATCAGCCAGCAGCTCAACGAGCTGCGTAAAGACCCCCTGCTATTTTTCCAGTGAGTAGAAGAAGGGTGAGGCGCAGGCGAATTCTTCCAGGATCCGGATCCGCGACCTCACGTACGCGCCTCGGGACCCGGTGAGCTGCAGGTCCCTCAGCGCACCCTTCTTCTGTTTGTACGCCTGCCACAGGGCCGGGTCCACAACGTCCTGACCGAGACAGGTCTCCATGTCGAGCACTTCCCTTCCAAGCACCCGATCTCGACTTCCTGCCTCTTGGTTAACTGCTTTGCATACTCCTGACAGAAGACACGGATGTAAATCTTGCCCGCATCCCACCACAGCCTCAAGGAGGGGAAGCACCCCCTGCTTCCTTCTCCAGTCGGCCTAGAATCGATGGAACGAGTTCTGAAATCGCTCGTCCTCCAGCAGCCAATTGTTAAAGTGACAGTACCCGGACACTACCTGCGTGCGGAGTGGAGTGAACACCGCCCACACCAGGTGGTGGTCCGAGCATGGCACCAGCTGCGTGGAGGCCGCAAAGACGTGGGAGACGTACGCCTGTGAAATATAGAGGCGATCGATTCGGGACCCTCCTCCTCCAGATCTCCATGTGAAGGTGCTGGAATCAGGATGGAGATTCTGCCAGATGTCCACCAAGTCGAGGGAGCTGATCAGTTCCCTCAACTTCTCCACCGACGCTTGGCCACGCTGGGGACCGGAGCAATCCCTCAACTCGCGGGTACAGTTAAAAGCCCCTCCCCCACCCCCGAGGATGATGTACTCGCCGCTATCGCTAGAACTCAAGAGAGTGGACACTTCTTCAAAGAAGCGCGCTTGCAACGCACCGGGCATGGGTGCGTACATGTTCACAAAGTGGAGCGGCGCGGTACCCAGGTGAATGGCGAGGTGGAGCAAATGGCCTGGCACAAGTCCTTGACCCCCAAGATCTCCGGCTGAAAAGTCAGGACCAATAAAATAGCCATCCCACTAGAAATAGGAGTGAGGTGACTCGTGTAGACCCCACCCTGCCACTCCAGGAGCCAGGTGGCTTCCTTTCCTGGAACGGTGTGGGTTTCCTGCAGAAAGCTCACTGCGTATCTCCCTTCCCTGAGGACTGAGAGATTGTGAAATCTGAGGTGAGATCCCCTGCTGCCGTTGATGTTGAGGCTGGCTATGGTTATCTTCATGTCAAAAGTACATAGAAACCCGTCACCAGCACCGTACTGTGAGGAGGGAGCGGAAGTGCACCTCGCCTTCCACTCCCCCAGCAACCCAGAGAGGAAAGCTTTAAACAAGCATCTCTCAACCAGTTTCACACCCGCGCGCTTCCCCGCCTTCTTGAGGGTGGCAAGGATGGACTGGATGAACAGCGCCAAACTCAACCACCGGCCAAGGGCCCGCTGAACTTTATTGCGGCAACCGCTGCATGCCGCAAGGAAGTCCTGGAGTTCCGCAGCGGGGATGAGAGGAGACTTGGTGGGAAGCACAAGGGAGTCCACCGCCTCACTGGCGATGGTTCTCCGTGCCCCACACTGAGTCCCCATCCTCCTCCGGGTTGTCACCGCCAGCGGCCGACACACCCACCACACACTGTGGGGCAGACGTCACGGTTGTGCCAGCTGGTCCCGCCCCCGTCACGATCCCACCCCCAGGATCGATGGCGGAGGAGTCCTCTTTGGCTTCATCTATTTGACTGGAGCCTATGTGCGCCAGCGGTTCAGAACCCCCCACTCCACCTCCATCCCCAGGCCAGTGAGCAGCCCAAGGGAGATGGAAATTCCTGACACCGGAAATCCAGCCGGAGCCAAGGTCAGAGACAGAGAGAGGAGGCCATCTCCCGCCCCACATGGGCCTACAGGCCCAGCATACAGGGCAGCATGTTCAACCGTAACTGGGTCGGGTATGTCCTGGCTGGTAGTAGATTTTGGATGGGAAGGACGACCCTTCACGGCCTCGCCCTCCCCTCCACTCAGGGCACCCCACCCAGTGGAAGATGGGAAGGCTTCTCCAGGAGCACTTCCCAGGCTTCCCCACCACAAGCAGGGCTCCACTCGTTCCCTCAGGAGGGGCCACATGTACAGGGGTCTCCCCCTCCCCTCCAACCTGAGGGGTAGGGAGCTCCTGTCCAGGCTTTACAGCTTCAATGGTGGTGGTGGCAGGGGGAACCTGGGGACCTGAATCAGGAGACAGCTCCCCTCCAGCAGAATGGGGCCCTGCCCCTCAAGGCCCTGTGTTACCTTTGTGGAGGGGTGCCTTCTCCTCTTTTTCCCACTAGGGTGCGGAGGCTCAGAGACCTCCATGCCATCAGAGGCCTCTGCCTCCGCACCCTCCTCTTGTTTGGTTACCCTGGGCCTGAGCCCAGCCCTGGGCAGATGGGTTCCCCGGGATCGGGCCTTGGGCTCAGCTCAGGCTCGGGTTGTGCCACAGTATCCAGGAGACGCGCCTATCAGTGTTTATTCTTTCTCTGTGTCTTCCTTCCACTCGGGACAGGCATTTCCCCTCCCCAAAGAGGCCGTGAAAACCACAGCCTCTGGAACCGCCTGAGCGGTGTCTGTTGGAGGTGTAGGGGAAGTGGGAGGAGGTGCAGCGGCGCCACCCTGGGCCACCAAGGTGGAGTTGGCAGCAGGGAGGTTGGGACAGTTCTTTTGAACATGCCCCACTCCCTTGCAGGCACGGCACCGCGCCCCGTCTGAGGTCCAGAAGACTCGGTAGGCCGTCCCCTGGAATTCAACAGCAAAATGTCCTTCTGTGACCTCCTCCTGAGCCAGCAGCATGAATAGCTGGCGGCGGAAGGAGTAGACATATCAGAGGCTGTTCTCCCGAAGATCGAGCAGGACTGGGGTGATCCCTGACCTCAACTCCTCCAGAAGGTGTAGATGGGGGAGGAGGAGCCCATCAGGAATGAAGGGCTTGACGTTGGATAAAATCACATGCTGTGCAGTGGCTTCCAGAGGGTCCACTGGCAGGAAGGTCCCACCCACTGTGAGCCCCCTGTTCAGGGCCAGGGCCACCGCCAGCTCGGTCTTCAGGAAAAACCCATACATCTTTGAGGCTGCGACAATAGCTGAGGGGCCGACAACCTCAGCCATTGCCTTAAAGCATGCCTCAATAGTCATGGTTGGGTAGTGTAACTCTTCACCCCATGCTTTGATGTCAAGATTTTAAATGGTGACGGGGCTACAGGAGCAGCTGCTGTAGCATAGGAAGACCCCGTCACCGGAGAGGACTGTGAAGACATGGGGGAAGAGCCACACCCATCGTTGAATAAAATAGACTTTGAGAGAAAGGGAAAAAAAAATAACAAACGGTCCCATAAATACTCTGCTGGAGGTTATGGCAAGGGAGAGAGACTGAAGGAGAGGAAGGTAAGAAGGAACCAGTCTCTTTGTAGATGTTACTTTAAGGCAGTCCTTTTGCTGGTCTACAGTTGGTGGTGGGAGGGGGGGTGCGATGTCTTCACTTGGGACAGCTGTAGTCTGTCACACTTTTCTACCGGTATTGAGGGAAAACAGAAAAGAGAAAGTCTGTTCACCTGGGTAGCTCCAGCTATCCCAGACTAGGTCGTTGGGGTGGGGAGGGAGCTCCTATTCAATGCTGTTAAACACAGGAGTCCCCTGTTCAAACAAAACAGACCCACCCAAGGTCTCTTCTTTTCCCCTCCCCACAACAATCAATGAAAGGGCTTCAAAAAGCCAAACCCACAAGAACTGTCAGTTCTTTTGGCCTCTTGTTTTCCTCTTTAGTCGGCAGGAATAGATGGAAGAACCTTCCTTTCAGTCTCAGTGTTCCTCACAGCAGTCAGACAGCCACACTCAGCTGAACCTTGTTATCAACTCAGCAGTTCCAATCAAGCAACAGCCAACCCAGTGCTGTACCTGTCCTGGGACAGTGTAGAGAGAGCTTTACTCTGTATCTAATTTGTGCTTTGTCTCATAATTGAAGGCTAGCATGGAGAGAGGGGTTGACCTGCAAGGCTGATTCCCTAAGCCAGGAACACACTCAAGGGGGCTACTGTTAGCACTGGCTGCTGCGTTTCTCAATAATGACACACTCTGATAGGCAGTGTATTGACAGCAGGACGTGGAATAGGGAAACTTAAACTTGAGCAAAGCAAAAAAAAAACTGATGACGTGCCTTCATCCTGGGCTAAGCTCACTGTCCACATTTTAAACAGCAAAGATAATGCTATTTGAGAGAGGGTTTCGGTATGAGAAATCCCTTAATTTCTGTAATTTCTAACCTGAACGAACCCATCATTCTCACAATTTGCAAAACAAGACAGATCATTCAAAACCATGAGACACCAAAAGTGAATCAAGATACTTTGTGCTTGATTATTTTCATTGGAAGGGGGAGGGGGTGTCAAAGAGTGTGAGATCTTAAAGGGGAAAGTCACACTGTCACAGGAAGTCCCTCACTGCCGCAAATGACCCTCACCCTTGACATTTGGGTCAGGGGAGGGTCTCCTGCCTTGGGCAGCAGGCGAGGTCTTCTGTTCCACCATGCTTTACTGATATAGCGGAGTCCCAGAGAATTCCGAGACCCCACCTGCAAGTTGGGAAATGTTCCTAGAAATTAGTAATCCAGGGAACAAAGAAAGAACTTCCTGACATCATCCTTGAATGGCCTAGCTCTAATTTTAAAATTATTCCCTCATCTTCAGGAGCTCCCCCACCAGAGGAAGTAGTTTCTATCTCCCCTATCACTTCCTTTCATCATCTTTCAATTACGTAACGCCCACTTAATCTTCCATACTCAAGGGACGACAAGCCCATCCTCAACAGGCTGTCCTCATAATCAATCTTATTAACCCGGGTGTAATTCTGGTGAAACTGCACTCCCTCCAAGGCCAATATAACCTTGCTGAGTGTTAATGCAACTGAGAGGCTGATCTTTCCTAAGTTCAGTTGCAATCAGACAGAGAGACAGACAGACACGAGTACAGTATAAATATCCACTCAGGGATACGATCGCCTACGTACGGGACAGGAGGGTGGACACCTGCCTCATCAGCCTGGACCAGGAGAAGGCTTTTGACAGGATATCGCACACCTACATGATGGACGTGCTTTCCAAAATGGGGTTTGGGGAGGGAATCTGCAATTGGATCCAACTGCTCTACACAAACATCAGTAGCGCAGTGTCAATCAACGGGTGGGAATCGGAAAGTTTCCCGATCAAATCTGGAGTCAGACAGGGCTGTCCTCTGTCCCCGGTCTTGTTTGTTTGCTGTATTGAACCCTTTGCTGAGTCTATTAGGAAGGATGCGAGCATAAGAGGGGTGACAATCCCAGGCAGCGGAGGCACTCAGGTCAAAACCTCCCTGTGCATGGATGACGTCGCCGTCTTCTGCTCGGATCCGCTGTCCGTGCGCAGACTGATGAGCATCTGCGACCAGTTCGAACTGGCCTCGGGAGCCAAAGTTAACCACGGCAAGAGCGAGGCCATGTTCTTTGGGAACTGGGCTGACCGATCCTTTGTCCCCTTCACCGTCAGGTCAGATTACCTGAAGGTGCTGGGGATATGGTTCGGAAGGGCCGGGGCGTGCACCAAAACATGGGAGGAGCGAGTAGCCAAGGTACGACAAAAGTTGGGCATGTGGGGGCAGCGATCTCTCTCCATTGTGGGTAAGAACCTGGTCATCAGGTGCGAGGCGTGGCGCAGGTCTGGCCCATACCCCACTCCTGCGCCGTGGCAGTCACCCGAGCCATTTTCCGCTTCGTCTGGGGATCTAAAATGGACCGGGTCCGGAGGGACACGATGTTCAAATCTCTGGACATGGGCGGGAAAAATGTACCCAACGTGGCCCTCATCCTGATGACCACCTTCGTGTGCGGCTGCATCAAGCTATGTGTAGATCCCCAGTACGCAAACTCCAAGTGTCACTACGTGCTGAGGTTCTATCTGTCCCCGGTGTTGCGAAGGATGGGCCTGGTCACATTGCCGCGGAACGCACCATGCAGTTGGGCGGCGCCGTACCACCTATCCTTCGTGGAGCAGTTTCTGCGGAAAAACACCTTTGACCACCGGTCCATCAGGCACTGGTCTGCACGGAATGTCCTCAAGGCCCTACGGGAAAAGGAAAAGGTGGATCCTGTCGGATGGTTCCCCGAGCAGACCGTCAAAGTCATTTGGCGGAATGCCTCATCACCAGAACTTTCAAACAAGCACCAAGACGTAGCTTGGCTGGTGGTGAGAAGGGCCCTCCCCGTCAGATCCTTCATGCACACCCGAAGTCTCGCCCCCTCCGCACAGTGCCCCCGCGTTGGCTGTGGTGGGGAAGAGACGGTCGCCCACCTCCTCCTGGAATGTGCCTTTGCAAAGCAGGTGTGGAAAGAGATGCAGTGGTTTTTGTCAAGGTTCATCCCAAGCAGCTCTGTAACACAGGAGTCTGTGCTCTACGGGCTGTTCCCAGGGACGCACACCGAGACAAACATCAACTGCTGCTGGAGGACTACCAATTCGGTGAAAGACGCCCTTTGGTCTGCCCGAAACTTGCTGGTCTTCCAGCGCAAAGAGTTGTCCACCACCGAATGTTGCAGACTGGCACATTCCAAGGTCCAGGACTACGTGCTGAGGGACGCACTAAAGCTTGGGGCAGCCGCAGCAAAGGCTCAATGGGGAAAGACCACAGTGTAAGGTTCCCCCACCAAGCTGGACTGAGGGGCTGGATCCATGGGAAACCCCTCGAACTGTATCGTTAATATTCTCAATTGCTGTAAATGTAAAACTGTAATTGACATGAGAATTGTGAAACGGAACGGTTGGGAAGAAACTCATGACAGTATTGAAGGAAACTGATCTCCCTTGCAATGTTTGTATTTTTTGGTGCTGTTTGGAAACTGTCTGGCAATGTAAATTTTACAGATGTTTATGAATAAAGTATATTTTGGAAATAAAAAAAAAAATATCCACTCCCTAACACTACTCCCCTTTGACAATTGCTTTTTTGCTTTGAGAAATGCTGAATTTTGCAATGCTGAAGGAAGGTGGGTAAATTGCACGACTTGGTTTCTGCAATGCTCTTATTCTACACCAAAAGGTGATTGCCTCAGTCACACTTTCTTGCAAAACTGACTTCCTTAATGACAAAAAAAGCAACCTAGTTATGTGAAAGCAAAATCCCCCTGCCTTCTGGGCTGGGGCACTGGTGTCAGCAGACCTACCCATCCCCTTGCCCAAATGGTTGCCCTTCATGCCCGCTGAAACTCAGCAGGCTATTCAACCGTGGAGGGGCCATCTAGGCCTAATCGCGGCCCTGTCCTCATCCAATGCACAACCTTGGGGCACTTTTCCACATCCTGTCACGCAGATAATCCTTGCTGGTGTAGTGGTAATGAGGTCAACTGTTACGTCCTTGCCCGCCAGCACCCTATCTTTCTCCCACCTTACTGCCTCCATCAGGCTAGGACCAGATAATCCAGCACAGAACCAAAGGATTGAACCTGGGGCCCTTTCCTGGCCTTTGTGCCTCAGTACCAGATGAGGTGATTGATTTATCAGCAAATTCTGTTTGATACTGTGCTTAAGAAAACAGAAATAAACATTTGTTAGGAAGCTCTGCCTCGGCCATTTTGAGTTGTAGATCATACTATGGAATCAAAGGCCTATGGAGCTCAGTCCCAATGGTAGCATAGTGGCTATGTTACAGACGAGTAATCCAAAGGCCTGGACTAATGATCTGGTGACATGAGTTTAAATCTCCCATGCTAGCACATTAATGTGATGAGCAAGATTTATTGGCATTAAACTGGGGGCAATGATTCAAATTTTTTTATTCATTCATGGGATGTGGGTATCGCTGGCTAGGACAGCATTTATTGCCCATCTCTAATTGCCCTTGAGAAGGTGGTGGTGAGCTGCCTTCTTAAACCGCTGCAGTCCATGTGGGGTAGGTACACCCACAGTGCTGTTAGGAAGGGAGTTCCAGGATTTTGACCCAGCGACAGTGAAGGAACGGCGATACAGTTCCAGGTCAGGATGGTGTGTGGCTTAGAGGGGAACTTGCAGGTGGTGGTGTTCCCATGCATCTGCTGCCCTTGTCCTTCCAGGTGGTAAAGGTCACGGGTTTGGAAGATCCTGTCTAAGGAGCCTCGGTGCATTGCTGCAGTGTATCTTGTAGATGGTACACACTGCTGCCACTGTGCATCGGTTGTGGAGGGAATGAATGT
The DNA here is from genome assembly GCF_036365525.1 of Heterodontus francisci. Lineage (NCBI taxonomy): Eukaryota > Metazoa > Chordata > Chondrichthyes > Heterodontiformes > Heterodontidae > Heterodontus > Heterodontus francisci. Next base: position 33,472,247 of record NC_090411.1, on the reverse strand, counting down.
TTGTGGATGGGGTGCTAATCAATCGGGCTGCTTTGTCCTGGATGGTGTCGAGCTTCTTGAGTGTTGTTGAAACTACACCCATCCAGGCAAGTGGAGAGTATTCCATCACTCTTCTGACTTGTGCCTTGTAGATGGTGGACAGGCTTTGGGGAGTCAGGAGGTGAGGTACTCGCCGCAGGATTCCTGGCCGCTGACCTGCTCTTGTAGCCATGGTATTTATTGGCTACTCCAATTCAGTTTCTGGTCAATGGTAACCCCTAGGATGTTGATAGTGGGGGATTCAGCAATCCTAATGTCATTGAATGTCAAGGGGAAATGGTTAGATTCTCTCTTGTTGGAGATGGTCATTGCCTGGCACTTGTGTGGTGCGAATGTTTCTTGCCACTTCTCAGCCCAAGCCTGGATATTATACAGGTCTTGCTGCATTTCTACACGGACTGCTTCAGTATCTGAGGAGTTGTGAATGGTGCTGAACATTGTGCAATCATCAGCGAACATCCCCACTTCTGACCTTATGATTGAAGTAAGGTCATTGATGAAGCAGCTGAAGGAGGTTGGGAGTAGGATACTACCCTGAGGAACTCCTGCAGTGATGTCCTGGAGATGAGATGATTGACCTCCAACAACCACAACCATCTTCCTTTGCACTAGGTATGAATCCAACCAGCGGAGTGTTTTCCCCCTGATTCCCATTGACTCCAGTTTTGCTAGGGCTCCTTGATGCCCTACTCGGTCAAATGCTGCCTTGATGTCAAGGGCAGTCACTCTCACCTCACCTCTTGAGTTCAGCTCTTTTGTCCATGTTTGAACCAAGGCTGTAATGAGGAGCTGAGTGGCCCTGGCGGAACCCAAACTGAGCGTCACTGAGCAGGTTATTGCTAAGCAAGTGCTGCTTAATAGCACGGTTGGCGACACCTGCCATCACTTTACTGATGATCGAGAGTAGGCTGATGGGGCGGTAATTGGCCAGATTGGATTTCTCCTGCTTTTTGTGTACAGGACATATGTGGGCAATTCTCTACATTGCCGGGTAGATGCCAGTGTTGTAGCTGTACTGGAACAGCTTGGCTAAGCACGCGGCAAGTTCTGGAGCACAGATCTTCAGTACTATTGCCGGAATGTTGTCAAGGACCATAGCCTTTGCAGTATCCAGTGTCGTCAGTCATTTCTTGAAATCACACGGAGTGAATCGAATTGGCTGAAGACTGGCATCTGTGATGCTGGGGACTTCAGGAGGAGGTCGAAACAGATCACCCACTCGGCCCTTCTGACTGAAGATTGTTGCAAATGCTTCAGCCTTATCTTTTGCACTAATGTGCTGAGCTCCCCCATCATTGAGGATGGGTATGTTTGTGGAGCCACCTCCTCCTGTCAGTTAGTTAAATAAATCTGGAATAAAAAAGCTTGTATCAATAACGGTAGTCAAGAAACTATTGGATTGCTGTAAAACCCCATCTGTTTCACTAATGTCCTTTAGAGAAGGAAATCTGCCATGCTTAACTGGTCTGGCCTCTATATGAGACATCACATACACATCTTAAATGATCTAGCAAGCCATACATTTATATTCAAGAAGATGGCTCACCGCCACCTTCTCAAGGGCAATTTAGAGTGGGCAATAAATGCTGGCCTTGAGTAAAAACACAATTCATAGTATCATTGAGTGTAATGCTATTGAGAGAGACTTCAACTCAAAATCACTGCTCCCAAGCTATCTCACCCCCTACATGAAACAGGAACCATGCAGGATTGACAATCACCAATAAAACTATCGGAGTTTCCCCTTTCACAGTCCATGGAACTATGTGGCAGTTCACATGATTAGACTTCCTCTTCAGCACAATTATATTACCAAACATACTGTCCTGATGCACGGAAGATAGCTAGATAATTAAACTTTCAGGGAACATTTCCATTTCCTTGGACTGGAGCGAAGGAACATTAGTCAGACTTACCTCACCTGATTGATTTCTAACGACTGACTGAAGTGCACGTCGGGTACAGATTTCATTGGGCTTGGCTGAGGTGCTGCCCTCACAGTTGAATAGCCTGCCAATGTTCAGAAGTGGAGATGGTTGACACACTAGGGAATTGTATCCAAGTGGGCAGCACTGTCTCCAAGAAAAGAGAAGGAAATTGGAGGGAATATTATTATAATGAAGGAACACAGATTGAATAGGATAGGGACAGGAGGAGGCCATTCAGCCCCTCAAGCCTCTTCCCCCATTCAGTTAAATCTGGGTTAATCTGTATCTCAGATCAATAACTGTTTCTCCCAGTAGCTGCCTAAGTCTTGAATTCCCTGAAACCTCTCCACCTCTCTATCTCTGTCTCCTCCTTTAAGACACCCTTTAAAAACTACCTCTTGGACCAAACCTTTGGTCGCGTGTTCTAATATCTCCTTATGTGGTTCAGTGCCAAATTTTTGATGTCAGATTTGGCTGATGTCGCCTCTGTGAAGTGCCTTGGGACACATCACTGTGTTAAAGGCCCTATATAAATGCAAGTTATTGCTGATGTATTTTGCAGTTTGAGTATTTGTTTTGTATGTGGTGCATGAGCAGCTAAAAGGAAAGGAGGACCTGATTTCTATAACCCCTTTCACATCCTCCAGACACTCCAAAGCCCTTGACAGCCAATGAAGTAATTCGCAATGGAGTTACTGTTGTAATGTAGGAAATGTGGCAACCCATCTGCACACAGCAAGCTCCCACAAACAGCAATATGATATTCTAGTATTAGTGATGTTGGTTAAGCAATGAATATCCGCCAGGAAACTGGGGGAAAGGCCCCTGCTCTTCTTCAATATAATACCACAGGATCGTCTACACGAGAGAGCAGATGGTTTAATGTCTCATCTGAAAGACAGTGCTTCAGACTTGCAGCACTCCTTCTGTATTGCAGTGGGAGTGTCAGCCAAGATTTTATGCTCAAGTCCCTGGAGTTGCACTTGAACCCACAAACCATCTGACTCAGAGGTGGAAGAGATATCCACTGAGCCACAGCTGACTCGAAAATGAGGCTTTCACTGCAATAATTCAGCACAACAAAAGGCTTCAGGAAATGAATCGCGCTCTACATTTGTCTGGGGCACAATGTGCAACACCTGTCTGCAACATTACAATGCAACATAACCAGAGCAAATCAGCAAAGCTTACATAGTGCACACTGCTTGCATTAGGCTGAGCAACTCGCAGCTTGGTACTTGGCCCACGAGATTGGCCCCCTTGAATTCCCTAAAACCAGTTAACAAAAACATCGACAACTTGCTTTTATATAGCGCTTTTAGCATCGTAAACATGTCCCAAGGGGCTTCACAGGAGTGTTTATCAGACAAAGTTTGAAACAGGGCCACATCAGGAGATATTAAGACAGGTGACCAAAAGCTTGGTTAAAGAAGAAAGTTTTCAGGGGCAGAGAGGTTTAGTGAGGGAATTCCAGAAATTAGGGCCCAGGCAGCTGAAGACAAAGCGCCAATGGTGGAGTAATTAAAGTCGGGGATGCACAAGAGGCCAGAATTGGAGGAGTGCAGAGATCTCAGAGGGTTGTCGGAGGATTGAGAATCATAGCCGAGGAAAGATGGAAGGAGCTCTACTCTGCATCTGCCCTATGATAACTAAACTATTTGAACACACACCCTGATTACTGTCCTGACACTTCTAAATATCACTGCCTTTCTCTCCTTCTCAGTCACTTCCCGTGCCTCGCACAGTATTTATTTACCTCTCTTGTACATTCTCCAGTGGGCTCTGTTTGAACCATCAGTTCCTCGGTCCTTTATCACTCTCCTCCCTATTCAAGCTGAACAGACACAAAAAAAGGACATCCAATTCCATTAGGGGACTGAGAGGGTCAAATTATAAAACAGGCTGCATAGACTCGGCTTGTATCCCCTTAAATATACAAGATTAAGAGGTGATCAAATGGCGATGTTTTAGAATGATTAAAGGAGTTGATGGGGTCGCGACAGAGAGAAACCTTTTCAGCTGATTGGGGGAAGTCCAGAACAAGGGGGTTCAAGTGGTGATGTCGGGAAGCACTTCTTCACACAAAGGGGAGTGGAAATCTGGAACTCTCTCCTCCAAAAAAGCTGTTGAGGCAGCAGAGTGGGGGGACAATTGGAAATTTCAAAACTGAGATTGGTAGATTTTTGTGAGGCAAGAGTATTAAAGGTTCTGAAACCAAGGCGAGTAGATGGAACTAAGAGACATCAGCCACGATGGAACTGAATGGCAGAATAGGTTCGAGAGAGGGGTGAATGGCCTTCTCCTGTCGCTATGTTCCTTGTAACAAGTTCTTTGTGCAACAAAATCTATTAGTTGCACAGTCATTGCTGTTTTAGGGGACTTTGCTGTGTCGAAATCGACTGCCTCGTGTTCCCCCACCTTCCCTATATATAAAACAAGAATACTTTCAAAGCAACTGACTGGCTGTGGAATGGCAAGTTGTGGCATGAGTGGAAGATGTCTCTTTATTTAAAAAAAAGAACGAATACCTCAGATAACGCATCCAATTTGGAGGGACGATCACCACAGAAACAATGGGAAAAGGTTTCACATCAAATTTCACTGTTTTCTTACAAACAAAGTGATTTATAAGCATCCCTGTGGCTTTAAAGGCAAGTTTCATTTTCGTCTTTTGTGGGAGGGAGCAGAAATACGCTGAGCTCCTGCCCACTAACTGGACCGTGCAGTAACAGCAGAGACTACAACTCCAAGTGAACTAAAGTACATATATATATATATATATACACATAAAGAAAAAGCAGTTTAAAAATGATGAAGAAACAGTTTAATCGGATGTTGCAGCTGGCAAGTCACACTACTGGCAGGTAAGAATCGAGCAAGAGATCGGTGTAAGATTTTTCAAATGCGTTTGCCTGTTGGTTTTGCAATACTCAAATTAGGAAGTAACTGGCTCACTGATATATTTGTCACTAGTGGAGTTCTTTTGTTATATTAAAATAAAGGCATTTACTGCTGTCTGATAATAACTGCAATAGTAATTCGGCTGACTATGTGCAACTTGGAAGGTGCAGTGAACTGGAGATTGATTCCTCTTGCTGTTTTTATGTCTTGTCACAGTGTTGGAACTGTAGGAATGGGTTCACGATTTCGGTATGAATATGCCTAACCTCCGTCCTCCTCACCCACCCCCTGCCATGTAACATCTTTGATAAACAGATGTCCCGGGGGTTGAAATAGCGATGTGGGTTCCGTTAAGTGGAGGCAGGTCAGCCATGTACCCATTGCAGAACTGGCTGTCGGGTCAGTGCCCCCAGTGTTCCAATGATTAATAATTAAAATGCCTGGCTGGATCGGGAATACCAATCTGCACACCTGATTCTGCCAAGGAAGGTTTTGCGTACCGGGGCATGTTTGCCGGCACAGACATGATGGGCTGAATGGTCACCTTGTCTGCTGTAAATCTTTCCATGTTTCTACGTGACCTTCACAGCGTTCAAGGCGTGTGGTATTGCTGGTGTTGTGATCCCCTCCACCCCAGTCCAGTCCAGTCCAGCCCTCCCCACTCTTCTACCTGCTGTTTGAATAACGGTTATTAACCATTTGGGATTTTAGCACTTTTGTTTTTTAAAAAAACTAAGGAACTACACTGGAATGTGTTGGTGCATTTGTTCCAGATAATGTGATTTTAATCCTTTTGGGATGCAGCTGCAGGGAATAGTACAGTTATGTGAATTTTTAATATTTAGTGGAGCATCGTTTATCTCTGTGGGCTGCAGGTGTCCTCTGTGAGATGAGATTGGGTAAGTCTCAATCCAGTTTCAAGGAAAAATATCAGGGTGTAAAATGCGACCTTAAATTGAGGCCCCGTCTGCCCTGTTTAAGTGGACGTAAAAAGTCCAATAGCTACTATTTCGAAGAAGAGCAGGGGAGTTCTCCCCAGGGCCCTGGGGCCAACATTTGCCCCTCAACCAACATCACTAAAACTGATCATCGTCATTTATCATATTACTGTTTGTGGGAGCTTGCAGTGCACAAATTGGCAGCTGTGTTTCCTACATTACAACAGTGATTACACTTCAAATAAAAAATATATATATATACACACACTTCATTAGATGTGAAACGCTTTGAGACCTCCTGTGGTTGTAGAGCATGCTATAGAAATGCAAGTTCTTCTTTTCAAGGTCTTTCTTTCTGCTCCTTTCAGCATCGATGAGGCCACAGGATGTCTGCTGTGTGGGGAAATAGACAAATGCTGCATTGGTGCTGTAGGGGTGTTTTCTACTGATGTCGGGGAGGCTGAACAGGAACGATTTTCCATTGTGCTCTGCTTTGTGAGCATCGCTTCCTGCTGGGGGCAAGAGATCACGGAATCACTCCATTGCACTTGGTCTGAAAAGCGGGCGACTTGTGTATGGTCATTCTGGACCAGAGGTGCGCCACCCGCCATATTGCTTAGGGCTCCCCTGTACTGGACTAGGTGTATAGGGGGAGATGGTGGCATAGTGGTAATGTCAATGAACTAGTAATTCAGAAGCCCATGCTCATGCCCTAGGGACACGGGTTCAAATCCCACCGTGGCAGCTGGTGGAATTTGCATTCAATTAATAAATAAAGTCTGGAATTGAAAGCTAATCTTAGTAATGGTGCCATGAAGCTATCACTCGTTGTTGTAAAAACCCATCTGGCTCACTAATGTCTTTTAGGGAAGGAAATCTGCTGCCCTTACCTAATTTGGGCCTACATGTAACTCCAGACCCACAGCAATGTGGTTGACTCTTAACTGCCCTCCAAAATGGCCTAGCAAGCCACTCAGTTGTCAAGGGCAACAAATGCTGGCCTTGCCAGAGCAGTGCGTGGCACAGGTAACCTTTTCTGCAATCCCGCCATCCAGTGACAGAGAGTCCAGTGTTTCCAAGGTCTTAAATTCCCCATCTTTAGAAATTCCCGCAGCAAAAATCTCCCATTAGCATACCTGCCTTTGCTTTCAGTGGCATTTTCTCTTGCAGCTCCATTGAGCTGCCAAAATAAAGTCGAAACCACAAATACCAGACTGTAGCTTTCAGTTGTCGGAACTCTGTACACCCACAGGCCAGCTTTAGCATCAGGACCTGCTACTGGGATCCGCCCCCCATCTCCGCCCCCATCGAATCTCTCTCAGCTTCACTCACCTAGCTCCATTTCATTGGGGATTGCACAGTGAGAACAACACTCTCAATTTCAATCACAATTTATTGACCTCTCATTACAATTTTAGCACATGTGATTTGCCGAGAGAGAGAGAAAAATTCTATTCATTCCCACTTGGCAAATCCTGCATAATTATGATGTAAAATTAGTAAATTGTTAACATCAATTTTGACATATTTCCTGTTGAATATTCTCCTTTACTCCCCTAATTCAATTGCAGTAATTGCAGCACAAAAGGAGGTCATTCAGTCCTTCGTGCCTGTGCTGGAGCTCTATTCTATCCCTATTTCCCTGCCCCTTTTCCTGCATCTTTCATGTTCTGCCTCGACAAACACTTATCCAAGACCCAAGATCCAAGAGTAAGTATAGAAATAGGAGGATAGTGCATGACTGGAAAGTTGGTGCGGGAGGGAGGGCTTTAGACTCCTGGGGCACTGGGACCAGTTCTGGAGAAGGTGGGACCTGTACAGACCAGACGGGTTGCACCTGAACAGAGCTGGAACAAATTTCCTTGCGGGTGATTTGCTAGTGATATTGGGGAGGATTTAAATTAACTTGGCAGGAGTGTGGGAACCAGGAGATAATACAAGAGAGGAACACCAAGGGGCATAGAGAATTAGAAGAGAAAGATAAAACTATAGTAGGAAATAGCAAAGTATAAGGTGGGGTCAGAGTGAGAGTGTTAATACTAGAGAAGGGAGAAGGGAGTAGTTCCATATTAGTTGGGAGTGGACTGATAAGGCCTACGAGGAATGTATGGACAGGGTTACAATGCATGTGTGTAAATGTGCAAAGTGTGGTGAATAAATTTGGTGAGCTACAAGCACAAATAGCAGTATGGGAATATGATGTAGTGGCAATAATGGAAACATGGCTTAGAAATGGTGAGGACTAGGTGCTTAAGGATATGTGTTCAGAAAATATAGAGAAGAAAAAATGGGAGGTGGGGTGCGGTGCTGATTAGGGAGACATTGCAGTGCTGAAAAGGAAGGATGCCCTTGAAGGGGGAAGGACAGAATTCATCTGGTTAGAGTTGAGGACCAAAAAGGGTATGATCGCACTACGGGGATATTCTATAGGCCTCCAAATAGTGAGATAGAGATAGAGGAGGAAATCTGCAGGGAAATCACAGAGATGTGCAAGAACTATAGAATGGTGATATTGGGGGACTTTATTACCCATGTATCGATTTGGGATAACTTTAGAGTAAAGGGTAAGGAAGGAGAGGAATTTCTAAAATGTGCTCAAGAGAACTTACTTGATCAGTATATTCTCAGCCCAACTAGAAGAATGGCAAATGTGACTCAAAAAAGAGTGCAAGGACAGTCCTAGCAACTACAGGCCAGTTAGTTTAACATCAGTGGTGAGTAAGGTTTTAGAAACAATAATCAGGAAAATATCAATAACACTTAGAGAGGTTCGAGTTAATTAAGGATAGCCAGTATGGATTTGTAAAAGGCAGATCTAATTGAATTTTTTGATGAGGTAACAGAGAAAGGTTGATGAAGGAACTGCGGTGGATGTTGTTTATATGGATTTTAAGAAAGCATTTGAAAAAGTACCACATAAAAGGCTGATTAACAAAATTGAGGCTCATGGAATAGGAGGGTCAGTGTACAATTGGATAAAAAAATTGCTTTAGACAGAAAACAGTGAGTCGTAGTCAATAGTTGTTTTTCAGACTGGAGGATGGTAGACAGTGGTGTTTCCTAAGGGTCGGTGCTGGGACCACTGGTATCAGACCCACCGGCCGTCCATGTCTCCGTTATAAAGACGTCTGCAAACGCGACATGCAATCGTGTGACATTGATCACAAGTCGTGGGAGTCAGTTGCCAGCATTCGCCAGAGCTGGCGGGCAGCCATAAAGACAGGGCTAAATTGTGGCGAGTCGAAGAGACTTAGTAGTTGGCAGGAAAAAAGACAGAGGCGCAAGGGGAGAGCCAACTGTGCAACAGCCCCAACAAACAAATTTCTCTGCAGCACCTGTGGAAGAGCCTGTCACTCCAGAATTGGCCTTTATAGCCACTCCAGGCACTGCTTCACAAACCACTGACCACCTCCAGGCGCGTATCCATTGTCTCTCGAGATAAGGAGGCCCAAAAGAAGAAAAGGTGCTGGGACCACTGTTTTTTCTTTGCTATATATAAATGAGTTGGATCTTGGAATACAGAGCAGTATCTCAAAATTTGCTGACGACACCAAACTTGGAGGTGTAGTGAACAGTGAGGATATCAACCACCTGCAACAGGACCTAGGCTAGCAGAAGAATGGGCAGAGAGGTGGCAGATTTAATTTAATACTGACAAGTGTGAGGTGATGCATTTTGGCAAAAGCAACAGGGAAATGCAATATATACTTAATGGCACAGTTCCAAAGAGTTTGAAAGAATGGAGGGGTCTGAGAGTGCATGCACATCGATCTTTGAAGGTGGCAGGACATACTGAGAGCGCGGTTAGTAAATCAAATGGGATTTATATTCATATTTTTATATTTAGGGATACAGCACTGAAACAGGCCCTTTGGCCTGTTGGACTTCATAAATAGAGACATTGAGTGCAACAGCTGGGAAGTTATGCTGAACCTTTATAAATCTCTAGTTAGGCCCCAACTAGAGTATTGCATCCAGTTTTGGTCACCACACTTCAGGAAGGATGTGAGGGTCCTCAAGAGGGTGCAGAGGAGATTTACCAGAATAGTTCCAGGGATGGAGGCTTTTAGTTACAAGTTAGGTTGGAAAAGCTGGGTTTTGTTCTCCACAGTTCAAAGGAGATTGAGGGGACATTTAATGGAAGTGAACAAGGTTATGACAGGCTTAGATAAGTTAGACAAGTAAAAACTTTTTTCCCTTAGCAAATGGTACAAGGACTAGGGGATACTGATTGAAAGTTTTGAGCAAGAGATGCAGGAGAAATATGAGGAAGAACTTTATTTATGCTACGGGTGGTAATGACCTGGAACTTGTTGCCCACGAGGGTGGTGGAAGTGGATACAATCAATGAGTTCAAGAGGAAGTTGGATGGCCACCTGAGGGAAATAGACTTGCAGGCCTACGGGGATCGAGCTGGGGAGAGCCGACATGAACTTGTTGGGCCGAATGGCCTCCTTTTGTGCTGTAAATGACTCGATCCTTTCAAATGATGTTACAGTCAAAATGCTTGTGGCAAAGCATTCTATTCTAATAAGACTATGAAAAGAATTCCTTTAAACGTCCCCCTTTGTCCTCTAAGTGTTAAATCTCGAACAGTTCCTCTAGTTCACAAATCATCAACCAGTGGAATAAATCTCTTACTCTTTACACTCTCAAAGACCGTCCTAATTTTGAAAACCTCGATTCCCCTCTTAAGCAGCTCAGTACCACAGCAAAAAGTTTCAACTTTTCTCAAGCTTTTCTTGATAACGATAATCTTCATTCCTGGTCTCATTTTACTGAACCTTCACCCTCCCCTTTTCTTGACTCCATTATCCTTCTTACAGAGAGGTGCCCAGAACTAGTATCCAGTACACCACATTGGTCTAACCAATGTCTTTAACAAATTCAGTATCAATCCCTAAGATTGAGGCCCAGAAATTGGATCGTGCTGTGCCTGTTTGACAGGCGTACAATGGGTGCCTTAGTGACCAATATGGAAGGTGGCATGCACGTGGTTATTCTGTGGCAGAAGTGCACTGCCTGCCATATTGGTTGGGCTCCTCTGTAGATGCAAATTGGGGCCCTTCACGCAACTCAGCAAGGTTCTTTCGACAGCACTTTCCAAACCAGTGACCTCTGCCACCTAGAAGGACAAGGGCAGCAGATGCATGGGAACACCACTACCTGCAAGTTCCCCTCCAAGCTACACACCATCCTGACTTGGAACTATATCGCTGTTCCTTCACTGTCGCTGGGTCAAAATACTGGAACTCCCTTCTTAACAGCACTGTGGGTGTACCTACCCCACATGGACTGCAGTGGTTCAAGAAGGGAGCTCACCACTACCTTCTCAAGGGCAATTAGGGATGGGCAATAAATGCTGGCCTAACCAGCGACGCCCACATCCCACGAATGAATAAAACAAAATTGGACTGGGAATGACCACAGCTCGTGCCGTGCATCCTCAGGTGTGCAGTGACCAAAGCAAGCATTCTTTCAGGGACCACGGGATGTTGCCTCACAAAAAGCAAGTTTTAAAGTTTTGTACTGACCAAATTTGAAGCTGGGATTGCTTCACATTAAAACCACTGCCATTGCCAGCCAATACCCCCAAACCCCACCATCCTGATTGCCTCACCTCTCATACGGACTCTGTTGAGGTCCTTGGCCAGTATCTGAACCAGCCGATCTTGCTGCCCACCCAGTGACCTGGGCCTACATTTGACAGCAGTCCCCCACCAATATGGGTGGCCTTAATCTGCCCTCTGAAGTGCCCTGATTGACCCTAATCTGGAGTCTCGAGTAAAGCAAGGTGGGATTTCCTGGCGGTGAAACAGGGATTTACACGTACTTCTTTCAATTTGGTATACTGTATTCGCTGCTCACAATGCAGTCTGCTCTACACTGGGGAGACCAAACTCAGAATGGGTGACTACTTTGCGGAACACCTTCATTCAGTTCGCAAGCATGACCCTAAGCTTCTGGTGGCCTGTCATTTTATTTCTCCACCTTGCTCTCATGCTAACCTCTGTCCTCAGCCTCCTGCAGTGTTCCAATGAAGATTCAACGCAAGCTTAAGGAACAGCGCCTCATCTTTCAATTAGGCGCTTTACAGCCTTCTGGACTCAACATTAAGTTCAACAATTTCAGACTGTAATCTCTGCCCCCATTTTGTTTCCTTTTCTTTGCAGGTTTTGGTCTTAACCTTGTTTTTCTCTTGTTTTTGCTTTCGGGTGTCAGCTGTTCATTATTCTGCCATTCACACCTCCTCTGGACACATCTTTTGTCTCTTTACTTGTCCCATTATTACTCCCTTTGACTCTGCCCCACCAACTCTTTTGTCATGGGCGGCAAAGACTTGCAGGTTGGTTGGTAAATTGGCCATTGTAAATTGCCCCTAGTGTAGGTAGGTGGTAGGAGAATGGTGGGGATGTGGTAGAGAATATGGGATTAATGTAGGGTTAGTATAAATGGGTGGTTGTTGGTCGGCACAGACTTGGTGGGCCGAAGAGCCTGTTTCAGTGCTGTATCTCTAAATAAAATTTTAAAAATGTAATGCCTCCTGTCTTCCACGCTATCACAGACCTTCCCGTTTGTTCTTTTTCCACCCTCTCCTATTTGACCTTCTTAAAACCTATTAGATTTCTAACTTTTTCCAGTTCTGATGAAAGGTCACTGACCTGAAACGTTAACTCTGTTTCTCTCTCCACAGATGCTGCCAGACCTGCTGAGTATTTCCAGCATTTCCTTTTTTATTCCAGATTTCCAGCTCTTTAAAAACATTATCTAACTACTCCCACTCCCCAGCTCTGTCCCCAGCACCTTGAAAATGTTCTCACTTCAAGTATTTATCCAATTCCCTTTTGAAAGTTACTATTGAATCTGCTTCTACCACGTTTTCAGGAAGTGCATTCCAGATCACAACTCACTGTGAGAAAAAAAATCTTCATGCCTCAAGTCTCCCTGCTTCTTTTACCAGTCGCCTTAAATCTGTGTCTTCTGGTTATAAAAACATACGAAATAGGAGCAGGACTAGGTCATACAGCCATTTGAGCCTGTCCGCCATTCAATACATTTCTGGCTGATCTTCTATCTCACTCCACTTCTTTAACCCAGCAGCTTATCCCTTCATTGCTTAGTTACTGACCCTTCTCACACTGGGAACAGTTTCTCCTTATTTAATACATCATGATTTTGCACACCTCTATCAAATCTCCCCACCACCTCCTTTGCTCTAAAAACAACACTAGCTTCTCCAGTCTCGACACATAACTAAAGTCCCTGGTGCCATTCTAGTAAATCCTAAAGTGTTTTAGTTTTTAGTTTTAGAGATACAGCACTGAAACAGGCCCTTCGGCCCACCGAGTCTGTGCCGACCATCAACCACCCATTTATACTAATCCTACACTAATTCCATATTCCTACCACATCCCCACCTGTCCCTATATTTCCCTACCACCTACCTATACTAGGGGCAATTGCTAATGGCCAATTTACCTATCAACCTGCAAGTCTTTGGCATGTGGGAGGAAACCGGAGCACCCGGAGGAAACCCACGCAGACACAGGGAGAACTTGCAAATTCCACACGGGCAATACCCAGAATTGAACCCGGGTCGCTGGAGCTGTGAGGCTGCGGTGCTAACCACTGCGCCACTGTGAACACAATATTCCAGCTGAGGCCGAACCAGAATTTTATAAAGGTTTGACAAAACTTCCTTGTTTTTGTACTCTATTCCTCTAATAATACAGACAACAATCCCATATGCTTTTTAAACAGCCTTCTCAACATGTCCTGCCATCTTCAAAGATTTGTGTACCTAAGCCCTCGGGTTTCTCCGCACCCCCTTTAAAGCTGTGCCACTTGCTTTACATTTCTTCTCCTCATTCTTCCTACTAAAATCTATTATTTCACACTTCTCTGCATTAAATTTCATCTGGTACATCTACTCATTTCGCCAGTTTGTCTCTGTCTTCCTGACATCTGTTACTATCCTCCTCATTGTTTACTACATTTCCAAGTTTTGTATCATCTGCAAATGTGGTTCGCAAAGTTTAACACTTTCCCTGCCTGAGCTGAATTTAAATAATTGGAGAGTAGAGATTTTCCTTTCCCCGTTGGCTTACTGTTTGGGAATGGGTCTCCCCAAGATGGATCCAGGTGTCTCTCTGAGACAGGACTGGTCACGCTGGATCCAGGTGTCTCTCTGAGACAGGACTGGTCACGCTGGATCCAGGTGTCTCTCTGAGACAGGACTGGTCAAGCTGGATCCGGGTGCCTCTCTGAGACAGGACTGGTCACGCTGGATCCAGGTGTCTCTCTGAGAGAGGACTGGTCACGCCGGATCCAGGTGTCTCTCTGAGACAGGACTGGTCACGCTGGATCCAGGTGTCTCTCTGAGACAGGACTGGTCACGCTGGATCCAGGTGTCTCTCTGAGAGAGGACTGGTCACCCCCGATCCAGGTGTCTCTCTGAGACAGGACTGGTTACGCCGGATCCAGGTGTCTCTCTGAGACAGGACTGGTCACGCTGGATCCAGGTGTCTCTCTGAGATAGGAGTGGTCAAGATGGATCCGGGTGTCTCTCTGAGACAGGACTGGTCAAGATGGATCCGGGTGTCTCTCTGAGACAGGAGTGGTCACGCTGGATCCAGGTGTCTCTCTGAGACAGGAGTGGTCAAGATGGATCCGGGTGTCTCTCTGAGACAGGACTGGTCACGCTGGATCCAGGTGTCTCTCTGAGACAGGACTGGTCACGCTGGATCCAGGTGTCTCTCTGAGACAGGACTGGTCAAGCTGGATCCAGGTGTCTCTCAGACAGGAGTGGTCAAGATGGATCCGGGTGTCTCTCTGAGACAACACTGGTCAAGCTGGATCCAGGTGTCTCTCTCAGACAGGACTGGTCAAGATGGATCCGGGTGTCTCTCTGAGACAGGACTGGTCAAGATGGATCCAGGTGTCTCTCTGAGACGGGACTGGTCAAGATGGATCCAGGTGTCTCTCTGAGACGGGACTGGTCAAGATGGATCCGGGTGTCTCTCTGAGACGGGACTGGTCAAGATGGATCCAGGTGTCTCTCTGAGACGGGACTGGTCAAGATGGATCCGGGTGTCTCTCTGAGACAGAGCTGGTCAAGCTGGATCCGGGTGTCTCTCTGAGACAGGACTAGTGGAATTTCAGCCAAGCAGGAAGAGGTGTCAGACTGGTCATTGTGGTGAGATACACCATTAATCACAATTATTTGTGCATAACAGCTGCTGAAACATTTATCCATGCTTTTGTGACCTCCAGACTCGACAATTCCAACACTCTCCTGGCCAACCTCCCATCTCCCACCCTCTGTAAACTTCAGCTCATTCAAGACTCTGTTGGCTGTATTATAAATCACACCATGTCCCGTTCACCAATCGACACCTGTGCCCACTGACTTACATTAACTCCCGGTCCACCAACATTACAAATTAAAAAATCTCAACCTTGTGTTCAAATCCCTCCATGGCCTCTCCCCTCCCTATCTCTGTAACTTCATTCAGCCCTGCTACCCTCTGAGATCTCAGCGTCCCTCCAGTTCTGGCCTCTTGTGCATCCCTGATTTTAATCACTACCATTGACAGCTGTGCCTTCAGCTACTAGGCCCTAAGCTCTGGAATTCCCTCTCTAAACCTCTCCACCTCTCTACTTCTTTAAGATGCTCCTTAAAACCTACCTATTTAATCAAGCTTTAGGTCACCTGTCCTAATATCTTCTTACGTAGCTCAGTGTTAAATTTTGTTTGATATTGTATCGTTGTCAGGTTTGTATTAGTAGCATCGTAAGGCATTCTAGAGAAAGTCTTAGATTCCAGAAAAGGTTAATTAACAACTCTATTATTTACAGTTACTATATACACTCTCCACAAGCCATCTAAGCTTGCATCCTTCGTGCTGCTATACCTTCTTCTTCTCAAGCCTATCTCATGTGACTGTTACATCATCACTCGTACAGTGGGAGGAGTCTCTCTCACTGTCTTTGCTATTAACCCTTTATATCCTTATATTACATCTCCCCCTAAGTCTTTATCCAACATTTTTTCAAACATATATACATTTATGACTTCTCTACTACTCTCTCTCCCCCCAAGTCTCTGTCTTTACAGATTCAGTCTCATCAGAGAGGTTTGACAACTGTCCCTGATCTGGTTGTAATCTGTCTGGGATGATCAGTAGTCTTCGTAGGACGTCTGGGTTGCTGACTTGGTTTTTCGTTTCTACGGGTTGTAGTATTCCATTCGGTTTGGGTTTGTTCGTCTTCATCCGGATCTTGCAGATGAATTATTGGCTGTTGCTTTTGCAGAATAGGAACGATATTCCTCCGATTCCTTCATATCTTCCCTTCATTTGTTCGTATAACATCTGATCGCTGTTAGTCCTCATGTTTATGGATTACAGTGCCTTCTCATTCCAGGTCACATAGCCAAACTTTTTAACTATTGTTTAATTTGGGTAAGCTTCTTGCTCAAAATCCCCTTTGTAAATCTCCTGTTTCCTTCTGTAGGAGTTTTCTCTTTCTCAAACTTTCTCGCAGTCTTGAGTTTTCAATCCAGGAATTAATTGATGTGTTCTTAACTTTCTTCCCATTAGTAATTCTGCTGGTGATAATAAGGAATTGTTTACCTCTGTTTGCTTGACTTTGGCTATCTTTTTAATCAACTGCAGTTCCAATCATGCATTCCTGCTCGGTAAAACTCTTGATTGTTTAAGACATATAATGTCTCTACCGGTTGTCTGCTTCTATGCTGAAGAGTTGCTTGGAGTTTGCCTTTTACTCGCAGTTGTGTCCCGCCTGGACCATTCAAATGTATATCTGTCGGTTGCAGGTAATGTCTCTTCACCCAAGTTGGTCAGACAGTACCATGATGCTAGCCCCTGTGCCAAGCTTAAAATTCGTGAGGTGACCATTCACATAGATGACTGTTGTCCAGAAATCTTGGTCTGGATTACTGATTTCTCCCAAGAACTCTCCTGGTTCATTCTCTTGTGGGTATTGCTGTGCTTGATTCACTGCTCTTTGTGTGATGGTCTTCTGCTTTGTACCTTTTAAGCACAGAAATTTTGCTATGGCGCATCTTCCCATAGTGTCCAAGTTTCCCACACTTAAAACACTCAGTTTTACTTGCTGGGCACTGTTGTCGTCTGTGGGTCTTCTTGGCTCCACAGTGTTGGCAAATTTTTCCTATTTCATGCCCCTTCTCACCTGTATGTTTTTTATGTTCCTCAAAGTGTTTCCCTGACTTTGGCTTAACTAGTTGGACAGGCATTGGACTCCTTCTCATCCACAGCTGTCTTCAGCTCGGAGGATGTCCCTATTCTGTTTGAGAACTTCTGCCTGTCTAAAAGTGGCCTTTTCCAGTGTAAGGTCTTCCTTGAATTGTAACAGGTCTGACAAGGATTCATCTGTTATGCCGATGACTATCCAGTCTCTGATTTGTTCTGCCTTTACTTCACAGTATTCGCAACCTTCTGCCAATCTATACCGGTCTTTAATATAGGAGTCTACGGATTTGCCAATCATCTGCGCCCGCTTATTAAATTTGGCTCTTTCCAAGATTTTATTGGCACGGAGGCTAAAATGATCAAAGGCTTGGAGAACCTCTTCGAATTTATCGGTAGCCTCGTTAATCCTTTGTCGGACAATTACATCGTCCGCTATCACTACTACTGAATACAGGAAGGTGTTGACTTCAGATCTGGTCTGGAATTGAGAAGCAATTATGAATCTTAAGAACTTTGTTCTCCCTATTAGCCAATTTTGGACCTTATTGGGACCTTCTTGATTCTGGAAACTCTCAGGCATCCCCAATTTTGGATCCATATTGCTCCCTTTTGTTTGCTTGTCTTTGCTAGGGTGTTCCCCTTTAATTTTCAATTTTTCAGGCTTGGCTTGAGGTGTTCACAATGTGTTCGGAGCTTACCCGCGCTGCCTGACCTATCCCACACTTTCCGACGATTACCGTGCTTTTTCTCCTCGGCGAGGCTGAGCAATGGCTACCGACTGTATTCTCCTCCCCAGTCGCTGATTCAACTGAGATTGCATTCTGCGCCTGAATTTTTCTTACCAGTGTGCCATTTAAATAAATGGCCGGTTTCATTGCCTCACCGTTCCTGGATTGTTGCTCGGCATGAGGGGTCGGACCCGACCGCTGGATGTGCTGGAAGTACCGATGCAGATCCCCATCTGCTGTGGTGTGGTCTGAGAGGCTGCAGAACTCTTCACAGCCTCTTCTGCTGGTAAGTAGTTTTCATACTGTACTGGGCCAGTAGTTATCTTTAAATTTCTCTGTTGTTCCCCTGGTGTTTCTTCCAAAGGTAAGGAGATCTGCAAATTCTCCTGTTTGCTTTCACCCATTGCCGCCATGTTGCGTTATTGAATTTGTATTAGTCGCATTGTAGGACATTCTAGAGAGAAAATCTTACGCTCCAGTAAAGGTTAACAGCAACTCTATTATTTACAGTTACTATATACACTCTCCACAAGCCACCTAGGCTAGCATCCTTCGTGCTGCTATACCTTCTTCTACTCAAGCCTATCTCATGTGACTGTTACATCATCACTCATACAGTGGGTGGGGTCTCTCTTACTGTCTTTGGTATTAACCCTTTACATCCTTATACGACAGATATTGCTCCTCTGAAGCACATTAGGATGTTTTACTACATTTAAGGTGCTATATAAGTGCAAGTTGTTGTCGTTATTGTTGCTGTCCTTGGTGCGAGTGAACAAATGTTGTGAACACTGGCTATTTCCTCCTCTCCATTATGCTTGTAGTGTTCACTGATTGTACAGCCCTCAAGATCATCTACAGGCAGAGCCTCTCAGTTCTTCTAGAAACCTAACAAAAAAAAAAGGGATCTTCATGGATGTGTGGGAACTGCCACATCTAGAATGGAAACCATTCCAATGAACATGTCATAGCAGCTAGTGGTTGCATTTTATTGACTCCAAGGAGAACATAGGAACAGAAGGAGGCCAATCAGCCCTTCTATCCTGTTCTGCCATTCAATTAGGTCATGGCTGATGCATATTTTAACTCCACCTATTCTCCTTGGTTCTATACCCTTAATCCCCTTACCCATCAAAAATCTATCCTCAATTTTGCAATTTCCAATTGACCCTCAACCTCAATAGATTCTGGGGGGAGAGAGTTCCAGATTTCCACTCCCCTTTGTGTGAAGAAGTGCTTCCTGACATCACTCCTGAATGGCCTGGATCTAATTTTCAGGTTATGTCCCCTTGTTCTGGATTCCCACCCCCACCCCCCCCCCCCCCCCCCACCCCCCGCCAGAGGAAACAGTTTCTTTCTATCTAGTTTATCAAATCCTTTAATCATCTTAAATACCCAAATTAGCTCACCCCTTAATCTTCTATACTCGAGGGAATTAGAATTGAAACATGAAGTAGAGGTTGCCATCGTTAAACCTTAGTTACTGCCTCTCAAGACATTAATGCTGTGGATGATCTCACACTCTAGCCACAGAGTGTGTGGCTATAGAGGGGGAAGGAGATGGAATCAAACCTGTAGAACTCAATATTGAGAATGGATGCATGGTAAGAGGTCTTGCACAATACAGTGGATTTTACAAGAAGGAACTTGCATGGCTGTAGCACCTTTCACAGAATGTCCCAAAATACTTCACAGCCAATGAAAAGTGCTTATGAAGTGTAGCCACTGTTGTAATGTAGGAAACGCAGCAACCAATTTGCACACAGCAAGCTCCCACAAACAGCAATGTGACAAAAGACCAGATAATCTGTTTTAGTGATATTGGTTCATGTTGGCCAGGACACCAGGGAGATGTCCCCTGCTCTTCACAATAATGTCATAGGATCTTTTACATTTAGGTCACATGGGGCCTTGGTTTAACATCTCATCCGAAAGATGGCACCTCTGACATTGTAGCACTCCCTCAATACTGCACTGGAAATGACAATCTCGATTCTATGTTCAAGACTCTGGATTGGGAATTGAACCCAATGGTCAGAAGCAAGAATGCTATTAACGAGCCAAGATTGACACATATAATAACGTGTTAATGTTCTGGGCAGGGGATAACTATTGTTGTATCTAACCTACCCTTCCAAAATTCCTATCAGTGATTTTAGACCTTGGTGTTGTTCATTTCTGGAATTCTGGTCCGAATCCAGTCCAGATTATAGTATTCTCAGTCTACTGGGTGTTCGGGTGCTGCATAAAATGAAGCTGGAGTGTCCCAAAGACCTGAGTTACCATGGGGCTATAGGATGACTAGTGCAGAGAGACTTTGCTGGGATGCAGTGTAGATGGCAATAGATGGAATGGGCATGGTACAAGTGAATGTACTTGGACATCCTTCCAATGTCTGGAGACAATTATCCCAATGTTCTTCACTGGATCTGGATAAAGGATGCCCAAGTATCAAGTCCTGATCCTGTCTTCATTTCTGATATTAGGGTCCATCCTTCAATTCTGTTTCCATTCATTTCCATGTTCAAACAGGATTGTTTCTAGGTCCCAACAGAAGGAAATGGAGATTAGATTTACTGGGCATGTGATTCTGGCTCCTGGTGCAGACTCTCGCCCAATGGGAGCAGCTACTGTAATTTTGGGCGGATGCTTCCCACAATGGAAAATCATACTAGCTGCACCCAAAATTGGCAATATGCAAATTCCCAATTGGAAAGGCTGTGCAATATTTTGTAAACATTTGATGAAAATGCAATGTACCAGATTCCTTGCAACGTCACGGCTGTCAGAAATAATTTTTGAGTTAATCCCAGTGCTGATCTTGTTTTTTTTCTCCCTGCTTTCTTTCCAGAAGTGAGAATTCGGAACTTCTCAGTGAAGATCTCATCCAGGTACAGCCAACTGTGCTACAAAGTGGGAAGACCCCAATATAGCGGCTTAATAATGTAATGTTAACGGGACCTTCTGGCAACAAGTAGACTTATGAAGAAATCAGTGAGGCACAGAGGCAGCTCAACCAATTGAGAATTTGTTTCTCCGCCCTTCCCTTTCACCAATCCACAAAAAAAAGCACAGGGTTATAATTTTGTGATTTTGAATTCCCCACTTCCCCAACCCCATCTTGACAGTCTACTGCGAGTTTACTGAACATCCTCAATGGTTCAAATTTGCTGCAAACAAGGAATCACTCTCATGCATCCCATACTGAGGGAGTACTGACACTCTGATACAGTACTGAGAGGTGCTAACACTCCAGTGTAATACTGATGGAATACTTTTTTTTAATTTCCAAAATATACTTTATTCATAAAAATCTGTAAAAATTACATTACCAGTTTCAAACAGCACCAAGTCAAAAAATACTAACAGTGCAAAGGTGATCAGTTTCCTTCATTACAATCATGGGTTGCCTCACAACCCTTCCATTTCACATTTGTCATGCCAATTACATTTTTATATTTTACAGCAAATGAAAATTTTCCCGATACAGTTCGAGGGGTTTCCCATGGATCCAGCCCCTCAGTTCAGTTTGGTGGGGGGGACCTTACACTGTGGTCTTTCCCTATTGAGCCTTTGCTGCGGCTGCCCCAAGCTTTAGTGCGTCCCTCAGCATGTAGTCCTGGACCTTGGAATGTGCCAGTCTGCAACATTCGGTCATGGACAACTCTTTGCGCTGGAAGACCAGCAAGTTTCGGGAATACTGGCGCTGTGATGGAGTACTGACATTCCAGTGTAGCATTGAGGGAGTCCTGCATTGCATGAAATGCCAGCCTTCGCACTAGTCCTTAAGCTGAAGGTACCATATGTCTTAAAGTTACATCAGGCAGGCAGTAGGCTTAGTTTTCCAGGAGTATTAGATCCAATGGACCAAATGCCTTTTCCCATTCGAACTTTGACCTTGACCCGTTTCTATGGCAACAATGCTTTCCCATTAATTAAGTGAGTTGACCTCTCACCTCTTTTCTCTTCAACTTTGCTCAGTTTGAAAACAGGATTGAACCTACCAGGCGGGCGACCTTCAACACACACAAAAGGCTATTGGCCTGTCTTCAGAGTCAACAGGGGTCAGATTTTGAGAAACGTCTGGTGAGTAAAGAAATTCCATCTGTCTCACTGAAGTCAAGAAGTCACGGCTGGTGCGAAGCACTCCCCTTGTGAGTGTGTGCTTGTGCAAGTGATTGTCGACTGCAAGCAAAACTAATCCAGGAGATCAGACTGACCATGTCTTAGACTCTTAGAGGGTAGATGCTGAGAGGATGTTTCCACTGGTTGGAGAGTCTAGAACGTGGAGTCATGGGTCAGGATTTTATCAGGGCGACAGGGGGGGTCGACGTCCGTCAAAAGCGACACCGAGAACCCCGCATCGCCTCTTCTATGGAAGGCCCATTGAATCCAGTCCCAATTAGGCTCTTAACTGAACAGCAGTGGACCTTCCAGAGGAACAAGGACCCCGGTGACAAAAGTCCTGCCCTCTGAGAGCTGCCGGCAAATCAGAGGCCAGCAGCATCACTGCGGAGGCAGTGGCTGCTGCCGGTGAAGCACCTACCTGAGGCCCAGGATGGGTGCTAGACCCAGGCCATAGATAGGTCAGAGCAGGAGGGGTCTCGCGGGGTGGGGGTCCTGGGAGGGGTGTCAGCAGCAAGGGCAGTGAGGTGGCTCTCAGCGGACCCCTCCTCCCCGATGCCAGGTCCCTTTTTAGGCACCAAGTGCCTTTTAACAAGTGACATTCCCCCAACCCCCGCCCTGGAACTGGGAAGCAGCCCACACGGGTTCTCCTGCCGTGCTTCCCATGAGGCCCTGGGACGCTGGTCACTCGGCTAATTGCAGCGGCAGTGGGCTTAATTGGGCATTAATTGCCCAGTCAAGGGCCTCAGTTGGCGGCGGAGCAGGAAGGCCATTCACAGGCCTTCCCGCCCTGGACTAATTTCAGCAAAGATGGGAAGGTATCGGGGTCCCCCGCCACCATCCCATCTGATTATTTGCTCTCCCCGTCTCCAAATCTGCTGTGTGGAGGAGCATAAAATTATCCCCAGTCTCTGAATAAGGGGCCAGCCATTTAAGATTAAGATGAGGGGAATTCTTTCACCCAGATGGTTGTGAATCTTTGGAATTCTCTACCCCAGGAGGTTGTGGATGCTCTGTTGTTGAGCATATTCAAGACTGAGATCAATAGATTTTTGGACTCACAGGGAATCAAGGAGTTGAGATTAAGGATCAGCCATGATCCTATTGAATGGCACAGCAGGCTTGAGGGGGCCGTATGGCCTACGTATTAATTTTTAAAAATTCATTTATGGGATGTGAGCATCGCTGGCTAGGCCAGCATTTATTGCCTATCCCTAGTTGTCCCTTGAGAAGGTGGTGGTGAGTTGCTTCTTGAACCGCTGCAGTCCATGTGTTGTAGGTGCTGTTCGGAAGGGAGTTTCAGGATTTTGACCCGGTGACAGTGAAGGAACGGCGATATAGTTCCAAATTAGGATGGTGTGTGGCCTGGAGGGGAACTTGCAGGTGGTGGTGTTTCCATGCATCTACAGCCCTTGTTCTGCTGGGTAGTAGAAGTCGCGGGTTTGGAAGGTGCTGTCGAAGGAGCCTTGGTGCGTTGCTGCAGTGCATCTTGTAGGTGTTACACACTGCTGCCACTGTGCATCGGTGGTGGAGGGAGTGAATGTTGAAGGTGGTGGATGAGGTGTTAATCAAGCAGAGTGGTTTTATCCTGGATGGTATCGAGCTTCTCGAGTGTTGTTGGAGCTGCACTCGTCTGGGCAAGTGGAGAGTATTCCATCACATTCCTGATTTGTGCCTTGTGGATGGTGGACAGGCTTTGTGGAGTCAAAAAGTGAGTTACTCACTGCAGAATTTCCAACCTCTGTATTTATATATTTATATACTATGGCTGGTTCAGGTAAGTTTCTGGTCAATGGCAACTTCTGCTCCTCATTCTTATGTTGTTATATTATTTGGTATTTGGTACCTACCTATTGTATTATGTGAGATACTCCTAACAACCACCACCCCACCACCCCCACAACAGCCCTCCCCATCACATCCAGGAACAGTCCTGCTTTCTTGTAAAGGTACATAATGAATCGGCACAAGCTATACCATAACATAAGAAGCTAAGTGAGGCTTTAGTCACGCCCTGTTCTTCAATTTGGAGGGCTCTAATTTTTGTCTCTAATGTTCCATAGGTCTACTATTCTCTAGGATAAAGAAGAACGGCTTGATGACTAGCCTTCTGTAATTTATTAAAGTGACCCATAATCCTCCCCAGGCTCTCGAATTGAAGCAGTTTGTCAGCATGCACACAATCTAATTGCTTCGTTATTTTATAACCTTTAGTCAAATTGTTGTTGGTCTACACTCCTCTTAAGTATATGGATGCAGCTGTTTAAGCCTATCTGGGTAGCTGAGGTATTGTAAACCCATGGCTCTCCTCTCAGTATCACCCACCATGTGAGGGAACCAGTATTCAAAAGAGGCCTAAGCAAGGCATTATTTAATGCCTGCTACCTCTCAACTATTGTTCCCTTTCCACTCTATGTCTGACTCATGCACACTATCCCAGGCCCCACTGTGTCCCCTGTCACCTCACACTCTCTTCCCTTGGCCTCGCACATGGTGTGCACTCAATCACTTTTGAGGGCCTTCCTGCTTCTGAGGCGAGACTACCCACAACCTCCCTGCTGCCACTCATCGCACCCACCGCAACACCCCCCCCCCACCCGCCCCCACTCTCTGACCCAATGGCCACACCTCCACCTAAATTTTTTTTTCTATGTTTCACAGAAAAAGATGCCCCTAATGACCCTGTCAGTGAGCATGGCGGACAGCTGTAGAGAGATGGACAGCGAATCCTCCATTAGGTGGGTAAGAAGCCATCGTTTAATATTGGAGGCCAAGCCAAGACCAGGGTGTAGGTCAAAGCGTAAAGATGCCACATATATGTGAGGAAAAGAGACACAAATAACCAAGAGGCTGGATTCATTTGGGTTGCAGACAATTCCCAATTCAGCTCTGCCAGAGCTGATGCTAAGATTTAAGGGCCACATCAACAAGGCCAACTGCCCGTGCAGTACTGAGTCACACAGGACCATTAGTGGCCTTGGTTCCATTGCTGGGCTGTGCTGAGTGACCTTACTCATCTAAGCAAGGGATGGGGAAGTCAGCCAGGGCCTGCATGTTGTTACAGACAGATGGGAAGTGGTGTTGGGTGACTTCCACTTTTTACCTCTCAACTGATCGCAGATAATGTTTTAAAAATGGTGTTTTAGCCCCTGAGTCTTTTAAAAGTCAAATAAATAGACAAATGACAGGTTTTCTTGTAGGTTAAAAAAGAAAGAGGAATATTTATTTTTACACAATAACCAGAAAATATTTGTGACCTCACTCACGCACGCATTCACACACACAAGAAAAGATAGAGAGTAGAGTGTAACATGCAATTAGAGTCCAACTGTTGTAAAAAAAAAGTGTTGTTTTAAAAAAAAAACTTTCGAAGCTTTTTGGGAAATCTTTCAGCAATACAGGCCTGAATGTTCGTTATCTTAATAAGGAAGAAGTGTCACAGATTCCTTGTGGTTCAGCCTCAATCCAAAGTCATGGTTCACTTCTGTAGATGGGGCATTCCAAAGTCATCTCGCAATATCTCTGCTCCGGTAGTTAAAAGATGTGGTCAGCAGGGCTCCTGTTTAGCTGGAATGGTCTCGCAGCTGTTCTGACTGGAAAAGACCTTCTCCGGCTGTCCTGCCTCTGTCCTGTCTCTCCTGAGATATACCTTTTAACATAGAAACTTGTCAGGTTGGGGTGTCAGTCAGGTGACTAAGGGCTCTCTCTCCTGAGGTGATGAATACAATGTTCCAGGATATAGGAACCATTGTTACATGATGGCTTCTGAATATGGTCCATTCTGATAGATAGGTGTTATTTCACACCTATTATTGTGGCCTTGGGCTTTGGAGTAGTTTGTTTGTCTGTAAAAGTCTTTGTTAGTTCCATTCCTGCAGATAGGAGTTTTTAGCATGGAATGGGCTGTTTTACATTTCAATGTGTTTTCCCCAAAGCTAATTCACCTGTGGACAATGGGTTTCATCTTCACAGACAAACATGTTTATTGGCCGTATAGGAGGGAGGTCACCTGACGTCTACCCCATTTTGTCTGTGGCATAAATGTGTCCTTTTGTTTTGTAGTTCGGTTCACTGTTGACTTTTATTTCATAATTCCTCCAGTTTCATCACTGTTCCCTCCAGGAGCGTAACAATGTCTACAGATGCCGGGTGATGCCACTGGTGGTCAAATATCCTGGCAACATCCATTGTGTAGACTCACATGGCATGGCTGAAAGTTAGGCTGGGCTTTGAGGCACAGTTTGGATGTTTAGCTTCTCGATTGGCCTATCTCTTTAAGGGCATTGTTTCCTGTGGGAGAAGTTCAAAATTGACACACCAGACATGTTAATCCGAGTTTAATTGCTCAGGGGGAGAGGAAGTTCTGTAGATTGCTAGATGTCAGTAAATTCATGGCTCCACCCCTTGCAGAGAGACCATGTTATAAATAAACTAATACTTTCAAAGCTCTGAGTTATGACAGTCATGCCTGGTGCAAGACATTTATATCTACACAAATAGATTTGGGGAGAGACTTGGTCCCACAATTTAGAGTTGGTTCTATATGCAGGAAGTTCAGGACAACTGGGGGTCGAACTCAAGACTCAAAAGGCAAGGCAGAAGGGGACCGACCTGGGAACTGGACGATGTGACCTTACCCAGTCTCAAAGACTCACACAGAATTGCAGGCTAAACCTGGGGACTGAAATCAGGGTGACAGAGGGAACAAAATATCAGACAGTCCTCCAAAGACGGCATTGGCCGACCTCAAGATGATTGGAGTAGGGAGGGGGTCATGACCTCCCCTGACCCACTCCCATTGGCTCTATGTAGCACACCTTGGAGATTTGGACAGCACCATTTTGCAGAGGAATAGGAATATAAAAAACAAGAATATAAAAACTTACTGAGTTGTGGATGGAGGAAGTGTCTCAGCAGTAAGAGTTAATATCTATTTCCATAAGTTTGACTGGATAGTTCAACAGGGAAGGAAGTTGCAAATGAGTTGCAGTCGACCTGAGGGGGAAATGTGTCAGTGGGCAGCAGTCTCTCCTTTGATTCAGGAAGTTGTGATTTCAAGCCCTACTGCAGAGATTTGAGTGCATGATCTGGGATTAGGATCAGTTCTTTCTGATGTCCAGGCCAATATTTATTCCTCAAACAATATCACTAAAAAAACCCCAGATTTTTGGTCATTATTGCATTGCTGTTTGTGGGATCTTGCTGTGCGCAAATTGGCTGCTGTGCTTCCTACATGACAACAGTGACTACGCTTCAAAAAGTACTTAATTGGTTGTAAAGCACTGTGGGTCATCCTGAGGTTGTGAAAGGCGCTATATAAATGCAAATCTTTCTTCTTCCTGGTACTCTTATATCCTTTCATATCTCTGATACCCCGAGCTAACAAAAATCTAACAGGTGGAGACCATTCGGCCCCTCGCACCTGCTGCAACACTCATGGCTGACCTGTACCGCAACTCCATTTTCCCACCTTTGCTCCATATCCCTTGATTCCCTTACCCAGAAAAAATCTATCCTTCTCAGTCTTGAAAGCACCAGTTGACACCCCCCCCCCCCCCCCCCCACAACCTCTACAAATTTTTGGGGGAAGAGAGTTCCAGATTTCCCCCCCCCTCCCCTCTTTGTGTGAAGAAGTGCTTCCAGACATCACCCCTGAACGGCCTGGATCTAATTTTAAGATTCTTCGCCCTTATTCTGGGTTCACCCACCAGAGATAATAGTTTCGATCGAACCTATCGAATTAAACACCTCAATTTGATCACCACTCAAACATTTAAACTCAAGGCAATATTAAACCAAGTCTATGCAACATGGCCTGATGACTTAACCCTGTAAGCCCCCAGTGTTTAATTCATTTATCACCCAGCAACACCGCTTTAGGGAGAGACGCTTAACATTTTGGAGTTTTTTTTTTATTTCGTTCATGGGATGTGGCGTCACTGGCCAGGCCAGCATTTATTGCCCATCCCTAATTACCCTCGAGAAGGTGGTGGTGAGCTGCCTTCCTGAACCACTGCAGTCCTTGGGTGTAATCGCACTCACAGTGCTGTTGGGATGGAAGTTTCAGGATTTTGACCCAGCGACAGTGAAGGAACGGTAATATAATTCCGAGTCAGGATGGTGTGTGGCTTGGAGGGCAACTTGCAGGCGGTGATGTTCCCATGTACCTGCTGCCCTTGTTCTTCTAGGTGGTAGAGGTCGCGGGTTTGGAAGATGCTGTCGAAGGAGCCTTGGTGAGTTGCTGCAGTGCATCTTGTAGATGATACACACTGCTGCCACTGTGCGTCGGTGATGGAGGGAGTGAATGTTGAAGGTGGTGGATGGGGCCAATCAAGTGGGTGGCTTTGGACTCAGGTTCAGATGCTGAAATTACCTTGTATGACCCAATGTGTCACCCTGTCTCCTCTTATTTCTCATATTTTAAGCATTCTTCCCTTAGGAAAATGATGGAGGTTTGCTGCTTGGTCGAAAGCACTTTGGCAAAGGTCCTTGTTGAACATGAAATTCATGTGGAGAAAGAAGTCCTGGACCCACTCTTCAAACTGTCTGAGGTGAGGAAAGAAATTCCACATAACAGGGTCTGTGTGTGTGTGTAACAAGTGTACATTATAAGCCAGTGCATGTAATTTGCACAGAAAGACAGAGTGCTGTGTGGTTCCTGGCTGATTTAGTGTCTGTGGCAGGCTTCTATTTATATCAGGCTTGCTTGCAGTCATGCTCCGCAACTATTTTAATTACTCTTACTGTTTTTAAAACGATAAGTTGCACAGTCTAAAGGTGGAAGGGGAGAGGTTCCTCGTGCACTGGAATCAGAAAGTACTTCTTCATAAACTCCACTGGTCTGAGGCTGCACCAATAAATCTCAGCTTTAAGCTCCCTGTCATTTTGAAGGCGCATGTGAGGCTTGTAGTCACTTCATGCCCAGTGGCGGGACTGGTAGTCACTGCATGCCATATGGATAGGCTGTGGTCACTCCATGCCAAGTGGAGGGTCTTATGGTCATTCTGTGCCAATTGGAGGGTATGTGGTCACTCCATGCCAAGTGGTGGGGCATGTGATCACTCTGTGCCACTAATGAGCTGGCCATTGCCAGTGCAGATCACAGCAGTAACCCGCCATGCATACTCAACACGGAAAGGGGCCATGTTGGAGGATACAAATGGACCAGGGTCATGGTGAAGAAAGAGTTCTGTAAACGCACACAGCTCTCTTTAAACAGGACTGGAGGCAAGGCAGCTTCCTGCTCAGATAGAAACTGAGCCTCAGTTCTCAGGTGTCAGTGACTTGCTGGAGTGCAGTGGTGTCCTAAAGGCCGAGGAGCAGCTTGGTGTGTAAGTTGTGTAAGTCTGTGGTTAGGCAGTGTGGGTGTGACACCAGACTGTGCTTCAGGAGTGACTGCACTGATTCCCAGAGTACATTGAGTGGCTCAACAACAACTTTCATTTCTATAGCACCTTTATTGAATTATAGAATGGTTACAGAACAGAAAGAGGCAATTCAGCCAGTCATGTCTGTGCTGGCTCTCTGTAAGAGCTACTCAGCTAGGCTCAGTCCCCCACCTATTCCCCGTAGTCCTGCACATTTTTTCTCCTCAGATAATTATCCAGTTCTCTTTTGAAGGCCACGATTGAACCTGCCTCCACCACACTCTCAGGCAGTGCATTCCAGATCCTAAACACCCACTGCGTGGGAAGGTTTTTCCTCATTGTCACCATTGCTTCTTTTGCCAATCACCTTAAATGGGCGTCTTCTGGTTCTCAACTCTTCCGCCAATGGGAACAATTTCCTGATCTACCCTGTCCAGACCCTTCATGATTGGGAATGCCTCTATTAAATCTCCTCTCAACCTTCCCTTCTCTAAAGAGAACAGCCCCTGCTTCGCCAACCTATCCACATAACTGAAGTCTCTCAGACCCGGACTATTCTCATGAATCTTTTTTGTGCCCGTTCCAATGCCTTCACATCCTTCCTAAGGTTTGGTGCCCGGATTTGGACACAATACTCCAGATAAGGCTGAACCAGTGTTTAATAAGGTTTCACCAGAGCTTCCTTGCTTTTGTACTCTATGCCTCTATATATAACGGCCAGGATGCTGTGTGTCTTATTAACCGTTATCTCAACCTGCCCTGCCACCGTCAATGATTTGCACAGATATACCCACAGTCTCTCTGCTCTGCCTCCCCTTGAGAATTATATCCTTTATTTTATATTGCCTTTTCACGTTCTTCCTACCAAAATGTTTCACTTCACTCTTCTCTGCATTAAATTTCATCTTCCACGTGTCTGCCCATTCCACCAACCTATGTCCATTTGAAGTTTATCACTGTTCTCCTCACAGTTAACAATACTTGCAAATTTTGTGTCATTTGCAAATTTTGAACTTGTGCTCTGTGCACCCAAGTCTAGGTTATTAATACAGATCAAGAAAAGCAGTGGTCCAAATTTCGACCCCTGGGGAACCCCACTATACTTCAACCGTTCACCACTACTTTAACCACATAACCCTCATCAACCCTCTCTGTTACTTCATTGAAAAACTCAATCAAGTTAGTTAAACATGATTTGTCCTTAACAAATCCGTGCTGGCATTCCTTAATTAATCCATACTTGACCAAGTGACTGTTAATTTCGTCCTGGGTTATTTAGTAAAACATCCCAAGTAAAGCCTGGCTACCCAACTCGAACCCGACGAGACCCGACTACATGTGTCGGGCACAGGTCGGGTCGGGTCTATAGTCCGAGTCCAGCATTCGGGTTCAGATCGGGTCGGGCCGAACACTGCTTCCGGGAAGTCACGGGATCAGGCTTACCCATGATTCCCCACAACTCCATCTGCTGCCGGAACGGATGAACGATATCCGTGTCACGTCGGGTTGGGTTGGGTCGGGTGCGAAAAAGAATTACAGGACTTGGGCCCGTGTTGGATTCGGGTTGGCTGTAGTCGGATCGGACCCGGGTCGGGTTTCAATTTTATACCCGAGCCAGGATTTAATCCCAAGGTGCTTCACAGGAGCATTATCAAACAAAAGTTTGACACCAAGCCACATAAGGAGATATTAAGACAGATAAGGTAGGTTTTCTGGCAGCATCTTAAAGGAGGAAAAAGAGGCGGAGAGGTGGAGAGGTTTAGGGAGAGAAATTCAGTGCTTAGAGCCTGGGCAGTGAAGGCATGGGTGAAGGGATGAAAATTGGAGATGCACAAGAAGCCAGAATTGGGGGAGTGCAGAGATCTCAGAGGGTTGTGAGGCTGGAGGAGGTTATAGAGATAGGGAGGAGACGAGGCCAAGGAGCGATTTGAAAACAAGGATGAGAATTTTAAAATCAAGGCATTGCTCAGCCAGGAGCTAATGTCGGTAAGTGTGCACTGGGTGATGGGTGAACTGGACTTGGTGCGAGTTAGGAGCATAGGAATTAGGAGCAGGAGTAGGCCATTCAGCCCCTTGAGCCTGCTCCGCCATTCAACTAGATCATGGCTGATCTTCTACCTCAATGCCATTTTCCTGCACTATCTCTACATCCCCTGATATCTTTAATATCTAGAAATCTATCAATCTCTGTCTTGAATATACTTGATGACTGATCCTCTACAGCCCTCTTAGGCCAGGTAGAAGAGGTTTGGATGAGGTTAAGTTTATGGACGATGAAAGACAGGAGGGCAGTCAGGAGAGCATTGGAATAGTCAAGTCGAGAGGTAACAAATATCGACTTAGACCTTTGGCCGGTCACCGCCCCACCCACCAAACCCCCTCATGATGGGGAGGTCCTGGCTTAATTTCCTATTTATCAGGTGAGCTGCAAGATGCTGAACAGGCTTTCCTAACGCAACTGGGTGGATTGAGGCCTTAAATTTGAAATAGAGTAACAACCAGCAAGATAAAGTTGTAGAGAGTGGGGAGGGGGTCACGATTGCAGAGGGTAGGAGTCCCAGGGTGGCAGTGGTCCAGATTATATTCACGGGCCCCAGAGTTGTCAACTCCTGCATCCTCCAGGGAATAATTCAAATAATTGGAATAATTCAAGACTCACCTTTGCTGGGCCTTCCATCACCTGTGGAATATTCCAGCCTAAAATGACAATTGAGCTTCTATTGGCATCACAGGATCCCAATTCCCATATTAAAACAGGAGGGAGCTTTGGACACCTGGAAGTAGGACCACTTTCAAGATGGTGCCAGCTGCATCGCTGGTGTTAACGGGATAGGAAGGTGACCAGCCCCCACTTTTAGCCCCATTTCCATCGATTGATGAGGTCTTTGTGTGGGGAAATGAACCTACTCATTGTTAACTTCTCTCCTGACCATTATCCACTGGGCAGATAATGTTAGAAAGCACACCCCCAGACTCTTGGCAGTGCCCATTCGCCCAACAGCTGAACTCCTACACCCACAACAACAATTTGCATTTATATAGCACCTTTAGTGTAGTAAAACACCCCAAGGCGCTTCACAGGAAGTGACAAAAATTGACACTGAGACACATAGGGAGATATTTGGGCAGATGACCAAAAGCTTGGTCAAAGAGGTAGGTTTTAAGGAGCATCTTTAAGGACGGAGAGAGCCAGAGAGGATTAGGGAGGGAACTCCAGAGCTTAGGGCCCAGGCAATGAAAGGCACGGCCACCAATGGTGGAGCAGAAATTCTAGTGTGTGGTCGGCACATTTGACCATCATGTCCTCTCCAGGTGAACGGTCATCGATTCTTAGCAGTGAATTCCCACTAGGGTCCTCCAATTAATCCAGTATGATATCTTCAGGGTCTTTCCGACGCTCAATCTCCAAAGTTATGGAAGATACAATCAGGAAGAAATTCCCCTCCTCGCAGTCTAAATGCGGAATACCTGTTTGATTGAGGTGCTGGAGAAGAGCAACAACCAGGGGTCTCAATCCTCAGTAAAAGTCAGCATCGTCAGCAAGGCAGAGGAACAAACTAAACAAGCCTCTACCTGTACATTTTCAGAACTAAAGTAACGTATGTTTTTCTTTATAAACAGGAGGAACTTCCAAACATTCTGAAACACAAGAAGCAGTTGGCCAAACTAACAGTGGACTGGACAGCAGCCAAGAACCGGTAAAATAACCAGCTCATCACACATTTAATCACACACACACTGACTGAGAGACAGAGGTGAGATATACTTATACCCCATATACACGCACAGGTACACATACACACTCACTCACATTCAAACACACACTCATACACTCACATACACACTCACAATCATATACACACACACACACATGCTGACATTCATACACTCACACTCACATTCATACACACACAAACTCACACACACGCACTCCCATTCACATACTCAGATTCATACATTCACACATACACACACACTCTCACACACACGTACTCACATTCACAGACACTCACACACACACTCACATTCATACACACACAGGCTCACATTCTTTCACACACACGAATACTCACACCCTCACATTAACACACACGTTCACATTCATACACATTCATATGCTCACATTCACTCATTCACATTCATACACACGCACACACTCACATTCTCACACACACTCACACGCTCACATTTACACACACACTCACATTCATATACTCACAAACTCACATTCACACACACACACATTCATCCACACACTCACACACCCACATTTTCACACACGCTCACACACTCACATTCATACACTCATTCACATGCTCACATTCAGACACACTCATATTCACACACACACACACACATTCACACACACACCTGCTCACATTCACACACACACACTCACATTCATGCTCACACACACACACACACACACATTCATGCTCACACACACACACACATTCATGCTCACACACACACTCACATTCTTTCATACACACACTCACATTCTTTCATACACACACACACACATTGAAACACAGAGGGTGGAGGGAGCAGTTATCTTTGAATCCCTGGCATGCAGCATTATTCATATTGAGATGTAATTGAGCTTCAGTGAGGAGCTGTGTGGTATCTTGGACTGGGCCCCAAGCCTGAAGGCTGTCTCTTCATGCAGGGTCACTGTCACATTCTGTCTTCTAGGCTGGGCCAGGCAACAAAGTCGGGCAACACGGGAGCTGCTGTTCAGTCTATGACAGCTAAAGTGGACCTTCTCAAAGAAGAGGTGGAAGAGATTTGGAGAAGAGTAGAACAGTCCAAGGTACACGGGGAACATAGTGGGCGTCAAGGGTTAGGTGAACAATGTCCTTTTAGAGTTGCATCATGGGCTCATATCCAGAACACATTTGCACCTCGATCAGATCACACTCAACATCGAAACTCAAAGGAATACAAACCAAGCTT
The DNA here is from genome assembly GCF_036365525.1 of Heterodontus francisci. NCBI lineage: Eukaryota > Metazoa > Chordata > Chondrichthyes > Heterodontiformes > Heterodontidae > Heterodontus > Heterodontus francisci. Next base: position 33,438,031 of record NC_090411.1, on the reverse strand, counting down.
AAACCACCTGGCCTCTTAATTTAACCCTTTTAGCCCCAGTATCATTCTGGTGAATCTGCACCGCACCCCCTCCAAGGCCAATATATCCTCCCTGAGGGGTGTGGTACCCACAATTGAATGCAATATTCCAGATGGAGTTTGACCAAATCTCTATCCAATTGAAGCATCAAATCCTCTCCTTTGTGTCCAATCCCTTTGAGATAAAGGTCATTAACCTTTTTGATTACCTTTTGCACCCAAATCCCTTTGCCTCTCCCAAACTTCTAGACTCTCACCATTAAGAAAACTCTGATTTGTCTTTCTCAAATCCAAAGTGGATAACCTCACACCTCCCTATATTGAACTCTACCTTACCACTGTTTCCGCCACTCAATTAGTCTATCTAATACTGGGGCTTAAACACGATGCTTACATACTTCATCAACAAGGGGAAAAATAAAGGAAAGTGGACTCAGCATCTTCAGAATTCATGGTATTTTAGTGAAGAGCAGAATACCTAACGACCATTCATCTTATTACAGGATGAGTATGCTGCTGACCTTTATCACTTTGCCAGTAAAGAAGAGGAATACTCTAATTACTTTTTCTCAGTAAGTAATTAAACCTCAAACACAAGACAGGAGAAGCTTCGCCTCTGCACCTTGAGAGGGGACAACTGAAAGGAGGGGAGCTTATAGAGTCATATAAAATAGTCAATGGTCAACTTGGAACACTACCTCGAGGTTAACTATGACTGCAGGACAAGGAAGGGTCAAACTGGGAGAGGGGAATTTAGGACCTTTTTTAAGAAGCCTAGAACCACCAGATGGATGGTTTGTTTGGGAGGACATGAAGCTGGAAGAATGAGCCCAGATGGGCCAAATGACCTTCACCATCGTTGTAGGAATTTGGTGTTTGTACACGGGAATTTTTATTTATTTATTTTTTATTTATTTAGAGATACAGTACCGAAACAAGCCCTTCGGCCCACCGAGTCTGTGCCGACCATCAACCACCCATTTATACTAATCCTACACTAATTCCATATTCCTACCACATCCCCACCTGTTCCTATATTTCCCTACCACCTACCTATACTAGGGGCAATTTATAATGGCCAATTTACCTATCAACCTGCAAGTCTTTGGCATGTGGGAGGAAACCGGAGCACCCGGAGGAAACCCATGCAGACACAGGGAGAACTTGCAAACTCCACACAGGCAGTACCCAGAATTGAACCCGGGGCGCTGGAGCAGTGAGGCTGCGGTGCTAACCACTGCGCCACTGTGCCGTCTCAGTTGTAGTTTGTGTATCCAGAGCACTTGGCGACACAATCGGCCGATGTCACTTCCCAACTCATGGTTACAATATAAGCCAATCTTTTGTGTGAGATCTCCTCTCAGTAATGGTAAACCTTGAGTACATTGTTCAGTTCTGGTCACCGAGACACACTGGAGTCAGTGCAGAGAGGAGCCAGGAGGCTAATCCCTAGTATCAATGCTCTAAGTTTTGAGGAGATACTTGGGTTTTTCAGCTTTAAGAGGAGGTATCTCAGATGTGATCTTATAGAGAGGTATAAAAGAGTTAAATGAATACTAAGTCTAGAAGATGGGGTGGAAATTGGACCTGGTCACAAGTTTACAAGGCCCAGTTTCAGGAACCAACATGTTTCACCCCATCATTGGCGGCCGTGCCTTCAGCTGCCTGGGCCCAAGCTCTGGAATTCCCTCCCTACCTCTCTCTCCTCATTTAAGATGCTCCTTAAAACCAACCTCTTTCACCAAGTTTTTGGTTGCCTGTCCTAATATCTCCTTACGTAGCTCGGTATCAAATTTGTCTAATTACGTCTCTATAAAGCGCGTTGGAATATTTTAACTGCATTAAAGATGTTTATATGAATGCAAGTTGTTGTTATATTCCAGAGAAAGTAAATGGGTGGATTCAGAAGTATAATAGTCTTTGGATGTAATTTCATCATTTCCTTTGTTTTTGAAGTTATTGGAAGCACAAGCTGATTATCACAGAAAATCACTAAAAGCGTTGGACGCCTTACTCCCAGCACTGAAGACCAGCACCAACACATCAGGTGAGCAGCTGGAAATCTGTGTAGAAGGTATCATTTCATCTTCACACTTTCTCTCACACACCCACACACACACACCCTCACACACACCCCAACACACCCACACACACACACCCTGACGTAGCTCGGTATCAAATTTGTCTAATTATGCTTCTATAAAGCGCCTTGGAATATTTTAACTGCATTAAAGACGTTTATATGAATGCAAGTTGTTGTTATATTCCTAGCACAAAGGAAGATGGTTGTGGTTGTTGGAGGTCAATCATCTGAGCTCCAGGACATCACTGCTGGAGTTCCTCAGGGTAGTGTCCTAGGCCCAACCATCTTCAGCTTCTTCATCAATGACCTTCCTTCAATCATAAGGTCAGAAGTGGGGATGTTCGCTGATGATTGCACAATGTTCAGCACCATTCGTGACTCCTCAGATACTGAAGCAGTCTGTGTAGAAATGCAGCAAGACCTGAACAATATCCAGGCTCGGGCTGATAAGTGGCAAGTAACATTCGCGCCACACAAGTGCCAAGCAATGACCATCTCCAACAAGAGAGAATCTAACCGTCTCCCCCTGAAATTCAACGGCATTACCATCGCTGAATCCCCCACTATCAACATCCTAGGGGCTACCATTGACCAGAAACTGAACTGGAGTAGCCATATAAATACCGTGGCTACAAGAGCAGGTCAGAGGCTAGGAATCCTGAGGCGAGTAACTCACCTCCTGACTCCCCAAAGCCTGTCCACCATCTACAAGTCACTAGTCAGGAGTGTGATGGAATACTCTCCACTTGCCTGGATGGGTGCAGCTCCAATAACACTCAAGAAGCTCTACACCATCCAGGACAAAGCAGCCCGCTTGATTAGCACCCCATCTACAAACATTCACTCCCTCCACCACAGACGCACAGTGGCAGCAGTGTGTACCATCTACAAGATGCACTGCAGCAATGCACTGAGGCTCCTTAAACAGCACCTTCCAAACCCGCGACCTCTACCAACTAGAAGGACAAGGGCAGCAAATACATGGGAACACCACCACCTGCAAGTTCTCCTCCAAGTCACACACCATCCTGACTTGGAACTATATCGCCGTTCCTTCACTGTCGCGAGGTCAAAATCCTGGAACTCCCTTCCTAACAGCACTGTGGGTGTACCTACACCACATGGACTGCAGCGGTTCAAGAAGGCAGCTCACCACCACCTTCTCAAGGGCAATTAGGGATGGGCAATAAATGATGGCCTGGCCAGTGAGGCCCACATCCCATGAATGAATAAAAAAAAACCCTCACATACTCTCTCACACAAACACCCACACACACACTCTCTCTCACAATCTCACACAGACACACACCCTAACACACACTCTCACACAATCTCTCTACAAACATCTGTATCTTGGGGTGGCACAGTGGCGCAGTGGTTAGCGCCGCAGCCTCACAGCTCCAGCGACCCGGGTTCAATTCTGGGTACTGCCTGTGTGGAGTTTGCAAATTCTCCCTGTGTCTCCGTGGGTTTCCTCCGGGTGCTCCGGTTTCCTCCCACATGCCAAAGACTCGCAGGTTGATAGGTAAATTGGCCATTAGCAATTGCCCCTAGTACAGGTAGGTGGTAGGGAAATATAGGGACAGGTGGGGATGTGGTAGGAATATGGAATTAGTGTAGGATTAGTATAAATGGGTGGTTGATGGTCGGCACAGACTCGGTGGGCCGAAGGGCTTGTTTCAGTGCTGTATCTCTAAACTAAACACAGACTCTCTCTCACACACATTATTATTTCGATTCTTATGGTGCCTTAAAGTACCCAATAAGATCTTGGATATCTGATTGCCTTTCACTAGTCTATGTTGTTTCCTACAACCCCTCCTGTCCCTCACTCTCTGCCCATTCTCTGTGTGGAAAGGTGGCAGATCAGGGAATCCAACCTTTGGACGGCCGCTGGACGAGCACCTGAAAACCTGCGGACGTGAAATCGCTCTTCCCATTGAGGCGTGTGTCATGATGTTGCTGGAGAAAGGAATGACGGAAGAGGTAGGCTCCATGTGTGAACTGAGATAGAGAGAGAGAGAAGGAACTGTCTCACTCCTCCAAAGGGTCAGTGGGGTTAAAAGCTCCACCTGAGGTGCACCTGAACCATGCACACCAGGTTGATGTGAGGTTTGATCCAGTACTGAGCTGAGTTAGTGTATTATCTGCTTGGGAAGCAGTTGGGAGCTGGATAGTGGCTCCACAGTCCGGAGCTACTGAGTGGAAGACTGACTGGGTTCATGCTCTTGATCATGGAGAAGTGACTAATGATGGAAAGTCTCTATGTGTGGATCTAAGTGAGGACATAACCCAGCCTGACTGTAGCAGGAAATGGAAATATCACAGTGGCTTTGTATGAAGTGTTGTTTTCAAGTTGAGGTTAAGGCATATTATTAGGACAGTATCGAGGAAGCTTTACTCTGTATCTAACCCCCGTGCTGTACCCGTCCTGGGACAGTGTAGAGGGAGCTTTACTCTGTATCTAATCCCGTGCTGTACCTGTCCTGGGAGTTTTTGATGGGGACAGTGTAGAGGGAGCTTTACTCTGTATCTAACCCCCATGCTGTACCTGTCCTGGGACAGTGTAGAGGGAGCTTTACTCTGTATCTAATCCCGTGCTGTACCTGTCCTGGGAGTTTTTGATGGGGACAGTGTAGAGGGAACTTTACTCTGTATCTAACCCCCGTGCTGTACCTGCCCTGGGACAGTGTAGAGGGAGCTTTACTCTGTATCTAATCCCGTGCTGTACCTGTCCTGGGAGTGTTTGATGGGGACAGTGTAGAGGGAGCTTTACACTGTACCTAACCCCGTTTTTTTTTCTTCATTTTTTTAATCTAACCCCGTGCTGTACCTGTCCTGGGAGTGTTTGATGGGGGACAGTGTAGAGGGAACTTTAGTCTGTATCTAACCCCCGTGCTGTACCTGCCCTGGGACAGTGTAGAGGGAGCTTTAGAGTCGAATGGTGACTTCCCCATCACACCTAGCCGGTTCTCCTGCTTGGAGGTTATGAGTCAAATTAACGATCTGGCAAACTAAAAGGGGCTTCATTATGGAAACAACCCAGAGTATGAGCTGCTGGGTGCAAAGCAAGGAAAGAAATCGGAATCCAGTGTTTGGCATGGAGAAGACAATATAACTAAATGGTTACACTGCAGGAATTCCTCAGGGTAATGTCCTAGGCCAACCATCTTCAGCTGTTTTATCAATAACCCTCCCTCCAACATGAGGTCAGAAGTGGAGATGTTCAGTTCCATTTACAGCTCCTCAGACACTGAAGCAGTCCATGCCCAAATTCATAAGACCTGAACAACATTCAGGCATGGGCTGATTAGTGGCAGGTGCTACACAAGTGCCAGGCAAGGACCTCTCCAACAAGAGAGAATCTAACCATCTCCCCTTGGCATTCAATAGCATTACCATCACTGAATCCCCCACTATCAACATCCTGGGGGTCACCATTGACCAGAAACGGAACTGGACCAGCCATATAACTACTGTGGCTACAAGAGCAGGTCAGAGACTGGGAATTCTACAGTGAGTAACTCACCTCCTGACTCCCCAAAACCTGATCACTATCTACAAGACACAAGTCAGGAGTGTGATGGAATATTCTCCACTTGCCTGGATGAGTGCAGCTCCAACAACACTCAAGAAGCTCGACACCATCCAGGACAAAGCAGCCCGCCTGATTGGCACCACATCCATCACCATCAACATTCACTCCCTTCACCACCAATGCACAGTGGCAGCAGTGTGTACCATGTACAAGATGCACTGCAGCAATTCACCAAGGCTCCTTCGACAGTACCTTCCAAACCTGCAGCCTCTTCCACCTAGGAGAGGGCAGCAGACATGTGGGAAGTTCCCCTCCAAGCCACACACCATCCTGACTTGGAACTATATTGTTCCTTCACTGTCGCTGGGTCAAAATCCTGGAACTCCCTCCCCAACAGCACTGTGGGTGTACCTACCCCACATGGACTGCAGCGGTTTAAGGCGGTGGCTCACCACCACCTTCTCAAGGGCAATCAGGGCTGGGCAATAAATGCTGGCATTGCCAGTGACACCTACATCCCATGAATGAATCAAAAAAGAGCCATGACTCATTAATGGGAACTTGATACATCCAGCGAAGTAAACCATACCAGTCTGACAATAGTTTCTTGTCTTCTGAAGGGAAGGTCACACTTGCATGTGGGTCTCCCTATGAACAACTCATTTGAGTACTGGGAAATCCCACTCAGTTTATACTACAATGCTTGTCTGAATCTCGGTTGAATTAATGAATTTTCCACTTCTCTCTCTCAGGGACTGTTCAGATTAGCAGCTGCAGCCTCAGTACTGAAACGGTTAAAATTTGCACTGGATAGCGGTTCATTTGACCCCAACGAGTTCAACTCAGACTCACATGCCGTTGCAGGTAAGATATTTTCCAGCACAGATGATACAAGTCACTTTTATAATACGTATACAATAAGTAACTGGTAAATGCCTCTAACCCGTGCTGTATCTGTCCTGGAAGTGTTTGATGGGACAGTGTAGAGGGAGCTTTACTCTGTATCTATACTTGCGCTGTACCTGTCCTGGAAGTGTTTGATGGGGACAGTGTAGAGAGAGCTTTACCCTGTATCTATACTTGCGCTGTACCTGTCCTGGGAGTGTTTGATGGGGACAGTGTAGAGGGAGCTTTATTCTGTATGTAACCCCTTTTTTTTTATAATAAGGTGGCCTTTATACCCCAGGCCCCCTTTATATACATTTAAATAAATAACTTTATTAAAAAGATGAATAAAACCCGTGCTGTACCTGCCCTGGGAGTGTTTGATGGGAAAGTGTAGAGGGAGCTTTACTCTGTATCTAAGCTCGTGCTGTACCTGCCCTGGGAATGTTTGACGCTGGAACCCACTCTGTTCCAATATGTACTCTGAAATCATTGCTTAAATTCATATGCTAATCCCTGATGCTATTTGCATTCTGCAGGAGAAATATCTCTCAATTTGATTAGCAGAACAAAATTGTTAAAAATCTTGGTTTTCATCGCAAGTAGTGAGAAAAGCTACAAAAGTAATGCCTGCATTTCATCATAGCACCACAAGCACACAGTTCAGTAACATTCCTCTAACAAATTTGATATATTGCATCATCAAAAGATGATGTTAACGTCCCTTTCAAGTTGCCTCGAGAGCAAGTAACTGGTAGGAACGAGCAATAAATGATGGGCTTGCCAGCAACACCTACAAACCAAGAATTCATTTTAAAAGTTAAGGTTGATTAAAAAGTCACGGTCAAGACTTTTCAATAAGGATACTAGCCCTTTGAAACCAGAATGAGTTGCTTGTTGTTAAAGATGATACGAACTACAGCAGAAATAATCTTCCTTCACTCTCCATAATAGGTGCACTGAAGTCCTACCTGCGTGAATTACCTCAGCCCCTCATGACATTTGACCTTTATGATGAGTGGTTCCAAGCTGCCAGGTACGTGATGGCATGTTTGTTAGTTTTGTTGCCTGTGGTGATATGGTACCTTTGGAGATGCTTTCACTCCCTTCCCCAATCCTCACCAAGTGCCCCAGGTATAGAGGTCAGACCAGTGCTCTGTACCCTGCTACTGTCACCAGCCACAGGCAGTACTTGAGGCTGAGTGCTGATCAGCTCGACCATGTCTTACATGTCTGACCCATCGGGAATCACCTGCGCTCAGCTTGCAGATGACAGGAAAATACCATCGCCATTGCAAAATGGCCCCTCAGTGGGTCCTTAATTGTACTAATTGTCTGCCTACCTCCCAGGTTCCAAGTCCGCGCCTCAGAAATCCCCCCCCCCCCCCCCACTATTTTCCTGACATTCCTGCCTCCAAACCTACCTCCACAAGGTGGTAAAATTCCAGCCCACCGTGTCCACTCTAGCAAAACTTTTCTCTTTTCACGAGAAATGAGTCTCAGCCTCTCCTGATAGGTATACCCATGCATTTCTGGTATCATCTTTTTTTGCACCTTTTATCTTATTTGTGTCTGTATCTTTTTTATAATCTGGCGACCAGAATTGTACACGTTACTTCAGGTGCGGTCTAACCAAGGTTCGATACAAGTTTAGCATAACTCCTTTACTTTTCAATTCTATCCATCTAGAAATAAACCCTAGTGCTTGGTTTGCTTTTTTATGGCCTTGCTAACTTGTTTCGGAGAATGTGTTACTATTCACTGAGTTTCCCAAGGAATATGCTAATATTCAAATAGAATCTAGGGGATCAGTCAATAGACAGAGGGGGTTCCCCCCCCCCCCCCCCACCCCCAAGAATGTACCATTATTCAAAGGGGGGGGAAGGTTTGCAGGGACCATTTTTTTTCAGCGAGGGAGTAGTACTTCTGATGCAGAACGTTCTGGAAAATGTCGTCCCCTGATCACGAAACTTATTGTTGACTCTGTTTCTTTGAGCAGTGAGAAGGATCTTCCCAAGAAGGTGGAGAGCCTGCGAGAAGTTTGCGCTAAACTGCCTCCAGAATCCTACAATAACTTACGGTAACGTCTCACACACACAGACAGATGAACCTCTCCTGAGGGTGGGGCTGGGGAGAGATGAGTTTCCGACGGCTCCTATTATAATTACGGGGTGTACAGAGAGGCCTAGGTCCCCAGCCTAAACCTTGGCTTGCGCACAGAGTGTACAACAACAACTTGCATTTATATAGCGCATATAAGGAGGCCCAAAAGAAGAAAGAAAGAAAGGTAGTTAAATGTCCCAAGGTGCTTCACAGGTGCGTTATCAATGTGGCACCGAACCACATAAGGAGACATTAGGACAGTGACCAAACTATTGGTCACAAGAGGTAGGTTTTAAGGAGCGTCTTAAACGAGGTGGAGAGAGGCGAAGAGGGCAACTTATACCTGCAAATGGGGGTGGAACCCGGGCCAAATGCTAAGACTCTCACTCCGCACCGCTATGCGGTAATTCCCTTCAAGTGCTTGTGTTAGGGATCAGCACCAGGTTGGACTGTGATGCCTCAATCAGTTAAATAGGGTGATAGCACTCACCGCTTGACGTTCACACATGGAGAATGGCCAGTTGGATGGCATGCTGGGAAAAGTTTCAGCTGGGGAAAAAAAAAAGGAAAATAAGTCTTTTGTGTTTTCTTAAACCAGGTATCTCATTAAGTTCTTGGCGAAGTTGGCAGAATATCAGGAAGTGAACAAAATGAGTCCCAGTAACATTGCCATCGTGCTGGGACCAAATCTCCTCTGGCCCAGGAATGAAGGGTAGGTTAAAGGTCAGGTGAAAGTTCAGTTAACATCATGGTAACTTTATCTTTGCATTTGGCCGTTTATTGCAGGAAGCTCAAGAAAGTTATTTTCAATAGAGAGATGGTCATTTTGTCCTTCTTCCTCAGACTTGTAATCAGGAAGTCATTCCTTATCACTTCCGGCTGAATGTGTTAATGATGCCCTTCCCAACATTTCTGATTCTTTTTAAAAAAATAATTTGTAACGTTGTTCTTTTATGCTGTCTAGAACCTTCCACCAAATGGAAACACACAATTGGCAGCACAACCTCAACCCTCCAGATTTTAGGGCCATTTGATGCCAGTCTAGGAAAGTTTTGCTGCTCCAGTGGCCAAACAACATTTTCCTGCTTGTGTCCTTGTTTCATGTTCTTGTGACAATAGATATGAGACCCAAAAGCAAACAACAGAGAACAAAATGCGCCTTCTATGTGTCAGCTACGGCTGAGTGGGTAGCGCTTGCCTCTGAGTTAATTTGAGCCCCACTCCAGAGACTTGAGTGTAAAATCCAGGATGACACTCCCGGAGCAGGACTGAGCGAGCGAGATGCCATCATTAAAAAGAGACTTTAAGCTGAGTTGAACCATCTGCCCTTTTGGGTGGGATGTAAAAGATCCCATGGCACTATTTCGAAGAAGAGCAGGGGAGTTCTCCCCAGTGTCCTGGGGCCAATATTTATCCCTCAACCAGCATTACTAAAAATGATTACCTGGTCATTATCACAATGCTGTTTGTGGGAGCTTGCTGTGCGCAGAATGGCTGCTGCGGCTCCTACATTACAACAGTCACTGACTGTGATGCGCTTCGGATGTTGGGAAAGGTGTCGGTCCCTTCTTGTGGAGAATATAGGCACGCTTCTGTTAAAAAAAAAAGTCCAAACATGCCAACAATTCTGCAGTATGATGATCACAAACTTTAAAACTGACCCTTGCCTTCTCGTCCTGTTACAGGAAAGTGTCACTGACGGACATGGCATCAGCATCTTCAGTCCAAGTCGTGTCGGTTATGGAACCCATCATACAAAACGCAGACAGCATCTTCCCAGAAGGTAGGGCCTTTCTCGTAATCCCTTCAGGTTGGCCTTGTGATTTACCCCTCACTTCCCCTCGCAACCTCAGCTTATTCCATCCTCCCCGCTCTGGGGCAATATTACTTCAGCCTTACAGCATTGAAGGAGGCCATTCGGCCCTCTGAGTCCATGCTGGCTCTCCACAGAGAAATCCACTCAGTCCCACTCGATCCCCGTAGCCCTGCAAGTTTAATTCCCTCAAATACCCATAAATATTCCTTTTGAAATCATTGATCGTCTCCACTTCCATCACCCTCGTGGGCAGCGAGTTCCAAGTCACTACCACCCGCTGCATAAAAGAGTTCTTCCCCACATTCCCCCGGCATCTCTTGCCCAAAACCTTCAATCTGTGTCCCCGAGTCCTTGTATCATTAGTTAATGGGAACAGTTTTTCCTTGTCTAACTTATCTAAGCCTGTCATAATCTTGTACATCTTCCCCGCTTTCTTGAGGGCGGCATGGACGGACCAGATGATCAGCGCCAGATGTGACCAACGGGCCGAGGGCCAGCTGAACTGTATTACGGCAACCCCTGCATGCCACGAGGAAGTCCCGGAGTTCCGCAGTGGGGATGAGAGGAGACTTGGTGGGAGGCACGAGGGTCACAACTGCCAGCGGCCGACACACCCACGACACACTGTGGGGTGGATGTCCCGGCCGCGCCAGCTGCTCCCGGCTCCGTCACGATCCCACCCCCAGGACCAATGGCGGAGGAGTCCTCTCTGGGTTCTAGGATGGAACTGGAGCCTGTGGGCACCAGCGGTTCAGGACCTCCCTCCACCTCCTCCCCGGGCCAATGAGTGGTCCAGGGCAGATGGAAGTTCCCGACTCTGGAAATCCAGCTGGAGCCGAGACCGGAGGCAGAGGCCATCTCCCTCCCGCCCTGCCAGCACCCACAGACCCAGCAGATGAAGAATTACAGAAATCGCTATCTGGTTCAGGTACATCCCGGGATGCAGCATCAGGCTGCTGGGAGGGTTGATCCCGACAGGGCTCGCCCCCACCCAGGACACACGACCCAGTGGCAGATGGAATATTTTCACCCAGTGGGTTCACAGGCTCCCCCACCATGGGCGGGCCCCCCACCTCAGGAGTTGCCAAGATTACAGGGGCATCTCCCCCACTTCCATTCCGAGGGGCAGAGGCCTCCCGCCCAGGGCTCGAGACCCTCATGTTCTGGTGGCAGGGGGAGCCCGAGGACTCGTGCCAGGAGATGGGCCCTCCAACTCACTGCCCTCTTCAGAGGAGGGATGGCTCCTCCTCTTATTTTGGGGGCGGGGGCGCAGAGGCTGAGAGACCTCCATCTCAGCAGAGGCCTTTGCTTCTCCCTCCACGCCCCTTTGCCCAGGTTCTTTGGGTCCGAACTCAGCCGCGGGGGAGGTGGGCTCCCCTGGATCAGTAGGGCTGAGCTCAGGTTCAGGACTTTTCTCCGTGTCCAGGGGGCATGCCTTCAGGTGTTTTCTTTTGTGCCACGCCCTCCTTCCACCCGGACGGGTTTCCACCTCCCGTCCAGAGGCCGTGAAGACCACAGCCTCCGGAACCGCATGAGTGGTAGTTGTTGCAGGGGTCGGGGGATTAGGGGGAGGTGAAGCGGCGCCACCCTGGGCCGCCGAGGTGGAGTTGGCGGCCCGGAGGTTAGGGCAGCTCTACCGAACATGCCCCACTGGTACCGCGCCCCGTCCGAGGTCCGGAAGACTCGGTGGGCCACCCCCTGGAACTCCACAATAAACTGGCCCTCTGTAACCTCCTCCCACGCCAGCTGCATAAAGAACTGGCAGCGGAAGGAGGCTGTTCTCCTGAAGACCGAGTGGGACAGGGATGAGCCCTGTCTTTACATCCCCCAGATGGTGCAGGTGGGGAAGGAGGAGCTCGCCAGGAATGAAGGGCGGGACATGAGACAAAATGACCCGTTGCGCAGTGGCCTCCGGGGGGTCCACTGGCAGAAAGGTCCCGCCCATAGTGAGACCCTTGCTCAGAGCCAGGAACACCGCCCCCTCGGTCTTCAGGAAAAACACAGCCTTCCTGTACATTTTAGAGGCAGCAGCAATAGCCGAAGGGCCGACAACCTCAGCCACTGCTTTCACACATGCCTCTCGCGTCATGTTCGAGTGGACGTAGCTCTTGACCCCATACTTAGATGTTATTAGTGCATCAGGTGACAAGGCCACAGGAGCAGCTGCGGCAGCCGCGGCAGCAGATGTACGGTAGGGCCCCTCCATCGGTGAAAAAGGGCTTGCCGTGGGGTCTAAGAGCCACGCCCTCTCCTAACAAACAAAGCAAATTTACACAGTTGAAACAAAAAAAGAAACTTTAAACAAAGTTTTGTGGGAGTAGAGGAGGACGGGGGTAGGAAGGTAAAGGAAAAGGGGAGGATAGGTGACTGAGTGGAGGAAGAGAGAGAAAGGCTGCGAGGGATGTTTGCACCAACTGCTCATTAGAGAAACTTAATAAAGTCAGTCCAAGACTATTAGTTGTCTTCCAATTGGGGAAGGCTTCTTCGCCCGGGACGGCTGGAGCCACCCAGTACTCTCTCCTCTTCCGATCTTTCACAAAGAGTCTTCACCCGGGCAACTCCAGCTGTCCCGAGCAGACAGTTGGGGTGGGGAGGGAGCTCCCTGTGTGCAAACATCAATACAAATACAGGGGCCCCCTACCGGATTTTGGCAGCCCCACCCCCGAGTCTTCCGGCCTCTTCTCCCTCCCCCAAACAGTCCAAACTTAGAGTCTTTCAGGTGCTCGAACACCCACCTCTCCAAAACAATTGCAGCCTTTCTTGATGGAATCACTTGTTCTGTCTCTCCACTCTGCAGTCTCCACTCTCCAGTTACTCAGGTCTCCACACTCTCCTCTCTCCTCTCTCCACTCCCCACTCTCCACTCTCCAGTTACTCAGGTCTCCACACTCTCCTCTCTCCACTCTCCAGTTACTCAGGTCTCCACACTCTCCTCTCTCCACTCCAGCTGCTCCCTCGAATTGCACACAGGAAGTGCTCCACAAACTGCTCAGCCAATCCTATGGCTGGGAGTTTGACGGGGACAGTGTCGAGGGAGCTTTACTCTGTATCGAACCCGTTTTTTTTTTCTTTTTCTTTTTTTTCCAAGGTGGCCTTTATACCCCAGGCCCCTTTTATATATTTCATGTCGAGGGGGTCTTTATTCCTCAGGCCCCCTTTATATACAGATTTTTAAAATAACTTTATTAAAAACAGATAAATAAACCAAAAACTCAAATTAAAATGCCATTCTCGGCGTCGACAATGCACTCCAGTCCCTGCGGTGCCCACCGGTCAAGGAAGGCCTCAAGCGTACCGGCGGACACCACATGCTCCTTCTCCAGGGACACCCGGGCGTGAACGTAACCGCGGAAGAGGGGCAGGCAATCAGGGTGGACGGACCCCCCGATGGCCCGCAGCCTGGATCTGTGAATTGCCACCTTGGCCAGGCCCAGGAGCAGACTGACAAGGAGATCCTCCTCCTGGCCCACGCCCCTCCGCATCGGGTGCCCAAAGATCAGGAGCGTGGGACTGAAGTGCAGCCAGAACTTGAGGAGCAGCCCCTTCAGATACTCAAAGAGGGGCTGCAACCTCGCACACTCCGTATATACATGAAACAGGACTCGTCCAGGCCGCAGAAAGTACAGGCGGCCTGGGAGTCCGTGAACCTACTTAAAAGCCTATTGCACAGGACTGCCCTGTGCAACACCCTCCACCTCAGGTCCCCGATATAAAGGGGGAAGACTCCCGTGTAGAGAGACCTCCATCAGGGTTTCCCCTCGCCGCCAGATGGCAACGCGGACCACCAGGGCATGTCATGCTGGCTGACGAGGGCGAGGAAGTGGAGAGTGTGCAGGAGCAGCCCGCACAGGAAACCCCTCCAGGCCGATTGGAATGGCACGGAGGGCATTTCCGAGAGGCGGCTCGGGTTGTGCGGGACCAGCTCCCGAGGAGGGTTTCGGGGCCTGGATCCGATGAGCAGTTCCGGCCAAGTGGGGGTCGGCTCGGCCGGGAGCGCTCCGCTGTCCCTAGTCCTCTCGCCACCCGCAGTAAGGGGCGTCCCGGGGGCTTCGGCTACTCCTTCGCCCGCCGGTCCGTCCCCGGAGTCGGCCGCCCGGACAGCCGAGGGGCTCACCTCCGCCGGCGGGGGAGCGCCCTGACTGGAGGCGACCATGTGCCAGACTCGGAATAGATCCCGGTAAAAGTCAGGCAACTCCCTCAGAGAGGCGCGGCTAACGGACTCCACCGGGAGCTGCGTGTCGTCTTGAAGGCAGTGACACTGGCGGAAAAAATACGTCGCCAGCGCACACCATCTGGGAGGACGCTCGACGTACAGGTATCTCTGCAGGGTCCGAAGGCGGAGAGTCGCAGCCTGGGTGCGGACGCACACCAGCGACTGACCGCCCTCCTCGATCGGGAGACTCAGGACCGCGGCAGAGACCCAGTGTTTCCTCTTGCCCCAGAAGAAATCGACGAGTTTCTTCTGGATCTTGGTGGCAAATACAGGGGGCGGGGCCAAAGTGACCAACCGGTACCACAGCATGGAGGCCACCAGTTGGTTTATGACCAACGCTCGGCCCCTGTAGGAAAGCACTCGGAGCAGTCCTGTCCAGCGCCCCAGCCGAGCGGTGACTTTCGCCTCCAACTCCTGCCAGTTTGCCGGCCAGGCTTCCTCAGCGGGGCTAAGGTGGACTCCCAGATAGAGGAGGTGCGTGGTGCTCCACGCAAAAGGTGTCATCTCCTCCGGCAGGGAGTCCACCCGCCACTGACCAACCAGGAGTCCGGAACATTTCTCCCAATTGATCCTCGCGGAGGACGCAGCAGAAAAGGTCTGCTGGCAGTCGCGCATCCTCCACAAGACAACGGGATCTGTGATTGCGAGGAGCACGTCGTCGGCGTAAGCCGAGAGGACGACCCGCATGGCCGGCTCGCGCAGAGCCAATCCCGTCAACCTCCTGCGAAGCAGGCACAGGAAGGGCTCCACGCAGATGGTATACAATTGGCCGGACATGGGGCACCCCTGACGCACTCCTCTCCCAAATCGAAGGGGCGCCGTCAAGGACCCGTTAACTTTGACTAGACACTCTGCGGCGGCGTATAAAAGTCGGACCCGGGCCACGAAATGCGGCCCGAGTCCGAAAGCGCGCAGAGTCCAGAAAAGGAAATCGTGATCCACCCTGTCGAACGCCTTCTCCTGATCGAGGGAGAGAAAGGCGACCGACTGACCAGTCCTCTGGGAAAGATGGATCAGGTCCCGGACCAGGTGGATGTTGTCCTGGATGGACCGGCCCGGGACCGTGTAGGACTGGTCGGGGTGGATCATGTGGGCCAGCACGGAGCCCAGGCGGGTAGACATAGCCCGGGCAAAGATCTTATAATCCGTGCTGAGGAGGGAGACCGGACGCCAGTTTTTAAGCAGGCGGAGATCGCCCCTCTTCGGCAGCAGGACGATGACCGCCCTGCGCCACGAGAGGGGCATCTCCCTGGTCGCCAGGCTTTCCCCCAGGACCCGCGCGTAATCGTCCCCCAGGACGTCCCAGAACGCCCTGAGGAACTCCACGGTCAACCCATCCAGCCCTGGGGATTTGCCCCTCGAGAGCTGGTGGAGGGCGCCAGTCAGCTCCGCCAACGTGAGCGGAGCCTCCAATCCTTCGGCGCCCTCCGGGCTGACCTGCGGCAGGTCCTCCCACAAAACTCTGCGTGCATCCTCGCTGGACGGATCCGGAGAGAACAACGCACTGTAATACGTCCGGACCAGGAGGCCCATTCCCTCTGGAGCCGTGATGGAGGATCCGTCGTCGGCCAGCAGCTCGACGAGCTGATTACTGACCCTCCGCCATTTTTCCAGCGAGTAGAAGAAGGGTGAGGCGCGGTCCAAATCTTCCAGGATCTGGATCCGCGACCTCACGTACGCGCCTCGGGACCCTATGAGCTGCAGGTTCCTCAGCGCGCCCTTCTTCTCTTTGTACGCCTGCCACAGGGCCGGGTCCGCGACGGCATGACCGAGGCGGGATTCCAAGTCGAGCACCTCCCTCTCAAGGCGCCCGATCTCGGCTTGGTCGACCCCTTCGCGTACTCCTGACAGAAGACGCGGATGTGAGTCTTGCCCACATCCCACCATAGCCTCAAGGAGGGGAAGCCCCCCTGCTTCCTTCTCCAGTCGGCCCAGAATCGACAGAACGAGTCCCGAAATCGCACGTCCTCCAGCAGCCGGTTGTTAAAGTGCCAGTACGCGGACCCCGCCCGCGTGCGGAGCGGAGTAAACTCCGCCCACACCAGGTGGTGGTCCGAGCACGGCACCAGCCGCATGGAGGCCGCCGAAACGCGGGAGACGTACGCCTGCGAAATGTAGAGGCGGTCTATTCGCGACCCCCCTCCTCCAGACCTCCACGTGAAGGCGCTGGAGTCGGGATGGAGATTCCGCCAGACGTCCACCAAGTTAAGGGAGCTGATCAGTCCCCTCAACTTCTCCACCGACGCTTGGCCGCGCTGGGGACCGGAGCGATCCCCCACCTCGAGGGTGCAGTTAAAATCCCCCCCGAGGATGATGCACTCGCCGCTATCGATGGAGCTCAAGAGAGCGGACACTTCTTCAAAGAAGCGCGCTTGCAACGTGCCGGGCCTGGGCGCGTACACGTTCACAAAGTGGAGCGGCACGCTACCCAGGCGAACGGCGAGGTGGAGCAAGCGGCCCGGCACTAGCTCCTTGACCCCCAAGATCTCCGGCTGAAAAGTCGGGGCCAACAAGATAGCCACCCCACTAGAAATAGGGGTGAAGTGACTCATGTAGACCCCACCCTGCCACTCCAGGAGCCAGGTGGCTTCGTCTCCCAGAACGGTGTGGGTTTCCTGCAGAAAGCTCACCACGTATCTCCCTTCCCTAAGGACTGAGAGATTGTGAAATCTGCGGTGAGCCCCTCTGCTGCCGTTGATGTTGAGGCTGGCTATGGTTATCTTCATGTCAAAGGTAATTGAAACCCGTCACAAACACCTCACTGTGAGGAGGGAGTGGGTGCACCTGGCCCTCCACTCCCCCAGCAACCCATTGAGGAACACATTAAAACAGCGCCTCTCAACCAGTTTCACGTCCGCGCGCTTGCCCGCTATCTTAAGGGCGGCACGGACGGACTGTATGATCAGCGCCAGATTCGACCAACGGTCGAGGGCCAGCTGAACTTTATTGCGGCAACCCCTGCAAGTCGCGAGGAAATCCCGGAGTTCCGCCGTGGGGATGAGAGGAGATTCGGTGGGAGGCACGAGGGACTCCACCACCTCACTGGCGATGGAATCAAGATCATCCTCCGTGCCCCGCACCGAATCCCCATCCTCCTCCGGGTCGTCACCGCCAGCGGCCGACACATCTACCAAACACAGTGGGGCGGACGTCCCAGCCGCGCCAGCTGGTCCCGCCTCCGTCACGATCCCACCCCCAGGATCTCTCTGGGTTCTATTGTGAAACTGGAGCCTGTAGGCACCAGCGGTTCAGGACCCCCCTCCACCTCCGTCCCCAGGCCAATGAGTGGTCCAGGGGAGACAGATGTTCCGGACTCCGGGAAACCAGCCGGAGCCGAGACTGGAGGCGGAGGGAGGAGGCTATCTCCCGCTCCGCCAGCACCCACAGGCCCAGCAGATGGGGCAGCATTCTCAGTTATAACTGGGTCGGGTGTCTCCTGGTTGGTGGTGGACTCCGGCTGGGATGCCCGACCCTCTGGGGCCTCGCCCTCCCCTTCATTCAGGGCACCCGACCCAGTAGCAGTGGCAGAATGGGCGGCGTCCCCAGGCTCCCCCACCACAAGCAGGGCCCCACTTCCTCCTTCAGGAGGGGCCTCAAGTACCGGGGCCTTCCCCTCCCCTCCATCCTGAGGAATAGAGTGCTCCTGCCCGGACTTTGCAGCCTTGGTGGTGGCGGTAGGGGAAACCTGGTGACCCGAAACAGGAGACAGCTCCCCTCCAACAGATGGGCCCTGCGCCTCAGGGCCCCTTGTTACCTCTGTGGAGGGGTGCCTTCTCCTCTTTTTCCCAGTTGTGTGCGGAGGCTCAGAGACCTCCATATCATCAGAGGCCTCCACCTCCACACTCTCCTTTTTTTTATTCACCCTGGGCCGGAGCCCAGCCCTGGAGCAAGTTGACTTCCCGAGATCGGGCCTTGGGCTGAGCTCAGGCTCGGGTAGTGTCACGGTGTCCGGGGACGCGCCTCTCGATGTTTATTTCTCCTCCGCGCCTTCCTTCCACTTGGACGGTCACCGCCCTCCCTGCCGGAGGCCGTGAAAACCACAGCCTCTGGTACCGACTGAATGGTATCTGGTGGTGGTGTAGGGGGGGTGGGAGGAGGTGCAGCGTCGCCACCCTGGGCCGCCGAGTTGGAGTTGGCAGCCGGGAGGTTGGGGCAGTTCTTACGAACATGCCCCACCCCCTTACAGACATGGCACCGCACCCCGTCCAAGGTCCAGAAGACGCGGTAGGCCGTCCCCTGGAATTCTACATAAAAGTGGCCCTCTGTCACCTCCTCCCGCGCCAGCTGCATGAATAACTGGCGGCGGAAGGAGTAGACGTGTCGGAGGCTGTTCTCCCGAAGACCGAGCAGGACTGGGGTGAGCCCCGTCTTTACCTCCCCCAGATGGTGCAGGGGGGGAAGGAGGAGCTCACCAGGAATGAAGGGCGGGACATTGGATAGAATGAGCCTTTGCGCAGTGGCCTCCAGGGGGTCCACTGGCAGAAAGGTCCCGCCCACGGTGAGCCCCTTGCTCAGAGCCAGGGACACCGCCCGCTCGGTCTTCAGGAAAAACACTGCCTTCCCGTACATTTTAGAGGCTGCAACAATGGCCGAAGGGCCGACAACCTCAGCCATTGCTTTCACGCATGCCTCGATAGTCATGTTCGGGTGGACGTAGCTCTTGACCCCATGCTTCGATGTTAATAAAGCAAACGGTGACGGGGCAACAGGTGCAGCTGCAGCAGCCGCAGCAGCATATGAACGGGAAGGCCCCGCCACAGGCGAAGAGGGGCTTGCCATGGGGTCGCAGAGCTACGCCCACCCCCAAGAAACAAAGCACACGACAGTTTTCTTAAACACAAACAATATGATGGGGGAGGGGGGGATGGGAATAGAGGAGGATAGGGCTGAAAAGGACAAGGAGAGGAGAGGATAGGTGGCCGAGTGATGGAAGAGAGAGAACAGCTGCAAGGATGTTACACTTCAATTGGTGGTTGGAGCACCTTCCTGCAGAGTCGACACTCCACTCTTTCAGTTAGGGGAGGGTTCTTCGCCCGGGTCGGTAAGAGCCGCCCGGTTCTCTCCCTTTTCTGTTGTTGTATAAGGATTTTCTTCAGCCGGGCAGCTCCAGCCGTCCCGAGCCACACAGTTGGGGGTGGGGAGGGAGCCCCTTTTGTGTAGGATGGCAGATAAACACAAGAGTTAGTACAGGGGCTCCCTATAGAATTTGGCAGCCCCACCCCTGGATCTTCCGGTGCCTTCTCCCTCCCCCAACAGTCCAAACAACCAACAGTTCTCTGGTGCTCCAACACCCACCTCTCCAAAATGACTCTCAGGTCTTCTTAGTCTTGAAAAAGTGCAACAGTTCCACAGTAAATGCAGCTGTCTGCACTCTGCAGTCACCTCTTTGCAGTTATTCCACTCTCCTCTCCCCAGTTGCTGCAGTCTCCACTGTGCAATTGCTGCAACACAGGTGCAGCTGCTCCCCCTGATTGCTGGCAGGAAGTGCTCCAAATTGACAATCCCTGTGCTGTCCCTGTCCTGGGAGTGTTTGATGGGACAGTGTGGAGGGAGCTTGACTCTGTATCTAACCCGTTTTTTTTTTTTTCGTTTTTTTTTTTCTTTTTTTAGGGAGCTTTACTCTGTATCTAACCCCCGTGCTGTACCTGTCCTGGGAGTGTTTGATGGGGACAGTGTAGAGGGAGCTTTACTCTGTATCTAACCCCGTGCTGTACCTGTCCTGGGAGTGTTTGATGGGGACAGTGTAGAGGGAGCTTTACTCTGTATCTAACCCCGTGCTGTACCTGTCCTGGGAGTGTTTGATGGGGACAGTGTAGAGGGAGCCTTACTCTGTATCTAACCCGTGCTGTACCTGTCCTGGGAGTGTTTCATGGGAGTGTTTGATGGGACAGTGTAGAGGGAGCTTTACTCTGTATCTAACCCGTGCTGTACCTGTCCTGGGAGTGTTTGATGGGATAGTGTGGAGGGATCTTTACTCTGTATCTAACACGTGTTGTACCTGCCCTGGGAATGTTTGTGACAGTGTATAACTCCTGGAGTTTCCACAGAGATTTTACTGACCTTTTGCCATCTATTTGTGGAAATTGTGGAAAAACAACGAGGGATTGGGAGGTTCCTTGCAGCAGTCTACCTCTGCATTCCATCCGTTCAGTCTGAACCCAAATTCAGATTTTAACCCAGGGTTGAGAAGATTGTAATTCTGTCCCACAGTGCCACCTGCTGTCTAGTCACAAACCAACTTCAGTGACAGTCGCTGGAGTTCCGAGTTCCCTCATCTGTCGCATTGAGTCACCTACCCATAACGGAACCCGATGAAATGCAAAACAGGCCACTTCTATTCTGGGATGCTGGTGTAATCTGCCAGAATGCTGCCCCTGTAAAGATGTAAAACCATCCCAGTGTGTCATTTAGACTCATGTGACCATTTTACATTTACCTCAACTCTCTCCCTTTTCTCTGCACCACTCCTGAAAAAAAGACTGTCAGTAGTTACAGGAGGTCCCCGGGGAGTGTGTCAGTATTTACAGGGGGTCTCCGGGAGTGTGTCAGTATTTACAGGAGGTCCCCGGGGAGTGTGTCAGTATTTACAGGAGGTCCCTGGGGAGTGTGTCAGTATTTACAGGAGGTCCCCGGGGAGTGTGTCAGTATTTACAGGAGGTCCCCGGGGAGTGTGTGAGTATTTACAGGGGGTCTCCGGGAGTGTGTCAGTATTTACAGGAGGTCCCTGGGGAGTGTGTCAGTATTTACAGGGGGTCTCCGGGAGTGTGTCAGTATTTACAGGAGGTCCCTGGGGAGTGTGTCAGTATTTACAGGGGGTCTCCGGGAGTGTGTCAGTATTTCCATGGGTCCCCGGGGAGTGTGTCAGTATTTACAGGGGGGATCCCTGGGGAGTGTGTCAGTATTTACAGGGGGGGTCCCTGGGGAGTGTCAGTATTTAAAGGGGGTCTCCGGGAGTGTGTCAGTATTTACAGGGGGAGTCCCTGGGGAGTGTGAGTATTTACAGGGGGGGTCCCTGGGGAGTGTCAGTATTTAAAGGGGGTCTCCGGGAGTGTACCAGTATTTACAGAGGTTCTCCAGGAGTGTGTCAGTATTTACAAGGAGTCCCCGGGAGTGTGTGTGTTAGTATTTAAAGGGGTTTTCCAGGAGTGTGTCAGTGTTTACAGTGTTTACAGAGGTTCTCCTGGAGTGTGTCAGTATTTACAGGGGGAGTCCTCGGGAGTGTGTCAGTATTTACAGGGGATCTCCAGGAGTGTGTCTGTATTTACAGGGGGGGTCCCCGGGGAGTGTGTCAGTATTGACAGGGGGTCTCCGGGAGTGTGTCAGTATTTACAGGGATTACTCAGGAGTGTGTCAGTATTTACAGGGGGTCTCTGGGAGTGTGTCAGTATTTACAGGAAATCTCCGGGAGTGTGTCAGGATTTACAGGGATTACTTAGGAGTGTGTTATTATTTACAGGGAGTCCCCAGGAGTGTGTCAGTATTTACAGGGATTACTTAGGAGTGTGTCAGTATTTACAGGGGTCTCTAGGGGTGTGTCAGTATTTACAGGTTTTACTCTGGAGTGTGTCAGTATTTACAGGGGGTGTCCAGGAGTGTGTCAGTATTTACAGGGATTACTTAGGAGTGTGTCAGTATTTACAGGGGGTCTCCGGAAGTGTGTCAGTATTTACAGTGGGGGTCCCCGGGGAGTGTGTCAGTGTTTAAAGGGGGTCTCCAGGAGTGTGTCAGTATTTACAGGGATTACTCTGGAGTGTGTCCATATTTACAGGGAGTCTCCGGAGTGTGCCAGTATTTACAGGAGGTCTCCGGGAGTGTGTCATTATACACAGGGATTTCTTAGGAGTGTGTCAGTATTTACAGGGGTCTCTAGAAGTGTGTCAGTATTTACAGGGATCACTCTGCAGTGTGTCAGTATTTTCAGGGTCTCGGGGAGTGTGTCAGTATTTACAGGGATTGCTCTGGAGTGTGTCAGTATTTACAGGGAGTCTCCGGGAGTGTGTCAGTATTTACAGGGATTTCTTAGGAGTGTGTCAATTACAGGGGTCTCTGAGTGTGTCAGTATTTACAGGGATTGCTCTGGAGTGTGTCAGTATTTACAGGAGGTCTCCGGGAGTGTGTCATTATTTACAGGGATTTCTTAGGAGTGTCTCAGTATTTACAGGCATCTCTAGAAGTGTGTCAGTATTTACAGGGATCACTCTGCAGTGTGTCAGTATTTTCAGGGAGTCTCGGGGAGTGTGTCAGTATTTACAGGGATTACTCAGGAGTGTGTCACTATTTACAGGGGTCTCTAGGAGTGTGTCAGTATTTACAGGGATTACTCTGGAGTGTGTCAGTATTTACAGGGGTCTCCAGAAGTGTGTCAGTATTCACAGGGGTCTCCAGGAGTTTGTCAGTATTTACAGGGATTACTCTGGAGTGTGTCAGTATTTATAGGGGTCTCTAGAAGTGTGTCAGTATTCACAGGGGTCTCCGGGAGTGTGTCAGTATTTACAGGGATTTCTTAGGAGTGTGTCAATTACAGGGGTCTCGATGAGTGTGTCAGTATTTACAGGGATTGCTCTGGAGTGTGTCAGTATTTACAGGAGGTCTCCGGGAGTGTGTCATTATTTACAGGGATTTCTTAGGAGTGTCTCAGTATTTACAGGCATCTCTAGAAGTGTGTCAGTATTTACAGGGATCACTCTGCAGTGTGTCAGTATTTTCAGGGAGTCTCGGGGAGTGTGTCAGTATTTACAAGGATTACTCAGGAGTGTGTCACTATTTACAGGGGTCTCTAGGAGTGTGTCAGTATTTACAGGGGTCTCTAGAAGTGTGTCAGTATTCACAGGGGTCTCCAGGAGTTTGTCAGTATTTACAGGGATTACTCTGGAGTGTGTCAGTATTTACAGGGGTCTCTAGAAGTGTGTCAGTATTCACAGGGGTCTCCAGGAGTGTGTCAGTATTTACAGGGATTACTCTGGAGTGTGTCAGTATTTATATGGATTACTCTGGAGTGTGTCAGTATTTATAGGGATTACACTGGAGTGTGGCAGTATTTATAGGGATTACACTGGAGTGTGTCAGTATTTACAGGGATTACTCTGGAGTGTGTCAGTATTTACAGGGATTACACTGGAGTGTGTCAGTATTTATAGGGATTACACTGGAGTGTGTCAGTATTTACAGGGGTCTCCAGAAGTGTGTCAGTATTCACAGGGGTCTCCAGGAGTTTGTCAGTATTTACAGGGATTACTCTGGAGTGTGTCAGTATTTATAGGGGTCTCTAGAAGTGTGTCAGTATTCACAGGGGTCTCCGGGAGTGTGTCAGTATTTACAGGGATTTCTTAGGAGTGTGTCAATTACAGGGGTCTCTATGAGTGTGTCAGTATTTACAGGGATTGCTCTGGAGTGTGTCAGTATTTACAGGAGGTCTCCGGGAGTGTGTCATTATTTACAGGGATTTCTTAGGAGTGTCTCGGTATTTACAGGCATCTCTAGAAGTGTGTCAGTATTTACAGGGATCACTCTGCAGTGTGTCAGTATTTTCAGGGAGTCTCGGGGAGTGTGTCAGTATTTACAAGGATTACTCAGGAGTGTGTCACTATTTACAGGGGTCTCTAGGAGTGTGTCAGTATTTACAGGGGTCTCTAGAAGTGTGTCAGTATTCACAGGGGTCTCCAGGAGTTTGTCAGTATTTACAGGGATTACTCTGGAGTGTGTCAGTATTTACAGGGGTCTCTAGAAGTGTGTCAGTATTCACAGGGGTCTCCAGGAGTGTGTCAGTATTTACAGGGATTACTCTGGAGTGTGTCAGTATTTATAGGGATTACTGTGAATTACTTGGAGTACTGTGTGCAGTTCTGGTCGCCTCATTTTAGGAAGGATGTGGAAGCCTTGGAGAGGGTGCAGAGGAGATTTACCAGGATGTTGCCTGGAATGGAGAATAAGTCTTACGAGGAAAGGCTGAACATTCTAGGCCTCTTCTCATTAGAACGGAGAAGGATGAGGGGTGACATGATAGAGGTTTATAAGATGATCAGGGGAATACATAGGGTAGACAGTCAGAAACTTTTTCCCCGGGTGGAGCAAAGCGTTACAAGGGGTCATAAATTTAAGGTGAAGGGTGGGAGATATAAGGGGGATGTCAGGGGAAGGTTCTTTACCCAGAGAGTGGTCGGGGCATGGAATGCCTTGCCTGGGGAAGTTGTTGAGTCAGAAACTTTAGGGACTTTCAAACGGCTTTTAGATAGGTATATGGATAAAGGAGAATGATGGGGTATAGATTAAATTGTCCTTGACAGAGGACAAAGGATCGGCACAACATCGTGGGCCGAAGGGCCTGTTCTGTGCTGTATTTTTCTATGTTCTCTATGTTCTATGTACTCTGGAGTGTGTCAGTATTTATAGGGATTACACTGGAGTGTGGCAGTATTTATAGGGATTACACTGGAGTGTGTCAGTATTTACAGGGATTACTCTGGAGTGTGTCAGTATTTACAGGGATGACTCTGGAGTGTGTCAGTATTTATAGGGATTACACTGGAGTGTGGCAGTATTTATAGGGATTACTCTGGAGTGTCAGTATTTATAGAGATTACTCTGGAGTGTGTCAGTATTTACAGGGATTACTCTGGAGTGTGTCAGTATTTATAGGGATTACACTGGAGTGTGGCAGTACTTATAGGGATTACTCTGGAGTGTGTCAGTATTTATAGGGATTACTCTGGAGTGTGTCAGTATTTACAGGGATTACTCTGGAGTGTGTCAGTATTTATAGGGATTACTCTGGAGTGTGGCAGTATTTATAGGGATTACACTGGAGTGTGTCAGTATTTACAGGGATTACTCTGGAGTGTGTCAGTATTCACAGGGATTACTCTGGAGTGTGTCAGTATTTACAAGGATTATTCTGGAGTGTGGCAGTATTTACATAGATTACTCTGGAGTGTGTCAGTATTTACAGGGATTACTCTGGAGTGTGTCAGTATTCACAGGGATTACTCTGGAGTGTGTCAGTATTCACAGGGATTACTCTGGAGTGTGTCAGTATTTACAGAGATTATTCTGGAGTGTGGCAGTATTTGCAGGGATTACACTGGAGTGTGTCAGTATTCACAGGGATTACTCTGGAGTGTGTCAGTATTTATAGGGATTACACTGGAGTGTGTCAGTATTTACAGGGATTAATCTGAAGTGTGTCAGTATTTACAGGGATTACTCTGGAGTGTTGCAGTATTTATAGGGATTACTCTGGAGTGTGTCAGTATTTACATAGATTACTCTGGAGTGTGTCAGTATTTACAGGGATTACTCTGGAGTGTGTCAGTATTTATAGGGATTACTCTGGAAGTGTGTCAGTATTTACATAGATTACTCTGGAGTGTGGCAGTATTTATAGGGATTACACTGGAGTTTGTCAGTTTTTAGTTTAGTTTAGTTTAGAAATACAGCACTGAAACAGGCCCTTCGGCCCACCGAGTCTGTGCCGACCATCAACCACCCATTTATACTAATCCTACACTAATCCCCTATTCCTACCAAACATCCCCACCTGTCCCTATATTTCCCTACCACCTACCTATACTAGCGGCAATTTATAATGGCCAATTTACCTACCAAACTGCAAGTCTTTTGGCTTGTGGGAGGAAACCGGAGCACCCGGAGAAAACCCACGCAGACACAGGGAGAACTTGCAAACTCCACACAGACAGTACCCAGAATTGAACCCGGGTCGCTGGAGCTGTGAGGCTGCGGTGCTAACCACTGCGCCACTGTGCCGCCCACAAAGTATTTACAGGGATTACTCTGGAGTGTGTCAGTATTTACAGGGGTCTCTAGAAGTGTGTCAGTATTCACAGGGGTCTCCAGGAGTTTGTCAGTATTTACAGGGATTACTCTGGAGTGTGTCAGTATTTATAGGGGTCTCTAGAAGTGTGTCAGTATTCACAGGGGTCTCCGGGAGTGTGTCAGTATTTACAGGGATTTCTTAGGAGTGTGTCAATTACAGGGGTCTCTATGAGTGTGTCAGTATTTACAGGGATTGCTCTGGAGTGTGTCAGTATTTACAGGAGGTCTCCGGGAGTGTGTCATTATGGACAGGGATTTCTTAGGAGTGTCTCAGTATTTACAGGCATCTCTAGAAGTGTGTCAGTATTTACAGGGATCACTCTGCAGTGTGTCAGTATTTTCAGGGAGTCTCGGGGAGTGTGTCAGTATTTACAAGGATTACTCAGGAGTGTGTCACTATTTACAGGGGTCTCTAGGAGTGTGTCAGTATTTACAGGGATTACTCTGGAGTGTTTCAGTATTTACAGGGGTCTCTAGAAGTGTGTCAGTATTCACAGGGGTCTCCAGGAGTTTGTCAGTATTTACAGGGATTACTCTGGAGTGTGTCAGTATTTACAGGGGTCTCTAGAAGTGTGTCATTATTCACAGGGGTCTCCAGGAGTGTGTCAGTATTTATAGGGATTACTCTGGAGTGTGTCAGTATTTATAGGGATTAGTCTGGAGTGTGTCAGTATTTACAGAGATTACTCTGGAGTGTTGCAGTATTTATAGGGATTACTCTGGAGTGTGTCAGTATTTATAGGGATTACACTGGAGTGTGGCAGTATTTATAGGGATTACACTGGAGTGTGTCAGTATTTACAGGGATTACTCTGGAGTGTGTCAGTATTTACAGGGATTACTCTGGAGTGTGTCAGTATTTATAGGGATTACTCTGGAGTGTGTCAGTATTTATAGGGATTACTCTGGAGTGTGTCAGTATTTACAGGGATTACTCTGGAGTGTGTCAGTATTTATAGGGATTACTCTGGAGTGTGGCAGTATTTATAGGGATTACACTGGAGTGTGTCAGTATTTACATAGATTACTCTGGAGTGTGTCAGTATTTACAGGGATTACTCTGGAGTGTGTCAGTATTTACATAGATTACTCTGGAGTGTGTCAGTACTTACAGCGATTACTCTGGAGTGTGTCAGTATTTACAGAGATTATTCTGGAGTGTGGCAGTATTTATAGGGATTACACTGGAGTGTGTCAGTATTTACAGGGATTACTCTGGAGTGTGTCAGTATTCACAGGGATTACTCTGGAGTGTGTCAGTATTCACAGGGATTACTCTGGAGTGTGTCAGTATTTACAGGGATTACTCTGGAGTGTGTCAGTATTCACAGGGATTACTCTGGAGTGTGTCAGTATTTATAGGGATTACACTGGAGTGTGTCAGTATTTACAGGGATTACTCTGGAGTGTGTCAGTATTTACAGGGATTACTCTGGAGTGTGTCAGTATTCACAGGGATTACTCTGGAGTGTGTCAGTATTTACAGGGATTACTCTGGAGTGTGTCAGTATTCACAGGGATTACTCTGGAGTGTGTCAGTATTTACAGAGATTATTCTGGAGTGTGGCAGTATTTACAGGGATTACACTGGAGTGTGTCAGTATTCACAGGGATTACTCTGGAGTGTGTCAGTATTTATAGGGATTACACTGGAGTGTGTCAGTATTTACAGGGATTAATCTGAAGTGTGTCAGTATTCACAGGGGTCTCTAGAAGTGTGTCAGTATTCAGGGGTCTCCAGGAGTGTGTCAGTATTTACAGGGATTACTCTGGAGTGTGTCAGTATTTACAGGGATTACTCAGGAGTGTGTCATTATTTACAGGGGTCTCTAGGAGTGTGTCAGTATTTACAGGGATTACTCTGGAGTGTTTCAGTATTTACAGGGGTCTCTAGAAGTGTGTCAGTATTCACAGGGGTCTCCAGGAGTTTGTCTGTATTTACAGGGATTACTCTGGAGTGTGTCAGTATTCACAGGGATTACTCTGGAGTGTGTCAGTATTCACAGGGATTACTCTGGAGTGTGTCAGTATTTACAGGGATTACTCTGGAGTGTGTCAGTATTCACAGGGATTACTCTGGAGTGTGTCAGTATTTATAGGGATTACACTGGAGTGTGTCAGTATTTACAGGGATTACTCTGGAGTGTGTCAGTATTTACAGGGATTACTCTGGAGTGTGTCAGTATTCACAGGGATTACTCTGGAGTGTGTCAGTATTTACAGGGATTACTCTGGAGTGTGTCAGTATTCACAGGGATTACTCTGGAGTGTGTCAGTATTTACAGAGATTATTCTGGAGTGTGGCAGTATTTACAGGGATTACACTGGAGTGTGTCAGTATTCACAGGGATTACTCTGGAGTGTGTCAGTATTTATAGGGATTACACTGGAGTGTGTCAGTATTTACAGGGATTAATCTGAAGTGTGTCAGTATTCACAGGGGTCTCTAGAAGTGTGTCAGTATTCAGGGGTCTCCAGGAGTGTGTCAGTATTTACAGGGATTACTCTGGAGTGTGTCAGTATTTACAGGGATTACTCAGGAGTGTGTCATTATTTACAGGGGTCTCTAGGAGTGTGTCAGTATTTACAGGGATTACTCTGGAGTGTTTCAGTATTTACAGGGGTCTCTAGAAGTGTGTCAGTATTCACAGGGGTCTCCAGGAGTTTGTCTGTATTTACAGGGATTACTCTGGAGTGTGTCAGTATTTACAGGGGTCTCTAGAAGTGTGTCAGTATTCACAGGGGTCTCCAGGAGTGTGTCAGTATTTACAGGGATGACTCTGGAGTGTGTCAGTATTTATAGGGATTAGTCTGGAGTGTGTCAGTATTTACAGAGATTACTCTGGAGTGTTGCAGTATTTATAGGGATTACTCTGGAGTGTGTCAGTATTTATAGGGATTACACTGGAGTGTGGCAGTATTTATAGGGATTACACTGGAGTGTGTCAGTATTTACAGGGATTACTCTGGAGTGTGTCAGTATTTACAGGGATTACTCCGGAGTGTGTCAGTATTTATAGGGATTACACTGGAGTGTGGCAGTATTTATAGGGATTACTCTGGCGTGTGTCAGTATTTATAGGGATTACTCTGGAGTGTGTCAGTATTTACAGGGATTACTCTGGAGTGTGTCAGTATTTATAGGGATTACTCTGGAGTGTGGCAGTATTTATAGGGATTACACTGGAGTGTGTCAGTATTTACAGGGATTACTCTGGAGTGTGTCAGTATTCACAGGGATTACTCTGGAGTGTGTCAGTATTTACAGAGATTATTCTGGAGTGTGGCAGTATTTACATAGATTACGCTGGAGTGTGTCAGTATTTACAGGGATTACTCTGGAGTGTGTCAGTATTTACATAGATTACTCTGGAGTGTGTCAGTATTTACAGGGATTACTCTGGAGTGTGTCAGTATTTACAGAGATTATTCTGGAGTGTGGCAGTATTTATAGGGATTACACTGGAGTGTGTCAGTATTTACAGGGATTACTCTGGAGTGTGTCAGTATTCACAGGGATTACTCTGGAGTGTGTCAGTATTCACAGGGATTACTCTGGAGTGTGTCAGTATTTACAGGGATTACTCTGGAGTGTGTCAGTATTCACAGGGATTACTCTGGAGTGTGTCAGTATTTACAGGGATTACTCTGGAGTGTGTCAGTATTCACAGGGATTACTTTGGAGTGTGTCAGTATTTACAGAGATTATTCTGGAGTGTGGCAGTATTTACAGGGATTACACTGGAGTGTGTCAGTATTCACAGGGATTACTCTGGAGTGTGTCAGTATTTATAGGGATTACACTGGAGTGTGTCAGTATTTACAGGGATTAATCTGAAGTGTGTCAGTATTCACAGGGGTCTCTAGAAGTGTGTCAGTATTCACAGGGGTCTCCAGGAGTGTGTCAGTATTTACAGGGATTACTCTGGAGTGTGTCAGTATTTACAGGGATTACTCTGGAGTGTGTCAGTATTTATAGGGATTACTCTGGAGTGTGTCAGTATTTACATAGATTACACTGGAGTGTGTCAGTATTTACATGGATTACTCTGGAGTGTGTCAGTATTTATAGGGATTACTCTGGAAGTGTGTCAGTATTTACATAGATTACTCTGGAGTGTGGCAGTATTTATAGGGATTACACTGGAGTTTGTCAGTATTTACAGGGATTACTCTGGAGTGTGTCAGTATTTACAGGGGTCTCTAGAAGTGTGTCAGTATTCACAGGGGTCTCCAGGTGTGTGTCAGTATTTACAGGGATTACTCTGGAGTGTGTCAGTATTTATAGGGATTACTCTGGAGTGTGTCAGTATTTACAGAGATTACTCTGGAGTGTGGCAGTATTTATAGGGATTACACTGGAGTGTGGCAGTATTTATAGGGATTACTCTGGAGTGTGTCAGTATTTACAGAGATTACTCTGGAGTGTGTCAGTATTTATAGGGATTACTCTGGAGTGTGTCAGTATTTACAGAGATTACTCTGGAGTGTGTCAGTATTTATAGGGATTACACTGGAGTGTGTCAGTATTTACAGGGATTACTCTGGAGTGTGTCAGTATTTACAGGGGTCTCTAGAAGTGTGTCAGTATTCACAGGGGTCTCCAGGAGTTTGTCAGTATTTACAGGGATTACTCTGGAGTGTGTCAGTATTTATAGGGGTCTCTAGAAGTGTGTCAGTATTCACAGGGGTCTCCGGGAGTGTGTCAGTATTTACAGGGATTTCTTAGGAGTGTGTCAATTACAGGGGACTCGATGAGTGTGTCAGTATTTACAGGGATTGCTCTGGAGTGTGTCAGTATTTACAGGAGGTCTCCGGGAGTGTGTCATTATTTACAGGGATTTCTTAGGAGTGTCTCAGTATTTACAGGCATCTCTAGAAGTGTGTCAGTATTTACAGGGATCACTCCGCAGTGTGTCAGTATTTTCAGGGAGTCTCGGGGAGTGTGTCAGTATTTACAAGGATTACTCAGGAGTGTGTCACCATTTACAGGGGTCTCTAGGAGTGTGTCAGTATTTACAGGGATTACTCTGGAGTGTGTCAGTATTTACAGGGGTCTCTAGAAGTGTGTCAGTATTCACAGGGGTCTCCAGGAGTTTGTCAGTATTTACAGGGATTACTCTGGAGTGTGTCAGTATTTACAGGGGTCTCTAGAAGTGTGTCAGTATTCACAGGGGTCTCCAGGAGTGTGTCAGTATTTACAGGGATTACTCTGGAGTGTGTCAGTATTTATAGGGATTAGTCTGGAGTGTGTCAGTATTTACAGAGATTACTCTGGAGTGTTGCAGTATTTATAGGGATTACTCTGGAGTGTGTCAGTATTTACAGAGATTACTCTGGAGTGTGGCAGTATTTATAGGGATTACTCTGGAGTGTGTCAGTATTTACAGAGATTACTCTGGAGTGTGGCAGTATTTATAGGGATTACTCTGGAGTGTGTCAGTGTTTAAAGAGATTACTCTGGAGTGTGGCAGTATTTATAGGGATTACTCTGGAGTGTGTCAGTACTTACAGACATTACTCTGGAGTGTGTCAGTATTTATAGGGATTACTCTGGAGTGTGTCAGTATTTTCAGGGAGTCTCGGGGAGTGTGCAGTATTTACAGGGGTCTCTAGAAGTGTGTCAGTATTTACAGGGATCACTCTGCAGTGTGTCAGTATTTTCAGGGAGTCTCGGGGAGTGTGTCAGTATTTACAGGGATTGCTCTGGAGTGTGTCAGTATTTATAGGGGTCTCTAGAAGTGTGTCAGTATTCACAGGGGTCTCCGGGAGTGTGTCAGTATTTACAGGGATTTCTTAGGAGTGTGTCAATTACAGGGGTCTCTATGAGTGTGTCAGTATTTACAGGGATTGCTCTGGAGTGTGTCAGTATTTACAGGAGGTCTCCGGGAGTGTGTCATTATTTACAGGGATTTCTTAGGAGTGTCTCAGTATTTACAGGCATCTCTAGAAGTGTGTCAGTATTTACAGGGATCACTCTGCAGTGTGTCAGTATTTACAGGGGTCTCTAGAAGTGTGTCAGTATTCACAGGGGTCTCCAGGAGTGTGTCAGTATTTACAGGGATTACTCTGGAGTGTGTCAGTATTTATATGGATTACTCTGGAGTGTGTCAGTATTTATAGGGATTACACTGGAGTGTGGCAGTATTTATAGGGATTACACTGGAGTGTGTCAGTATTTACAGGGATTACTCTGGAGTGTGTCAGTATTTAAAGGGATTACTCTGGAGTGTGTCAGTATTTATAGGGATTACACTGGAGTGTGTCAGTATTTACAGGGGTCTCCAGAAGTGTGTCAGTATTCACAGGGGTCTCCAGGAGTTTGTCAGTATTTACAGGGATTACTCTGGAGTGTGTCAGTATTTATAGGGGTCTCTAGAAGTGTGTCAGTATTCACAGGGGTCTCCGGGAGTGTGTCAGTATTTACAGGGATTTCTTAGGAGTGTGTCAATTACAGGGGTCTCTATGAGTGTGTCAGTATTTACAGGGATTGCTCTGGAGTGTGTCAGTATTTACAGGAGGTCTCCGGGAGTGTGTCATTATTTACAGGGATTTCTTAGGAGTGTCTCAGTATTTACAGGCATCTCTAGAAGTGTGTCAGTATTTACAGGGATCACTCTGCAGTGTGTCAGTATTTTCAGGGAGTCTCGGGGAGTGTGTCAGTATTTACAAGGATTACTCAGGAGTGTGTCACTATTTACAGCGGTCTCTAGGAGTGTGTCAGTATTTACAGGGGTCTCTAGAAGTGTGTCAGTATTCACAGGGGTCTCCAGGAGTTTGTCAGTATTTACAGGGATTACTCTGGAGTGTGTCAGTATTTACAGGGGTCTCTAGAAGTGTGTCAGTATTCACAGGGGTCTCCAGGAGTGTGTCAGTATTTACAGGGATTACTCTGGAGTGTGTCAGTATTTATAGGGATTACTCTGGAGTGTGTCAGTATTTATAGGGATTACACTGGAGTGTGGCAGTATTTATAGGGATTACACTGGAGTGTGTCAGTATTTACAGGGATTACTCTGGAGTGTGTCAGTATTTACAGGGATTACTCTGGAGTGTGTCAGTATTTATAGGGATTACACTGGAGTGTGGCAGTATTTATAGGGATTACTCTGGAGTGTCAGTATTTACAGAGATTACTCTGGAGTGTGTCAGTATTTACAGGGATTACTCTGGAGTGTGTCAGTATTTATAGGGATTACACTGGAGTGTGGCAGTACTTATAGGGATTACTCTGGAGTGTGTCAGTATTTATAGGGATTACTCTGGAGTGTGTCAGTATTTACAGGGATTACTCTGGAGTGTGTCAGTATTTATAGGGATTACTCTGGAGTGTGGCAGTATTTATAGGGATTATTCTGGAGTGTGGCAGTATTTACATAGATTACTCTGGAGTGTGTCAGTATTTACAGGGATTACTCTGGAGTGTGTCAGTATTTACAAGGATTATTCTGGAGTGTGGCAGTATTTACATAGATTACTCTGGAGTGTGTCAGTATTTACAGGGATTACTCTGGAGTGTGTCAGTATTCACAGGGATTACTCTGGAGTGTGTCAGTATTCACAGGGATTACTCTGGAGTGTGTCAGTATTTACAGGGATTACTCTGGAGTGTGTCAGTATTCACAGGGATTACTCTGGAGTGTGTCAGTATTTACAGGGATTACTCTGGAGTGTGTCAGTATTCACAGGGATTACTCTGGAGTGTGTCAGTATTTACAGGGATTACTCTGGAGTGTGTCAGTATTCACAGGGATTACTCTGGAGTGTGTCAGTATTTACAGAGATTATTCTGGAGTGTGGCAGTATTTACAGGGATTCAACTGGAGTGTGTCAGTATTCACAGGGATTACTCTGGAGTGTGTCAGTATTTATAGGGATTACACTGGAGTGTGTCAGTATTTACAGGGATTAATCTGAAGTGTGTCAGTATTTACAGGGATTACTCTGGAGTGTTGCAGTATTTATAGGGATTACTCTGGAGTGTGTCAGTATTTACATAGATTACTCTGGAGTGTGTCAGTATTTACAGGGATTACTCTGGAGTGTGTCAGTATTTATAGGGATTACTCTGGAAGTGTGTCAGTATTTACATAGATTACTCTGGAGTGTGGCAGTATTTATAGGGATTACTCTGGAGCGTGTCAGTATTTACGGGGATTACTCTGGAGTGTGGCAGTATCTATAGGGATTACACTGGAGTTTGTCAGTTTTTAGTTTAGTTTAGTTTAGAAATACAGCACTGAAACAGGCCCTTCGGCCCACCGAGTCTGTGCCGACCATCAACCACCCATTTATACTAATCCTACACTAATCCCCTATTCCTACCAAACATCCCCACCTGTCCCTATATTTCCCTACCACCTACCTATACTAGCGGCAATTTATAATGGCCAATTTACCTACCAACCTGCAAGTCTTTTGGCTTGTGGGAGGAAACCGGAGCACCCGGAGAAAACCCACGCAGACACAGGGAGAACTTGCAAACTCCACACAGACAGTACCCAGAATTGAACCCGGGTCGCTGGAGCTGTGAGGCTGCGGTGCTAACCACTGCGCCACTGTGCCGCCCACAAAGTATTTACAGGGATTACTCTGGAGTGTGTCAGTATTTACAGGGGTCTCTAGAAGTGTGTCAGTATTCACAGGGGTCTCCAGGAGTTTGTCAGTATTTACAGGGATTACTCTGGAGTGTGTCAGTATTTATAGGGGTCTCTAGAAGTGTGTCAGTATTCACAGGGGTCTCCGGGAGTGTGTCAGTATTTACAGGGATTTCTTAGGAGTGTGTCAATTACAGGGGTCTCTATGAGTGTGTCAGTATTTACAGGGATTGCTCTGGAGTGTGTCAGTATTTACAGGAGGTCTCCGGGAGTGTGTCATTATGGACAGGGATTTCTTAGGAGTGTCTCAGTATTTACAGGCATCTCTAGAAGTGTGTCAGTATTTACAGGGATCACTCTGCAGTGTGTCAGTATTTTCAGGGAGTCTCGGGGAGTGTGTCAGTATTTACAAGGATTACTCAGGAGTGTGTCACTATTTACAGGGGTCTCTAGGAGTGTGTCAGTATTTACAGGGATTACTCTGGAGTGTTTCAGTATTTACAGGGGTCTCTAGAAGTGTGTCAGTATTCACAGGGGTCTCCAGGAGTTTGTCAGTATTTACAGGGATTACTCTGGAGTGTGTCAGTATTTACAGGGGTCTCTAGAAGTGTGTCATTATTCACAGGGGTCTCCAGGAGTGTGTCAGTATTTATAGGGATTACTCTGGAGTGTGTCAGTATTTATAGGGATTAGTCTGGAGTGTGTCAGTATTTACAGAGATTACTCTGGAGTGTTGCAGTATTTATAGGGATTACTCTGGAGTGTGTCAGTATTTATAGGGATTACACTGGAGTGTGGCAGTATTTATAGGGATTACACTGGAGTGTGTCAGTATTTACAGGGATTACTCTGGAGTGTGTCAGTATTTACAGGGATTACTCTGGAGTGTGTCAGTATTTATAGGGATTACACTGGAGTGTGGCAGTATTTATAGGGATTACTCTGGAGTGTGGCAGTATTTATAGGGATTACTCTGGAGTGTGTCAGTATTTATAGGGATTACTCTGGAGTGTGTCAGTATTTACAGGGATTACTCTGGAGTGTGTCAGTATTTATAGGGATTACTCTGGAGTGTGGCAGTATTTATAGGGATTACACTGGAGTGTGTCAGTATTTACATAGATTACTCTGGAGTGTGTCAGTATTTACAGGGATTACTCTGGAGTGTGTCAGTATTTACATAGATTACTCTGGAGTGTGTCAGTACTTACAGGGATTACTCTGGAGTGTGTCAGTATTTACAGAGATTATTCTGGAGTGTGGCAGTATTTATAGGGATTACACTGGAGTGTTTCAGTATTTACAGGGATTACTCTGGAGTGTGTCAGTATTCACAGGGATTACTCTGGAGTGTGTCAGTATTTACAGGGATTACTCTGGAGTGTGTCAGTATTCACAGGGATTACTCTGGAGTGTGTCAGTATTTATAGGGATTACACTGGAGTGTGTCAGTATTTACAGGGATTACTCTGGAGTGTGTCAGTATTTACAGGGATTACTCTGGAGTGTGTCAGTATTCACAGGGATTACTCTGGAGTGTGTCAGTATTTACAGGGATTACTCTGGAGTGTGTCAGTATTCACAGGGATTACTCTGGAGTGTGTCAGTATTTACAGAGATTATTCTGGAGTGTGGCAGTATTTACAGGGATTACACTGGGGTGTGTCAGTATTCACAGGGATTACTCTGGAGTGTGTCAGTATTTATAGGGATTACACTGGAGTGTGACAGTATTTACAGGGATTAATCTGAAGTGTGTCAGTATTCACAGGGGTCTCTAGAAGTGTGTCAGTATTCAGGGGTCTCCAGGAGTGTGTCAGTATTTACAGGGATTACTCTGGAGTGTGTCAGTATTTACAGGGATTACTCAGGAGTGTGTCATTATTTACAGGGGTCTCTAGGAGTGTGTCAGTATTTACAGGGATTACTCTGGAGTGTTTCAGTATTTACAGGGGTCTCTAGAAGTGTGTCAGTATTCACAGGGGTCTCCAGGAGTTTGTCTGTATTTACAGGGATTACTCTGGAGTGTGTCAGTATTTACAGGGGTCTCTAGAAGTGTGTCAGTATTCACAGGGGTCTCCAGGAGTGTGTCAGTATTTACAGGGATGACTCTGGAGTGTGTCAGTATTTATAGGGATTAGTCTGGAGTGTGTCAGTATTTACAGAGATTACTCTGGAGTGTTGCAGTATTTATAGGGATTACTCTGGAGTGTGTCAGTATTTATAGGGATTACACTGGAGTGTGGCAGTATTTATAGGGATTACACTGGAGTGTGTCAGTATTTACAGGGATTACTCTGGAGTGTGTCAGTATTTACAGGGATTACTCCGGAGTGTGTCAGTATTTATAGGGATTACACTGGAGTGTGGCAGTATTTATAGGGATTACTCTGGCGTGTGTCAGTATTTATAGGGATTACTCTGGAGTGTGTCAGTATTTACAGGGATTACTCTGGAGTGTGTCAGTATTTATAGGGATTACTCTGGAGTGTGGCAGTATTTATAGGGATTACACTGGAGTGTGTCAGTATTTACAGGGATTACTCTGGAGTGTGTCAGTATTCACAGGGATTACTCTGGAGTGTGTCAGTATTTACAGAGATTATTCTGGAGTGTGGCAGTATTTACATAGATTACGCTGGAGTGTGTCAGTATTTACAGGGATTACTCTGGAGTGTGTCAGTATTTACATAGATTACTCTGGAGTGTGTCAGTATTTACAGGGATTACTCTGGAGTGTGTCAGTATTTACAGAGATTATTCTGGAGTGTGGCAGTATTTATAGGGATTACACTGGAGTGTGTCAGTATTTACAGGGATTACTCTGGAGTGTGTCAGTATTCACAGGGATTACTCTGGAGTGTGTCAGTATTCGCAGGGATTACTCTGGAGTGTGTCAGTATTTACAGGGATTACTCTGGAGTGTGTCAGTATTCACAGGGATTACTCTGGAGTGTGTCAGTATTTACAGGGATTACTCTGGAGTGTGTCAGTATTCACAGGGATTACTCTGGAGTGTGTCAGTATTTACAGAGATTATTCTGGAGTGTGGCAGTATTTACAGGGATTACACTGGAGTGTGTCAGTATTCACAGGGATTACTCTGGAGTGTGTCAGTATTTATAGGGATTACACTGGAGTGTGTCAGTATTTACAGGGATTAATCTGAAGTGTGTCAGTATTCACAGGGGTCTCTAGAAGTGTGTCAGTATTCACAGGGGTCTCCAGGAGTGTGTCAGTATTTACAGGGATTACTCTGGAGTGTGTCAGTATTTACAGGGATTACTCTGGAGTGTGTCAGTATTTATAGGGATTACTCTGGAGTGTGTCAGTATTTACATAGATTACACTGGAGTGTGTCAGTATTTACATGGATTACTCTGGAGTGTGTCAGTATTTATAGGGATTACTCTGGAAGTGTGTCAGTATTTACATAGATTACTCTGGAGTGTGGCAGTATTTATAGGGATTACACTGGAGTTTGTCAGTATTTACAGGGATTACTCTGGAGTGTGTCAGTATTTACAGGGGTCTCTAGAAGTGTGTCAGTATTCACAGGGGTCTCCAGGTGTGTGTCAGTATTTACAGGGATTACTCTGGAGTGTGTCAGTATTTATAGGGATTACTCTGGAGTGTGTCAGTATTTACAGAGATTACTCTGGAGTGTTGCAGTATTTATAGGGATTTCTCTGGAGTGTGTCAGTATTTACAGAGATTATTCTGGAGTGTGGCAGTATTTATAGGGATTACACTGGAGTGTGGCAGTATTTATAGGGATTACTCTGGAGTGTGTCAGTATTTACAGAGATTACTCTGGAGTGTGTCAGTATTTATAGGGATTACTCTGGAGTGTGTCAGTATTTACAGAGATTACTCTGGAGTGTGTCAGTATTTATAGGGATTACACTGGAGTGTGTCAGTATTTACAGGGATTACTCTGGAGTGTGTCAGTATTTACAGGGGTCTCTAGAAGTGTGTCAGTATTCACAGGGGTCTCCAGGAGTTTGTCAGTATTTACAGGGATTACTCTGGAGTGTGTCAGTATTTAT
The DNA here is from genome assembly GCF_036365525.1 of Heterodontus francisci. Taxonomy (NCBI): domain Eukaryota; kingdom Metazoa; phylum Chordata; class Chondrichthyes; order Heterodontiformes; family Heterodontidae; genus Heterodontus; species Heterodontus francisci. The sequence goes on along the minus strand of NC_090411.1, from coordinate 33,398,900 downwards.
AGGGGTCTCTAGAAGTGTGTCAGTATTCACAGGGGTCTCCGGGAGTGTGTCAGTATTTACAGGGATTTCTTAGTAGTGTGTCAATTACAGGGGTCTCGATGAGTGTGTCAGTATTTACAGGGATTGCTCTGGAGTGTGTCAGTATTTACAGGAGGTCTCCGGGAGTGTGTCATTATTTACAGGGATTTCTTAGGAGTGTCTCAGTATTTACAGGCATCTCTAGAAGTGTGTCAGTATTTACAGGGATCACTCCGCAGTGTGTCAGTATTTTCAGGGAGTCTCGGGGAGTGTGTCAGTATTTACAAGGATTACTCAGGAGTGTGTCACCATTTACAGGGGTCTCTAGGAGTGTGTCAGTATTTACAGGGATTACTCTGGAGTGTGTCAGTATTTACAGGGGTCTCTAGAAGTGTGTCAGTATTCACAGGGGTCTCCAGGAGTTTGTCAGTATTTACAGGGATTACTCTGGAGTGTGTCAGTATTTACAGGGGTCTCTAGAAGTGTGTCAGTATTCACAGGGGTCTCCAGGAGTGTGTCAGTATTTACAGGGATTACTCTGGAGTGTGTCAGTATTTATAGGGATTAGTCTGGAGTGTGTCAGTATTTACAGAGATTACTCTGGAGTGTTGCAGTATTTATAGGGATTACTCTGGAGTGTGTCAGTATTTACAGAGATTACTCTGGAGTGTGGCAGTATTTATAGGGATTACTCTGGAGTGTGTCAGTATTTACAGAGATTACTCTGGAGTGTGGCAGTATTTATAGGGATTACTCTGGAGTGTGTCAGTGTTTAAAGAGATTACTCTGGAGTGTGGCAGTATTTATAGGGATTACTCTGGAGTGTGTCAGTACTTACAGACATTACTCTGGAGTGTGTCAGTATTTATAGGGATTACTCTGGAGTGTGTCAGTATTTTCAGGGAGTCTCGGGGAGTGTGCAGTATTTACAGGGGTCTCTAGAAGTGTGTCAGTATTTACAGGGATCACTCTGCAGTGTGTCAGTATTTTCAGGGAGTCTCGGGGAGTGTGTCAGTATTTACAGGGATTGCTCTGGAGTGTGTCAGTATTTATAGGGGTCTCTAGAAGTGTGTCAGTATTCACAGGGGTCTCCGGGAGTGTGTCAGTATTTACAGGGATTTCTTAGGAGTGTGTCAATTACAGGGGTCTCTATGAGTGTGTCAGTATTTACAGGGATTGCTCTGGAGTGTGTCAGTATTTACAGGAGGTCTCCGGGAGTGTGTCATTATTTACAGGGATTTCTTAGGAGTGTCTCAGTATTTACAGGCATCTCTAGAAGTGTGTCAGTATTTACAGGGATCACTCTGCAGTGTGTCAGTATTTACAGGGGTCTCTAGAAGTGTGTCAGTATTCACAGGGGTCTCCAGGAGTGTGTCAGTATTTACAGGGATTACTCTGGAGTGTGTCAGTATTTATATGGATTACTCTGGAGTGTGTCAGTATTTATAGGGATTACACTGGAGTGTGGCAGTATTTATAGGGATTACACTGGAGTGTGTCAGTATTTACAGGGATTACTCTGGAGTGTGTCAGTATTTAAAGGGATTACTCTGGAGTGTGTCAGTATTTATAGGGATTACACAGGAGTGTGTCAGTATTTACAGGGGTCTCCAGAAGTGTGTCAGTATTCACAGGGGTCTCCAGGAGTTTGTCAGTATTTACAGGGATTACTCTGGAGTGTGTCAGTATTTATAGGGGTCTCTAGAAGTGTGTCAGTATTCACAGGGGTCTCCGGGAGTGTGTCAGTATTTACAGGGATTTCTTAGGAGTGTGTCAATTACAGGGGTCTCTATGAGTGTGTCAGTATTTACAGGGATTGCTCTGGAGTGTGTCAGTATTTACAGGAGGTCTCCGGGAGTGTGTCATTATTTACAGGGATTTCTTAGGAGTGTCTCAGTATTTACAGGCATCTCTAGAAGTGTGTCAGTATTTACAGGGATCACTCTGCAGTGTGTCAGTATTTTCAGGGAGTCTCGGGGAGTGTGTCAGTATTTACAAGGATTACTCAGGAGTGTGTCACTATTTACAGGGGTCTCTAGGAGTGTGTCAGTATTTACAGGGGTCTCTAGAAGTGTGTCAGTATTCACAGGGGTCTCCAGGAGTTTGTCAGTATTTACAGGGATTACTCTGGAGTGTGTCAGTATTTACAGGGGTCTCTAGAAGTGTGTCAGTATTCACAGGGGTCTCCAGGAGTGTGTCAGTATTTACAGGGATTACTCTGGAGTGTGTCAGTATTTATAGGGATTACTCTGGAGTGTGTCAGTATTTATAGGGATTACACTGGAGTGTGGCAGTATTTATAGGGATTACACTGGAGTGTGTCAGTATTTACAGGGATTACTCTGGAGTGTGTCAGTATTTACAGGGATTACTCTGGAGTGTGTCAGTATTTATAGGGATTACACTGGAGTGTGGCAGTATTTATAGGGATTACTCTGGAGTGTCAGTATTTACAGAGATTACTCTGGAGTGTGTCAGTATTTACAGGGATTACTCTGGAGTGTGTCAGTATTTATAGGGATTACACTGGAGTGTGGCAGTACTTATAGGGATTACTCTGGAGTGTGTCAGTATTTATAGGGATTACTCTGGAGTGTGTCAGTATTTACAGGGATTACTCTGGAGTGTGTCAGTATTTATAGGGATTACTCTGGAGTGTGGCAGTATTTATAGGGATTACACTGGAGTGTGTCAGTATTTACAGGGATTACTCTGGAGTGTGTCAGTATTCACAGGGATTACTCTGGAGTGTGTCAGTATTTACAAGGATTATTCTGGAGTGTGGCAGTATTTACATAGATTACTCTGGAGTGTGTCAGTATTTACAGGGATTACTCTGGAGTGTGTCAGTATTCACAGGGATTACTCTGGAGTGTGTCAGTATTCACAGGGATTACTCTGGAGTGTGTCAGTATTTACAGGGATTACTCTGGAGTGTGTCAGTATTCACAGGGATTACTCTGGAGTGTGTCAGTATTTACAGGGATTACTCTGGAGTGTGTCAGTATTCACAGGGATTACTCTGGAGTGTGTCAGTATTTACAGGGATTACTCTGGAGTGTGTCAGTATTCACAGGGATTACTCTGGAGTGTGTCAGTATTTACAGAGATTATTCTGGAGTGTGGCAGTATTTACAGGGATTACACTGGAGTGTGTCAGTATTCACAGGGATTACTCTGGAGTGTGTCAGTATTTATAGGGATTACACTGGAGTGTGTCAGTATTTACAGGGATTAATCTAAAGTGTGTCAGTATTTACAGGGATTACTCTGGAGTGTTGCAGTATTTATAGGGATTACTCTGGAGTGTGTCAGTATTTACATAGATTACTCTGGAGTGTGTCAGTATTTACAGGGATTACTCTGGAGTGTGTCAGTATTTATAGGGATTACTCTGGAAGTGTGTCAGTATTTACATAGATTACTCTGGAGTGTGGCAGTATTTATAGGGATTACTCTGGAGCGTGTCAGTATTTACGGGGATTACTCTGGAGTGTGGCAGTATCTATAGGGATTACACTGGAGTTTGTCAGTTTTTAGTTTAGTTTAGTTTAGAAATACAGCACTGAAACAGGCCCTTCGGCCCACCGAGTCTGTGCCGACCATCAACCACCCATTTATACTAATCCTACACTAATCCCCTATTCCTACCAAACATCCCCACCTGTCCCTATATTTCCCTACCACCTACCTATACTAGCGGCAATTTATAATGGCCAATTTACCTACCAACCTGCAAGTCTTTTGGCTTGTGGGAGGAAACCGGAGCACCCGGAGAAAACCCACGCAGACACAGGGAGAACTTGCAAACTCCACACAGACAGTACCCAGAATTGAACCCGGGTCGCTGGAGCTGTGAGGCTGCGGTGCTAACCACTGCGCCACTGTGCCGCCCACAAAGTATTTACAGGGATTACTCTGGAGTGTGTCAGTATTTACAGGGGTCTCTAGAAGTGTGTCAGTATTCACAGGGGTCTCCAGGAGTTTGTCAGTATTTACAGGGATTACTCTGGAGTGTGTCAGTATTTATAGGGGTCTCTAGAAGTGTGTCAGTATTCACAGGGGTCTCCGGGAGTGTGTCAGTATTTACAGGGATTTCTTAGGAGTGTGTCAATTACAGGGGTCTCTATGAGTGTGTCAGTATTTACAGGGATTGCTCTGGAGTGTGTCAGTATTTACAGGAGGTCTCCGGGAGTGTGTCATTATGGACAGGGATTTCTTAGGAGTGTCTCAGTATTTACAGGCATCTCTAGAAGTGTGTCAGTATTTACAGGGATCACTCTGCAGTGTGTCAGTATTTTCAGGGAGTCTCGGGGAGTGTGTCAGTATTTACAAGGATTACTCAGGAGTGTGTCACTATTTACAGGGGTCTCTAGGAGTGTGTCAGTATTTACAGGGATTACTCTGGAGTGTTTCAGTATTTACAGGGGTCTCTAGAAGTGTGTCAGTATTCACAGGGGTCTCCAGGAGTTTGTCAGTATTTACAGGGATTACTCTGGAGTGTGTCAGTATTTACAGGGGTCTCTAGAAGTGTGTCATTATTCACAGGGGTCTCCAGGAGTGTGTCAGTATTTATAGGGATTACTCTGGAGTGTGTCAGTATTTATAGGGATTAGTCTGGAGTGTGTCAGTATTTACAGAGATTACTCTGGAGTGTTGCAGTATTTATAGGGATTACTCTGGAGTGTGTCAGTATTTATAGGGATTACACTGGAGTGTGGCAGTATTTATAGGGATTACACTGGAGTGTGTCAGTATTTACAGGGATTACTCTGGAGTGTGTCAGTATTTACAGGGATTACTCTGGAGTGTGTCAGTATTTATAGGGATTACACTGGAGTGTGGCAGTATTTATAGGGATTACTCTGGAGTGTGGCAGTATTTATAGGGATTACTCTGGAGTGTGTCAGTATTTATAGGGATTACTCTGGAGTGTGTCAGTATTTACAGGGATTACTCTGGAGTGTGTCAGTATTTATAGGGATTACTCTGGAGTGTGGCAGTATTTATAGGGATTACACTGGAGTGTGTCAGTATTTACATAGATTACTCTGGAGTGTGTCAGTATTTACAGGGATTACTCTGGAGTGTGTCAGTATTTACATAGATTACTCTGGAGTGTGTCAGTACTTACAGGGATTACTCTGGAGTGTGTCAGTATTTACAGAGATTATTCTGGAGTGTGGCAGTATTTATAGGGATTACACTGGAGTGTGTCAGTATTTACAGGGATTACTCTGGAGTGTGTCAGTATTCACAGGGATTACTCTGGAGTGTGTCAGTATTTACAGGGATTACTCTGGAGTGTGTCAGTATTTACAGGGATTACTCTGGAGTGTGTCAGTATTCACAGGGATTACTCTGGAGTGTGTCAGTATTTATAGGGATTACACTGGAGTGTGTCAGTATTTATAGGGATTACACTGGAGTGTGTCAGTATTTACAGGGATTACTCTGGAGTGTGTCAGTATTCACAGGGATTACTCTGGAGTGTGTCAGTATTTACAGGGATTACTCTGGAGTGTGTCAGTATTTACAGGGATTACTCTGGAGTGTGTCAGTATTCACAGGGATTACTCTGGAGTGTGTCAGTATTTATAGGGATTACTCTGGAGTGTGTCAGTATTTACAGGGGTCTCTAGAAGTGTGTCAGTATTCACAGGGGTCTCCAGGAGTTTGTCAGTATTTACAGGGATTACTCTGGAGTGTGTCAGTATTTATAGGGGTCTCTAGAAGTGTGTCAGTATTCACAGGGGTCTCCGGGAGTGTGTCAGTATTTACAGGGATTACTCTGGAGTGTGTCAGTATTTACAGGGATTACTCTGGAGTGTGTCAGTATTCACAGGGATTACTCTGGAGTGTGTCAGTATTTATAGGGATTACTCTGGAGTGTGTCAGTATTTATAGGGGTCTCTAGAAGTGTGTCAGTATTCACAGGGGTCTCCGGGAGTGTGTCAGTATTTACAGGGATTTCTTAGGAGTGTGTCAATTACAGGGGTCTCTATGAGTGTGTCAGTATTTACAGGGATTGCTCTGGAGTGTGTCAGTATTTACAGGAGGTCTCCGGGAGTGTGTCATTATGGACAGGGATTTCTTAGGAGTGTCTCAGTATTTACAGGCATCTCTAGAAGTGTGTCAGTATTTACAGGGATCACTCTGCAGTGTGTCAGTATTTTCAGGGAGTCTCGGGGAGTGTGTCAGTATTTACAAGGATTACTCAGGAGTGTGTCACTATTTACAGGGGTCTCTAGGAGTGTGTCAGTATTTACAGGGATTACTCTGGAGTGTTTCAGTATTTACAGGGGTCTCTAGAAGTGTGTCAGTATTCACAGGGGTCTCCAGGAGTTTGTCAGTATTTACAGGGATTACTCTGGAGTGTGTCAGTATTTACAGGGGTCTCTAGAAGTGTGTCATTATTCACAGGGGTCTCCAGGAGTGTGTCAGTATTTATAGGGATTACTCTGGAGTGTGTCAGTATTTATAGGGATTAGTCTGGAGTGTGTCAGTATTTACAGAGATTACTCTGGAGTGTTGCAGTATTTATAGGGATTACTCTGGAGTGTGTCAGTATTTATAGGGATTACACTGGAGTGTGGCAGTATTTATAGGGATTACACTGGAGTGTGTCAGTATTTACAGGGATTACTCTGGAGTGTGTCAGTATTTACAGGGATTACTCTGGAGTGTGTCAGTATTTATAGGGATTACACTGGAGTGTGGCAGTATTTATAGGGATTACTCTGGAGTGTGGCAGTATTTATAGGGATTACTCTGGAGTGTGTCAGTATTTATAGGGATTACTCTGGAGTGTGTCAGTATTTACAGGGATTACTCTGGAGTGTGTCAGTATTTATAGGGATTACTCTGGAGTGTGGCAGTATTTATAGGGATTACACTGGAGTGTGTCAGTATTTACATAGATTACTCTGGAGTGTGTCAGTATTTACAGGGATTACTCTGGAGTGTGTCAGTATTTACATAGATTACTCTGGAGTGTGTCAGTACTTACAGGGATTACTCTGGAGTGTGTCAGTATTTACAGAGATTATTCTGGAGTGTGGCAGTATTTATAGGGATTACACTGGAGTGTGTCAGTATTTACAGGGATTACTCTGGAGTGTGTCAGTATTCACAGGGATTACTCTGGAGTGTGTCAGTATTTACAGGGATTACTCTGGAGTGTGTCAGTATTTACAGGGATTACTCTGGAGTGTGTCAGTATTCACAGGGATTACTCTGGAGTGTGTCAGTATTTATAGGGATTACACTGGAGTGTGTCAGTATTTACAGGGATTACTCTGGAGTGTGTCAGTATTTACAGGGATTACTCTGGAGTGTGTCAGTATTCACAGGGATTACTCTGGAGTGTGTCAGTATTTACAGGGATTACTCTGGAGTGTGTCAGTATTCACAGGGATTACTCTGGAGTGTGTCAGTATTTACAGAGATTATTCTGGAGTGTGGCAGTATTTACAGGGATTACACTGGGGTGTGTCAGTATTCACAGGGATTACTCTGGAGTGTGTCAGTATTTATAGGGATTACACTGGAGTGTGTCAGTATTTACAGGGATTAATCTGAAGTGTGTCAGTATTCACAGGGGTCTCTAGAAGTGTGTCAGTATTCAGGGGTCTCCAGGAGTGTGTCAGTATTTACAGGGATTACTCTGGAGTGTGTCAGTATTTACAGGGATTACTCAGGAGTGTGTCATTATTTACAGGGGTCTCTAGGAGTGTGTCAGTATTTACAGGGATTACTCTGGAGTGTTTCAGTATTTACAGGGGTCTCTAGAAGTGTGTCAGTATTCACAGGGGTCTCCAGGAGTTTGTCTGTATTTACAGGGATTACTCTGGAGTGTGTCAGTATTTACAGGGGTCTCTAGAAGTGTGTCAGTATTCACAGGGGTCTCCAGGAGTGTGTCAGTATTTACAGGGATGACTCTGGAGTGTGTCAGTATTTATAGGGATTAGTCTGGAGTGTGTCAGTATTTACAGAGATTACTCTGGAGTGTTGCAGTATTTATAGGGATTACTCTGGAGTGTGTCAGTATTTATAGGGATTACACTGGAGTGTGGCAGTATTTATAGGGATTACACTGGAGTGTGTCAGTATTTACAGGGATTACTCTGGAGTGTGTCAGTATTTACAGGGATTACTCCGGAGTGTGTCAGTATTTATAGGGATTACACTGGAGTGTGGCAGTATTTATAGGGATTACTCTGGCGTGTGTCAGTATTTATAGGGATTACTCTGGAGTGTGTCAGTATTTACAGGGATTACTCTGGAGTGTGTCAGTATTTATAGGGATTACTCTGGAGTGTGGCAGTATTTATAGGGATTACACTGGAGTGTGTCAGTATTTACAGGGATTACTCTGGAGTGTGTCAGTATTCACAGGGATTACTCTGGAGTGTGTCAGTATTTACAGAGATTATTCTGGAGTGTGGCAGTATTTACATAGATTACGCTGGAGTGTGTCAGTATTTACAGGGATTACTCTGGAGTGTGTCAGTATTTACATAGATTACTCTGGAGTGTGTCAGTATTTACAGGGATTACTCTGGAGTGTGTCAGTATTTACAGAGATTATTCTGGAGTGTGGCAGTATTTATAGGGATTACACTGGAGTGTGTCAGTATTTACAGGGATTACTCTGGAGTGTGTCAGTATTCACAGGGATTACTCTGGAGTGTGTCAGTATTCGCAGGGATTACTCTGGAGTGTGTCAGTATTTACAGGGATTACTCTGGAGTGTGTCAGTATTCACAGGGATTACTCTGGAGTGTGTCAGTATTTACAGGGATTACTCTGGAGTGTGTCAGTATTCACAGGGATTACTCTGGAGTGTGTCAGTATTTACAGAGATTATTCTGGAGTGTGGCAGTATTTACAGGGATTACACTGGAGTGTGTCAGTATTCACAGGGATTACTCTGGAGTGTGTCAGTATTTATAGGGATTACACTGGAGTGTGTCAGTATTTACAGGGATTAATCTGAAGTGTGTCAGTATTCATAGGGGTCTCTAGAAGTGTGTCAGTATTCACAGGGGTCTCCAGGAGTGTGTCAGTATTTACAGGGATTACTCTGGAGTGTGTCAGTATTTACAGGGATTACTCTGGAGTGTGTCAGTATTTATAGGGATTACTCTGGAGTGTGTCAGTATTTACATAGATTACACTGGAGTGTGTCAGTATTTACATGGATTACTCTGGGGTGTGTCAGTATTTATAGGGATTACTCTGGAAGTGTGTCAGTATTTACATAGATTACTCTGGAGTGTGGCAGTATTTATAGGGATTACACTGGAGTTTGTCAGTATTTACAGGGATTACTCTGGAGTGTGTCAGTATTTACAGGGGTCTCTAGAAGTGTGTCAGTATTCACAGGGGTCTCCAGGTGTGTGTCAGTATTTACAGGGATTACTCTGGAGTGTGTCAGTATTTATAGGGATTACTCTGGAGTGTGTCAGTATTTACAGAGATTACTCTGGAGTGTTGCAGTATTTATAGGGATTACTCTGGAGTGTGTCAGTATTTACAGAGATTATTCTGGAGTGTGGCAGTATTTATAGGGATTACACTGGAGTGTGGCAGTATTTATAGGGATTACTCTGGAGTGTGTCAGTATTTACAGAGATTACTCTGGAGTGTGTCAGTATTTATAGGGATTACTCTGGAGTGTGTCAGTATTTACAGAGATTACTCTGGAGTGTGTCAGTATTTATAGGGATTACACTGGAGTGTGTCAGTATTTACAGGGATTACTCTGGAGTGTGTCAGTATTTACAGGGGTCTCTAGAAGTGTGTCAGTATTCACAGGGGTCTCCAGGAGTTTGTCAGTATTTACAGGGATTACTCTGGAGTGTGTCAGTATTTATAGGGGTCTCTAGAAGTGTGTCAGTATTCACAGGGGTCTCCGGGAGTGTGTCAGTATTTACAGGGATTTCTTAGTAGTGTGTCAATTACAGGGGTCTCGATGAGTGTGTCAGTATTTACAGGGATTGCTCTGGAGTGTGTCAGTATTTACAGGAGGTCTCCGGGAGTGTGTCATTATTTACAGGGATTTCTTAGGAGTGTCTCAGTATTTACAGGCATCTCTAGAAGTGTGTCAGTATTTACAGGGATCACTCCGCAGTGTGTCAGTATTTTCAGGGAGTCTCGGGGAGTGTGTCAGTATTTACAAGGATTACTCAGGAGTGTGTCACCATTTACAGGGGTCTCTAGGAGTGTGTCAGTATTTACAGGGATTACTCTGGAGTGTGTCAGTATTTACAGGGGTCTCTAGAAGTGTGTCAGTATTCACAGGGGTCTCCAGGAGTTTGTCAGTATTTACAGGGATTACTCTGGAGTGTGTCAGTATTTACAGGGGTCTCTAGAAGTGTGTCAGTATTCACAGGGGTCTCCAGGAGTGTGTCAGTATTTACAGGGATTACTCTGGAGTGTGTCAGTATTTATAGGGATTAGTCTGGAGTGTGTCAGTATTTACAGAGATTACTCTGGAGTGTTGCAGTATTTATAGGGATTACTCTGGAGTGTGTCAGTATTTACAGAGATTACTCTGGAGTGTGGCAGTATTTATAGGGATTACTCTGGAGTGTGTCAGTATTTACAGAGATTACTCTGGAGTGTGGCAGTATTTATAGGGATTACTCTGGAGTGTGTCAGTGTTTAAAGAGATTACTCTGGAGTGTGGCAGTATTTATAGGGATTACTCTGGAGTGTGTCAGTACTTACAGACATTACTCTGGAGTGTGTCAGTATTTATAGGGATTACTCTGGAGTGTGTCAGTATTTTCAGGGAGTCTCGGGGAGTGTGCAGTATTTACAGGGGTCTCTAGAAGTGTGTCAGTATTTACAGGGATCACTCTGCAGTGTGTCAGTATTTTCAGGGCGTCTCGGGGAGTGTGTCAGTATTTACAGGGATTGCTCTGGAGTGTGTCAGTATTTATAGGGGTCTCTAGAAGTGTGTCAGTATTCACAGGGGTCTCCGGGAGTGTGTCAGTATTTACAGGGATTTCTTAGGAGTGTGTCAATTACAGGGGTCTCTATGAGTGTGTCAGTATTTACAGGGATTGCTCTGGAGTGTGTCAGTATTTACAGGAGGTCTCCGGGAGTGTGTCATTATTTACAGGGATTTCTTAGGAGTGTCTCAGTATTTACAGGCATCTCTAGAAGTGTGTCAGTATTTACAGGGATCACTCTGCAGTGTGTCAGTATTTACAGGGGTCTCTAGAAGTGTGTCAGTATTCACAGGGGTCTCCAGGAGTGTGTCAGTATTTACAGGGATTACTCTGGAGTGTGTCAGTATTTATATGGATTACTCTGGAGTGTGTCAGTATTTATAGGGATTACACTGGAGTGTGGCAGTATTTATAGGGATTACTCTGGAGTGTGTCAGTATTTACAGGGATTACTCTGGAGTGTGTCAGTATTTAAAGGGATTACTCTGGAGTGTGTCAGTATTTATAGGGATTACACTGGAGTGTGTCAGTATTTACAGGGGTCTCCAGAAGTGTGTCAGTATTCACAGGGGTCTCCAGGAGTTTGTCAGTATTTACAGGGATTACTCTGGAGTGTGTCAGTATTTATAGGGGTCTCTAGAAGTGTGTCAGTATTCACAGGGGTCTCCGGGAGTGTGTCAGTATTTACAGGGATTTCTTAGGAGTGTGTCAATTACAGGGGTCTCTATGAGTGTGTCAGTATTTACAGGGATTGCTCTGGAGTGTGTCAGTATTTACAGGAGGTCTCCGGGAGTGTGTCATTATTTACAGGGATTTCTTAGGAGTGTCTCAGTATTTACAGGCATCTCTAGAAGTGTGTCAGTATTTACAGGGATCACTCTGCAGTGTGTCAGTATTTTCAGGGAGTCTCGGGGAGTGTGTCAGTATTTACAAGGATTACTCAGGAGTGTGTCACTATTTACAGGGGTCTCTAGGAGTGTGTCAGTATTTACAGGGGTCTCTAGAAGTGTGTCAGTATTCACAGGGGTCTCCAGGAGTTTGTCAGTATTTACAGGGATTACTCTGGAGTGTGTCAGTATTTACAGGGGTCTCTAGAAGTGTGTCAGTATTCACAGGGGTCTCCAGGAGTGTGTCAGTATTTACAGGGATTACTCTGGAGTGTGTCAGTATTTATAGGGATTACTCTGGAGTGTGTCAGTATTTATAGGGATTACACTGGAGTGTGGCAGTATTTATAGGGATTACACTGGAGTGTGTCAGTATTTACAGGGATTACTCTGGAGTGTGTCAGTATTTACAGGGATTACTCTGGAGTGTGTCAGTATTTATAGGGATTACACTGGAGTGTGGCAGTATTTATAGGGATTACTCTGGAGTGTCAGTATTTACAGAGATTACTCTGGAGTGTGTCAGTATTTACAGGGATTACTCTGGAGTGTGTCAGTATTTATAGGGATTACACTGGAGTGTGGCAGTACTTATAGGGATTACTCTGGAGTGTGTCAGTATTTATAGGGATTACTCTGGAGTGTGTCAGTATTTACAGGGATTACTCTGGAGTGTGTCAGTATTTATAGGGATTACTCTGGAGTGTGGCAGTATTTATAGGGATTACACTGGAGTGTGTCAGTATTTACAGGGATTACTCTGGAGTGTGTCAGTATTCACAGGGATTACTCTGGAGTGTGTCAGTATTTACAAGGATTATTCTGGAGTGTGGCAGTATTTACATAGATTACTCTGGAGTGTGTCAGTATTTACAGGGATTACTCTGGAGTGTGTCAGTATTCACAGGGATTACTCTGGAGTGTGTCAGTATTCACAGGGATTACTCTGGAGTGTGTCAGTATTTACAGGGATTACTCTGGAGTGTGTCAGTATTCACAGGGATTACTCTGGAGTGTGTCAGTATTTACAGGGATTACTCTGGAGTGTGTCAGTATTCACAGGGATTACTCTGGAGTGTGTCAGTATTTACAGGGATTACTCTGGAGTGTGTCAGTATTCACAGGGATTACTCTGGAGTGTGTCAGTATTTACAGAGATTATTCTGGAGTGTGGCAGTATTTACAGGGATTACACTGGAGTGTGTCAGTATTCACAGGGATTACTCTGGAGTGTGTCAGTATTTATAGGGATTACACTGGAGTGTGTCAGTATTTACAGGGATTAATCTAAAGTGTGTCAGTATTTACAGGGATTACTCTGGAGTGTTGCAGTATTTATAGGGATTACTCTGGAGTGTGTCAGTATTTACATAGATTACTCTGGAGTGTGTCAGTATTTACAGGGATTACTCTGGAGTGTGTCAGTATTTATAGGGATTACTCTGGAAGTGTGTCAGTATTTACATAGATTACTCTGGAGTGTGGCAGTATTTATAGGGATTACTCTGGAGCGTGTCAGTATTTACGGGGATTACTCTGGAGTGTGGCAGTATCTATAGGGATTACACTGGAGTTTGTCAGTTTTTAGTTTAGTTTAGTTTAGAAATACAGCACTGAAACAGGCCCTTCGGCCCACCGAGTCTGTGCCGACCATCAACCACCCATTTATACTAATCCTACACTAATCCCCTATTCCTACCAAACATCCCCACCTGTCCCTATATTTCCCTACCACCTACCTATACTAGCGGCAATTTATAATGGCCAATTTACCTACCAACCTGCAAGTCTTTTGGCTTGTGGGAGGAAACCGGAGCACCCGGAGAAAACCCACGCAGACACAGGGAGAACTTGCAAACTCCACACAGACAGTACCCAGAATTGAACCCGGGTCGCTGGAGCTGTGAGGCTGCGGTGCTAACCACTGCGCCACTGTGCCGCCCACAAAGTATTTACAGGGATTACTCTGGAGTGTGTCAGTATTTACAGGGGTCTCTAGAAGTGTGTCAGTATTCACAGGGGTCTCCAGGAGTTTGTCAGTATTTACAGGGATTACTCTGGAGTGTGTCAGTATTTATAGGGGTCTCTAGAAGTGTGTCAGTATTCACAGGGGTCTCCGGGAGTGTGTCAGTATTTACAGGGATTTCTTAGGAGTGTGTCAATTACAGGGGTCTCTATGAGTGTGTCAGTATTTACAGGGATTGCTCTGGAGTGTGTCAGTATTTACAGGAGGTCTCCGGGAGTGTGTCATTATGGACAGGGATTTCTTAGGAGTGTCTCAGTATTTACAGGCATCTCTAGAAGTGTGTCAGTATTTACAGGGATCACTCTGCAGTGTGTCAGTATTTTCAGGGAGTCTCGGGGAGTGTGTCAGTATTTACAAGGATTACTCAGGAGTGTGTCACTATTTACAGGGGTCTCTAGGAGTGTGTCAGTATTTACAGGGATTACTCTGGAGTGTTTCAGTATTTACAGGGGTCTCTAGAAGTGTGTCAGTATTCACAGGGGTCTCCAGGAGTTTGTCAGTATTTACAGGGATTACTCTGGAGTGTGTCAGTATTTACAGGGGTCTCTAGAAGTGTGTCATTATTCACAGGGGTCTCCAGGAGTGTGTCAGTATTTATAGGGATTACTCTGGAGTGTGTCAGTATTTATAGGGATTAGTCTGGAGTGTGTCAGTATTTACAGAGATTACTCTGGAGTGTTGCAGTATTTATAGGGATTACTCTGGAGTGTGTCAGTATTTATAGGGATTACACTGGAGTGTGGCAGTATTTATAGGGATTACACTGGAGTGTGTCAGTATTTACAGGGATTACTCTGGAGTGTGTCAGTATTTACAGGGATTACTCTGGAGTGTGTCAGTATTTATAGGGATTACACTGGAGTGTGGCAGTATTTATAGGGATTACTCTGGAGTGGCAGTATTTATAGGGATTACTCTGGAGTGTGTCAGTATTTATAGGGATTACTCTGGAGTGTGTCAGTATTTACAGGGATTACTCTGGAGTGTGTCAGTATTTATAGGGATTACTCTGGAGTGTGGCAGTATTTATAGGGATTACACTGGAGTGTGTCAGTATTTACATAGATTACTCTGGAGTGTGTCAGTATTTACAGGGGTCTCTAGAAGTGTGTCAGTATTCACAGGGGTCTCCAGGAGTTTGTCAGTATTTACAGGGATTACTCTGGAGTGTGTCAGTATTTACAGGGGTCTCTAGAAGTGTGTCAGTATTCACAGGGGTCTCCAGGAGTGTGTCAGTATTTACAGGGATTACTCTGGAGTGTGTCAGTATTTATAGGGATTACTCTGGAGTGTGTCAGTATTTATAGGGATTACACTGGAGTGTGGCAGTATTTATAGGGATTACACTGGAGTGTGTCAGTATTTACAGGGATTACTCTGGAGTGTGTCAGTATTTACAGGGATTACTCTGGAGTGTGTCAGTATTTATAGGGATTACACTGGAGTGTGGCAGTATTTATAGGGATTACTCTGGAGTGTCAGTATTTACAGAGATTACTCTGGAGTGTGTCAGTATTTACAGGGATTACTCTGGAGTGTGTCAGTATTTATAGGGATTACACTGGAGTGTGGCAGTACTTATAGGGATTACTCTGGAGTGTGTCAGTATTTATAGGGATTACTCTGGAGTGTGTCAGTATTTACAGGGATTACTCTGGAGTGTGTCAGTATTTATAGGGATTACTCTGGAGTGTGGCAGTATTTATAGGGATTACACTGGAGTGTGTCAGTATTTACAGGGATTACTCTGGAGTGTGTCAGTATTCACAGGGATTACTCTGGAGTGTGTCAGTATTTACAAGGATTATTCTGGAGTGTGGCAGTATTTACATAGATTACTCTGGAGTGTGTCAGTATTTACAGGGATTACTCTGGAGTGTGTCAGTATTCACAGGGATTACTCTGGAGTGTGTCAGTATTCACAGGGATTACTCTGGAGTGTGTCAGTATTTACAGGGATTACTCTGGAGTGTGTCAGTATTCACAGGGATTACTCTGGAGTGTGTCAGTATTTACAGGGATTACTCTGGAGTGTGTCAGTATTCACAGGGATTACTCTGGAGTGTGTCAGTATTTACAGGGATTACTCTGGAGTGTGTCAGTATTCACAGGGATTACTCTGGAGTGTGTCAGTATTTACAGAGATTATTCTGGAGTGTGGCAGTATTTACAGGGATTACACTGGAGTGTGTCAGTATTCACAGGGATTACTCTGGAGTGTGTCAGTATTTATAGGGATTACACTGGAGTGTGTCAGTATTTACAGGGATTAATCTAAAGTGTGTCAGTATTTACAGGGATTACTCTGGAGTGTTGCAGTATTTATAGGGATTACTCTGGAGTGTGTCAGTATTTACATAGATTACTCTGGAGTGTGTCAGTATTTACAGGGATTACTCTGGAGTGTGTCAGTATTTATAGGGATTACTCTGGAAGTGTGTCAGTATTTACATAGATTACTCTGGAGTGTGGCAGTATTTATAGGGATTACTCTGGAGCGTGTCAGTATTTACGGGGATTACTCTGGAGTGTGGCAGTATCTATAGGGATTACACTGGAGTTTGTCAGTTTTTAGTTTAGTTTAGTTTAGAAATACAGCACTGAAACAGGCCCTTCGGCCCACCGAGTCTGTGCCGACCATCAACCACCCATTTATACTAATCCTACACTAATCCCCTATTCCTACCAAACATCCCCACCTGTCCCTATATTTCCCTACCACCTACCTATACTAGCGGCAATTTATAATGGCCAATTTACCTACCAACCTGCAAGTCTTTTGGCTTGTGGGAGGAAACCGGAGCACCCGGAGAAAACCCACGCAGACACAGGGAGAACTTGCAAACTCCACACAGACAGTACCCAGAATTGAACCCGGGTCGCTGGAGCTGTGAGGCTGCGGTGCTAACCACTGCGCCACTGTGCCGCCCACAAAGTATTTACAGGGATTACTCTGGAGTGTGTCAGTATTTACAGGGGTCTCTAGAAGTGTGTCAGTATTCACAGGGGTCTCCAGGAGTTTGTCAGTATTTACAGGGATTACTCTGGAGTGTGTCAGTATTTATAGGGGTCTCTAGAAGTGTGTCAGTATTCACAGGGGTCTCCGGGAGTGTGTCAGTATTTACAGGGATTTCTTAGGAGTGTGTCAATTACAGGGGTCTCTATGAGTGTGTCAGTATTTACAGGGATTGCTCTGGAGTGTGTCAGTATTTACAGGAGGTCTCCGGGAGTGTGTCATTATGGACAGGGATTTCTTAGCAGTGTCTCAGTATTTACAGGCATCTCTAGAAGTGTGTCAGTATTTACAGGGATCACTCTGCAGTGTGTCAGTATTTTCAGGGAGTCTCGGGGAGTGTGTCAGTATTTACAAGGATTACTCAGGAGTGTGTCACTATTTACAGGGGTCTCTAGGAGTGTGTCAGTATTTACAGGGATTACTCTGGAGTGTTTCAGTATTTACAGGGGTCTCTAGAAGTGTGTCAGTATTCACAGGGGTCTCCAGGAGTTTGTCAGTATTTACAGGGATTACTCTGGAGTGTGTCAGTATTTACAGGGGTCTCTAGAAGTGTGTCATTATTCACAGGGGTCTCCAGGAGTGTGTCAGTATTTATAGGGATTACTCTGGAGTGTGTCAGTATTTATAGGGATTAGTCTGGAGTGTGTCAGTATTTACAGAGATTACTCTGGAGTGTTGCAGTATTTATAGGGATTACTCTGGAGTGTGTCAGTATTTATAGGGATTACACTGGAGTGTGGCAGTATTTATAGGGATTACACTGGAGTGTGTCAGTATTTACAGGGATTACTCTGGAGTGTGTCAGTATTTACAGGGATTACTCTGGAGTGTGTCAGTATTTATAGGGATTACACTGGAGTGTGGCAGTATTTATAGGGATTACTCTGGAGTGTGGCAGTATTTATAGGGATTACTCTGGAGTGTGTCAGTATTTATAGGGATTACTCTGGAGTGTGTCAGTATTTACAGGGATTACTCTGGAGTGTGTCAGTATTTATAGGGATTACTCTGGAGTGTGGCAGTATTTATAGGGATTACACTGGAGTGTGTCAGTATTTACATAGATTACTCTGGAGTGTGTCAGTATTTACAGGGATTACTCTGGAGTGTGTCAGTATTTACATAGATTACTCTGGAGTGTGTCAGTACTTACAGGGATTACTCTGGAGTGTGTCAGTATTTACAGAGATTATTCTGGAGTGTGGCAGTATTTATAGGGATTACACTGGAGTGTGTCAGTATTTACAGGGATTACTCTGGAGTGTGTCAGTATTCACAGGGATTACTCTGGAGTGTGTCAGTATTTACAGGGATTACTCTGGAGTGTGTCAGTATTTACAGGGATTACTCTGGAGTGTGTCAGTATTCACAGGGATTACTCTGGAGTGTGTCTGTATTTATAGGGATTACACTGGAGTGTGTCAGTATTTACAGGGATTACTCTGGAGTGTGTCAGTATTTACAGGGATTACTCTGGAGTGTGTCAGTATTCACAGGGATTACTCTGGAGTGTGTCAGTATTTACAGGGATTACTCTGGAGTGTGTCAGTATTCACAGGGATTACTCTGGAGTGTGTCAGTATTTACAGAGATTATTCTGGAGTGTGGCAGTATTTACAGGGATTACACTGGGGTGTGTCAGTATTCACAGGGATTACTCTGGAGTGTGTCAGTATTTATAGGGATTACACTGGAGTGTGTCAGTATTTACAGGGATTAATCTGAAGTGTGTCAGTATTCACAGGGGTCTCTAGAAGTGTGTCAGTATTCAGGGGTCTCCAGGAGTGTGTCAGTATTTACAGGGATTACTCTGGAGTGTGTCAGTATTTACAGGGATTACTCAGGAGTGTGTCATTATTTACAGGGGTCTCTAGGAGTGTGTCAGTATTTACAGGGATTACTCTGGAGTGTTTCAGTATTTACAGGGGTCTCTAGAAGTGTGTCAGTATTCACAGGGGTCTCCAGGAGTTTGTCTGTGTTTACAGGGATTACTCTGGAGTGTGTCAGTATTTACAGGGGTCTCTAGAAGTGTGTCAGTATTCACAGGGGTCTCCAGGAGTGTGTCAGTATTTACAGGGATGACTCTGGAGTGTGTCAGTATTTATAGGGATTAGTCTGGAGTGTGTCAGTATTTACAGAGATTACTCTGGAGTGTTGCAGTATTTATAGGGATTACTCTGGAGTGTGTCAGTATTTATAGGGATTACACTGGAGTGGGGCAGTATTTATAGGGATTACACTGGAGTGTGTCAGTATTTACAGGGATTACTCTGGAATGTGTCAGTATTTACAGGGATTACTCCGGAGTGTGTCAGTATTTATAGGGATTACACTGGAGTGTGGCAGTATTTATAGGGATTACTCTGGCGTGTGTCAGTATTTATAGGGATTACTCTGGAGTGTGTCAGTATTTACAGGGATTACTCTGGAGTGTGTCAGTATTTATAGGGATTACTCTGGAGTGTGGCAGTATTTATAGGGATTACACTGGAGTGTGTCAGTATTTACAGGGATTACTCTGGAGTGTGTCAGTATTCACAGGGATTACTCTGGAGTGTGTCAGTATTTACAGAGATTATTCTGGAGTGTGGCAGTATTTACATAGATTACGCTGGAGTGTGTCAGTATTTACAGGGATTACTCTGGAGTGTGTCAGTATTTACATAGATTACTCTGGAGTGTGTCAGTATTTACAGGGATTACTCTGGAGTGTGTCAGTATTTACAGAGATTATTCTGGAGTGTGGCAGTATTTATAGGGATTACACTGGAGTGTGTCAGTATTTACAGGGATTACTCTGGAGTGTGTCAGTATTCACAGGGATTACTCTGGAGTGTGTCAGTATTCACAGGGATTACTCTGGAGTGTGTCAGTATTTACAAGGATTACTCTGGAGTGTGTCAGTATTCACAGGGATTACTCTGGAGTGTGTCAGTATTTACAGGGATTACTCTGGAGTGTGTCAGTATTCACAGGGATTACTCTGGAGTGTGTCAGTATTTACAGAGATTATTCTGGAGTGTGGCAGTATTTACAGGGATTACACTGGAGTGTGTCAGTATTCACAGGGATTACTCTGGAGTGTGTCAGTATTTATAGGGATTACACTGGAGTGTGTCAGTATTTACAGGGATTAATCTGAAGTGTGTCAGTATTCACAGGGGTCTCTAGAAGTGTGTCAGTATTCACAGGGGTCTCCAGGAGTGTGTCAGTATTTACAGGGATTACTCTGGAGTGTGTCAGTATTTACAGGGATTACTCTGGAGTGTGTCAGTATTTATAGGGATTACTCTGGAGTGTGTCAGTATTTACATAGATTACACTGGAGTGTGTCAGTATTTACATGGATTACTCTGGAGTGTGTCAGTATTTATAGGGATTACTCTGGAAGTGTGTCAGTATTTACATAGATTACTCTGGAGTGTGGCAGTATTTACAGGGATTACTCTGGAGTGTGTCAGTATTTACAGGGGTCTCTAGAAGTGTGTCAGTATTCACAGGGGTCTCCAGGTGTGTGTCAGTATTTACAGGGATTACTCTGGAGTGTGTCAGTATTTATAGGGATTACTCTGGAGTGTGTCAGTATTTACAGAGATTACTCTGGAGTGTTGCAGTATTTATAGGGATTACTCTGGAGTGTGTCAGTATTTACAGAGATTATTCTGGAGTGTGGCAGTATTTATAGGGATTACACTGGAGTGTGGCAGTATTTATAGGGATTACTCTGGAGTGTGTCAGTATTTACAGAGATTACTCTGGAGTGTGTCAGTATTTATAGGGATTACTCTGGAGTGTGTCAGTATTTACAGAGATTACTCTGGAGTGTGTCAGTATTTATAGGGATTACACTGGAGTGTGTCAGTATTTACAGGGATTACTCTGGAGTGTGTCAGTATTTACAGGGGTCTCTAGAAGTGTGTCAGTATTCACAGGGGTCTCCAGGAGTTTGTCAGTATTTACAGGGATTACTCTGGAGTGTGTCAGTATTTATAGGGGTCTCTAGAAGTGTGTCAGTATTCACAGGGGTCTCCGGGAGTGTGTCAGTATTTACAGGGATTTCTTAGGAGTGTGTCAATTACAGGGGTCTCGATGAGTGTGTCAGTATTTACAGGGATTGCTCTGGAGTGTGTCAGTATTTACAGGAGGTCTCCGGGAGTGTGTCATTATTTACAGGGATTTCTTAGGATTGTCTCAGTATTTACAGGCATCTCTAGAAGTGTGTCAGTATTTACAGGGATCACTCTGCAGTGTGTCAGTATTTTCAGGGAGTCTCGGGGAGTGTGTCAGTATTTACAAGGATTACTCAGGAGTGTGTCACCATTTACAGGGGTCTCTAGGAGTGTGTCAGTATTTACAGGGATTACTCTGGAGTGTGTCAGTATTTACAGGGGTCTCTAGAAGTGTGTCAGTATTCACAGGGGTCTCCAGGAGTTTGTCAGTATTTACAGGGATTACTCTGGAGTGTGTCAGTATTTACAGGGGTCTCTAGAAGTGTGTCAGTATTCACAGGGGTCTCCAGGAGTGTGTCAGTATTTACAGGGATTACTCTGGAGTGTGTCAGTATTTATAGGGATTAGTCTGGAGTGTGTCAGTATTTACAGAGATTACTCTGGAGTGTTGCAGTATTTATAGGGATTACTCTGGAGTGTGTCAGTATTTACAGAGATTACTCTGGAGTGTGTCAGTATTTATAGGGATTACACTGGAGTGTGTCAGTATTTACAGGGATTACTCTGGAGTGTGTCAGTATTTACAGGGGTCTCTAGAAGTGTGTCAGTATTCACAGGGGTCTCCAGGAGTTTGTCAGTATTTACAGGGATTACTCTGGAGTGTGTCAGTATTTATAGGGGTCTCTAGAAGTGTGTCAGTATTCACAGGGGTCTCCGGGAGTGTGTCAGTATTTACAGGGATTTCTTAGGAGTGTGTCAATTACAGGGGTCTCGATGAGTGTGTCAGTATTTACAGGGATTGCTCTGGAGTGTGTCAGTATTTACAGGAGGTCTCCGGGAGTGTGTCAGTATTTATAGGGATTACTCTGGAGTGTGTCAGTATTTATAGGGATTAGTCTGGAGTGTGTCAGTATTTACAGAGATTACTCTGGAGTGTTGCAGTATTTATAGGGATTACTCTGGAGTGTGTCAGTATTTATAGGGATTACACTGGAGTGTGGCAGTATTTATAGGGATTACACTGGAGTGTGTCAGTATTTACAGGGATTACTCTGGAGTGTGTCAGTATTTACAGGGATTACTCTGGAGTGTGTCAGTATTTATAGGGATTACACTGGAGTGTGGCAGTATTTATAGGGATTACTCTGGAGTGTGGCAGTATTTATAGGGATTACTCTGGAGTGTGTCAGTATTTATAGGGATTACTCTGGAGTGTGTCAGTATTTACAGGGATTACTCTGGAGTGTGTCAGTATTTATAGGGATTACTCTGGAGTGTGGCAGTATTTATAGGGATTACACTGGAGTGTGTCAGTATTTACATAGATTACTCTGGAGTGTGTCAGTATTTACAGGGATTACTCTGGAGTGTGTCAGTATTTACATAGATTACTCTGGAGTGTGTCAGTACTTACAGGGATTACTCTGGAGTGTGTCAGTATTTACAGAGATTATTCTGGAGTGTGGCAGTATTTATAGGGATTACACTGGAGTGTGTCAGTATTTACAGGGATTACTCTGGAGTGTGTCAGTATTCACAGGGATTACTCTGGAGTGTGTCAGTATTTACAGGGATTACTCTGGAGTGTGTCAGTATTTACAGGGATTACTCTGGAGTGTGTCAGTATTCACAGGGATTACTCTGGAGTGTGTCAGTATTTATAGGGATTACACTGGAGTGTGTCAGTATTTACAGGGATTACTCTGGAGTGTGTCAGTATTTACAGGGATTACTCTGGAGTGTGTCAGTATTCACAGGGATTACTCTGGAGTGTGTCAGTATTTACAGGGATTACTCTGGAGTGTGTCAGTATTCACAGGGATTACTCTGGAGTGTGTCAGTATTTACAGAGATTATTCTGGAGTGTGGCAGTATTTACAGGGATTACACTGGGGTGTGTCAGTATTCACAGGGATTACTCTGGAGTGTGTCAGTATTTATAGGGATTACACTGGAGTGTGTCAGTATTTACAGGGATTAATCTGAAGTGTGTCAGTATTCACAGGGGTCTCTAGAAGTGTGTCAGTATTCAGGGGTCTCCAGGAGTGTGTCAGTATTTACAGGGATTACTCTGGAGTGTGTCAGTATTTACAGGGATTACTCAGGAGTGTGTCATTATTTACAGGGGTCTCTAGGAGTGTGTCAGTATTTACAGGGATTACTCTGGAGTGTTTCAGTATTTACAGGGGTCTCTAGAAGTGTGTCAGTATTCACAGGGGTCTCCAGGAGTTTGTCTGTATTTACAGGGATTACTCTGGAGTGTGTCAGTATTTACAGGGGTCTCTAGAAGTGTGTCAGTATTCACAGGGGTCTCCAGGAGTGTGTCAGTATTTACAGGGATGACTCTGGAGTGTGTCAGTATTTATAGGGATTAGTCTGGAGTGTGTCAGTATTTACAGAGATTACTCTGGAGTGTTGCAGTATTTATAGGGATTACTCTGGAGTGTGTCAGTATTTATAGGGATTACACTGGAGTGTGGCAGTATTTATAGGGATTACACTGGAGTGTGTCAGTATTTACAGGGATTACTCTGGAGTGTGTCAGTATTTACAGGGATTACTCTGGAGTGTGTCAGTATTTACATAGATTACTCTGGAGTGTGTCAGTATTTACAGGGATTACTCTGGAGTGTGTCAGTATTTACAGAGATTATTCTGGAGTGTGGCAGTATTTATAGGGATTACACTGGAGTGTGTCAGTATTTACAGGGATTACTCTGGAGTGTGTCAGTATTCACAGGGATTACTCTGGAGTGTGTCAGTATTCACAGGGATTACTCTGGAGTGTGTCAGTATTTACAGGGATTACTCTGGAGTGTGTCAGTATTCACAGGGATTACTCTGGAGTGTGTCAGTATTTACAGGGATTACTCTGGAGTGTGTCAGTATTCACAGGGATTACTCTGGAGTGTGTCAGTATTTACAGAGATTATTCTGGAGTGTGGCAGTATTTACAGGGATTACACTGGAGTGTGTCAGTATTCACAGGGATTACTCTGGAGTGTGTCAGTATTTATAGGGATTACACTGGAGTGTGTCAGTATTTACAGGGATTAATCTGAAGTGTGTCAGTATTCACAGGGGTCTCTAGAAGTGTGTCAGTATTCACAGGGGTCTCCAGGAGTGTGTCAGTATTTACAGGGATTACTCTGGAGTGTGTCAGTATTTACAGGGATTACTCTGGAGTGTGTCAGTATTTATAGGGATTACTCTGGAGTGTGTCAGTATTTACATAGATTACACTGGAGTGTGTCAGTATTTACATGGATTACTCTGGAGTGTGTCAGTATTTATAGGGATTACTCTGGAAGTGTGTCAGTATTTACATAGATTACTCTGGAGTGTGGCAGTATTTACAGGGATTACTCTGGAGTGTGTCAGTATTTACAGGGGTCTCTAGAAGTGTGTCAGTATTCACAGGGGTCTCCAGGTGTGTGTCAGTATTTACAGGGATTACTCTGGAGTGTGTCAGTATTTATAGGGATTACTCTGGAGTGTGTCAGTATTTACAGAGATTACTCTGGAGTGTTGCAGTATTTATAGGGATTACTCTGGAGTGTGTCAGTATTTACAGAGATTATTCTGGAGTGTGGCAGTATTTATAGGGATTACACTGGAGTGTGGCAGTATTTATAGGGATTACTCTGGAGTGTGTCAGTATTTACAGAGATTACTCTGGAGTGTGTCAGTATTTATAGGGATTACTCTGGAGTGTGTCAGTATTTACAGAGATTACTCTGGAGTGTGTCAGTATTTATAGGGATTACACTGGAGTGTGTCAGTATTTACAGGGATTACTCTGGAGTGTGTCAGTATTTACAGGGGTCTCTAGAAGTGTGTCAGTATTCACAGGGGTCTCCAGGAGTTTGTCAGTATTTACAGGGATTACTCTGGAGTGTGTCAGTATTTATAGGGGTCTCTAGAAGTGTGTCAGTATTCACAGGGGTCTCCGGGAGTGTGTCAGTATTTACAGGGATTTCTTAGGAGTGTGTCAATTACAGGGGTCTCGATGAGTGTGTCAGTATTTACAGGGATTGCTCTGGAGTGTGTCAGTATTTACAGGAGGTCTCCGGGAGTGTGTCATTATTTACAGGGATTTCTTAGGAGTGTCTCAGTATTTACAGGCATCTCTAGAAGTGTGTCAGTATTTACAGGGATCACTCTGCAGTGTGTCAGTATTTTCAGGGAGTCTCGGGGAGTGTGTCAGTATTTACAAGGATTACTCAGGAGTGTGTCACCATTTACAGGGGTCTCTAGGAGTGTGTCAGTATTTACAGGGATTACTCTGGAGTGTGTCAGTATTTACAGGGGTCTCTAGAAGTGTGTCAGTATTCACAGGGGTCTCCAGGAGTGTGTCAGTATTTACAGGGATTACTCTGGAGTGTGTCAGTATTTATAGGGATTAGTCTGGAGTGTGTCAGTATTTACAGAGATTACTCTGGAGTGTTGCAGTATTTATAGGGATTACTCTGGAGTGTGTCAGTATTTACAGAGATTACTCTGGAGTGTGGCAGTATTTATAGGGATTACTCTGGAGTGTGTCAGTATTTACAGAGATTACTCTGGAGTGTGGCAGTATTTATAGGGATTACTCTGGAGTGTGTCAGTGTTTAAAGAGATTACTCTGGAGTGTGGCAGTATTTATAGGGATTACTCTGGAGTGTGTCAGTACTTACAGACATTACTCTGGAGTGTGTCAGTATTTATAGGGATTACTCTGGAGTGTGTCAGTATTTTCAGGGAGTCTCGGGGAGTGTGCAGTATTTACAGGGGTCTCTAGAAGTGTGTCAGTATTTACAGGGATCACTCTGCAGTGTGTCAGTATTTTCAGGGAGTCTCGGGGAGTGTGTCAGTATTTACAGGGATTGCTCTGGAGTGTGTCAGTATTTACAGGAGGTCTCCGGGAGTGTGTCATTATTTACAGGGATTTCTTAGGAGTGTCTCAGTATTTACAGGCGTCTCTAGAAGTGTGTCAGTATTTACAGGGATCACTCTGCAGTGTGTCAGTATTTTCAGGGAGTCTCGGGGAGTGGGTCAGTATTTACAGGGATTACTCAGGAGCGTGTCACTATTTACAGGGGTCTCTAGGAGTGTGTCAGTATTTACAGGGATTACTCTGGAGTGTGTCAGTATTTACAGGGGTCTCTAGAAGTGTGTCAGTATTCACAGGGGTCTCCAGGAGTTTGTCAGTATTTACAGGGATTACTCTGGAGTGTATCAGTATTTACAGGGGTCTCTAGAAGTGTGTCAGTATTCACAGGGGTCTCCAGGAGTGTGTCAGTATTTACAGGGATTACTCTGGAGTGTGTCAGTATTTATAGGGATTACTCTGGAGTGTGTCAGTATTTATAGGGATTACTCTGGAGTGTGTCAGTATTCACAGGGATTACTCTGGAGTGTGTCAGTATTTACAGGGATTACTCTGGAGTGTGTCAGTATTCACAGGGATTACTCTGGAGTGTGTCAGTATTTACAGAGATTATTCTGGAGTGTGGCAGTATTTACAGGGATTACACTGGAGTGTGTCAGTATTCACAGGGATTACTCTGGAGTGTGTCAGTATTTATAGGGATTACACTGGAGTGTGTCAGTATTTACAGGGATTAATCTGAAGTGTGTCAGTATTCACAGGGGTCTCTAGAAGTGTGTCAGTATTCACAGGGGTCTCCAGGAGTGTGTCAGTATTTACAGGGATTACTCTGGAGTGTGTCAGTATTTACAGGGATTACTCTGGAGTGTGTCAGTATTTATAGGGATTACTCTGGAGTGTGTCAGTATTTACATAGATTACACTGGAGTGTGTCAGTATTTACATGGATTACTCTGGAGTGTGTCAGTATTTATAGGGATTACTCTGGAAGTGTGTCAGTATTTACATAGATTACTCTGGAGTGTGGCAGTATTTACAGGGATTACTCTGGAGTGTGTCAGTATTTACAGGGGTCTCTAGAAGTGTGTCAGTATTCACAGGGGTCTCCAGGTGTGTGTCAGTATTTACAGGGATTACTCTGGAGTGTGTCAGTATTTATAGGGATTACTCTGGAGTGTGTCAGTATTTACAGAGATTACTCTGGAGTGTTGCAGTATTTATAGGGATTACTCTGGAGTGTGTCAGTATTTACAGAGATTATTCTGGAGTGTGGCAGTATTTATAGGGATTACACTGGAGTGTGGCAGTATTTATAGGGATTACTCTGGAGTGTGTCAGTATTTACAGAGATTACTCTGGAGTGTGTCAGTATTTATAGGGATTACTCTGGAGTGTGTCAGTATTTACAGAGATTACTCTGGAGTGTGTCAGTATTTATAGGGATTACACTGGAGTGTGTCAGTATTTACAGGGATTACTCTGGAGTGTGTCAGTATTTACAGGGGTCTCTAGAAGTGTGTCAGTATTCACAGGGGTCTCCAGGAGTTTGTCAGTATTTACAGGGATTACTCTGGAGTGTGTCAGTATTTATAGGGGTCTCTAGAAGTGTGTCAGTATTCACAGGGGTCTCCGGGAGTGTGTCAGTATTTACAGGGATTTCTTAGGAGTGTGTCAATTACAGGGGTCTCGATGAGTGTGTCAGTATTTACAGGGATTGCTCTGGAGTGTGTCAGTATTTACAGGAGGTCTCCGGGAGTGTGTCATTATTTACAGGGATTTCTTAGGAGTGTCTCAGTATTTACAGGCATCTCTAGAAGTGTGTCAGTATTTACAGGGATCACTCTGCAGTGTGTCAGTATTTTCAGGGAGTCTCGGGGAGTGTGTCAGTATTTACAAGGATTACTCAGGAGTGTGTCACCATTTACAGGGGTCTCTAGGAGTGTGTCAGTATTTACAGGGATTACTCTGGAGTGTGTCAGTATTTACAGGGGTCTCTAGAAGTGTGTCAGTATTCACAGGGGTCTCCAGGAGTTTGTCAGTATTTACAGGGATTACTCTGGAGTGTGTCAGTATTTACAGGGGTCTCTAGAAGTGTGTCAGTATTCACAGGGGTCTCCAGGAGTGTGTCAGTATTTACAGGGATTACTCTGGAGTGTGTCAGTATTTATAGGGATTAGTCTGGAGTGTGTCAGTATTTACAGAGATTACTCTGGAGTGTTGCAGTATTTATAGGGATTACTCTGGAGTGTGTCAGTATTTACAGAGATTACTCTGGAGTGTGGCAGTATTTATAGGGATTACTCTGGAGTGTGTCAGTATTTACAGAGATTACTCTGGAGTGTGGCAGTATTTATAGGGATTACTCTGGAGTGTGTCAGTGTTTAAAGAGATTACTCTGGAGTGTGGCAGTATTTATAGGGATTACTCTGGAGTGTGTCAGTACTTACAGACATTACTCTGGAGTGTGTCAGTATTTATAGGGATTACTCTGGAGTGTGTCAGTATTTTCAGGGAGTCTCGGGGAGTGTGCAGTATTTACAGGGGTCTCTAGAAGTGTGTCAGTATTTACAGGGATCACTCTGCAGTGTGTCAGTATTTTCAGGGAGTCTCGGGGAGTGTGTCAGTATTTACAGGGATTGCTCTGGAGTGTGTCAGTATTTACAGGAGGTCTCCGGGAGTGTGTCATTATTTACAGGGATTTCTTAGGAGTGTCTCAGTATTTACAGGCGTCTCTAGAAGTGTGTCAGTATTTACAGGGATCACTCTGCAGTGTGTCAGTATTTTCAGGGAGTCTCGGGGAGTGGGTCAGTATTTACAGGGATTACTCAGGAGCGTGTCACTATTTACAGGGGTCTCTAGGAGTGTGTCAGTATTTACAGGGATTACTCTGGAGTGTGTCAGTATTTACAGGGGTCTCTAGAAGTGTGTCAGTATTCACAGGGGTCTCCAGGAGTTTGTCAGTATTTACAGGGATTACTCTGGAGTGTATCAGTATTTACAGGGGTCTCTAGAAGTGTGTCAGTATTCACAGGGGTCTCCAGGAGTGTGTCAGTATTTACAGGGATTACTCTGGAGTGTGTCAGTATTTATAGGGATTACTCTGGAGTGTGTCAGTATTTATAGGGATTACTCTGGAGTGTGTCAGTATTTACAGAGATTACTCTGGAGTGTTGCAGTATTTATAGGGATTACTCTGGAGTGTGTCAGTATTTACAGAGATTATTCTGGAGTGTGGCAGTATTTATAGGGATTACACTGGAGTGTGGCAGTATTTATAGGGATTTCCCTGGAGTGTGTCAGTATTTACAGAGATTACTCTGGAGTGTGGCAGTATTTATAGGGATTACACTGGAGTGTGTCAGTATTTACAGGGATTACTCTGGAGTGTGTCAGTATTCACAGGGGTCTCTAGAAGTGTGTCAGTATTCACAGGGGTCTCCAGGAGTGTGTCAGTATTTACAGGGATTACTCTGGAGTGTGTCAGTATTTATGGGGATTACTCTGGAGTGTGTCAGTATTTACATAGATTACTCTGGAGTGTGGCAGTATTTACAGGGATTACTCTGGAGTGTGGCAGTATTTACAGGGATTACTCTGGAGTGTGTCAGTATTTACAGAGATTACTCTGGAGTGTGGCAGTATTTACAGGGATTACTCTGGAGTGTGGCAGTATTTATAGGGATTACTCTGGAGTGTGTCAGTATTTACAGAGATTACTCTGGAGTGTGTCAGTATTTATAGGGATTACTCTGGAGTGTGTCAGTATTTACAGGGATTACACTGGAGTGTGTCAGTATTTACAGGGATTACTTAGGAGTGTGTCAGTATTTACAGGGATTACTCTGGAGTGTGTCAGTATTTACAGGGGGTCTCCAGAAGTGTGTCAGTATTTACATGTGTTCTTTGGGAGTGTGTTATTAGTTAGAAGGGGGAGTCCCTGGAAGTTTGTTAATGTTTACATGGTGTCCCCAAAACAGAAAAGTTTGAAAACCACTGATCTAAGAAGGAGTTTTCTGATATTGAGCAGCCTCGAGCCCTGTGTCTCCAGTAATTATTTAAACAGTGCTTCTCTTTACAGATTTAGATTTCAATGTGTCAGGAATGTTTGGGCCGAGTTCTCTGTACTCCAACTACACATCACCAAAGAAAGAGAGCGACACAATGGAGCAGGCGCAGGCCTTCCCTCCTCCAGTCAAAGAGATCGTTCTACAGAAGGAAGAGTACGTTCTGACTTTTTTTAAAAAGTTAATTTACCTTGTGCATTCCCAGTTTTCATTGTCCATTATTGGTGGCCATGCCTTCTGCTTCCTAGACCTTAAGCTTTCCTCCTAGACCTTAAGCTTTCCCTCCTGAAATGTCTCCGCCTCTCTCCTCTTTTAAAATGCTCGTTAAAACCTACCTCTTTGATGAATCTTTTGGTCACCTGTCCTAATATCACTGTCTTGGGCTCGATGTCAATTTTTGTCTGATTTACTCTCCTGTGAAGCACTTTGGGATGTTATACTATATTAAAGGCGCTATATAAATACAAGATGTTGAGCTTGCTGGGTGGAGGGAGGGGAATAGAGTCAGCGAAGGGCAAGGGGTGAAAATAACAAAAAGGTGGTGACTGAATAAAACCAAGTTAAAAGGATTTGTCGCACAGGATTTACCCTGTGTGTAACCGTGATCTCCGTTACTGTGGCAACAGTCAAACTTTCAGCCTGACTGACTGGAACCTTTCCTGGCAGGATTTCAATTCACATCTATTCCGCTTATTTTCCCAGATGTTCAAACGAGGAAAGTCCCTCGATTCCTCCATTGCCGTCACTCCCCTCGAGCTTCGGCAATGGGCCAAGCAAAGTGGAGGCCCAGCCTGCCGAGACTGGATCCAACCAGACTCACACTGCCATTGGCCAGAAAACCAGCCTCCTGGTGAAAAAAGGTAGGACGCAAAGGAATTGGACCATTAATTTAGCAAAATAATTTGGTCTGTCTGGGATGGGGGAGGTCGGGGAACTGGTTAGGGGAGGTGGTCTCCTTTTTAAGGAGATGTGTTCCATTTCTGGAGAAAACCCTTGGGGAACTAGTGTGAGCCCTCAGCTTTGGGGATTGTATGGCTCAAAAACAAGGAGTATAGTTTGATTAAAGCTGCTTCATGTCTTGACCAGAACGAATTTGATTATATAATTGAAAGGGAAAAAAATCGCAGGGCTATGGGGAAAGAACAGGGGGGTGTGGGATAATTCTTTCAAAGTCATATTACCTGGTCTGTGCTCTATGATTCTATGACTGTGTGAATGCGGTTTGTACGTGTGTGTGGGTGAGCAGGTGTGTATGTGGTGGTGGGGTGGGGCTGCGGGGGGGTGGGGCGGGGGTGGAGTTCAGGTAATCAGAGTCCTGTAATTATACCCCCCTGTTCAATTGTGAAGAGTGTTTTGTGTGTGTGTTCAGTGTGTGTATTTGTGCGTGAAGATTGGTGTTGGTGTGCCTTCAGTGAGTGGGTGATTGAAGACTGTGTGTGCCTCTGTAGTCATTGGATGTGTGCGTGTATGTTCAGTGTGTGTGTGTGTATATGTGTGTTCAGCGTGCGTGTGTGTTCAGCGTGTGTGTGTTTTCATCGCGTTTGTGTGTATGTGTTCAGCGTGCGTGTGTGTTCAGCGTGTGTGTGTTTTCACCGCGTTTGTGTGTATGTGTTCAGCGTGCGTGTGTGTTCAGCCTGTGTGTGTGTGTGTAAGAGTGACGTGTACTATGGGACAGAGCATGGAGAAGTCCACTCCAATAACTCAGCACCTTCAGGGGAGCAGAGCACAAATTAAAATGAATCATTTGATTTGTTTTCCTGTTCCAGTGAAGAAACCAGCACTGTCAAGACCGACCTACCCTCCACCACAGCAGCCAAAACCCAGTCTGCCTTGGACATCTAACCCAGTGTGCGCTTCCCTAACCCTGCCGGTGGACGAAAAGGCCATCATCACTCGAAGAGCCACTGCTGGTCCCGTTCGGACACCATCCATGCCCCCTCCTCCTGTTCCTCCCCCTCACACGCACCAGCGAGCAGCTAGCCTGGATTTACCCTATTCCGACGTGGTCTGTCCGCAGGGGAATCCCGTGGCCTCTACTCAGGGCTCGAGCAAGCAGACTTTGGACGCCTCGGGTAGGGACCCGCAGAGGGCCACCTCTGAAATGCAGCCCTCGCAACCTCGTTGCTGCCAAGTTGGGTGGAATAAGCAGCCACAGCCATTGCCTAGAAGTAGGGTTTTTTCCATCAGTCAAGCAATACCTTCAAATGTGAATTCGGAAGTGAACGGATCTTCTTCTATGGAAAAGTGTGGTATGTAAGGAATGTTACAGAGGGGCTGGGGTCGGGATGGCGAAGAGAGGCGTTCCATAATCTTTTGCCAATTTCATGCTGCGTTCCTTTGACCAGGAAACCGAAATTCAAAATTCCTCTCAATGTGCAACTTACCCTGATTAAACAGCAATTAAACTCTGGAATTGCCTCCCTAAACCTCTCTGCCTCCCTCTCCTCCTTTAAGACCATACCTAAAACTAACTCTTGGGCTCCACTTTTAGACACCTGGCCTAATGTTTCCTTCATTGGCTCCTTGTCAATTTTGGCTGGTAACACTCCTGTGAAGTGCCTGCAGACATTTTCCCTACATTAAAGGCGCTATATAAATGCACTTTGCTGTTGTTGCATCATAATTACATAGAGTTACATACAATTTAGTATAGAAACAGACCATTCCACCCAACTGGTCTATGCCAGTGTTTGTGCTCCACATGAGCTTCCTCCCATCTTACTATGTCTCATCCTATCAGCATATCCTTCTATTCCTTTCTCCCTCATATGTTTATCCAGCTTCCCTTTAAATGTATCTATACTATTCACCTCACCCACTCCCTGTGGTAGCGAGTTCCACATTCTCACCACTCTCTGGGTAAAGAGGTTTCTCCTGAATTCCCAATTTGGATTTATTAGTGACTATCATATTTAAGACACCTAGTTTTGGTCTCCCCCCACAAGTGGAAACATCTTTTCATCTACCCTATCGAACCAGTTCATAATTGACCTCTATCAAGTCACCCCTCAGTCTTCTCTTTTCTAGAGAAAAGAACCCCAGCCTGTTCAATCTTTACTGATCATTATAACCTCTCAGTTCTGGTATCATCTTTGTAAATCTCCTTGGCACCTTCTCCAGTGCCTCTACATCCTTTGTGAAATATGTCAATCAGAACTGTCCAAAGTGCTCCAAGTACATTCTAACCAAGGCTCTATACAAGTTTAACATAACTTCTCTGTATATGGTGTTTTTGAACATTTGCAGTGATTGCAGAGGGTTAAATTATGAGGACAGATTGCATAGACTAGACTTGTATTCCCACAGAGTAAAGAAGATTAAGGGGTGATTGAATCAAGGTGTTTAAGATGATTAAAGGAGTTGATAGGGTAGATAGAGAGAGAAACCATTTCCTCTGGTGGGGAATCCACAACAAGGGGACATAAAAATTAGAGCCAGGGCATTCAGGGGTGATGCCAGGAAGCACGTCTTCACACAAAGGAGAGGGGAAATTTGGAATTCTCGCCCCCAAAATGCTGTTGAGGGTCAATTGAAAATCTCAAAACTGAGGTTGCTAGGGTTTTGTTACGCAAGGTGTTACGACCAGGTAAGGAGGGGGGTCTCAGACTCCCCATTCACCCCTTCTCTGGTTTGACTGCAACAGGATCTAACCTTGTTTAACACAGTGATTGAATTTACCACCTCAGTGAGCGCTTGCTCCTGTTCCTCTACTATAATTGCAAATGAACCAATCAGACAGGTTTTCTTGAGTTTAAACAAGAAAGATGCAAGTTTATTATCCTTATCATTCTAAAATGACTGAAATACGCCATGTATCCGTGCCCACATTCACACGAGCCACACATACACAAATAGATTACAGAAGGAAAAACCAAGTTGGGAGATTGGAGTAGAGTCTGTAATAAATGGAATTTAACTACAGTTCAGTAGTCCCAGTGTTCTTAGTTGAAATTGTCGTCCTGAAGTCCTCGCTGGGCCACGTGCATGGTTGCAGGCTTGCTTGTATCCTTGTTGTTGGTTGTAAGGATCTGTAGACTTGGCTTTGCCAGCTGCAGCTTGAAGCTTCACTGGCTCTCTACTGGACAGAGGGAGAGAGAGAGAGCTGTTCCCTTGTTTACTTCCAGTTATAGTCTGCCTTCTGAGTCAATGGGTGTCGATGGCTCTTGACGACCACATTGATAAGGTTATCTCAGGTAATTGAATCAGAGAGCACCCCATTGTTCTGACTAGGCTGAGTCAATCATGCTTGTCTCCAGTCTAATCCTTTGGTGTTTCAAATGCAAATGTTCATGGCCATCTTAGCTGCTAGCTGTTCTTTTTAAAAAGGTATTTGTAACAATTTCCAGAAAAAGTCTCAGGCAAAGTTCCAACTGATGAAATCAATATTTCAAATTTGCCATGTGGGGTTTTCATATCAAAGGGTATAAAGGGTTTTGCATCCAAGGAAAGTAGATGGAGTTAAGCTGCAGATCAATCACAATCTAATTTAATGGGCTGAATGGCCTCCTCCTGTTCCTTTGATCCTAAAATGGAAATAAAATATTTCTTGTGTTCCTCTTTAGGAGCCCAGGAGAAGTTACTGTCAGCCACCACGGAGAACACGAAGGAACAATCCTGATTAAGACCTGATTCTAAAACAGCAAGTGGGATTGGACAGTACCAGAACCTGAGTCCAGATCATTTCACTGGCTAGCCCTTTATTATACAACATCCAATGAGATGTTTTCAAATTTTAGATCTGCCTTTTTGATTGGCCGGTTCGCTTCCAAGAAGCGTCCAATCAAGAGAGGCGGATCCTGGCTCTCCTGCTGCCTGGTATGGATAAAGGCAATAGGAAAAAAAAACTGCAAATGCTGAGGATCAAAGATGACAACAGGAGAGGTTGGAGAGACTTGCAGATCCAACAACATCTAGGACAACTGTGAGCTGGAAAATCATCTCAATGGGCAAGAAATAACGTTCAAGGTGTAGACTTGCACTCACTCCAACTGTGTCACCAAATGATGCAGACCAAAGGAGTTCCCTGATTTGATTCCGGGCTCCGCTACGTTGGCTGTTCTCAAGCGGAGGGAGCCAGAAAAGAATCAACTTTCTATCACACCTTTCACAACCGCAGGACGTCCCAATGCGCTTTACAGCCAATTAAATACTTTTTTTTAAAGTATAGTCGCTGTTGTAATGCAGGAAACGCGGCAGCTAAATTGAGCACAGCAAGATCCCACAAACAGCAATGAGATAATCTGTTTGTGTGATGTTGATTGAGGGATAAATATTTTGCCTCAGCACCCTGGTAAGCGGAGCAGAAAACCAAGCGCGATTCCTGCTCTGGGTCACTATCCAGTGTCATTTGCTGGAAAATGAATGGGTTTCTGTTAGGATTGGACCAGGCTTGCCCTCAATGCCCCCCTCAATCAAACGATAATGTGTTTTAGCTCTCAATTCAGATTGCCGCCACTCCCTTCTTCAATATTAAATTACATTAGATGATCCCTTTACCCTATCACCTTTAGTTTTGTACAGGTTCCCCGTCTTATCCCTGTGTAAATATTATTTGAAGATTATCCAAGTGTAATTTAAATATTCCTGATGACCCAGTAAAAGAAAACGATTCTCTTAAAAGCCAATTTTCTGACTGGCAGTTTGTTTTGTATTGTGTTCACTTGATATCAGCATTGAATGGTGTAGATGTGGGAACAGGAGGGAGGCTGAACAAGATCGAGAGTGACCACAGACTCAAGGCTGGCCAACTCTGGTCATTGCACAGCACAAATCGACAAATCAAACAAAGCTGTCGACCTGTCATCCCTAAGCAGCAGAGTGCAGGGCTATTGTGACAATCCCGGTCTGAGGTAATGCCTTCACCCACTGCGAGAATATACTGGGCCTTTGTGCACAAGCCCAAGTTCCAAATAAGAAAGTACTTGCATTTCCATAGCATCTTGTACAACGTCAGGATATCCTATAGCACTTTACAGCCAATGAAGTACATTTTGAAGTGTAGTTATAGTTATAATCTAGGAAATGTGGCAGCCAATTTATGCACAGCAAGGTCTGACAAACAGCAATGTGATAATGGACAGATAATCTGTTTTACTGGTGTTGTTTGAGGGACAAATATTGGACAAGATCCGAGGAGAACTCTCCCGTTCTTCATCATTCGCCCTTCAGTATGGAAGAATAAGGTCAGGATATCAACTCATTTCTTGCAGTGCGTTCTCTTGTGACCGATGGTGCTTATTTTTGCTAGGAATGATTGTCCGCGGAGCGAACAGTGGATCCCAGATAGACCAGGTTGGGAATCTTTCCCAGCTGGACTTTTTCATTCAGCATCAGCAATGTTTCAGGTTCCTTGGTGGATAGTTTTCGCCAATGATTTCTTATCTTCAGCAAGTTAATCCTACTTACCGACATTCTGGCAGTGTTTCTGAGTAGCTTTTAAGTAGACATTATATCTCATGTGCTGCCCAACTCAAAATCACTTCCAAGTTATCAATGTGCTATAAAAGATCTGAAGGATTCGTTCATCATTTGCGCCACATAACTGTGCCTTCATGATCAGAGCTGGGAATCAGGAATGGTGGCATACTGGTAATGCCACTGGCCTAGTGGCTATGGGGAAAGGGCAGGAGAGTGGGAGTAGCTAGTTGCTCTTGGAGGGAGTCAGCATGGACACAATGGGCTGAATGGCCTCGTTCTGTGCTGTAACCATTCTATGATTCTAGTAATCTAGAGGCCTGGAATATTGCTCCGGAGACGTGTGTTCACAATCCCACTATGGCAACTTGGGAAATTTAAATTCAATTAATCAAATAAATAAAAAGCTAGTCTCGGTAATGATTATGGAACTCCAGATTGTAAAAACTTATCTGATTCTTTAAATCCGCTGTCCTCTCCTGCTCTGGCCCACATGCAACTCTAGAACCACAGCAATGTGGTTGACTTAACTGCGCTCTGAAATGACCTAGCAAGCGACTCAGTTGAATCAAACCGTTACACTTACCACTGCCTTCCCAAGGGCAATTAGGGATTGGCAATAAATACAGGCCTTGCCAGCGATGACCACATCCCACGAACGGATAAAAGAAAACTTTATGTCAATTTTTATTTTCAAGAGCTTTGGCACTCATTTGCTGGCATGGTGCACCCAGGATAGCTGTGATGTCAGTGGCTGTAACAGATATGGGGTCGAGCGGTCATGGTCCTCCCCCTCTCCCCCTTCTCAAATATTCTGAAGTCAGCCAAGGCGGCTTTGGAGGATTTTGCGCCCAGGAACACTTCTTAGACCTTCCCCTCTCCATGGTTACCAAAAAGGCCAGGCTAAGGTGTCATTCTTCAGTTCTCAGCTCAGGCCCCTTCCTGCCAAATTGGCCCAATCTTGATAATAAAAGCAAAATACTGCAGATGCTGGAAATCTGAAATAAAAGCAAAAAGTGCTGGAACTACTCAGCGGGCCTGGCAGCATATCTGGAGAGAGAAACAAAGTTAACGCTTCAGGTCAGTGACCTTTCATCAGAACAATCTTGAGTTTGCTGTCCCCTTTTTCCCCTCAGCCCTCCAAAACTGGCCAATTCTTGAGCTTGCCACCCTCAAGTGGGTCAAAGGTTGAGGGCAGCCATCCCCCATTGGCCAATCCCAGCCCAGCATTGCTGACCAGCATCAACCGTCCTCCAATGTTTTTTATCAATGACACGTAGAGGCACGTGATCCGACGTCCTCTCAGACGATTGGTTCAACCGACCTTTCAATCAAGTGGCTCCCGCTTGTTTTCTTTTGACGTCCCATGGGGGCGGTTCGGTGGTACTCTTCGCCCACTGATTGGCTGAGGTGCGAGATGAGGTAACCGGTGCGGTGATTGGCTGAGTGAGCTGTCAGTCAGCGTGCCGAGCGGAAG
Organism: Heterodontus francisci; assembly: GCF_036365525.1. Taxonomy (NCBI): domain Eukaryota; kingdom Metazoa; phylum Chordata; class Chondrichthyes; order Heterodontiformes; family Heterodontidae; genus Heterodontus; species Heterodontus francisci. The sequence continues at coordinate 33,360,998 of NC_090411.1, read as the reverse complement.
TGGTTTGAGCGTCCGGCGGTGGCGGCTGATTGTGAGGGAAGAGTCGGTGATTCTGCCGAGTGCAGCCGCCTGGCCTTCGGTCAATCGATTAGAATCGGCAGCCGTGATGCCGCGGGGAGGTGAGAGCGGCGCCGGGGCGCTTCAGTCTATCACGTTTGTTAGCTGGGAGGGAGCGCGGGTTCAATCCGCTGCCTGGAAGGCCGCGGCTTCAGCCCCGTAGGATGGAATGGATGGGGGGGGGAGAGAAGAAGACACATAGCAACCTGGGGGGGGGGGGGGGGGGAGGGGAAGGGGACACATAGCAACCTGGGGGGGGGGGAGAGAAGAAGACACATAGCAACCTGGGGGGGGGGGGGAGGGGAAGGGGACACATAGCAACCTGGGGGGGGGGGAGAGAAGAAGACACATAGCAACCTGGGGGGGGGAAGGAAAGGGGACACATAGCAACCTGGGGGGGGGAAGGAAAGGGGACACATAGCAACCTGGGGGGGGGAAGGAAAGGGGACACATAGCAACCTGGGGGGGGGAAGGAAAGGGGACACATAGCAACCTGGGGGGGAGGGGAAGGGGACACATAGCAACCTGGGGGGGGGGGGGGAAGGAAAGGGGACACATAGCAACCTGGGGGGGGAGGGGAAGGGGACACATAGCAACCTGGGGGGGAGGGGAAGGGGACACATAGCAACCTGGGGGGGGGGAAGGAAAGGGGACACATAGCAACCTGGGGGGGGAGGGGAAGGGGACACATAGCAACCTGGGGGGGAGGGGAAGGGGACACATAGCAACCTGGGGGGGGGGAAGGAAAGGGGACACATAGCAACCTGGGGGGGGAGGGGAAGGGGACACATAGCAACCTGGGGGGGAGGGGAAGGGGACACATAGCAACCTGGGGGGGGGAGGGGAAGGGGACACATAGCAACCTGGGGGGGGGAGGGGAAGGGGACACATAGCAACCTGGGGGGGGGGAGGGGAAGGGGACACATAGCAACCTGGGGGGGGGGAGGGGAAGGGGACACATAGCAACCGGGGGGGGGGGAGGGGAAGGGGACACATAGCAACCTGGGGGGGGGGGAGGGGAAGGGGACACATAGCAACCTGGGGGGGGGGGAGGGGAAGGGGACACATAGCAACCTGGGGGGGGGGAGGGGAAGGGGACACATAGCAACCTGGGGGGGGGGAGGGGAAGGGGACACATAGCAACCTGGGGGGGGAGGGGAAGGGGACACATAGCAACCTGGGGGGGGAGTGAAAGGGGACACATAGCAACCTGGGGGGGGAGTGAAAGGGGACACATAGCAACCTGGGGGGAGGAGGGAAAGGGGACACATAGCAACCTGGGGGGGGGGAGGGAAAGGGGACACATAGCAACCTGGGGGGGGAAAGAAAGGGGACACATAGCAACCTGGAGGGGAAGGGGACACATAGCAACCTGGGGGGGGGGGAAAGGAAAGGGGACACATAGCAACCGGGAGGGGAAGGGGAGACATAGCAACCTGGGGGGGGGAGGGAAAGGGGACACATAGCAACCTGGGGGGGGGAGGGAAAGGGGACACATAGCAACCTGGGGGGGGAGGGGAAGGGGACACATAGCAACCTGGGGGGGGGGAGGGAAAGGGGACACATAGCAACCTGGGGGGGAAGGGGACACATAGCAACCTGGGGGGGAGGGGGAGGGGAAGGGGACACATAGCAACCTGGGGAGGGGAAGGGGACACATAGCAACCTGGGGGGGGAGGGGAAGGGGACACATAGCAACCTGGGGGGGGGGAGGGGAAGGGGACACAGCAACCTGGGGGGGGGAGGGAAAGGGGACACATAGCAACCGGGGGGGAAGGGGACACATAGCAACCTGGGGGGGGGAGGGGAAGGGGACACAGAGCAACCTGGGGGGGTGGGGAAGGAAAGGGGACACATAGCAACCTGGGGGGGGTGGAGGGGAAGGGGACACATAGCAACCTGGGGGGGGGGAGGGGAAGGGGACACATAGCAATCTGGGGGGGGGAAGGGGACACATAGCAACCTGGGGGGGAGAGGGGAAGGGGACACATAGCAACCTGGGGGGGTGGGGAAGGAAAGGGGACACATAGCAACCTGGGGGGGGTGGAGGGGAAGGGGACACATAGCAACCTGGGGGGGGGGAGGGGAAGGGGACACATAGCAATCTGGGGGGGGGAAGGGGACACATAGCAACCTGGGGGGGAGAGGGGAAGAGGACACATAGCAACCTTGGGGGGGAGGGGAAGGGGACACATAGCAACCTGGGGGGGGGGGGGAGGGGAAGTGGGCACATAGCAACCTGGTTGGGGGGGGGGAGGAGACACATAGCAACCTGAGGGGGGGGAAGGAAAGGGGACACATAGCAACCTGAGGGGGGGGGAAGGAAAGGGGACACATAGCAACCTGGGGGGGGGGGAGGGAAAGGGGACACATAGCAACCTGGGGGGGGGGAGGGGAAGGGGACACAGCAATCTGGGAGGGGGGGAAGGGGACACATCAACCTGGAGGTGGGGGGAGGGGACACATAGCAACCTTGGTGGGGGGGGGGGGGGAAGGGGACACATAGCGACCTGAGGGGGGGAGGAGACCTATAGCAACCCGGTGGGGGTGGGAGAAGGTGACACATAGCAACGCTGTGGGGGGGGGGGGGGGGAAGGTGACACATAGCAAACTGGGGGGGGGGGGGTGGAGGAGACACATAACAACCCGGGGGGGAGGGGGCGGGTAGGAAGGAGACATAGCAACCTGGGGGGTGCGGGGTGAAGGAAACACACAGCAACTTGGATTGTGGGGGGGGGGGGGTGAGAGACACATGGCTAGCAGCCTTGGGGGTTGGGGTGGGAAAACACATAGCAACCACCTGTAGGGGTGGGCAGCGACACGTAGCAACTTGGTGAGAGAAAGACACCAAGCAACCTGGGGGGAATGGGGACATAGCAGCCCCCAGGTGACTGGGGGAATGGGGACATAGCAGCCCCCAGGTGACTGGGGGAATGGGGACATAGCAGCCCCCAGGTGATGGGGGGGGGGGGGGGAGAATGGGGATATAGCGGCCCCCAGGAGATAGGAGGGAATGGGGACATAGAGGCCCCCAGGAAATGGGGGGGTGCGGAATGGGGACATAGCGGCCCCCAGGTGATGGGGGGGGGGGGGAATGGGGACATAGCGGCCCCCAGGTGATGGGGGGGCGGGGGGGTGGGGAATGGGGACATAGCGGCCCCCGGGGGGGGGGGGGGGAATGGGCATAGCGGCTCCCAGGTGACTGGGGGAATGGGGATGTATCGGCCCCCAGGTGGATGGGGGGGGGGGAGAATGGGGACATAGAGGCCCCCAGGTGATGGTGGGGGCGGGGAATGGGGACATAGCGGCCCCCAGGTGATGGGGGGGGGGGGGGAATGGGCATAGCGGCTCCCAGGTGACTGGGGGAATGGGGACATAGCGGCTCCCAGGTGACTGGGGGAATGGGGACATAACGGCCCCCAGGTGACGGGGGGGGGGGGGGGGGGAATGGAGACATAGCGGCCCCCTGGGGAATGGGGACATAACGGCCCCCAGGTGACGGGGTGGGGGGGGAATGGAGACATAGCGGCCCCCTGGGGAATGGGGACATAACGGCCCCCAGGTGACGGTGGGGGAATGGAGACATAGCAGCCCCCAGGTGGGGGTGGGGGGGTGGGGAATGGGGACATAGCAAGTTTGGTGGGAGGGTGCACAGCAACCTGAGGAAGGTGGGCAGCCCATGGCAACTGGGGGTGGCTGGGGCTATGTCGTCTGGTTGGTGGTGGCATGGTAATTGGGGGAGGGGGGGAAATGGAGTTCCTCAGCACATGGCAGCTTGGGGATGGATGTTATGATGGTGCGGGGGTCGAGGGAGTCAGAGCTATCATGAATTTTTAAAAAATTGCAAGTAAACTATCTGATTGAAAACTTGCAGCACTTCAGTTTAAAAGGTTTTAGTCTGTGAGGTTTCCAGGAAGTAGTGAATCTTGCAACAACATTGTTCTTTACCCTCCCGCCCTATGCACTGATTCAGGCGATAGTCCGTGGCTGCTCATACTGCCATCCTGGTTGATTATCTGGTACATGTGCCTCCATCAATACAGAAACTAGTTTTGTGGTGTCTTTTTTTACTCCCCCACCCCACAAAATTTATACTTATGCAAATACGCCATAGAGTTTAAGAAGTGAAATTTCTACCAGAAGATGATCATGACTCTGTTCTGTGGATTGAGGGATCTGGGACTCCTTCATGTTCGGAGGCCTTCTCTAACAATTAAAATGAGGCACTCAAGGGTATGTTATGTGTGAGTCAGCAGTTGTTGGAAGGGTAGCAGTAAGATGGAGCTGTAATCTTGTGTAACAACTGGTCTGCCTTCATGTCTGTGAGCTACCAGTCTCATTTTCCAGTTGAACATCTTATTTTATTGAGTCATAACGTGACCAGGCTTATTCAAAACTTCCTTAATATCAGAATTTAGCAGATAAATTTCAATTTCAGAATACTCGGAGGACAGAGTAAATGGCAGATCTTGTATTGGAGGTTTTATCTTAGATTTGGACCCTGAAATGGCAGTGATATTAAACAGACAAATGCCTGGCATATTCGTCTGAATATACTGTTGTATTGGAGGCATAATCCAATTCTTTTAGCATTAGATAAAATAGAAGGGTAATATTCAGGCAAACATGCTGAGCATTGTGTGCTAGTATCCCACAGAGTGATATCACAGCCTTGAACTATGAATGTTTTAACTGGTGCCTGATCAGTGCTAGAAGGTGAGTTTGTGGATTTTTATAACTCTGTTCTAACCTGTGCCCATCAAAACACATGTTTTGTTCCTTCCGGAAATTCGCTTTGCATTTATTCCTCATCCACATGACACTAACCAACTGTTGAAAGCCAGGTCAAACTGGTTATTGGCCACAGTGACCAACAGGCCTGATCAGTTTGAGGGGCAAAAGCCTCAAGTTCAAAGGTGACTAGTTCCCATTAAAACAGGATTCCTGTGCACCAAGCGTGAACATAAGCTGGAAATGCCATAAATTAAACACAATAAAACTAACTTTTCACAGTCGGAAGTATGAGGGCAATGGGAGATACGTGCTTTAGGGTTGCGTTAGAGAATCGCAATTAATGAGTTGCAAATAAACATACAACTGAACAAAGCAGACAACCCAATGTTTATAAAAGGAATTGTAGAATTTGATGAAAAGCAGGATTGAGTAGTTATAAAAATGACTGACAATTATTAACTGCTCTTGAAGCCCTGTGATTAAGTCCTGTTGAAATTGCTGGATTATTAGTGGATTAGGGTTAAATGACAATCCAGGGTTTGATGTCATAAGCGATTTTGTACATTTACAATCAGGGAGCATTTTTGACTTTCAAATTGTAGGTAGGATGAGATCACAGGATAAATACGGCTTTTGAATTCATAGTCCCAAGAGTTTGAATGGCAAATGTGTGACTGCATCATATCAAGGGGTGGAATCCCTAGTCATTCCTGTGCCTGAAATGATGTGAGCGAAGCAAAGGAGAATTGATATAGGGCAACAAGCAGCAAGTAATGTGAAGAGGCACCAGCTTAAGGGGGAAGGGAAATGGAGAGAGTGCTTTTTAAGTACTTTGTATTTTCAATTAATTGTAAGCAATTTGACTTTTCAAGAAAAAATTGAACAATCTGGCCTTTTCTGCATGAAATTGCAGCCCCATTTTATCTATATCCTAGGCCTTCATCACTGGCCATAAGGAGCTTTGTGATGCACCTAACTTTCACAGGAAGGCTGATTCTGCACCCTGCTCCTACAGTACCTTTCTACCTCTCTGATTACAGCCTGCAGAATTGTGGATTTCAGATTACAGCTGGAGCAGAGAGAAGATACCTGACTGGCTTGGCTGAGAATGCTTCGCTTTTGGTGGGAAAGTATATGCACTGTTGTTCCGTGCAGTATACTAACCTGACAAGCTTTTGATGCCATTTTCTAAAGGGGCGAGATAACTTTCCAAAGCTTGTCCAAACTGGGGGGTTTTGAGGATGGGAAAAGGAGGAGTCTGAGGTTGAGAGGCCGAGGGGGTTTAGGGAGAGAATTGTAGAGTGTGGGGCCTAAGCATTTGACAGCAAGGTTGAGTAACGGCAGGATTTGGATTGAAAGGGATACATGAGCCACAGGAATAGAGTTTAATGATGAGGGATGTATGGCTGGAGGAAATTATAGAGATGGGCAAGGCAAAGAAGGGATTTAAACACGAGATGACAATTTAAAAATTGAAGCATTTTAGGATCAGTAGCTAATGTAGGTTGGCAATGGGCAAGAGCGCAGTTATTAGTGTAAAAGAATTCCATGGTTGAATTAAATAATTTTAGATACTAGGAGCTCACACTCTCTGCCTAATAATTTTAATAGTTATAGTGTTCGGTTTCCATTTTTATAGATATAGTTGTAAATCAAAACCAGTGCCTGAGATTGCAAGAATACTTATCCTACAGAACCCACAGTGACATAATTAACTTGGACACTAATTTTGCTTCTTCAGGAGGTGGGCTCATGTAACTAGGGTCTTTGAAGATTGTAGTCCTTTAACATCCATAGTGAACAAAGTGATCACTTCACATAGTGGATCTTGTTAGTTTATTTCATGATTCTGTTGATAAAGGGAGTGTACATAATGCAGTTTGTATTTTCTCCCCTCAAGGATTCTACTGTAGCAATATTTGTTACAGAATATGTAGGTGCAAGCATCATTGATATAATCAGCTTCTCGTGCAGAACATAATGTGAACAAATACCTGTGTTTTTTGTACCCTGGTCAGCGTTCCAGTTGATATTTCATTGGGATAAAATTGTCCGTGAGCCCATGTTTTGTATATTAATTTTCCCCAATTGGTTGAATTTTGTCACCCCTCTGCCCGTGAATTAAGAAAATCTCAGGGAAATTACAGAAAGAAAGAATATGCATTTATATAGCATCTTTCAGACGACAGGATGTCCCAGAACCTTTTACAGCCAATTAAATACTTTTTGGAGTGACTGTTGTAATCTCAAAAATTGCAGCAGTCAACTTGCGCACAGCAAGGCCCCACAGCACCTGTGTGATAATGAACATCAGGGGAAAGTCTACACTCATGGAATAATGGCCACAGGATCTTTTACACCCTCCTGAGAGGGAAGACGAGGCTTCAGTTTTACATCTCATCTGAACAGCAGCACCTCAAACAGTGCAGCACTTTCTCGGTACTGCACTGGAAGTGTTGACTTGGATTTTGTGCTCAAGCTTCCAAAGTGGGGACTTGAACGCCACATAGCTTATGGCTTGAAGGCAAAAGTGCTACAGAGATCATGAAAATAATTGAGGACAAGAGCTGGTTAATAATTGATCTCTGCTTTGCACTGATATTAAACCTGCAATATATATTGAGACAGGGAGACTCCCTGAAGTTTCCATAGTTTGTTTAACTTTGTATAGAGTGCAAAGCAAGGAACCTGCTGCTAGTTCCTGGGCGTTGCTTTAAATGTTCACGAGGAATAAGATTCTACCCACTCCTTTGTTTAAATTTTGAACTCTGGGGAGGTAGCCCTGCACATACCCATAACCAGTCACTCGCACAGCTAAATGCAATGTGATTTCTATAATACATTTCTAAAAGACAAAGACTTGCATTTCATAACAGGACATCCCAAAGCACTTTGCAGTCAATTTTGAGGTATAGTTTCTGTTGTAATGTAGGTGGGGAATGAACACACAATTATCATTTAAAAGTAACCGAAAATAAGTCACCGTGCAATTATGGCAAAAAGTTGTTGCAGTTGAATTTCAGGTAAGAAGACGAGGAAAGCTGCTTTTTTTTTTAAGTGTATAACTGAATATTGAACGATTCCCACACACTTGGAAATTTCTGCTGTTATGTCCTGAACATGCTGAACTTGCAGATTTCTATCTTTGGCTACACACCATCCCATCTGCTTGTTTGCAGATTCTAATGGAAATGTTTTCTTTTCTTCAATTCCTTCAGGTAAGCGAGGCCACAAGGGGAGGGCAAAGCAGTTTACAAACCCAGATGAGATTGATGCTCAGATGAAAGCAGAGAAAGAAAAGGCAAGTTTCTGGCAGCTGTACTGAGTTGCTAAACTACATGGGGACTCCTGCACACTGAATACTTTGCGTGTTGGGAGCTCAAGGGCATTGAGTCTCCAAAAACTTGCATTTGTATAGCACCTTGAATGTAGTAAAACACCCCAAGGCATTTCATGACACAGAAGCAATATCAAATAACTTGACACGAAGCCATGTGAGATATTGGCTCAGTTGACTGATCAAAGAGAGAGGATTTAAAGAGCGGCTTAATGGAGACGAGAGTGGTGGAGAAGTTTCTCCACATTGTCTTCGAAAAGCTATAAGAACCTTTTGCGATGGAACGCACCACACTGTTGAGACATGATATTTGCTTCACTGTTGAAATTTGAGTTCAAATTGAGCTGTGGGGAGTAAGAGAGGGTGAAATGACTGGACAGTGCAATGGGTTAGGCGTTTCTTGGAACCTGAATTCAAATCCAACCCAGATAGTTAGAATGTAAACTTCCCTTCATCTGGCTGCTGTGAGATTAATTGGGGACAGTTATGCTACAGTGGCCACAGGACCAACTGGCACAGTAGTTTTAAATAGAGAGAGTTTTACTCTGCGTTGCTGCTGCACCTGACCTGGGAGTGCTTTGCCCAAAATGCAAAGTCTTCCATTCCTCAAACTCAATCATTTTGTGTGTTTAAGGATGCTTCACTCCATAGCTAATGTGCTGTGGACATTGGAACAAGTAAGTTATTCTACCTCAACTTTAGGTGCCCCTCGCCTCCTTCCCAAATCTGAATTATTGAACCCATCGGTTAAATCCATCTGTTGTTGCCCAAGCTAATGAGTTCTGTCTTTAAACCTTTAGACAAAAGACCTGCCAGAAAATGCAAGTGACCCTGATTCTGACAGCAGCGAAGATGACTCAGAGGTGAGTGCCCTTGACTGTGAAAGGGATGAGTGCTATCCTTATTGCTCTTGCTGCCCAGGTTCTGCTTCCCCCTGCAGACATTGACTGTTACCGCTGTTACCAAATCCCTTGATGTGTAGACTTCGTAAATAAAATTTCTTGTTTCAATAACTGTTTAGTTGCATTTTCTTTCTTCAATTTTGTCCCCTTCCCCCATCATGCCCTGCCCCCATCCTCCGCTAATAACTGAATCTTGAAATGCAGTTCTACCAGCTCCCTCTGGTAGCTCACTTAACCAGCTCCATTCTTCACTTCTGAGCCTGCCTGTCTGTAACTTATCCTTTCATGAAGAGCTTCACTGCTGAGCTCAATCCTTTCCTCAACTGACACTTTCCATGGCGTAGTTACCAGAGAGCTGTATTTTCGCCATTTGCTCCCTTGCCCCTGCGCATTAAAACACACTCAAACATTAAGTTAATAGCTGGCTGACCATATGGAGGGTGTGGTGTTCTGAGAGGTTTGTAGAACTGCACAGTATGAGCTGGTATTGCTGTTTGTGAAGACCACATCCCGGCTAGGGTATTGGTCAAAGACTTCATGCCAATGTTTATCTACATATGGTGGACTCAGGTCTCTGCTTCTGAGCTATCCGCACTGTCAGTTCCTCAGCTATCAAGTGCAGCCTAGGTCCTCTCCTCTATCCCCACCCTTCCCAAAGGAATATATCTCCATTAAATCAATAGGTTTATTTTAATAGGGCTGTTTTGCAGGTTGTATGGAAACTGGATTCGCCCTGTTTTCTCTTGCCGTTCTCTTGCCTCTACATAGTGGAGAACAAGAAAAGGCGTAGGAAATAAGACTAATTCTAGTTCCTGTAGCAGGCTGGTGCAGAAAGTCTTCCAAAAGCCGGTGCAAAAGAGATGAGGTACATTGAGTACCATTTAGTTGAGACTAAGTTTCAAGTTTATTGTATTGTGGTTGTGTTATTATGGAGAATTGTTGCACAGGATCAGGCCATTCGGGTGCTTGTGCTCCACACAAGTCTCTTCCCATCTCTCCTCTTCTCACCCATCTCTCCTCTTCTCGCCCTATCAGCAGATCCTTCTATTCCTTTCTCCATCGCGTTATCTAGTTTCCCGCTAAATGCATCTATGCTCTTCGCCTTCTATGTGGTAGTAAGTTACACATTTTAACCACTCTGGTGTGTAATTTTCAGTGTTTCTGGTAGAGTATTAGACATTGAGCTGGAACCCTGCACTCATTTTTGTGAGTGCCAGACTGCTAGGCTTGTGACAAGTGCCCTTGTCACAGGTGGAATCAGTCCATCTGTTACTAATCAATGCTGTAATCTTCAAAGGGCCACTGTCACTATCAGGGAGAGAGAGCTGCAATAGCCAGTTGTTGCTCATCGCAATTGTTGTCACATACAGGCATCAGCATTCAAACGATAGAACAGGTTTAACATTTCGGGTGCAGTCAGTTTTTTTTAAAATGGACTGTGGGCATTTATTGTTGAGCGGAAAACTAATTCTTGGGTTCTTGAAATGGGTGAGATCTGAATCCTTTTTTTCCCCTTATCCCAGCCCAAGAAGAAAGGAGTGGAAGGTTTAATAGAAATCGAGAATCCAAACCGAATAGTACAGAAAAGTAAGAAAATAACTGCTTTGGATCTCAATCCTCCTAACCGTGAGCTCAGCAGGCGAGAAAGGTAAGAAGGCACTTCAGTCTCATGTCACATTTGAAACTTGGAATCTTTCATGATTTCTCTCAGAGCTAACTGACAATGTAACGTATTCTCCATCAGCATGTGCATCACATCAAATGTATACACCACAAACTCTGTGCCCTCATCAACTGCTCCATTCCTTTCCCTGCCCACTATCTCTGGACAAACCAGTTTTCAGCCTTGGCATTCTGTTTGATCTCTTGTTGAGCTTCCAGCTCCATATTGTTTCTGTCCAGAAAGCATTGCCCGTCTCCACCCTCCACTTTAGCCCGTCTCCACCCTCCACTTTAGCCCGTCTCCACCCTCCACTTTAGCCCGTCTGCCACTGAAAAACTCCTTTATGTCTTTGTCGCTTCTGGACCCGATGTGCTGCAATGCAGTCCTGGCCTCCCATTAAAGCCTGGCTACCCGACCCGAACCGACCAAACCCGACTGCGTGTGTTTTCTGTTTCAAAAATATGTTTGTTATTGTCGGGTCGGGCATTTAAAAAAAAAAAATTAAAGGACTCTGACCCGGGTCAGGTTCAGGTTGGCTGTTGTTGGGTCGGGCCCGCATCGGGTGTTAATTTTATACCCGAGCCAGGCTTTACCTCCCATCTTCTACTTTCCATAAGATTTAGTTTGTCCAAAACTGCCCCTATCACATCACACCCCAAGTCTCACTTGCCCAACACCATATCTTTAATGGCACTATTGCCTCCCAGTTCCCTACATCTGAAAGCAGATCTGTCTGCTCTTTTTGTTTTCTCTCCGTATACATTAGGATAGGCCCATTTCCAAAGAGAAATCATAATACATTCCCTTTAAGGTTTGCTGTTCTGTATCTCCAGTGTCTGTTTAATGAATTTACAAACCAGTTTATTTATGGTCCAGTGCTAAAAGTTTAAGTGAGCTATTGAGACGAGACATCATGCAAGACCAATATGAATTTTGTTTAATTTCTTTCTTTCCCTTCCCCACCCTGCCTTAAATAAACATATCTCAGGGAAGAGATTGAGAAACAGCAAGCACGAGAGAGGTATATGAAACTCCACCTCGAGGGGAAGACTGAGCAGGCGCGTGCTGACTTGGCGCGGCTCGCTATCATCCGGAAGCAACGAGAAGATGCGGCCAAAAAGCGGGAGAATGAAAAGAAAGGTTGGTGATCGGATTGATTTAACCAGTGAAAGCCAGTGTCTGTTCAGTGATAGACTGGTAATGGGGATTTGTACTGGGCTACAGAGGCCAGGAAATTGGGGGTGGGGGTGGTACAGAATTTGTACCCCTGGTGGCTAGACTCGAATTAGCACAAAATAACTGGTGATGGGAGAGTGGAAGTCTCATTTGCTGGCTGTAAGTGCCATAAGTAACGGAGTTTCAATCTGTGATGGGTTCTGGTGAGTCCCTTCCCTCCCATCCTGATGGCTTAAGGAGCTGCAGCCTCTAGTGGGTTCCTTGCCACAAAGGAGATGAGATTGGGGAACTCTGGAGTAAGGGAATTGAATCTCTCCTTCCATCTGCGTCCTTGTCAGCTTCATTGATCTTCACTTTGGTCTGTCCTGAAGATTTCTCCTGCTGTAGGGCAGCATTGCCACTGATACTGTATCCACTTAGACTGTAAAAAGTGCAGCACTGCAGTTGCAGCTTTCCTCTGTCGAAGTTTGAGTGGTCTGGAGAGTTGTATAACATTAGGGTGAAATACTGATGGTTGCAGATCGATCGCAATTGATGGGAGCAATATGGGGTGACGGCTTAAGATGGTCACAAGGCTAAATGGTCTTGCCCAGTTATATTTCTCCCCCACCCCATATAATGTATCAATTCCAATGCATCAGAAGCCTAGAGTCAATCACATTCACAAATGACAAAATTGTTGGCTGAGGACTGTAACTCTGTGTGACGACTCACCTGTCCATGTAAAATGGTCGCTGACAGTGAATTGAAACAAGGGGGGAATGATCAAGACGCCAGAATTGGAGGACTGTGGTGATTTCAAAGGATTGTAGGAGGAGGTTACAGAGAGAGGGAGGGACAAGGCCATGGAGGGATTTGAACACAAAGATGAGAATTTTAAATTTGAGATGCTGCCGGAACAAGAGAGAATGTAGATCAGCGAGACCAGGGAATGATGGATGAATGGAACTTGGCTTTTTTTTTATTCGTACATGGGCATCACTGGCTAGGCCAGCATTTATTGCCCACCCCTAATTGCCCTTGAGAAGGTGGTGATGAACCGCCGCCTTGAACCACTGCAGTCCTTGCGGAAAGCATACAGAGCTCGCATCTCTACCTTTCCAGCCCTTGCCTTCCTCCTCCCTGTGTAACTGCACGCACTCATCCTGGGTTCTCACCTGTGCCTCTGGTACTCGGGCACAGAGGGAACTGTGCATGCATGCGTGCACTTAAGTGCAGGAGAGCTTCTGCCTGTAGGTCGCAGTCCTGAGACCTGAGTTGCCTTGGACATTGCAGGGGGAAAGGGAGAGATGGACTTAAAAGATGGCACAACATGGCTGCAAAAATTAGTAGTGATGATGCGAGTAATCGTCTGATTGTTTGGCATGCTGCAGGATAACTTTGCTTTTTCTCTTCCTCTTTTTCTCTCTCCCTATCCTCACCCTCTCTCTTTCAGGAAAAGAAGCGAAGGCCTAGCGCCAAGTCTACCCAACAGATTCATCTGGTAACTTGGAAGGGCCAGGCTGGGACAGTCAGACTGTCTGCTCCCACACAGCTCATCTCCTCTCTGCCCATCGCAAACAAAAAAAAACACAAAAAAAAAACTACCCATCGCACCACATGCTGCAACTGGGTCCAGCCAGAGGGGAAACTGCGTTGTTTGAATTTTTACTCTTCCGATAACCACGAATAAATGGGTGTTTTTTAATCCAGCCGCGTGCTTTTAGAAGCACCATTGGCATTCTGTGAAATGAAGACTGAAAGACTTACGATTCTTTAAAAGGAAGTGCCATGGTCTGTCGGCGCTAAAATAGTTAGGGGTTCAAATAAGTAGCGTGACTTTGGGTGACCGCCCTCACTGCCTAGGTCTCGTACATGTAAGCTACAAGCCCGTTGTGATCTCCAGCTTCAGGGCCCTCCCATCTCATTGATTTCCATTTAAAACATTTATGTATAGTGGCACTAAGGTAACTCAAATTCTATTTTTGAGAAGAGTGTAGACGGGATTTTCTACCACAGGATAACGTCTGCTTTTATCGTATGTCTGTGGATGCGACTGATTGTCGCCAAAAATGGGGTGAGCATACTGTTTCTGAATGGGGGAATTAAATAATTGGCTTCACTACTTAACTCCCTAACATTTTTGATTGCATAAATAGGCTGCGGGGCTGTTTCAGGGGTGTGCTTCTGTTTTTTGGGTGTGTTGCTGGCACTGCAAGTGTGCCGAGTCTCTGCGTTCTCTATCATTTTTATTTGAGCTCCTATTTTCTTTTTTTTCCATTTGAAGAGTCTGAGTGTTTTTTCTTTTCATTGCTTCTTAGCGCGAAACTGTTGGCCTGCCAGTATTTTTGCAAGCTTCATTGGTTAATGGTGCTATGAGTTGATTAAAATAAGGAAACGCTTCTATCGTGAGAAAAGTCAGACTTGTTGTACTGTGTAAATCTGACATTGTTGTGAGCGGAAAGTTACATTTTTATTTTCCCCCTTAGGCAGGTTGTGGAGTAATCTAATTCCTACATTCGTGCCTGTCCCCTCGTTAATTTTTTTTAGTGTGCCTGTTTTCTTTTGACCACAGTTTTGTTTGTGGGAGGACTGGATAGATAATTTCTCCTTGACTCTCCATGAACGTTACAAAGGAAAAGATCACCGGTGCAGGAAAACAGAAATATAAACAATTTTCCGATATGAACTTTCCAGATTTAATTCCTGCCCTGTGATGAGTTGGTTGATCTGGGCTGGTTTGTTGGAGTGTGTTGGCAGGACTGGGAGATAGGGGAGTGGAAAGGGAGGAGATGCCAACATTAGTTTTAAGTTCCACTTGTGCCTAGGAATCCTACTCCTGATCACTCCCTGGTGGCCTCTTCTGCAAAGTGCATGTGTGCAGCCTTTGGGTAAACGGTTAGTCTGCAATGCCCTTGAGATCAAATAACCTGTGGCACTTCTTGCCTTGGCTTGCAAGAGAATGGTACCCTGAGCGAGGTACCACTGGTGTGTGCAGAATCCCCATCAAGGTAATGGGAGGTGGAGGTGGGGCTTATCTGCAAGAAGTAGGACTCTGGTTATCCCCAAGTGATGCCTGAGTTGCCATGAGCTGAGGTTGAGACACATTCTCTTGTTCCGTGCTCAATGTCTCCAGGCTCACTGGCATTCTTGGAGAGCCAAGGAGGTTAAGGGAGGGGCGGTGGGAATTAGAAGGACAAATACAATGCCCAAACGATGAATGAGCAGCAAAAAGATAAAGGTTAGTATTTGATCCTTTCTCCTTCAGACGCTGACTCAACCTCTACATTTCCAGCATCTTCTGTTTTTTTATATTTCTGATAAATTTAGGGGTGAAACAGTGAAAATCCCAATTGCACGAAACCTGCAAACTGAAACCAAAACGTACGGTTGTGATTTATTCTCCATTATTCTTTTTTAAAAAAAAAAAATTGTGTCTCCTTTAGCAGGGTACTGTTTATTTTAAACATCCAGACGTTAATGTCTGTTTTAGCTCGAGTCTCTTCTAAGCCATGCATATATTAAAAAAAACAGACCAAGTAAAATTCAGTACATCTTGGAGACGATCTCTCGTGCCCCAGTTCACTGGCCTCGGTGGGGCCTTGGCCCTCTAAAGCACTGAAGGTCGCAATCCAGGTCTCTGGAGTAAATAGGCTGAGAGCACCTGGTGGTGGTACAGCAGTCCTTGTAACACAGCCTTGGTTCGGAGGGGGGTGGGGGGAGGAGGGGAGCCTCTGTTTGAGGTTGACTTTCCCCTTTACCTGTGGCACTTTTAACAGTCCTGCTGATCCTTTTCGTCCCAATTCCTTTTAGTCCTCCATTTATGTTTCATCCAGTTGGGACTTTGCTTTTCCCTCTTCTTTAGGCTCACGAGCAAGGGGCTGCAGTGAAGAGAAAGTCACCCCAGCTGCCAAACCACAGCTGAAAACCCCAACGAAACTAGTTCTTGGTTCTGCGGAATTGTTTTTAATGCACCTCTGTGGCCTGGGCTTGCAGTTGCATTCCCCATTATCAACATGTATGTGGTGAATTACGGGCATCATTCTGTATCTTATTGCTCTGCTGCTGCATCCATGAGAGTGCTCCTTAAGCAAGGGATTGAATCGAAATGACCCTTGCCTAAAGCTCAGTGACACTGCACCACAGTGCAAACGTCCTCCTATGTACTTTATTCAGGTGCAGCAAACCTCTGACATCCCACCCTCGCTTTTACTTGCTATGCTCAGGTTATTTTACAAATCCATTCAGAAATTACAGGAGTCTGGGGTCGCTTTGCATCCGAACTAATTATGATTGAGGCAGCACTATGGTATAGCAGGTGGTTTCTTGGTCAAAGAATTTAATCTCGCATTCTAGACTATCGTAAAAGGCACAGGAAAAGAATTCCCACTGGAGAAGGAGTTATCAAAGGCATTCTACTAGATTAATATTTGAGATTTCAACTGACTGCAGCTGGTAATCTGAAACGAAACATGCCAACTTTTAATTTGTCATCGGTGTAACCAGCTGTACTTCAGGCTTCTTTGTGTCTCTATCCAAACTGCTTACACCCCTTGAGGCAGCATACTACCCATTGCCAGACCAACTCATGTTGCACAAAATGTGGGCTGGAAATTGGATTGCAGCTAACTTGAGTTCTTCTGTTAGGGCCATAACAGGTCAGATTTCAATCTGGCTTTGATTCAAGCCAAGATCGTCATCCTTTCCACTGTTTTTTAAATAAAGTGCTAAGAGCCCACTTTGTCAACCAGTTCCTCTCTGCAACTGGGCACCCACTCTTTCACCCTCTTGTTCAGATACTGGGAGATGTCAGTTGTCTGAAGGATCCTTTCCACAGAAGCTTGGGGATAGAGTCACTGAACTGTCAAGTGCGTGTGCCAGCACTGTGGGCTTCTGTTAGAAAGCATCCAGGCTGAAACCCCTCAGCAATCTTGTGTTGCAACATAATCACAGGGTTAAAGAATGCTTTTTTTTTTAATTTAAATTGAAATAAAACCTCTGGAAGAAATTGCCTTTTTGTCTTGGTCTGTTTTTTTGTTTTTCAAAAAAGGCATCTTGTAATTCATGCATCTGACCTTGTCACCTCCAGACTTGACTATTCGAATTCTTTCCTGGCTGACCTTCCATCCTCTACCCTCTAAATGTCTCATCCAAAACGCTACTGCTCTTTTCCTAATTTGCTATAAGTCTCGTGTGCCCATCACCCCATTTGCTCACTTACCAATGTTGGCTGCTGGTCTGGCAAAATTCACATCCATGTGTTCAGATTGCTCCAGGGCCTTACTCCCTGTCTCTAATATCCTCCTGTGTCACAACTCTCCAAGATGTCTGTACTCCTCCAATTTTGGCCTCTAGTGCATCCTGTTTTCTTTGTTCCACTATTGGTGACTGTGCCTTTAGCTGCCCAGGCCCTAAGGTCTAGAAATCCTTCCCTAAAACTTTCTGCATATTGAACTCCAAGCTCTTGGTCATCTCCCCTAATATGTGTCAAATTTTGTCTAATAACACTCCAGGGATGTTTTGTTAAATAAATGCAAAATTCTGTAGTGTGAGACTTGTGTCATTATGCATGAACCATGCTTTGCATTGAACTGATCTGGAGTGTCTATATCAACTCTTGTCTTGGTAAGAGCTTGGCAGGAGCTACTTTTAAGTTAAAGGATTAGAAGGCAATACACAATGTAGTATGGAACTGGGCAGCCCAGAAGACGGCTTTGTTAAACTTTGAGCCAGAGCTGAGTAACTCATCTCAACCAACAGAGCTGGTGGAATATTAGTTATGCTCAGCCAGGGTTCTAGCTCCTGGTCACTGTCCAGTGTTACCTGTACAGTCCACGTGATCATTGAGTGAAAGCCTGGGTGTTTGATCAACTGAAATGATTAATCCAAATTATATAGGCTCAAATATCAGAGATAAATCAACTTGTTGATTTTATTAATATCAACAGGAAATGCAAGCAAGTTACAAGTCTCGTCGGATATCCATTAGGGGGGGCGGGGGGGGGGGTCTACCAACAATTCAGGAGTGTTCTCAGCACAGTTACTGGAAGTCTATTCATACACCTAGAGGGACAGTCAGATGACATGCTCTGGACCTATCAATTCTGAGATTGTGATCCTTATGTGTAATACACACCAGTAGATGGCAATGTTGCACAACATATATTCTCACTCGAGTTTATGTGGAAAGTAAGACAATTTTGCATAGCTATAAGCATCACCACCCATTAACAGAATGATAGCAGCTGGAACATAGACATGTCTCCAAAGCAGCTATAATTCCCAAAGTTTCCTAAATTGCAAGACCTGACACCTTCATACTTTAGCATCCAACAGAGCCCTAATGATCTAATCTAACCTTTATCACAAGGAATGTGTTACTTTTATAAAGGTATTAATACTGACTTCTAGTGCCCTACTGAGGGAGCGCTGTACTGTCAGCAGCGTCAGCTTTCAAATGTGACATTAGTCTGGGGCTCCATCTTGCCCTCAAGTGTGTGTAAAAAATCTCTCAGCACTATTTTGGAGAAGAGTAAGGGAGTTCTACCCAATGTCTTGGCCAAAATGTATCCCTCAAATCACATCATTAGCCAGATTATCTGGTCATTATCAAATTGCTGTTTGTGGGATCTTGCTGTGTGCAAATTGGCTGCCATGTTTTCTACATTGCAACAGTGACTACATTCCAAAACACTTTTATTGGCTGTAAAGCTCTATAGGATGTCCTGAGGTCATGAAAGTTGCTATAGAAATGCAAGTTCTTTCTGTATTAAGCTGTCTTCCAAAGTATACACCATTCTACAATGGGTATTGACACCAGTTTGTGACCATGCTCATGTGTACTGTCCTTCATATTTGGTTAAAATGTCAAGATAACTACCTAGAAAGAGACAGGAGAGGGAGCAACCCAAAAGATTTGGGGCAAGTGTGGGCAGTCAAACACTTTACTCAAGTGGGCCCTTGATACAAACTGATGAAGCTGCAGGCTGGAAATACACTAGAGTGTGCTCCTGCCTTAGATTTACTCCATAAGGTACAACAGAGCTGCAGTCACCAAACCTCAATGTTGGGAAATTGAGGAAATCTTCAACATACCTTGAAGTGATGTGACAGTGCTTGCTCGGTCCATGCTGCTAACTAATTTTTATACATGTTGAAAGCATTTTTTTTTAGATATATTGAAAGATCAAGGATTAAGGTCCATATTGTGAGATGCCATGAAGATTGAAGAATAAGAGAAAGCCAAGCCTAGGTTTTAGACTTCTTGGAGGAGGACATACTGAAGGAAGCAAGGAATCACATAGTTTGGGTTTGTAGCAAAGAAAGAGTTAAGGAGTCAGCAATTAATTAAGAACATTAAATAGTAGAGTTCCAAAGCTCAATTTTAAATTTCTCATCCTTGTTTTCCAATCCCTCCATGACCTCACCTCTCTCGATCTCTGTGATCTCCTGGGGCATTGTACCACCCCTCCAATTCTGGCCTTTTGCAAATCTCCAATTCCCATCACTCTGCCATTGGTGTCGTGCTTCCAGCTGCCTGGGCCCTAAGCTCTGTAATTCCCTCTCTAAGCCTCTCAATCCTTCTTTAAGGTGCTCCTTAAACCAGACATCTTTGAGCAAGCTTTTGGTCACTGGACCTAATATCACCTTATGTGGCTCGATTGTCAATTTCTGATCGATAACACTTCTTTGAAGATCCTTGGGACATTTTACTACATTTAAAACAATAAAATAAATGCAAGTTTTTTGTCCCAACCACAATTTTGTTACGCAACACTGCTGATTAACTAACTGCAATCTATGCTAAACCTCAAGCTCTACAGTGTTTACACAATTGCGAGAGGGGCCCTGACGAGGTGGGTAGACTGAGCATATGAACCATTAGCCTGCGAGCTGTCTGGGTGTCTTTCCCCAACCGAGGGATCAGTCACTTTACACTCTTGTTTATCTTATGACAGGAATCCACTGATGTTTGGGAAAGCTCTTCACTCTCTCACTTCAAAGCTGTTGCGTTTCGGGACGGTTTACATTTTGCAAAGAAGGCTAGCATGAAATTTGGAAACAAACGATTAGTTTTAATTACTTCAGAGCCACAGGAAGTGAAGAGTCTCTGAGTTCCCAGCATTGTTGAGCTCCCTTGAGGTCTTGGTACTGAAAGATAGTTTATTGGACTCAAAACTGCCACATGATAGGTTAACAGTGGAACAATATTGGCCATTTTGCATTTTGGTTCAAATCAGCAGTTGTCTCGTGTTGCTGAGGGCACACATGGTCAAATGTTTCCCTCTCCTGGACCCCCCCCCCCCCCCCTCTCCACCCTTGCCCAAAAGAAAAGCTGGATTTTGTTTCCAAATGATTCCTGGGATATATGTGGAGAGACTAGAGAAGCTGGCAACGTTCTCCTTACAGCGTAGAAGGTTAAGGGGAGATTTGATAGAGGTGTTCAAAATCATTTATGGTTTTGATAGAGTAAATAAGGACAAACTGTTTCCATTGGCAGAACGGTCAGTAACTAGAAGACACAGATTTAAGATAATCAGCAAAAGAACCAGAGGAGACATTATTCTATTGTAACTATTGTATTGTAACCTGGAATGCACAGCCTGAAAGGGTGATAGAAACAGATTCAATCATAATTTTTGAAAGGGAATTGGATAAATTAAAAGGGAAAAAAAATCTGCAGGGCTATGGGGAAAGAGTAAAGGGGGACGGGGGAATGGCACTAATCGGATAGCTTTACCAAAGAGCTGGGAGGACGGGCCAGATGAGCCCCTTCTGCACCGTAAGAGTCTATGAAATGATTACTGAACATAGTCTAAATATCTGCCAACACTCAAGCAGTTAAACTGGTTTGTATTTCTGAACAATGATCGATCTTTTCAACACACTTGTAGATTTCAACTCAGTGAAGGTATCATTGGCCAGCCAGATACATCTTTGAAAGTTAAATACACATTTATTGATACAGAGCATCAAGCTACACATTTTCTTTAGAGAAAATTGCTGATTATTACCTGAAGAAACTGGAACATTACAAATGGAATGATAGGTTACACAGCTGTGCGCAGTTCTTAAAGAGTGTCTATAGTTATCCACTACATGCTAAGCATAAGCAACAGTCAGGATTTTGTTTCATCAAGCACTGTTTGTGGGGGGTATTAATTAGGATTGTTTTCTCCCCTTTCCTGGTCTCATGGATGTGTTGCTCTGTAGGCACAACCCAGTATCTCATATATCAGTGCTATCTATGGCTGAGTGAGTAGCAGTCTGACCTCTGAGGCAAAATGTTGTGGGTTGAAGCCCCACTCCAGAGACCTGAGCATGTATATCTACGCCAACGCTCCAATACTGAGGAAGTGCTGCACTGTCGGAGGTGTCGTCTTTTGGATTAAAGATCCTATGGCACTATTTTGAAGAAGAATAGAGGAGTTATCCTCCGTGTCCTGGCCAATATTTATCCCTCGACGAACATCTCTAAAACAAATTATCTAGACATTATCCACGTTGCTTGTTTGTGGGATCTTGTTGTGCACAAATTGTCTGCCGCGTTTCCCACATTACAACACTGACTACACTTCAAAAGTACTTCAATATCTGTAATGCACTTTGGAACATGCTGAGGTTATGAAAGGTGCTATAGAAATGCAGTTCTTTCACCTAAGCGGTCATTGTCTAGTTATGAATTTAGACAGAGGGATGTTCGGGTGACACAGTAGGGCTTATTCCTGTCTTCTCATATTGGTATATATGTACTTTCCGGCAGTGCTATCAATCAGAGGTAATCCAGAGGGACATCAGCCATATTTTTCCCTTCCTGACCTTCAATCATAAGAAAATAAAAAATAGGAGCAGGCGTAGGCCATATAACCGCTCAAATCTGCTCTGTCATTTAATAAGATCTGTCCTAAATGGCCAATTCTTTATCCTGAGACTGTAACCCTTAGTTCTAGTTTCCCCAGCCAGGGAAACAGCCTATCAGCATCTACCCTGCCAAGCCCTTTAAGAATTTTATATTTCAATGAGATTACCTCTGATTCTTCCAAACTCTAGAGAATCTGGAGAATCTCTTCTCCAGCACTATATTTCATCCCAGGAATCATAGTGTAGTAGGGTTTTTTAATAAACATGGAATCTAACTAAAGTCACGCATAGCTTCCTGATACAAACTGCCCCCCAGTTCAAAAAACAATGGCTTTTTAAAATATGTCTTGTTATATCGTCAGTATATTGTAAAGTACTTTATAACCAAAGTCCTACAAACAATGAATGACCAGTCGTATTGGCTGAGGCAGGAATGTTGGCCAGGATGCGGGAACAACTCCCTTCTCTCTGAATCGTGGAATCACTTTTACGTCCACCATGCAAGTAGGCAGGGTCTCAGTTGTAGAGTCATGTGTGTGAAAGACAGCATCTCTGCCAGTGCAGCACTCCCTCAGTACAGCACTGGAGTGTCAGCCAGGACCCTTTGCTTGAGTCAATGGCAGAGTTTGAAACCACAACCTTCTGACTCAGAGAAGTGAGATAGCTACTAACTGAACTAACATGACACCTTAACGGGACTGTGTTAATCCTTTTATTGCCCAATTTTAGAGCCTTCCATTAGAGATGGACAAGTTATAAGTCTTTTAATTTTACGATTAAATCTGAGTCAATAGATATAAGTATGGATATGCAGTAATGTGCTCTAGCCTCTGAGGCAAAAGGTCATAGGTTCAAGGCCATTCTAGGACTGGGGTATTTAATCTAGACTGACACTTCAGTGCAGTATCAAAGTACCACTGCAGGAAGTGCTGTCTTTCAGAAGCAGTGTTAAAATCAAATAATTATGAAGACAGGTTGCACAATGAGACGTGTTTGCCTCTGGGGATAGAAGATTAAAGAGTGATCTCATCGAGGTGTTTAAGATAATTAAAATGGTATATAGAGGAACTATGTCTTCTGGTGTGGGAGCCAGAACGAGGTGGCATAATTTTAAAATTAGAGCTAGCTTGTTCAGGAGATGATGTTAAGAAGCACTTCTTCACACAAAGGGTAGTTGGAAATCTGGAACCATCTCCTCCAGAAAGACTGGGATCAATTGGAATTTTCAAAACAGATTTTTAGGGTATTAACAGTTATGGAACAAAGGCAAGTAGGAGACAGATCAGCTAAGATATAAATGAGTGGGAGAACAGGCTCAAGGCTCTGAATGGCCTCACCTAATTCTTATGCTCCAAGATCCCATTACCCGTTCAAGTGGATATAAAGTAACATGGCACATATTGAAAGAAGAGCAGGGGGAGCTCTCTTGGTGTCCAAGCCAATGTTCATTCCTCAACCAATACCGCCAAAAAGATAATATAACTGGTCAGTCATCTTATTTCTGCTTGTGACGTATACCTTAATTACCATGTATTCCTACAGGAACATCAATGACTAGACTTAAATATTTGATTGACTGTGAAGTGTTTTGAGACATCCTGAGCTCACCAAGGTGCTGTATAAAAATTTGCAGGGCCAAGGGGAAAAGGCAGGGGAGTGAGACTAGGTGAGTTGCTCTTGCAGAGAGCTGGCACAGATACGATGGGCCAAATGTGTGGTAATCATTATACGATTCTATGATATAAAGGCAAGTTCTTTCTGTGTTTGATAGGTCATCGGGGTTTAATCATAGACACTGTGGCGAGTAGCCTCCCTGGAGAGTTACATTCAGTAATGTTCCAGTATGGCTTGCTGTTGAATTGGAATGGGGATTTTAATGCAAATGATTGGTCAGATGGTCTCCGCTAGCAACTGGAACTTTCATTCCGGGGGTAGCTCTGCCTCTGAAACCGTCACAACATATCGTTGACGTATCTCGCAGTGGTTGCCCTCGTGCCCCTTCAGCCTGCACCGCATATCTTGGATAACCAGCCTAAGCCTGGCATTGAAAGTTTTCTGCAGGCATTTGTATATCATGGGCACCGCGCAGGTGCTCAAGTAGGCAAGCAGTTCGCATGCCCCTCTCAGGAAGTGAAGCAGGTTGGCAAACCGTGTGTCGTCCCTTGCCCTAGTGACAAAGTGGGCAGTGCTCACCAAAAGGGTCAAGTAGTAGGGCAACCAGAGGGTAAACTGCACCAAGACCGTGACCAGGAGAAGCCGCTGGACAGAAGGGTCAAGCCTTGAGGATTCTGCAAGCTGAAATGTGCGGCCTTTGCAGGGGCAGAGAATTAGCCGGAAGGCGTAGCTTACTCCAGCGGTGGGGACCACGAGTCCAGTGAAGAACATGATGGCATCACCCAGCTCCTTGGTCTGAAGCTTTGAACAGTCGTTGACTTCCTCAGAAATCTTGCTGCAGACGTAAAAGAGGAGGGAGGAGAAGCTAGCCAGGGCGGCCCCACCCCATACAAAACTGCAGACGTGCTTCGTGTTGTAAACACTTGACATATAGGTGTGAGGCAAAGCTTGCTCAATGAAGCAGTCCAGGCTGAGCAAAGTGGCGGAGTAGATGCTCACCAAGGCTGCCATGTTGAACAAGATGAAGGAGGCCATGCAGAGCTCCCGGCCAAAAGTCCACACTGGCCACAGGAGGTGATCAGGACCCAGAAGCTGCAGAAAAGCCACTATGTTAAGGATCAAGCCAGCCAAAGCCATATTGGTGAAGTAGACATCTGGCATGTTGATGGACAACTTATGGCGAAAGTTGACGACAAGAACCAAAATGTTGAAGGTAAGGCCTAGGGGGAAACAGACAACGAGGTAGGCCATCGAGGCAACAGACAGGATCAGGCTGACATTATGGCAAAAGCCATCTCTGCAGAGTGTACTGTTGGGTCCAAAGTCCCCTTGAATGCAGCTCCACATTGCGATGAGTTTCTAGGCCAACAGAGGCTGGAATGGTCAGCAAGGCAAGATTCGGGACTTCATGAGGAGATATTTATATTGTTGAAGGATGTGTCAGGAGTAGAGTGGAAATCAGTTGCCATCTTTTTCTGCATGTCTGTAAGTAAGATTAAAAAAGACATGTTAGAACTATAACTTGCTCATCTTATTATTTTGTCATCCAATATCAAGCTACTGCTCCTAGGAGATGTTAAAGAGGTCCAAAGGTACACAAGCCCTTGATTATTCCTTCTCCGTAACACAGCTTCTCACCTCTATAGCAGACCTCTTTCTGATGGCCTGAATGAGATTATTAACTACAAAATATTACAACCTAACGGCACAGAAAGAGCCCATTCAGCCCAACAGGTCTATGCCAGTGTTTGTGTTTCATATGAGCTTCCTCCCACTCTTCTACATCTAACCCCATCACTACATCCTTCTATTCCTTTCTACCTCATGTGTTTAACTAGCTTCCCCTTAAACTCATCTATGCTAGTCACCTCAACTACTCCATGTGGTAGCAAGCGCCACATTTGAACCACTCTGGGTAAAAAAGTTTCTCCTAATTGAATTTTTGGAGTTATTAGTGACTATATTATATTTATTGCCCCTAGTTCCCCGCAAGGGGAAACATCTCTATGTCTGCTCTACATTTATATATATATTATATTAATCTATATTAATGACTTGGATGCAGGGATAGAAAGTACTATAGCCAAATTTGCAGATGACACTAAAATAGGAGGGATAGTAAGTTGCAATAAAGAAATAAGAAATTTACAAATGGATATGGATAGGTTAGGTGAATGGGCCAAAATTTGGCAGATGGAGTTTAACGTGGATAAGTGTGAGGTTATCCATTTTGGTCAGAAGAATAGAAAGGCAAATTATTATCTAAATGGAGAGAAACTTCAGAATGCTTCAGTGCAGAGGGATCTGGGTGCATGAATCGTAGAAAACTAGTATGCAGGTGCAGCAGGTAATAAAGAAGGCAAATGGAATTTTGGCATTTATTGCTAAAGGAATAGAGTATAAAAGTAGGGAAGTGTTGCTGCAACTGTACAAGGCATTAGTGGGACCGCATTTGGAGTATTGCGTACAGTTTTGGTCCCCTTACTTGAGGAGGGATGTAGTTGCATTGGAGGCAGTTCAGAGGAGGTTCACTAGATTGATTCCAGAGATGAGGGGTTTGTCTTATGAAGAGAGATTGAGCATTTTAGTTCTTTACTGTCTAGAGTTTAGAAGAATGAGAGGAGATCTAATTGAGGTATATAAGATGATTAAAGGGATTGACAAAGTAGACATAGAGAGGATGTTTCCTCTGGTGGGGCAATCTAGAATGAGAGGTAATAGTTTTAGGATAAGGGGTAGCAGATTTAAAACAGAGATGAGGAGAAATTACTTCTCTCAAAGGGTCCTGAATCTGTGGAATTCACTACCCCAGAGTGCAGTGGGTGCCAGGACATTGAGTAAATTTAAGGAGGAGATCGACAGATTTTTAAATAGTAATGGGTTGAAGGGTTATGGGGAAAGGGCAGGAAAGTGGAGTTGAGGCTGAGATGAGATCAGCCATGATCGTATTGAATGGCGGAGCAGGCTCGAGGGGCTGAATTGCCTACTCCTGCTCTTAGTTCTTATGCTCTATCAACCCCCTTCAGAATCTCAAAGACCTTTAATAGGTCTTCTCTTTTCTAGAGAAAAGGGCCGCAGCCTGTTCAATCTTTCTTAATAGTTATAGCCTCTTAGTTCTGGTATCATCCTTGTAAATCTCATTTGCACCTTATCTCATGCCTCTGTAACTAGCCAATTATAGTAGGATAGTCAAAAGTGGCTTCAACAGAGCACTGGCAAACTAATCCATTGACAACAAGGAGGTGCCATTACCAGCTCCTCTAGAAATGTTTGAAAAAGTGGATCTTCACAAAGATATTTTCAATATCATTTTCTTCTTCTCCCCCTTACTCCTGAAGCCCAGATTCTTTAGGGGCTTAGAAAGTTAAATTATGAGGACGGATTGCATTAACTTGGCTTCTATTCAATTAGGGGTGATCTAATCAAGGTGTTTAAAATGATAAAAGAATTTAATAAGGTAGATATGGAGAAAGTATTTCCCCTGGTGGGGTATCCAGAACAAGGGGCTATAAGCTTAAGACTAGAGCCAGGCCATTCAGGGGTGATGTCAGGAAGCTCTTTGTACAAAGGGGGATAAAAATCTGGAACTCTCCCAAAATCTGTGGATGCTGGGGGTTTAATTGAAGCTTTTTTGTTGGGTAAGGGGTATCGAGGGATATGGAGCTAAGGCAGGAAAGTGGAGTTGAGGTGCCGATCAACTGTGATTTTGGATGAATCCTTCTAACATTTTAATCAAATTGCCCACAATCCCTTATCCTCAAGGGAACACAAGAGGTTTGTGTGACCTAGTCTCATAATTTAACCCTTTTAGCGCTGGTATCATTCTGGTGAATCTGCACTGGATGACTTCCGGGGCCAATATACCCTTCCTGAGGGGCGGTGCCCAAAGCTCAACACAGAGCTCAGGGGATTAAATGGGGTAGAGTCTAGGACAAGGTAGATTTTACAGGGTGTGTAGAGGCAGGAGGCTCCAGAGCTCCTAGATTGTCTGTTTTTAATACTGGGCTGAAGTGGCCCAACAATGAGTTTTAATGCAATGTACACCATTAACTTGAACTGTTTGTAAAGCATCACTTCACAAAACGGGCTGACCTCAGTCGGTATGGATGCATGACTCTCTTCCTCCTCACTGGTGTGAATCCCAGGTTGTTTGCCACATCCCAAAACAAGTTGGTCGTATTCCTGGAGGTTTCATC
Source organism: Heterodontus francisci (assembly GCF_036365525.1). NCBI lineage: Eukaryota > Metazoa > Chordata > Chondrichthyes > Heterodontiformes > Heterodontidae > Heterodontus > Heterodontus francisci. The sequence continues at coordinate 33,333,479 of NC_090411.1, read as the reverse complement.
ACATAACCTCCCACTGCCCCGCCCCCACTCTCCCACCATTGGCCGACCCAACACGCCCATCCTCGTGGCGCCCCTCCATCCCATGGCCAATCGGAAAGCGAATGGACTCGTCATGACTCAATTGAATGATTCTTGACTGTTGGTCAAATAGTCCTTTGTTTCTCCCGACCTCGTGTAATTTTATAACTGGAGTATTGGCAACACAAGTGTTCATCGTCACAAATTTAAAAACAAGAAATGCTGGAAATACTCAGCAGGTCTGGCAGCATCTGTGGAGAGAGAAACAGAGTTAACATTTCAGATCAGTGACCCTTCATCAGAACTGACAAATATTAGAAATGTAACAGGTTTTAAGCAAATAAAGCAGGGGTGGGGCAAGAGATAACCAAGTGAGAACAAGGGGAACCGTGTCACGGTTCTGGGAGGGAGGGGAAGGGGTGAGGGTAGATGTTCGGGAAATGGGCCGGACACAGTTGAGGGCCCTGTCAACCACAGTGGGGGGGGGAATCCTCAGTTGAGGAAAAAGGAAGACATATCATAAGTGCTGTCATGGAAGGTTGCATCCAATGGAATGGAGAATGGAATGGAGACAGGGTGTGAAGTGTAGACAAGGTAGCTGTGGGAGTCGGTGGGCTTATAATGAATATTAGTAGACAGCCTATCCCCAGAGATGGAGATAGAGAAGTCGAGGAAGGAAAGGGAAGTGTCGGAGATGGACCATGTAAAGGTGAGAGATGGGTCACAATTGGAAGCAAAGTTGATAAGGTTTTACAGTTCGGGGCGGGAGCAGGAAACGGCACCGATACAGTCATCAATGTGCCGGAAAGAGAGTTGGGGGAGGGGGCCTGAGTAGGACTGGAACAAGGAATGTTCGACATATCCCACAAAAAGACAGGCATAACTAGGACCCATGCGGGTACCCATAGCAACGCCTTTTACTTGAAGGAAGTGAGTGGAGTTGAAGGAGAAGTTGTTCAATGTGAGAACAAGTTCAGCCAGGCGGAGGAGGGTGGTGGTGGATGGGGACTGGTTAGGCCTCTGTTCAAGGACGAAGCGGAGAGCCCTCAAACCATCCTGGTGGTTGATGACGGTGTAGATGATATTAAATGATGGTGTGCCCATATCTCCTGAACATACAAATCCAGAGGGAAAACTATGACGCACATCACAGCAATGTACTGTGAGTGTTATGGACATAAGTAAGATACACAATTCCGTGGCATCTCTTGAGACTAATGTATTCTAAGGGGAACTATTTTATCATTATTGCAATTGGTGTCATCTTTTCCTGTTTTTTTTAACAGTCGCACATCAAGCACTTTGAAAATAAATATTAAATTGGGAGATTACAACATCACTATCAGCAACTGTAACCCTTTCACACCCGCAATGCAGGTTCCTTGACACTGGGACTGACACCTGTCACTCAGGACTGCACGTCACAGACCTACCTCTCACTGACCATCACCTGCTCAGTCACTGCTGTTCCTTGACCTTCCCTCAGCTTAATGTGTCAGGATAAAACCCTCTCTAACTCTCAAATGTCTCTATTGTTACTTCAGTATAACCCCTTCCCCCCAACACCATGGGATAGTCATGATGTCAGTACACTAGCCCTTGTGCGTGGAACAGCGTGCATTTGAGTTTATTGTCAGCCAACGGAGTGAAGACAGATTAATGGACATCAACCTGGAGCTCAGCTGTGATGCCCCTCATGGCCAAATGGCCCATTGACACTCACTGCCAAGGATCATACATTGCTAATAGCCACTTGAGACCTAGGGAACTGTATCCAGGTGAGGAGTCAGTACCAACAGGAGAGGAGGAATGGAAATTGGAGAAAAAGAAATTTGCATCCACTTGATCTAAATATTTGCTTAAATGAGGATGTGGAGTGTGCGTTGCTCATCTTGTGAATTGTCAGGAGTTGTTTCATAATTCTATGGTAACAGGCACATTTTGTGATCTCCAGTACTGTTAGTTTCACAGGAACTTCTCTGAAAAGCACAAGACAACAATCGACGTGTGGATAACTATACGGACATAGGAACAAAAGGAGGCCATTTGGCCCCTCAAGCCTGCTCTGCCCATTCATTGTGATCATGGCTGATCTGTGACCTCTGACCTAACTCCAATTTGTCCTCATAGTGGGGCCTCTTATGGTCTCAAGGGACTAGATTGGCAAAAGGAGGAGTTGTGAACCCTCCCACCCCTGGGGCGAGTTTGCAGGAAGTCAGGTATCTAAGGCAAAAACCAAGAAGTTTCTGTGGAGGGGGAGGGAAGTGAAAGAGAGATAGCAGGGCAGATGCTGATTTATATTTATATTCCTAGTTATTGTTAAATTATATATTCTATATTTTCAAAAAAACATGCTTGAAGTTTCAACACCAATTTAATCGCACCACCTCTTACTCTAACTCAATCAGATAGAATTACATGGGGAGTCTAGAGCACAAAAACAGGCCATTTGGTCCACCTGGTCTATGTTGTGGAACCACCTTAAGAGGCTGTGAGTGAAAGTCACTGGAGGAAGTGATGTCGCATCACACATGACCAGAGAGTTGTGGGTGTAGCCCGACAGAGTGAGATGTGTGTTGGTGTGACTCCTGCAGTAGCTGTGTATATATCTGTTCTAGTTTAATTTATAATAAAAACTCACGTATTCTCTGTATATTACTTGGAGTCCTGTGAGTCTTACAATAGGTCACATACCAAAGTAACAAGTAATATTACAGTCTATGCCAGGGTGTATACTCTACATGATCCTCCTCCCATTTTAATTGCTGCTTCTAATCCTGGTCCACGAACCCCCCCCTCCCCACCCCCCCACCCCCCCCCCCCCCCCCCCCCACATGTCCCTTTATTCTTTTCTCCCTCAGGTATGCATCGAGTCTCCTCTTAATTGCTTCAACGGTCCCATCTTCAACCACTCCAGCTTCTCACCACTTCTCTGTGCAAAGAAATTCCACCTTAATTATTTATTTGTTCTATTGACAGTTATTTTATATTCATGGCACCATGCCCAGGACTCACCAACAAGTTCTTTTTAATTCATTCGTGGGATGTGGGCATCATTGGCAAGGCTGGCATTTTATTGCCCATCCCTCATTGGGAGGGTCTATTTCTTGACCAAGAGGCTCTCAGAACAGTTTTCACTGAATAAAAGACAACATGATCCTGCTGACCAACATCTGGCAGTGCCTCAATTTTAAAATTCTCATCCTTGTGCTCAAATCCCCCCCCATGGCCTCACCCCCTCCCTGTCTCTGTAAACTCCTCCAGCCCCACAACTCTCCGAGATCTCTGCGCTCCTCCAATTCTGGCCTTTTCACCATCCCCAGTTTTCATCGCTACTCCATTGGTGGCTGCACCTTCAGCTGCCTAGACTCTAAGCTCTGGAATTTCTTCCCTAAACCTCTCCACTTCTCTCTCCTCCCTTAAGGCGTTCCTTAAAACCTACCTCTTTGACCAAGCTTTTGGTCACCTGTCCTAATATCCCCTTATGTGGCTCAGTGTCAGACTTTGCCTCCTTCGACAGTACCTTCCAAACCTGCGACCTTTACCACCTAGAAGGAAAAGGGCAGCAGACACATGGGAACACCACCACCTGCAGGTTCCCCTCTAAGTCACACACCATCCCGTTCCTTCACTGTAGCTGGGTCTAAATCCTAGAACTCCCTTCCTAACACCGCTGAGGATGTACCGACACCACATGGACTGTAACAGTTCCAGAAGGCGGCTCACACCACCTTCTCAAGGGCAATTAGGGATGGGCAATAAATGCTGGACCTTGCCAGTGATGCCCACGTCCCATGGAAGAATAAAAAAAAACCTGTGAAATTACTTGGGGATGTTTTACTCTGTCATAGGCACTATCTAAATGCAAGTTGCTGTTGTATCTAACCCATGCATACCAGCTCTGAGAGAGTTTGATGAGACCCTGAATCCAATCTGTTTGATATCTGATCTAAGAGCGCCTGAAATTGACAATGAACAGCTAAAAGCTCACCTGGTATGATGAGCACAAAATAAAACTTGGCTAAATAACTTGTACCGAGCGCTATAATCTGCTGACTGGGAATGGATTCCAGGGGAACGTTATTCTCACTTCACACAAGATACTTTTTTTTCTTTTCTCAATCATGTTGGCAAAAGCAGAGCCACTGGAGCCAGAAGAACAAAAGAATGAATCGACTACTTACATAACTGCCTTGTAAAATGGATCAATTGCAAGAGAACAGTTACTGCTTTTTTTTTTGCTTGTTGGCACAGGAGATGTTGTTCCAAACCCTTGACTCTTTTAATGGTACATTTTGGATTTCTACTCACATCCTCAATCAGTGAAGGCCTCCGAGTTACCCGCCCATTCACATGCTCCCAGACAAAGGAAACTTGCTGTATTTTGATCCTGTTCCAGCAGCACCTCGACCCAATCGCCTCAGTAAATGTGAAACCAGACCACAAACTGTGTTCCAAGACCAATAAATAGAGGCTTCCTCACACAAGTTTCAGGAAGACCCATTTCACGATGTAATCAACACCAGTCAAGGCCCTGCTTTGTAATTTTTTTAATTCTTTTTCAGGAAGAATAAGAATATCTGTGTTTATTAAAGTGAGAGGTATCAATGCTGAGAAATGCAACCTATTTGAATATGATGCAACCAATGTCAGATTTGAACGGGATCCCATAATTTAACTGGGACACTAGATGATGATAGACTTGTAACAATGCAACGTTCTACACATCCACAGGTATCTGTCACTTTCTGAAATAACCACCCCTGTACATCCATTGAACTGCCTCTAAATCTCATTCTCCTCCAGTACTTCAAATCTCTGAGACTCGTCCCCTCCCTCAGTTTTCTGGGCATCACCCAACACTCACTCCTTATTTCTCTTCCCTTCCTAGACTTGCTGGTGTCCGTAGCTGTTCATTCACCAAGCAGTTGATGTACAAACAAAAATACTACTGCTATTGAGCCATGAGCTGTGCCCTCGCACTGACACCAGCAGTGGAGGAGTATTGAGTTCCATGAGTATTTCATTTCAGTCTGCATCTATCCCCATAACCTGCAGATTGTGATAGATAACACAGTTCGACACCAATCAGGACAAAGCAGCCCACTTGATTGGCACCCCATCCACCATCTTCAACATTCACTTCCTCCACTACCGACGCACAGTGGCAGCAGTGTGTACCATCCACAAGATGCACTGCAGCAACTCACCAAGGCTCCTTCAACAGCACCTTCCAAACTCGCAACCCCTACCATCTAGAAAGACAAGGAAAGCAGGCACATGGGAACATGACCAACTGCCAGTTCCCCTCCACCATCCTGACTTGGAAATATATCACTGTTCCTTCACTGTCGCTGGGTCAAAATCCTGGAACTCCCTTCCTAACAGCACTGTGGGTGTACCTACACCTCATGGACTGCAGCAGTTTAAGAAGGCAGCTCACCACCATCTTCTCAAGGAACAATTAGGGTTGGGCAACAAATACTGGCCTCGCCAGTGATGCCCATACTCCAAGAATGAATAAAGGCTGCTAACTTGTACAATATGAGGCGCACAGTTAAAAGGAGCACTGTTAACTTACAGGGAGAAAACTCAGTAGTAATAAGACAGGAATTTAAAAACAAGCATGCTGTATGTTACAGTGGCTCCTGAACATTGCAGATTCTGTTCTTGCAGTTGTATGATGCTGTGTAAGAAGGATAAATCATGCCCTTAATGGTGTCAGTCAGTTCTTGTTCAATGTAAACTGTATGTGCTCCACAGCATAGGGACTGAGAGCTGAGAGCAAGGCAGGCCATGCGTGTGATGGAAGAATTGTATTTGATACTTACGATGTATTTTGTGCACGAGTCTTGGCTGCTCTATATACAGCTTCTGTATCACATGGGGAGAATAATACATGGTGCACACTCCAGCTGTGCTTTTATGTGCCTACTGCCTTTTTCTCCATAATTAACCTGTGCTGTACCTGTCTTGGGAATGTTCAGTATTGACAATGATTGATGAAAGCATTGAAATTGTTCTGCTGCCTATAAATAGTGTCTTTCACCTTGACGAGCCAGTTAAAAATAAAATGATTTTTTTGTCCACTGGGACTGAGGCTTGAGCTAACTGAAACTAGTCATTTTGTTGTCACACTGCAAGCAACCAACATTCAGTTTTCTGTTCTCATTGTGCTTTGCAGAGAATCCTCAGATTTAATTTTTGAGATTTAATTGTTCCTTCCTCATCCACAGACAAATAAATGCAGCTGTTTGATCGATGCCCAGCCACACTCCCAGTGCAGCCATACGCAAATTGGTCACAATGAATTAGCATCTGAACGAATGACAGTGATCGATGTGACACGCCACGATCTCTCACATCTACAGCCTGCAATCAGCGGCAAGAAGAGTGAAGAGGCTGGGACCGAGCTGCAACACAGATGCACAAAACTGGGGTGTGCATCACCATTCGTCAACAGACATTGCAAACAGTGGTAGGAACATCCCGGGAAAATACACAATCAACATAGACATGGGAGTGAGCTACAGGGACTAACAGACATGGAAGTGAGGTACTTTTGAGCCTGAGGGGCAGGACCAGCAGAGATTTAACTGCCACCTCTGTCCTCATCTGGCCATGGATGAGGAGAAAGAAATCAAAATAAAGGTGCAAAAGAATAAAATAGAGAACAATTCTCCCTGCCTTGAATGATACAAATTCACAACAAAATTCCAATGAATTATTATTTTTGGATTCTGCAACCTAAAGATTAATTTTCTAGACACAGGAATTTCACTCCGGTCAGCAATAATCGAGTCAGATGAGGGAGTTAATGTTAGCCGCAGATGAGTGGCTGACACTCTGCAGCCTCACTAACCAGGCCCTGCCTTCCAGGAAGTGATGTGAATTTGTGAAGTAAGGACATTTGATTTTCCAGAAGCATTGTGTACATAGTCTGTCAATGTGCGGATATCCAGTAATTCATCGCGGGAAGTCCTAGGAAGAGATAGAACACCCATTGCTCAGGAATGTAGTTGGAATTCATTATCAAAAAACAAGAATTCCAGGCACAAACATTGACAACTGTTTTTGAAGCTTCTATATGTGTGTTTTCTCCCCCCCCCCCCCCACCCCCACACACTCTCTCCTTTTATTTGTAGAAAGGTTAACAAAACCAATTTTGCTTTCCTTGGAATTGAGAAGATTTTGAGGTAGGTGAGAAAATTGAGGTTTTCAAAGACTTCGAGGGCGATCCCTGCAACTCATCCAGGTAAATTCTTCAACAGAGTGAAGGATCGAAGTCCCAGCGAACACAAGTTATGAACTGAGGAGTTGGGAGTGATAAGTAAAGATCTTTCTAACTGGAAGGGTAACAGAGTCTTTGAAGGGTGTTTCTGGGGAGAGTGCTGAGGTAGATACGAAAAGGGTAGTTGTGTTTCATGCAGAGGGAGAAGGGTTTGAGCGATAGGGTGAAGAGACAGATAGGGTAAACTTTGAGAAAAGGAAGGGCTCCTTTGACGTAATAACCTTTTCCTGTTCCTAAAAACTGTTGTGCTTCCTCTGTATTTGATGCTTCATTCTATTGAGGACCATTTCCCCAGCCCCCTTTCTCCCCTGTGCTCAGTCAGGGTGGGGATAGCTCAGGTCCCCAGCTTTTAGGTATCTACCAGTAGACCAAGCAGATGTACTTTAGTGGTAGTCTCTAATTACCTCAGTCCACAACTGACTTCAGATGACCAATCGGAGACCGCCGGTCTTCCTGGCATGGGGCTCACCACAACAAGCAAAGTCTTTACCGAGGGAGTTTTTGGGAAAGAGGTAATTTTATAATTGTTTTTAGGGGTCCTTGTATCTGAAAGACCCCAATGACGGCAGTAAAAGACAATTCAACATGCTGCAACAGCTAATCCCTCTAACTTTCAAAGTTCAATGTAAGGTGTCAGCTGGGGCTCAGTGTGTAACACTCTTGCCTCTGAGTCATAAATTTGTGGGTTCAAGTAGGGAGTTGGGACACAAAAATCTAGGCTGACGCTCCCAGTACTGAGGGAGTGCTGCACTGTAGGAGGTGCTGCCTTTCTGAGGAGCTGCTAAACTGAGGCCCTGTCTGGCCTCTCAGGTGGATGTAAATGATCCCATGGCCACTCTTTTGAAGAAGAGCAGGGGAGTTCTCCCCAACGTCCTCACCAATATTTATCCCTCAACCAACATCATTACAAAAACAGAATATCGGACCATTATTTCATCGTTATTTGTGGGAGCTTGCTGTGCACAAATTGGCTTCTGCGTTTCCTACAACAGTGGCTACAAAAGTTTTAAAGAACTTTGAGACATCCTGCGGTTGTGAAAGGCGCTATAGAAATGCAAGTCTTTCTTTCAACACACAGTTTTCAGTCAGGGATGAAGGCATGGGATGAGCAAATGGAATAAACTGTTAGATGTACCTGACTCACTAAGGATTAAGGGTTGGCTCCTGACTCACTGACTTCCTATAATTTGGCATTTGAATAATTTAAACCTCTGCCCTCTAGGACTGCTCAATTTGCTAAAGGATTAGTAAAAATCTAATTTGTTCACAGACTGATCCTGTGCATCTGAGCATTTCACACATGGAAGCTGTTCTGACAGCAGCAACAATGAGGCAGGTTCCTCCCCGGTGTTCCTCAAAGCTGGTGAGAGAAAAACTTTCTGCCTTCTCACTCTGACCCGTGCATGAGGCTCCCCTCCCAAAAGAAGCCCGGGCGCCCAATCATTGTGTCCAAACCCAGTGGCTGAGGGTTATCCAGCTATTCTACTGTGTGGGGCATCGCAGCCCTGCCCTCGCCCCGCAGAGAGTTTTGTTTTAAAACAGGTTCCGAATTCACAACAGTTAGCATCAGACAGGTGGAAATTCATTTCCGTTTCGACAAGTAACACGGGGTGTAAAATACAAAATAATAATTTATTGTGATTATTAATATTATTTCCATGCAATTTTAATGTCAATATATAGCAAAAGAGAGGCAAAAAAAACTCGGTGCACCGTACCTTTTATTTTCTCAGTCCCTCCGCAGTGTTCATCTGTGGAATCAAAAGCCTGTGATAAACTCCCAGCTGTTTTGTGCATGTCTTTTTTTAAATGAAGTTCTGTTTTTCACATTGGCCGTTTGCTCAGGAGGAAGGAGAGCTTTGGCATGTTCTTGAGATCCTGACATAGATTCCCAGCCCAGGAGCCGGTGGCCTTGCTTCCAAAGCCATTCAGCAGCTACTGACTGTTGTTTGCCACCCTCCCCTCTCCCCTTCAGAGGGTTCCTGCGTCCCACCCCCCCCTCAACTCCCCCCCCCCCTCCCCCCGGCTACAAAGGCCTATCTGACAGCAGAGGCGTATTTACCTAAGGAGGCTGCAGGAGGTGACAGCACAGTTCCTGCAGCAGGCTGATCCTGTGACATCTGCAGTCCTGATCTTTTTGGCACAGGCAGCTTAAACTGGGAATGAGTAAATGATCTCTCTGCTTCACTGACGAGCTGGTTACAGCTAACCCCTTAGTGACAAACACAGATATTACTGGCGAGTGCCAACTAGCTGCTTGACACCAATGTAATGTATCTAAGATGAATTAACAATTTTGCAGCTTACACCTAATGCCAGGCTTTTTTTTCCCTCGTACACTCAGAGAATCATAGAGCATAATGAAGTTCCATTCGGCCACTGTGCCTGTGCTAGCTCTTTGAAAGAGCTATCCAATTAGTCTCACTCCCACCTGCTCCTTCCCCAAGGCACTGCAAATGTTTTCATTCTCCAGTATTTCTCCAATTCCCCTTTGAAAGTCGCTACTGAACCTGCTTCCACCGCCCTTTCAGGCAGCGCGTTCCAGATCACAACAACTCACTGTGTAATGCATTGTCTCTTCATTTCCCTACCTGGTTCTTTTGCCAGTTATCTTAAATCTGGGTCCTCTGCAACACTCCTGTCAATGGAAACAGTCTCTCTTCATTTACTGTAACAAAACCCTTCCTGATTTTGATCCTGATTTTAACAAATCTCCCTGTATACTTTCCCTGCTCAAAGGAAAATTATTAAGAATCATGCAGTTCCATCTCTTACTATTCCAAAGGCACAGACTCTTGCCAGGGCAGTGGAAGGGGGTTTGTTACAGTGCCAAAGATATCGACTGCCCTTGGGAGCAATGCCCATGTGCCCAGTCTTCATGCCTGGAGCAAGAGAGAGTAGTGGCTCGTTATTTGACCTTGGTGTGCATCACAGCTGCACCCGGTCCCTGTCCTCACTGAACAACAACAAAAAACCTGTACTTGTGTAGCAACATAATTGTTTTAATATCTCAGTATTTTTTCTCTTGGGTTTGCTCACAGAGTCCTGGAGATTACTCTGTAAAACTATGGAAGTATTCGATAGAGTACTAGGGGGACACCATAGCCATCAATATAAGACAGTCACTAATAAATCAAATAGGGAATTCAGCAGAAACTTCTTTACCCAGAGAGTGGTGAGACTGTGGAACTTGTTACTACAGGGAATGGTTGAGGTGAATAGTATCGATGGATTTAAAGGGAAGCTGGATAAACACATGAGGGAGAAAGGAATAGAAGGATATGGTGATAGGGTGAGATGAAGAGGTGGTGGGAGGGGGTTCAAGTGGAGCATAAACACCAGCATGGAGCAGTTGGGCCGAATGGCCTGTTTCTGGGCTATAGGCCTGATGTGATTCCTTTTTGATAATTGCTCCAGAAATTCCTCTTCCTCCAGTTTTGTTTCCTCTTAATTCCTTTTTCCTTCCTGTTTGCTCGGCTTGCATCCTTCCCCTGATCTTAAACTTCACCCACACTGCATTTTATCAATCTTCCTCTCCCTTCCCCCCCCCCCCCAGTCGCTACACTCTGAGTAAAGAAGTTTCTCCTTAATTCTCCCATCCCCTCCTACCCTCCTTTAATCTTTTCCCCTCCTTCCTCTGCTCCCCTCCCCTCCCATCCTTCGTCCCTTCCTTCCCCTCTCCTTTCCTCCCTATTCCTCCTCTTCTTGCCTTCCCTCCCCTCCTATTCTTCCTCCCTTGATTCCCTCTCCCCTCCATTCCCCTGCCCTTCTGTCCCTCTCTAGTCTCTCATTCCTGTCTTGTTTTATTTCAGGTAATGAGCAGCTCTGGTTTCTTGTGTTAGTATTGTCACAGTGCTGCTCAGTGCTCAGTAACATATTAACTCACAACGTCCTCGATAAATCAGCTCTGCAGTCTCCACCCCAGGGCCTCTCAGGGCAGCTGTGGTCACAGAAAGGCGAAGGCCCACAGAATCACAGCAGGAAGAGTCAAAACAAAGTTAGAACAGACAGAAGCAGCAGGAGGTGTCAGCTGAGTGATGCAAACAAGTATCATGGTGTCAGTTTTCACTGTGGTAAGTAAAATAGAAATAATGCAGGTTTTAAAGTTGGTGGGGGGGGGGAGGAGGTTCTGAGCTGGTATTCGACCAGGAGAAACCTCTGCGGTGGGGAAACTATCAGACAAACACTGCATCTGACTCCAGCTCACACCCGCCACTCAGGATCCTTGACACTGGGATGACACCTGTCACTCAGGACTGCACATCACAGACCTGCCTCTCACTGACCATCACCTGCTCAGTCACTGCTGTTCCTTGACCTTCCCTCAGCTTAATGTGTCAGGATAAAACCCTCTCTAACTCTCAAATGTCTCTATTGTTACTTCAGTATAACCCCTTCCCCTTCCCCCCAACACCATGGGACAGTCATGATGTCAGCACACTAGCCCTTGTGCGTGGAACAGCGTGCATTTGAGTTTATTGTCAGCCAACAGAGTGAAGACAGATTATTGGACATCAACCTGGAGTTCAGCTGTGATGCCCCTCATGGCCAAATGGCCGATTAACACTCACTGCCAAGGATCATACATTGCTAATAGCCACTTGAGACCTAGGGAACTGTATTCAGTACCAACAGGAGAGGAGGAACGGAAATTGGAGAAAAAGAAATTTGCATCCACTTGATCTAAATATTTGCTCAAATGAGGATGTGGAGTGTGGGTTGCTCATCTTGTGAATTGTCAGGAGTTGCTTCACAATTCTATGGTAACAGGCACATTGTGTGATCTCCAGTACTGTTAGTTTCACAGGAACTTCTCTGAAGAGCAAAAATATCAAAGCACATTCAAACAAATAGCTACGTGTCTGAACACTGGGGAGAGGCAGATAAACAACCATCATTAGCAAGTGAAGAAAGCTGGGTTATCAGGAACGGCAGAAATCCCAGCGAAGCTTTCCGCTGGCCATGTTCTGTGTCTCTCTGTCTGCCTCTCTCTCCCTGTGTCTGTCTGCCTCTCTCCCTGTCGCTATCGGCCTCTCCCCGTCACTGTCTGTCTCGTTCACTGTCTCTATCTGCCTCTCTCCCTGTGTCTGTCTGCCTCTCTCTCCCTGTGTCTGTCTGCCTCTCTCCCTGTCGCTATCGGCCTCTCCCCGTCACTGTCTGTCTCGTTCACTGTCTCTATCTGCCTCTCTCCCTGTGTCTGTCTGCCTCACTCTCCCTGTTGCTGTCTGCCTCTCTCCCTGTCTCTCTCTGTCTGTCTCTCTCCCTGTCTCTGTCTGCCTCTCTTACTGTTTCTGTCTGCCTGTCTCTCCCTGTGTCTGTCTGTCTCTTTCCCTGACTCTGTCTGCCACTCTCACTGTCTCTGTCTCCTCTCACTGTCTCTGTCTGTCTCTTTCCCTGTCTCTGTCTGCCTCTCTCCCTGTCTCTCTCTGTCTGTCTCTCTCCCTGTCTCTGTCTGCCTCTCTCACTGTTTTTATTTGCCTCTCTCACTGCATCTTTCTCTGTCTTTGTGTCTGCATCTTTTCTATATGTCTATCTGCATTTCTCTCTGTTACCTCACCATCATTTCTTGGTGTCCTGGTCAATATTTATCCCTCAACCAACAGCACTAAAAATCAGATTATCCGGTCATTATTACTTTGCTGTTTGTGGGATCTTGCTGTGCGCATGTTGGCTGCCGCGTTTCCTACAATACAGCAGCTACACTTCAAAAGTACTTCATTGGCTGTAAAGCACTTTGAGTTGCCCAGTGGTCGTGAAAGACGCCGTAGAAATGCAAGTCTTTCATTCAGATTTTTTCCCAAATTCTACATCTTTAAAACTAATAATGCCAAGAGTTCAAAGAATAATCCTCTGATCTTTCTCCTGGGTGTTGCTCGTAGCAGTGCCGTTGGGAATAATCTTTGATTTCTGGAGACTCCAGGGTAATCCTGGAGGGTTGGCAACCCAATCTATACCCGAGGAAGCTGGAGAACCTGCTATTACCAAATGGATCAGACGAGGTTCCCAAAACACCAATTGATCAGTCACAGCCTAGATTTTCTATTATAATAAAGATCGTAAAATCTAGGCTGACAGCCTGAATAAAATAACAGGAGGAGGAAGAGAGGGGGGAAATTGCGCAGAAGCAAAGACGCTAAGCAGATTTATTTTTTAAAGAAAGGCTCCAAGTTTTTTTTTTGGTTTAGAAAGTGGACCAGTAAAGGTGATTATGGAGGCTGTCAACATACTGAGGAACACAGGAATGGGAGGAGGCCATTCAGCCCCTCAAGCCTGTTCCACCATTACCTGAGATCATGACTGACCTGTATCCTAACTCCATCAACCCACCTTGACTTCATATCCCTTAATACCTTTGTCTAGCAAAAATCTATTGATCTCAGATTTGAATAATGATTAATAGAACTTCATCTACTGTTCCTTGTGGGAGAGAATTCTACACTTCTACCACCCTTTGCTTGAAGAAATGTTTCCTAAATTCTCTCCTGAATGGCTAGGCTCTGATCTGAAGGTTATGTTCCCCTGTCCTAGACTCGCTCCCCCAGCGGAAAATGTTTCTGTCTACTCTATCAATTCCTTTCAAAACTCTAAAAACCTCAATTAAATCACCCCTGAACTTTCGATATTCGAGGGAATGCAATCCCAGTTTAACTAATCACTTCTCATAATCAAACCCTTCAGGTCCTGGTAACATTTGAGTCATAGAGTGATACAGCACTGAAACAGGCCCTTCGGCCCACCAAGTCTGTGCCGACCATCAACCACCCATTTATGTTAATCCTACATTAATTCCATATTCCCTACCACATCCCCACCTTCCCTCAATTCTCCTACCACCTACCTACACTAGGGGCAATTTACAATGGCCAATTTACCTATCAACCTGCAAGTCTTTGGCTGTGGGAGGAAACCAGAGCACCCGGGGAAAACCCACACAGTCACAGGGAGAACTTGCAAACTCCACACAGGCAGTACCCAGAACCAAACCCAGGGTTGTTGGAGCTGTGAGGCTGCGGTGCTCACCACTGCGCCACTGTGCAGCATTCTGGTGGATCTATGCTGCACCCAGGCTAACTGAAGCCTGAGAGCATTGTGTGCTGTTATAAGAAAGAGGAGCCAGAGTGGCCATTTGGCCCCTCAAGCTTGCTCCGCCATTCAATAAGATCTTCTACCTCAATCCACTTCCCACCCTGTACTCTGATGCTTCCTTCCCGTAGTGTCCAAAAATATATCGGTTTCAGCCTTGACTATGCTCAACGACTGAGCATCCACAACCCTCTAGGATAGAGAATTCCAAAGATTCACAACCCTTTGAGTGAAGAAATTTCTCCTCATCTCAGTCCTAACTGCCAACCCCTTATCCTGAGATAATAACTCCTAGTTCTACACTCTCCATCCAGGGAAAACAGCCTCTTAGCATCTACGTTGTCAAGCCCTCTAAGAATCTTATACATTTCAATGAGATCACCTCTCATTTATCTAAACTCCAGAGAATATAGGCCCATTCTACTCAATCTCTCCTCATAGGGAAACTCTCTCATTCCAGGAATCAATCCCTCTGATGTGTATAATGGAGGTGTCATGTTGGGGTAATGTAGGTGGGTCTGTCCCTTGTATCTAAACCATTCTATGCCCAATGCTAACACTTTCAACTGACCTTTCCCAGTGCACTAATAAATTCATTGATGGAAATAGCTGCTCACAAACAGAGAGCTCTCACCTCATGGCTTCAGTGAGTTGATCTGGTGAGCAGCCAGGCTGTAGTTTTAATGTTCAGTCTGGGCTGATGTTCCAAGAGTGGGGACAACAGCTGGAGTTGCTACATCTTGTCGATGACCGATGAAAGTCACTCCCACTCTTGATAATCACCCAGCAACTCTGGCTGAAAAGTGGCTGGGTGCTCATACCATGGGGGAGAAAAGGACCCAGGCGTGAGCTTGGCACCCACTTCTTAGAGGGGTAATCTGTCGGCACTCTCTGAAGAATGGCCACGTACCTAGAAAGAAGAAACCAAGAAAGCCTTGTATTTCTCTCACGTCCCAAAGCACTTCACGCCCAATGAAGTACTTTTTGAAGTGTAGTTACTGTTCTAATGTAGGAAACGTGGTAGCCAATTTGCACACAGCAAGATCCCACAAACAGCAATGGAATAAATGACCAAATAATCTATTCTAGGTGTTGGTTGAGGGATGATTGTCACCCAGGAGACCAGGGAGAACTCCCCTGTTCTTCTTCGAAATAGTGATTGTGGAAGCTTTTACATCCACCTGAGAGGCAGAAGTTTTAACGTCTCACCTGAAAGAAGGCACCTCCAACAGTGCAGCACTCCCTCAGTACAGCACTGGGCGTGTCAGCCTAGTTACTGTGCTCAGGTCTCTGGAGTGGGGCTTGAACTCACAACCCTCTGATAGGCAGGAGTGCTACCTACCGATATTTTAGACAAGATATCAGGAGGGCAGAAGGGTCTTGTAGAACCACATCCCCAAGGCAATAAGTCAAAATTGGTGAAAGATCAATGTCCTAAAAGGAAAGCTAAAAGAAATGAAAGAGTGGGTAGGACACTGTTGGATTTTGACCCTTGCTTTTCAGTTAGTTGATGGTTGTAGAAACATCCTGCTATTAGCTGTTATCTGCAGGTCAGTACATGGCCACTATCTGAGGTGCCTCATTTATCAGCAAGTGCAAGATAATCGGGGAGAAAGTCCGCAAGCACAGCCGGATATCAGCAGTATATCAGGAAGGTCTCTGACAGACAACGGAGAGAGAGAGAGAGAGAGAAAGCGAGTGAAAAGGAGAAGGGAACAGAGGAAAATGGATATTATGGGTCATGATACCAGGAGGCGGAAGAAAGTGTTCGCGACGGTAAGCAGCACACATGTAACAATGAAATGATTTAAACCTTTGCTGTAGTGCACGTGTACATAATAGTTTGAGCTGAAGAAGATTTGGGACGAGATAACAGCTGATGTCCAATCCCGCAGGATAACAGGGCCTCCGATACTAGTGTCCTGTGCAAGAAGACAACCGAAACTGGCCGAGGGAAGGAAGTCTAATCGCTCCGCCCCTCACCCTGTTCCATGTTCCAAGCTTGTAATCCGACAAAACCCAGCTGTAATCAAGCTCCGTGATATTCACCCTAGGGCTGGATTCGCACACGCTTCCACTCAGCTCCGTAACACTGACCTTAGCTACATCAAGGCCCAGATAGCTCAAGGTCACCCAGCCTCGCTGAACTTACCTGGATGCACACCAGTACTTGCCTCGTTACTGTCACACTGATAGGCACGTAATGTTCAGGCACCTAGATAACTGCAGTCTCCTGTTTGTACTTACACAAGGCAATAATATTTAAATAGATTACAAACATACACTCTGTAAGGATCAGATTTCCTGATAACTGCAGGTGAATTGAAATTCCAGGCCTTCGAGGATCATAGTTCTAATCCCCAACATGCACGAAGGCCTCTTAAAGGGAGCCTAGATCTATGACAACATGTCCCAGAGATGGGAAAGAACAGCAGCAGTGTATGTAAATAAACTCTAAGTGACCCTTCAGTAGCCTCCAGCCTCCAATCTCTTGCTCTCCATTATAACTTCTCTTGTTTCTATTTTATCAATACTAACCTAGCCATGGCTCCTCTGACCTTTCCTCTCTTGTTCCACCCAAACTCCAGACACCCACTTCCTACACGTACTTCCTCCTCCCTGTATCTTCACCACAACTCCTCTCCCCATCTCCTACTCCAACCCATTCTGCTCCGAGCTCAGAGCTGTGTCCTTGAATACAAGAGATTAAGGGATGATCTGATCAAAGTGTTTAAAATGGGTTTTTTTATTCATTCCTGGGATGTGGGCATCGCTGGCAAGGCCAGCATTTATCGCCCATCCCTAATTGCCCTTGAGAAGGTGGTGGTGAGCTGCCTTCTTGAACCGCTGCAGTCCTTGGGGTGTAGATACACCCACAGCGCTGTTAGGAATAAAAACAAGAAATGCTGGAACCACTCAGCAGGTCTGGCAGCATCTGTGGAAAGAGAAGCAGAGTTAACGTTTCGGGTCAGTGACCCTTCTTCGGAACTAGTGCTGTTAGGAATGGAGTTCCAAGATTTTGCCACAGCAAAAGTGAAGGAACAGCAATATATTTTCAAGTCAGGATGGTGTGTGACTTGGAGGGGAACTTGCAGGTGGTGGTGTTCCCATGCATCTGCTGCCCTTGTCTTTCTAGGTGGTAGCGGTTGCAAGTTTGGAAGGTGCTGTCGAAGGAGCCTTGGTGAGTAGCTGCAGTGCATGTTGTAGATGGTACACACTACTGCCACTGTGCATCGGTAGTGGAGGAAGTGAATGTTGAAGGTGGTGGATGGGATGTCGATCAAGCGACTGCTTTGTCGAGCTTCTTGAGTGTTGTTGGAGCTGCACCCGTCCAGGCAAGTGGAGAGTATTCCATCACACTCCTGACTTGTGCCTTGTAGATGGTGGACAGGCATTGGGGAGACAGGAGATGAGTTACTCGCCGCAGAATTCCTAGCCTCTGACCTGCTCTTGTAGCCGTAGTATTTATGTGGCCGGTCCTGTTACATTTCTGTTGATGGTGGGGGATTCATCGATGGTCATGCCATTGAATGTCAAGGCAAGAAGGTTAGATTCTCTCTTGTTGGAGACCGTGATTGCTTGGCATTTGTGTGACATGAATGCCATTTGCCACTTATCAGCCCAAGACTGAATATTGCCCAGGTCTTGCTGCATGAGGGCACAGACTGCTTCAGTACCTGAGGAGTTGCGATTGGTACTGGACATTGTGCAATCATCAGTGAACATCCCGGCTTCTGACCTTATGTTGGAGAGAAGGTCATTGACGAAGAAGCTGAAGATAGTTGGGCCTAGGATACTAACTTGAGGAACTCCTGCAGTGATGTTCTGGGGCTGAGATGATTGGTCTCCAACAACCACAACCATCTTCCTTTGAGCTAGGTATGGCTCCAACCAGCGGAGAGTTTTCTCCCCGATGCCCATTGACTCCAGTTTTGCTCAGGCTCCTGAGAGTCATTGAGTTATACAGCACAGAAACAGGCCCTGCGGCCCATCGTGTCCATGCTGGTCATCAAGCACCTATCTATTCTAATCCCATTTTCCAGCACTTGTCCCGTAGCCTTGTATGCTATGGCGTTTCAAGTGCTCATCTTAATACTTCTTAAATGTTGTGAGGGTTCCTGCCTCTACCATCCATTCAGGCAGTGTGTTCCAGATTCCAACCACCCTCTGGGTGAAATTTTTTTCCCTCAAATCCCCTCTAAACCTCCTGCCCTTTACCTTAAATTTATGCCCCCTGGTTATTGACACCTCCGCTAAGGAAAAAATGTTTCTTCCTATCTACCCTATCTATTTGTATACCTCAATCAGGTCCCGCCTCAGCCTTCTCTGCTCTAAGGAAAACAACCCTAGCCTATCCAGTCTCTCTTCATAGCTGAAATGCTCCAGCCCAGGCAACATCCTGGTGAATCTCCTCTGCACCCTCTCCAGTGCAATCACATCCTTCCTATAGTGTGGTGCCCAGAACTGTACACAGAACCCCAGCTGTGGCCTCACTAGCATTTTATACAGCTCCATCATAACCTCCCTGCTCTTATATTCTATGCCTCAGCTAATAAAGGCAAGTATCCCATATGCTTTCCTAACCACCTTATCTACCTGTGCTGCTGCCTTCAGTGATCTATGGACAAGTACACCAAGGTCCCTCTGACCCTCTGTACTTCCTAGGGTCACACCATCCATTGTATATTCTCTTGCCTTGTTAGTCCTCCCAAAATGCATCACCTCACACTTCTCAGGATTAAATTCCATTTGCCCATCTTACCAGCCCATCTATATTGTCCTGTAATCTAAGGCTTTCCTCCTCACTATTTACGACACCACCGTGTCATCTGTGAACTTACTGATCATACCTCCTATATTCATGTCTAAATCATTAATGTACACTACAAACAGCAAGGGTCCCAGCACCGATCCCTGTGGTACACCATTGGTCACTCGCAAAAACAGCCCTCGACCATTACCCTCTGTCTCCTGCCACTAAGCCAATATTGGATACAATTTGCCAAATTGCCCTGGATCCCATGGGCTCTTACCTTCTTGACCAATCTCCTTCATGTAGACTACGTCAACAGCTTTACCCTCATCTACACATCTAGTCACCTCCTCGGAAAATTCAATCAAATTTATTAGACACGATCTGCCCCTGACAAAGCCGTGCTGACTATCCTTGATTAATCTCTGCCTCTCCAAGTGGAGATTAATCCTGTCCCTCAGTAATTTTTCCAATAGTTTCCCTACCACTGATGTTAGACTCACTGGCCTGTAATCACCTGGTTTATCCCTGCTACCCTTCTTGAATAATGGTACCTTGATGCCAAACTCAGTCAAATGCTGCCTTGATGTCAAGGGCAGTCACTCTCACCTCACCTCTGAAATTCAGCTCTTTTGTCCATGTTTGGACCAAGGCTGTAATGAGATCTGGAGCCAGTTGGAACCCAAACTGAGCATCAGTGAGCAGGTTATTACTGAGCAAGTGCTGCTTGACAGCATTGTTGATGACCCCATCCATCACGTTACCAATAATTGAGAGTAGAATGTTAAAAGGATGTGAGATGCAGAAAAGGAGAAATTATTTCCTCTGGCGGGGAAATCAAGAATGAGGGGACATTCAGGGCTGATGTCAGGAAGCACTTCTTCACACAAAGGGGAGTGGAAATCTGGAACTCTCTCCCCCAAAAAGCAGTGGATGTTGGGGGTCAATTGGATCTTTCAAGGCTGAGATTGATAGATTAGAGGGAGTGAGGACGTGGAGGGATTTGAAAACAAGGATTAAAATGTTAAAACTGAGATGTTGGTGAATCGGGAGCCCGTATAGGTCAGCGAGCCCAGTGTATGATGGGTGAACAGTGGAACAGGCTGAAGACACTGCATTGTCTGCTCCTGTTCCTATGTGGAAATCACAGAATCACAGAATAATACAGTGCAGAAGAGGCCCTTCGGCCCATCGAGTCTGCACCGATGCATCAAAACACCTGACCTGTCTACCTAATCCCATTTGCCAGCACTTGGCCCGTAGCCTTGAATGTTATGACGTGCCAAGTGCTCATCCAGGTACTTTTTAAAGGATGTGAGGCAACCCGCTTCTACCACCCTCCCAGGCAGGGCATTCCAGACCGTCACCACCCTCTGGGTAAAAAAGTTCTTCCTCAAATCCCCCTTAAACCTCCCGCCCCTCACCTTAAACTTGTGGCCCCTCGTAACTGACCCGTCAACTAAGGGGAACAGCTGCTCCCTATGCACCCTGTCCATGCCCCTCACCTCCCTCTTCCTTCCACAATCCACAGGCCTATAAAGCCCAGGCTCAAACTTGCCGACCCCCACTTTGTGATCTGTCTTCTCCTCTCTCCTACAGTTTTCAGTCTTGGTCTTTCTGTCTGGACTCTCCATTAAAAAAAGGGAAATGAGTTGAGTTCAGCGTTTGACAGGAGGCCTGGAGGCTGCAAGGTTGGGCAGCAGGCTGAGGGCAATTAGGGATGGGCAATAAATGCTGGCCTAGCCAGTGATGCCCACATCCCACGAATGAATAAAAAAAAGGTTTGCAGAAGTTATTTAGCCTAATCAGGTTCCTAGCCTGACAGTAGTATGGATACATTTAAGGGGAAGCTGGATAAACACATGTTGGAGAAAGGAACAGGAGGATATGCTGATTGAGTGAGACAAAGTAGGGTGAGAGGAGGCTCATGTGGAGCATAAACACTAGCACGGACCAGATGGACTGAATGGCCTGTTTCTTTGCTACAGACCCGATGGAATTCCACGTAAGTAAAGAGAATGGAGACGAGAAATCCAGAAAATTACTTGGAGTTGAATCGCAAGAGTAGGGCAAGGGGTTAAAGGGATAAAAGATAAACTTAGGTGTGATCTGACAAAGTTCTTCTTCAGACAGAGAGTGATCAAATGCCTGGAGTAGCGAGTAGTGAAGATGAAAACCTGCGAATCATTTAAGGAACAATTTGATTCAGCAATAGGGAGGAGTGGAGCGTTGTCCTGGGTGATAGACTAAAATGGATCACTTTTCCTCATCTGACCGAACAAAATTAACTGCAAGAAATTGCATTTATATAGCCCCTTTCACATCCTCAGGATGTCCCAAAGTGCTTTACAGTCAATGAATTGTCGGAGTGACGCCCACTGATTTTCAGAATTACCCAGTGACCCACACAGATAAAGAAGTGCCGATACCGAGCTCGAGTCTATGCTGTGTGAGCTGCTGTCAGACAGTGGAGCGTCTGTAATGTTACAGCTACTCTCAGCACTTTTGGTCTGGTTAAAAGAACAAAAAGCAGTTGTCCTGTCCCTGCGCCTGATTACCTTTCAGTGACTCCTGTCAGAAAGTGCCTGCGTATGTGCGCGCTCAGGTGTGTGTATGTGTGGGTGTGCACGTGTGTCAACATGGTGAGGACAGAATCAGGCTTGGTTGTGACACACCCCATCATGGGTTCCCAGATGATAAAGGGGCATTTGGCTGAGGTGCTGGAGGGCAATGGTGAGGCCCCATGGAACTGTAACTAGTAATAGTCAGCAGCATCAGCGGACGGGGAAGATGGCGCGGGGGGGTGTGCAGGCAAACAGGAAAATTGGAAACAAAATAAAAGAAGTCCCAGTTCGGGCACCAAGTGTGCTGCAGTAAGAGCACAGAAGACAGGTCGTCCCCTTGACTTACGTTTGGTGTTTCCCTTCTTCTTTCACAGATAAAGAGCGTTGGTCCAAAGCTGCTTCCCTTCCTGAACGCTTTCTGCATCTACTTTGTGCTGTGGCTGCCCGTCTCTCACCCATCCTGGTTTGGTGCATTGATTAAGTGTCTGCCCGTTCTGTGCCTGGGCTTTTTTGTGCTGGCACACAGTATTGGCCTGGGGGTGTTTCACTCGTACTCCAGAAAAATCCTCATCGGCCTTCTCTTCTCGGCCCTCGGTGATGTTTTCCTCACTTGGGGAGATCAAGGATTCTTCATCTATGGTAAGGCTTCGACATTTAACGTCTTATAAGCTCGGCCTTGGGTGACAGGAAGAGAAGGGGGATTTCAGAAGAGAAGGGGCTGGGGGAGTCTTTAGACCTGCTGGGGAGCCTTTTACAGTCACAAAGCGACCTTAGGGCTTGTCATGAAAAATACAAGAAGGGAAAGAACTATTTCAGTGGTGGAATTCGTTCAGGACAAAGTCTGCAAGGATGCAAAACAAGAAATTATCTTTTTTATGCTATCATATCTCAGTATTTATCATCCACAGATAGAGCACTATATCAGGAGGAGCTGATTGGCAGTCAGGAGTATGCACTCAGGCCTATCCTTCCCTTCACAGTCCTGGGCTGCCCTGTTTTAGACTGCATTTATCTAGCACCTTTAACTTTCCAATATCCTTCACAGGAGTGTAATCAGACAAAAATTTGACACCGAGCCACATAAGATATTAGCACAGCTGACCAAAGCGTAGTCAAGGAAGCAGTTTTTAAGTAGCCTGGTAAAGGAGGAGGGAGAGAGAGGAGGAGAGGTTTAGGGAGGGAATTCCAGAGCCCAGGGCTAAGGTAGCTGAAGGCACTGCCGTCAATGGTGGAGTGATGGAAATCAGAGGATGCGGAAGAGACCAGAATTAGAGGAGCACAGGGATCTCGGAGGGTCATAAGGCTGGAAGAGGTTGCAGAGATGAGAAGGTGCAAGGTTACGGAGTAATTTGAACACTAGGATGTGCGTTAGAAATTTGAGGCGATCAGGTTTTTTGTGGAAGGGCTGCAAAGCTTGTGGATTCTGATGTCCTTTCATTTGTTCATTCCAACTTTCACGGAGCTCTGATCTGAGATTTGGTTCATGCACCAGTATCACTGCACCCTCCCACCCCGTTATCTCAGTACACTTGTCCTTTGCTTCCTCACTGCCACCTCTGCGATCAGACTTTGGATCATTGATTTAAAGTGACTCACCTTCTAGCTAGCTCTGTATCTGTGTGGCAGAGAGATGCAGAGTTCAAGATGTGACACCCTCGAGTTTACAAAGTATCCGAGGTTCATTTTCCTGTTAGCTGAGCTTTGCTCAGTGTGTCACATTTCTGTGGTGTTTTTAACACAATCACTTTAACCAGTACACCACCTAACGTGTACGCAAGTCAGAGCCCCCGAGTTCCCTACTTTCACTGAAAAAATACTGGACGACCCAGTTTAAAATTTGGAAGTATTTTTCCATTTGATTACATTAGTTCCAGTTATTCTTGTGTGTAATGATGTGGAGATTAAATATTAATGATTAAAGTTTTCAGCCAGTTTTAAATATTAGGAGAGTGGAGAACTGTCAGCATGATCCCATCCATTTCCCTGGCCCTTACCCAGTTCCAAACTCTGTACTCATTAAAACTGGTAAATTTAGTTTAGGGACAGGTCTGCACCACTGACCCCCCCACCCTCCGGTGTGTGTGTGTGTGTTTCTGCGTGTGTGTGAGAGAAGGGAGAGGTTAAACAGTACAGCAAACATTATCATGCTTTGAAGTGCAATTAGTGATTTGCTAAAGAACTCTCTCCTGTGCCCATATAGCTGAAGGTGAATTTCACTCACTAGCACCACCCTGTGGACAGCAACTTAATACCAGCTGTAACATTAAATGTGAAGCCCCCCATGGCCAAATTGCCTGTTTCACTGGCAGGATTCTATGACAAGTTTGCTGTGGCTCAGGGGGTAGCATGCTCACCTCTCAGTGAGAAATTTTAAGTCCCACTCCAGCAACTTGCATATAAGATCCAGACCAACACTCTCAGGGCAGGACTGAGGGGGTGCTGCATTGTCGGAGGTACTGTCTTTTGGGTAAGTTGTTAAACAGAGACCCTGACTGTCCTCTCAGGTGGATGTGAGGGATCCTGTGGCTGCTATTTTGCAGACGAGCGGGGGAATCCTCCCTGCTGTCCGCACCTCAATATTTATCCCTCAGTCTGTCATGATTGTATGTGTGGGCTTGTGTATTAGAGAATATATGATACTTGGAAGGGAAGCTGAAAGTAGCTTTGTGCTTTGGGGAAAAACCTAGCCTGGGGGTTGTTGTCAAATAGCCTTTGTAGCCAAAGTGAGAGCAGTAAGCAAGAACTCTACAGAAATTTTTAATAAAACACTTGTTAAATCTTTGTTAAAATTACAGCTGTGATTTCAAGTGTGATTCATTTCAACCTGAGATGTGACACTGCGGAACATCACAAAAATCAGATTATCTGGTGGTTATCACATTGCTGTTTGTTGGATCTTACTGTATGCAAATTGGCTTCTATATTTCTTGTATTATAAAAGTGACTAAAAGTTTCAAAAAGTACTTCATTGCTATAAAACACTTTGGGACATTCTGAGGTTGTGAAAGGCGCTATGTAAATGAAAGTTCTTTCTTTAACGACGGCATCATAAAAGTATTAGTCACTAAACTGAAAATGAACTGCTCCTCTGACATCCTTTAATTAACAGGAAAGGCCAACACGTGCATGTGTGTGAAATGAGTGAACAACACCCAGTCCATAGGAACTGGCTCCATTGCTTACTTCCCCTTGGCTCAGGTAACAGGGTGATGTTAAGACAGGAAGATCCCGACATTGGTTCCTGGTCTGTGCTGGGTTAGCAGTACAGGACACTGCACCGCTTCCAGACTGGGGAAAGGAGGGAGAGGAAAAAAACTTCCCCATCCTGGTCTCCACTGTGACCCCACACTCACTGGGAAAGGCACTTGAATAGTGGATGAGGACAGGCTGCGATGCCTCCCACAGTGGCACATCCTACCAACCTTTGCTACCAACAACAACAACTTACATTTATATAGTGCCTTTAATGTAGTAAAATGTCCCCAGTGTGCTTCACAGGAGCGGAAATCAGACAAAAATTGACACCAAGCCACATAAAAAGGCATTAGGACAAGTGACCAAAAGCTTGGTCAGAGAGGTATGTTTTAAGGAGCAACTTAAAGGAGGAGAGAGAGGCGGAGAGCTTTAGGGAGAGAATTCCAGAGCTTAGGGCCCAGGCAACCGAAGGCACGGCCACCAATGATGGAGTGATAAAAACTGGGGATGCATAAGAGGCCAAAATTGGAGGAGTGTGGAGATCTGAGAGTGTTGTGGGGGTGGAGGAGGTTACAGAGAGGGTCTTGAGAACAAGGATAAAAATGTTAAAATCGAGGTGTTGCCGGACAGGAGGAAGTGCAGAAGTGGGGGGTTTTTTTTGACTTAAAGAGTTGTACCTTTTGCTTTTCAGGCATGTTGATGTTCGGAATCACTCACGTTCTGTACACTTGGGCGTTTGGGCTGCGTCCTTTCAGACTCTGGATGGCTTTATCTCTACTGGTGCTCGGAACGGCCTTCTACGCTGCAGTCTACTCATACCTGCGGGGGCCCATGGTCTACGCCATGGCAGGGTATGTCTTGGTGCTGGGGACAATGAGCTGGCGTGCTATGGCACGGGCAAGTTGCTCCAACTATGACTGGTCCTGGGGCCGCGGCTGCACGGTGGCAGGAGCTGTGGTCTTTATAGTTTCTGATTTCATCCTGGCCATCGACAGGTTCTGTTTCCCTGTGCCCCATGCCCGCGCCTTTGTCATGTCCACCTACTACATGGCACAGATGCTCATCTGCCTGTCCATCATCGATCACAGTGACCGGGACAGGCTCTGGAAGAGAAGTTAAAGGCACAGGGCTATCAGCAACTGAACGAAGGGACTAAAAGCTGGAGCTTGCTGCTGTTGCAAATGTAACATGAATGGGCGCAAGCAATTAACAATGTTTAATATGAATTAAACTTGCGTGTGCACTCATTCCTTCCTTCATGTCCTGGGTGTTGCTGTCTATCACTGTGATTTCTTGGGCAGACAATTATTAGCTGGGATCATGGACTCGACTTTTCACTAGTTTTATCAGCGAGATGTGGCTGAAATTGGTCAAACCAGCAGAAAAGATGATGGATTTCTGGCGCAGGTTACATCCAGCGTAAATCGAGCTTCCACGATCCTTGGCGCAGGGCTAAAAAATGATTCCTCTGGAAACTGGCTCCGCCCTGGCAAGCGGCTCTGCCCAAAACAGGCCCACGCCACCCCCCCCCCCCCCCACCCCCAGGTCAAATTAATTACCTCGGCTCGTTTCCAGCGATGTCACCCATTTGCTGGCCTTCCTGAAATGAATGAATAGGCACATTTTAAAAGTTTTTACAAATTAAAAAAATTTAACATACTAGCAAACTGACGAACGTCCACTAGTGAAACTAGTAAATGGTTCAGTGGAGTCTGTTTAAGTCATTTTCAGTGAGTTGAAATCAGGTTGCTTGGGCGAGGGGCCGGGGGCGAGGGGCCGGGGACGAGGGGCCGGGGACGAGGGGCCGGGGGCGAGGGGCCGGGGACGAGGGGCCGGGGGCCGGTCACACTTAGTGAAAATGATTTTTTTAATGAAACCCATTTTCAGTTGCATTAATAAAACTGCACCAAGTTACCCCTCAAAATGCTGCCCGATTGTGCTGGTTCATCGAGAGATTTTATCTTTGTGATTCTGAAAATGAGATTAGGTGGAAACTCAAACTTGTTTCGGAAAAACAACGGCACTTCAAGTGCTTTTTGCATCCAGAATCCCCATTGTCCCCAAAGGACAAACTCTATCCCCAGGAGCTTGATATCAAACCACAGGATCATCAGTGAAATGAAGAATGATCAGAAACTGATGATAGGAAGGAATATTTTACATTTCTAAAGCACCTTTCACAACATTCTGAAGTGTTTTGCAGCCAATGAAGTACTTTTGAAGTGTAGTCACTGTTGTAAGAAACATAGTGAATTTTCACAGAGCAAGCTCCCACAAACAGCAATGACCAGATAATCTGTTTTAGTGATGTTGGTTGAGGGGTAAATATTGGTCCAAGGACACTGTGGTGAACACACTGCTTTTCTTCAAATAGTGGTCATGGAATCTTTTATATCCACCTGAGGGGGTAGATGGTGCCTTGGTTTTATAATCGCATCTGAGATGATGACACCTCTAACAGTGCAGCATCTCCTACTCCCTCAGTACTGCCCCTCCGACAGTGCAGCACTCCCTCACTACTGCCCCTCTAACAGTGCAGCACTCCCTCACTACTGCCCCTCTGACAATGCAGCGCTCGCTCAGTACTGACCCTCCGACAGTGCAGCGCTCCCGCAGTATTGACCCTCCGACAGTGCAGCTCTCCCTCCGACAGTGCAGCTCTCCCTCAGAACTGACCCTCTGACAGTGCAGCGATCCCTCAGTACTGACCCTCCAACTGTGCAGCACTCCCTCAGTACTGACCCTCCAACTGTGCAGCACTCCCTCAGTACTGCTTTGCGAGTGTCTGCTCAAGTCTCTGGACTGTGAATCGAACCCACAACCTTCTGATTCAGAGGTGAGAGTGCTGCCCACTTTTTTTTTATTATTCATTCATGGGATGTGGGCGTCGCTGGCTAGGCCAGCATTTATTGCCCATCCCTAATTGCCCTTGTACTGAGTGGCCATTACAGAGGGCATTTTAAGAGTCAGCCACATTGCTGTGGATCTGAAGTCACATGTAGGCCAGACCAGATAAGGACGGCAGCTTTCCTTCCCTAAAGGACATTAGTGAATCAGATGGGTTTTTACAACAATCGACAATGGCTTCATGGTCACCACTAGAATAGCTTTTTAATTCCAGATTTATTAATCGAATTCAAATTTCACCATCTGCCGTGATGGGATTCGAACCCACATCTCCAGAGCATTGGCCTGGGTCGCTGGGCTACCAATCCAGTGATGTTACCACTATGCCACTGAATCAAGCTGACACATTTTTTCTACTCTCTTACTCTGCATGTTCCTTTCTTATTTCACCTTTCTTATATTTCATCCACTCGCATTCTCTTTCCCTATCTCTGCTTCTATGTCTTTGTCAACAAGTCCCCCCCACTCCCCGTTGTTTCTATCCCTCAGTTTTTTTATTTTTAATTTTTCCACCAGAGGGCAGTGTCTATACAATTCCAGCTGTATTAACTCTTTGAGGTCTGCTTAAAAACTTTTTTTTGTTCTGTCACGGGATGTGAGAATCACAGGCCAGGCCAGCATTTGTTGCCCATCCCTAATTGCCCTTGAACTGAGTGGCTTGCTAGGTCATTTCAGAGGTCAGTTCAGAGTTAACCACATTGCCGTGGGTCTGGAGTCACATGTGGGACCAGACCAGGTAAGGACGGCAGATTAACTTTCCTGAAGGGCATCAGTGAAACAGACGGGTATTTTCTTAACGACAATCAATGATAGATTCATGGCACCATTACTGAGACTCGCTTTCAAATCCAGATTTTCTTTTTATTAATTAATTGAATTTAAGTTCCACCAACTGCTGTGTACCCAGGACATTAGCCAGGGCCTTTGTATAACTAGCCCAGCGATATGATCACGACAACACCATCTCCCTGCTTGCAGGTGTTCTTGTCGTACACCTCGGCAATAGTTTACTCAGTGACCTGGAGGGCTGGACTGACCCCCGTGGAACTGCACCCCAGCATCTTCAAAAGGAGAGGGGAAACGGTGGGTGGAGTTCAGTAAAGTACAAATCCATCTTGCATTTATATACATAATATTACAAAGAATTTCCAGCAGAGAAAAGGCCATTCGGCCCAACTGCTTCATGCTGGTGTTTATGCACCACATGAGCCTCCTCCCACCCCAACCTCATCTCACCCTATCAACTTTCCTTTTATCCTTTTCACTCTCAGGTGCTTATCCAGCTTCCCCTCAATTGCACCCAGTCCTCAACCGCTCCCTGTGGTAGTGAGTTCCACATTCTCACCACTCTCTGCATGAAGAAGCTTCTCCTAAATTCCCTATTGCATTTATTAGTGACTCTCTTATATTTATGCCCTTTAGTTCTGCTCTCCCCACAAATAGGAAACATTTTCACCCACATCCACCCGATCAAAAGCCCTTCATCATTGTAAAGTCCTCCAACAGGTCACCCGTCGGCCTTCACTTTTCTATAAATAGTAACCGTGGAAGCTTTTCTATCCACCTGAGGGGACTGACAGAGCATTTACATCTCAACTAAAATATGGAACCTCTGACAGCGCAGCACTCCCTCAGTACTGACCTTCCAACAGTGCAGCACTCCCTCAGTACTGACCCTCCGACAGTGCAGCACTCCCTCAGTACTGACCCTCCGACAGTGCAGCAATCCCTCAGTACTGACCCTCCAACAGTGCAGCAATCCCTCACTACTGACCCTCCGACAGTGCAGCACTCCCTCAGTACTGACCCTCCGACAGTGCAGCACTTCCTCAGTACTGACCCTCCGACAGTGCAGCACTCCCTCAGTACTGACCTTCCAACAGTGCAGCACTCCCTCAGTACTGACCCTCCAACAGTGCAGCAATCCCTCAGTACTGACCCTCCGACAGTGCAGCACTCCCTCAGTACTGACCCTCCAACAGCGCAGCACTCCCTCAGTACTGACCCTCCAACAGTGCAGCACTGCCTCAGTACTGCC
The DNA here is from genome assembly GCF_036365525.1 of Heterodontus francisci. Lineage (NCBI taxonomy): Eukaryota > Metazoa > Chordata > Chondrichthyes > Heterodontiformes > Heterodontidae > Heterodontus > Heterodontus francisci. The sequence goes on along the minus strand of NC_090411.1, from coordinate 33,303,630 downwards.
CCTCCGACAGTGCAGCACTCCCTCAGTACTGACCCTCCGACAGTGCAATGCTCCCTCATTACTGACACTCCGACAGTGCTGCGCTCCCTCACTACTGCCCCTCCATCAGTGCAGCGCTCCCTCAGTACTGACCCTCCAACAGTGCAGCACTCCCTCAGTACTGACCCTCCAACAGTGCAGCACTGCCTCAGTACTGCCCCTCCGACAATGCAGCACTCCCTCAGTACTGACCCTCCGACAGTGCAGCACTCCCTCAGTACTGACCCTCCGACAGTGCAGCACTCCCTCAGTACTGACCCTCCGACAGTGCAATGCTCCCTCATTACTGACCCTCCGACAGTGCTGCGCTCCCTCACTACTGACCCTCCATCAGTGCAGCGCTCCCTCAGTACTGACCCTCCAACAGTGCAGCACTCCCTCAGTACTGACCCTCCAACAGTGCAGCACTGCCTCAGTACTGCCCCTCCGACAGTGCAGCACTCCCTCAGTACTGACCCTCCGACAGTGCAGCACTCCCTCAGTACTGACCCTCCGACAGTGCAATGCTCCCTCATTACTGACCCTCCGACAGTGCAATGCTCCCTCATTACTGACCCTCCAACAGTGCAGCACTCCCTCAGCACTGACCTCCGACAGTGCAGCACTCCCTCAGTACTAACCCTCCGACAGTGCAGCACTTCCGCAGTCTGACACTCCGACAGTGCAATGCTCCCTCAGTACTGACCCTCTGACAGTGCAGCACTCCCTCAGTACTGACCCTCCGACAGTGCAATGCTCCCTCAGTACTTACCCTCCAACAGTGCAGCACTTCCGCAGTCTGACCCTCCGATAGTGCAATGCTCCCTCAGTACTTACCCTCCGACAGTGCAGCACTTCCGCAGTCTGACACTCCGACAGTGCAATGCTCCCTCAGTACTGACCCTCTGACAGTGCAGCACTCCCTCAGTACTGACCCTCCGACAGTGCAATGCTCCCTCAGTACTTACCCTCCGACAGTGCAGCACTCCCTCAGTACTGACCCTCCGACAGTGCAGCGCTCCCTCAGTACTGACCTCCGACAGGGCAGCACTCCCTCAGTACTGGCCCTCCAACAGTGCAGCGCTCCCTCAGTACTGACCTCCGACAGTGCAGCACTCCCTCATACTGACCCTCCGACAGTGCAGCGCTCCCTCAGTACTGACCCTCCGACAGTGCAGCGCTCCCTCAGTACTGACCTCCGACAGGGCAGCACTCCCTCAGTACTGGCCCTCCAACAGTGCAGCACTCCCTCAGTACTGACCCTCCGACAGTGCAGCGCTCCCTCAGTACTGACCTCCGACAGGGCAGCACTCCCTCAGTACTGGCCCTCCAACAGTGCAGCGCTCCCTCAGTACTGACCTCCGACAGTGCAGCACTCCCTCATACTGACCCTCCGACAGTGCAGCACTCCTTCAGTACTGACCCTCCGACAGTGCAGCACTCCCTCAGTACTGACTCTTCGACACTGCAGCAAACCCTCAGTACTGACCCTCCGACAGTGCAGCACTCCCTCAGTATTGACCATCTGATAGTGCAGAATTCCCTTGGTACAGACCCTACGACTGTGCAGCACTTCCTCAGTACTGACCCTCTGACAGTGCAGCGCTCCCTCAGTACTGACCCTCTGACAGTGCAGCGATCCTTCAGTACTGACCCTCCGACAGTGCAGCGATCCTTCAGTACTGACCCTCCGACAGTGCAGCACTCCTTCAGTACTGACCCTCCGACAGTGCAGCGATCCTTCAGTACTGACCCTCGACAGCGCAGCACTCCCTCAGTACTGACCCTCTGACAGTGCAGCAATCCCTCAGTACTGACCCTCTGACAGTGCAGCGATCCTTCAGTACTGACCCTCCGACAGTGCAGCACTCCTTCAGTACTGACCCTCCAACAGTGCAGCACTCCCTCAGTACTGCCTCAGCCTATTCAATCTTCACTTATATTATAACCTCTCAGTTCTATGGTTTTTATCCTAGAAAATCTATTTTGCACCTGCTGCTGTACCTCTATATCCTTTTTGTAATGTGGAGACCAGAAATGCACGGTGCTCCAACTGTGGTATACAACAACAACTTGTATTTATATAGCACCTTTAACAATAGTAAAACATCCTCAGGTGCTTCCTAGTATCATAATCAGATAAATATTGACACCAAGACACAGTGATGGAGATATTCGGAAGGGGCGCAGAAACGTGGCCGGAGGAGAGTTTGAGGGAGTGTCTTAAAGAAGGAGTCAGAGAGATTCGGTTTCCGGAACTTTGAGGGAAATTTACCTTTCCTTCTGTTTATACATCGAAGAATGGTCCCACCTCGCGAGTGAGCAGAGATTCAGCTGCCACGTTATCCCTGTCACCAGAGAGCAGGAAAAAACACTCCTTAGCTCTGGAAAGAGATTGGCTCTGTCCCATGACACTGACACCTGCACCTTTTCCGTCTGCTCCTGGATCTATAAAAGCCTGCAGCCTGATGCCAAGAAGCTCACAAGCGGACAGTGCAGCGTCCCAGAACACTGCAAGAAACCAAAGCTTTTAACGAGTGGAGGTAAACAGAGGTAAGGACTGGCTGCTCCTTTCATCTCAACGTATTTCCCTGATTATCAGTTGCTTCTATTTTAAACAGCGAGAGAGAAAGTTTTCATTATTCCAGTGCTGTTCCACACTTCTCAGCATGTCACAGGGTACTTTGAGCATAATGTCTGTATTGTCCTCTTACTGCTCGACCTGATTTCCCACTCCCACCCCACGGTTCTCAGCCCTCCTCTCCTGAACGCGCGAACGCTCACAGGGCTGTTGTTCCATGGTCTCCTTATCTCATCCCAGGATCCGCTCTTTATGTGAGAAGTCACAGAATGAGGTGTCATCCTGTCACTGGGCATTTCAGCCACAATAAACCTAATGCCAAGAGGCGTCGTCCACCAGGATGACCGGTTAGGGATTGGGAGTGAGAATGCTGGCTGATCTTTTCCCTTTCCCTGGTCCAGGGGTTATGGAATGGGGCTCGGCTGTGAGAGAGGATTATACTGAGAGTGGGGGGTGTCACAGAGGGAGAGCTATAACTGACAGTCGTATGTGTCTATTCTGGTTGGTACTTTGCCCAGCGAGGAACCCTCTCACCGCATCATGCCTTATTTTCAGGTTGCCATGGTTCTTCTGACCTTTGCCCTGTCGGTGGTCCTGGCTTGTGTGATGGCAGTGACGACTGATTCAGACCTTTCCTCCCTCAGGTGCGTGATCCACATTTTCTGGGCTTTCCCTCTCATTTTTCCCTACGGAGCGGATCAGGAGCAGAATCAGGACTGGTAGGACAGGGAACCTGCTGGGATGGGAGTCTCCTTAATTTCCAGGCATCTGCCTCTCCTCTCCTACAGGGCTGACACTTGCCGCAGTGCAATTCCATGACACAAATTCCCTCCTGTGCCTAAACAGTGAAGATATTTGCCCATGATGTGCATCGCAATTGAGCCCAATAACACCCTCAAAAGACACACTTTCCAGAGACAGCATTTAGGAGCAGGAAGCCGAGCAGATTCTTCCTGTCGATCCCTTGGTCAGGCACACTGAGGTTCTAAACATAGGCCAATCTGAGATCCACAAACAGGAATTGGACTTGGGATCTTCCTGTTCACTGTGACACAATAACGCACCAGGTGGTCCATTCACCCACTGAGGCACTGCAAGAGGGTAATGAGGTCGATTTTTAAAAATCTTTTTGCTCCCTCGGTTGAAACCAGGAGACCTTTCTGACAGTGTAGTAGGAGGAAAAAGAAAGACTTGCATTTCTATAGCGCCTTTCCCAACCTCAGGAACTCCCAAAGTTCTTCACAGCCGATGAAGGACTTTTTGAAGTGTAGTCACTGTTGTAATGTAGGAAACGCAGCAACCAATTTGTGCACACAGCAAGATCCCACAAACAGCAATGTGATAATGACCAGATCATCTGGTCAGTACTGCACTGGGAGTGTCAGGCTGGATTATGTGCTCAGGTCTCTGGAGTGGGACTTGAACTCATGATCTTCTAGCTCGGAGGCGAGTATGGAGTGTGCACTGAGGTTTATGCATCTCGTGTTCTGACTGAGTGCCTTTTGTTTCTTTGCACCAGCAGCTGACACCTGGGTTTTTGATCTGTTTCAGATCTCCAGCAAGCCGACACTTCGGAAAGATTCTTATCCGGGGTGTGGGTGGACGCTATTCAGCAGGATCAACTGGACAACTCCAGCTGCTCAATCCCGCGGCATCTTACGTGCAGGAAGAGCACAACCAGAGATCGAGAAGGTGTCTCCCATCTGTCTGTCTCTACCTCTCTGCCGCCTTCCATTTCTGTCAATCTGCATTTCCGTCTGTGTCTGTCTACCTCTTTGTCTGCCCCTCTGTCGCTCTGTCTACCTCTGTCCATCTGCCTGCCTTTCTATATGTCTGTCCTTCTGCCTTTCTGTCTGTCTGTGTGTCTGTCTGCCCCTCTGTGTCTGCCGCCCTCCCTTTCTATCTGTCTGCTTTGAGATCTGTCTATTCTCTATCTTGCCTCCTTCCCCGTCTCACTGCCAGTCCTGCCCTGATTGTCTGACTGTCTTGTCCGCTCTTTCCTCACAGGCTGCTCCCGCTCCGTAAGCAGCCGAATCCCTGCAACATTGCCACATGTGTGACACAGCGCCTGGCAAACTTCCTGAGCCGTTCTGGGGCATTGAGCAGCAGCTTCATTCCCACTGACGTTGGGGCGAAGACGTTTGGGAGAAAGCGACGAGGGGTTCGCATGTAGAAACTCCATTGACTCGGACAGGTAGAACCTTCCCCTAATTATACAGTAGTGCCAACAAGGAGGTGGTGGGACAGCAGCCACTGGTGCCACCACTGTTCTTGTGTGAGCTCGGCAATGAATGTCATGGGTTGCAGTAACTGTTATATCATAAGAGACCCTGAAATATAAAACATCTGGATTATATCTTCTGGACTATGATGCCTGGATTTATACACCTGGACTGACAATCAATAATGAGTCTGGTATATTGGATGCACTTCCTGTCACACCTTCACTGTCACAGTTTATAGTTAACACCAGTCTTGTTATAAAATTGCAACATCCTTTGATGAGCAACACCACAGGAAATCTGCCAGCCCATAGAAATGATAAAAGAATCTTTGTTTTTGCAGCAACATGTAGGTCTTGGTTGATATGATTAAGAAGTTGTAGATTGCATTATCGAGATCAAATCACAGGTAAAGTCATTGCTAATCTCCCGCTTCTCTCTCCTCTCCTCTTCAGCTCCATTGGGAACCACTGCTCAAATTGTCCAAAAGTTTGATGTCTGGAACCAGCTCGACTCTGCCAAAAATGCAACCCACCTGATTGTGTTTCGTCTCTTTCCCACGGTTTCTGAATTTCTGTCATGTGCCAGGATTTTAAACATGGGGACCATGGGGCATGGGATAGAATCATTTCATACAGCACAGTGCCACCTACCCTCAGTATAGACTCACATTTATAACACTCACTCTGTAACAGACCCTAACCTCAGTATAGACTCTCAGTTATAACACTCTCTCTGTTACAGACCACACCCTCAGTATAGACTCTCAGTTATAACACTCACTCTGTAACAGACCCTAACCTCAGTATAGACTCTCATTTATAACACTCACTCTATAACAGACCCTACCCTCAGTATAGACTCTCATTTATAACACTCTCTCTGTAACAGACCCTAACCTCAGTATAGACTCTCATTTATAACACTCACTCTATAACAGACCCTACCCTCAGTATAGACTCTCATTTATAACACTCTCTCTGTAACAGACCCTAACCTCAGTATAGACTCTCATTTATAACACTCTCTCTGTAACAGACCCTAACCTCAGTATAGACTCTCAGTTATAACACTCTCTCTGTTACACACCCCACCCTCAGTATAGACTCTCAGTTATAACACTCTCTCTGTTACACACCCCACCCTCAGTATAGACTCTCAGTTATAACACTCTCTCTGTAACAGACCCTAACCTCAGTATAGACTCTCAGTTATAACACTCTCTCTGTTACAGACCACACCCTCAGTATAGACTCTCAGTTATAACACTCTCTCTGTTACAGACCACACCCTCAGTATAGACTCTCAGTTATAACACTCTCTCTGTAACAGACCCTAACCTCAGTATAGACTCTCAGTTATAACACTCTCTCTGTTACAGACCACACCCTCAGTATAGACTCTCATTTATAACACTCTCTCTGTAACAGACCCTAACCTCAGTATAGACTCTCAGTTATAACACTCTCTCTGTTACACACCCCACCCTCAGTATAGACTCTCAGTTATAACACTCTCTCTGTTACACACCCCACCCTCAGTATAGACTCTCAGTTATAACACTCTTTCTGTAACAGACCCTAACCTCAGTATAGACTCTCAGTTATAACACTCTCTCTGTTACAGACCACACCCTCAGTATAGACTCTCAGTTATAACACTCTCTCTGTTACAGACCACACCCTCAGTATAGACTCTCAGTTATAACACTCTCTCTGTTACAGACCACACCCTCAGTATAGACTCTCAGTTATAACACTCTCTCTGTTACACACCCCACCCTCAGTATAGACTCTCAGTTATAACACTCTCTCTGTAACAGACCCTAACCTCAGTATAGACTCTCAGTTATAACACTCTCTCTGTAACAGACCCTACCCTCAGTATAGACTCTCAGTTATAACACTCACTCTATAACAGACCCTAACCTCAGTATAGACTCAGTTATAACACTCTCTCTGTTACAGACCACACCCTCAGTATAGACTCTCAGTTATAACACTCTCTCTGTTACAGACCACACCCTCAGTATAGACTCTCAGTTATAACACTCTCTCTGTTACAGACCCACCCTCAGTATAGACTCAGTTATAACACTCTCTCTCTGTTACAGACCACACCCTCAGTACAGACTCTCAGTTATAACACTCTCTCTGTTACAGACCACACCCTCAGTACAGACTCTCAGTTATAACACTCTCTCTGTTACAGACCACACCCTCAGTACAGACTCTCAGTTATAACAGTCTCTCTGTTACAGACCGCACCCTCAGTACAGACTCTCAGTTATAACACTCTCTCTGTTACAGACACACACCCCACACTCAGTATAGACTCAGTTATAACACTCTATCACACACCCCACCCTCAGTACAGACTCTCAGTTATAACACTCTCTCTGTTACAGACCACACCCTCAGTATAAACTCTCAGTTATAACACTCTCTCTGTTACAGACCCCACCCTCAGTATAGACTCTGAGTTATAACACTCTCTCTGTTACAGACCACACCCTCAGTATGGACTCTCAGTTATAACACTGTCTCTGTTACAGACCACACCCTCAGTATAGACTCAGTTATAACACTCTATCACACACCCCACCCTCAGTACAGACTCTCAGTTATAACACTCTCTCTGTTACAGACCACACCCTCAGTATAAACTCTCAGTTATAACACTCTCTCTGTTACAGACCCCACCCTCAGTATAGACTCTGAGTTATAACACTCTCTCTGTTACAGACCACACTCTCAGTATAGACTCTCCGTTATAACACTCTCTCTATCACACACCCCACACTCAGTATAAGGCTCTCAATTGTTTTTAATTCCTTTTCTGCATGTCAACATGTCTGGCAAAGCCAGCACTTATTGCCCATCCCTAGTTGTCCCAAAAGGGTGGGTAATGTCTCTTTTTGAACCACTTTAGTGGTTTTGTAAAACTTAGTGGCTCATTAGAAAGAACTGTTTGAAAAGTTCCCCAGATGTCCTTTCTCTGTGTCATGGCTACATGTCGTTGCTTATGTTGTATCTGAGATCGTGTGTTAAAGTAACTCACGGACTTGTGTTTTGTATAAAGTGCGAATCATTAAGAATATATTAATAAATATTTTCAACAATCACAATGCCTTCTCTCAGTTGTTTATTGAGCCTGAGTCATTCAGCTGGACTGGGAAAAGAAAAGACTTGCATTTCTGTAGCACCTTTCACAACCTCAGGACGTCTCAACGCTCTTTGCAGCCAATGAATTGCTTCTGAAGTGTAGTCATTGTTGTAATGTAGGTCTCCTGTTAAAGTATGAATTGATAGGAAAGACTGGAGACGGTTGATCTACCACTCATAAATGTGATTGCAATGGGAACTCTGAATGGAGGAAATTGCAACAAATAATTACATAGAAAGCAGAGGAAAGAAAGATGTCAACGAGGTGTTCATTCAGAAGTAGTTGAGATCGTTTGGGAAATGGAAATGGTTAATCCAGAAAAGTACTTTATTACTTACAGAAGAACGTTCAGGATACACAAGTTCAAATTAGTTACAAGACAAATTTAGAACTGATATGAGGACGTTTGTTATCGATAGTCAACTCTTGGAATGAAATTATGGGTAGGGTAATGGAAGGCAGAACTTTAGGAACATATTGTACGCAGTGATGGGGTCTGTGGGATCTTCCTGGATGGGTGAATTAAGATGGGCCAAATGATTTTGGGAGATTGTTCATGTTCTATAACCCACTGTCCCCAAGTATGTCTCTCCAAACTCCACTCGCTCCCAACAGCAACCGAGAACCACTCTTCCAACTACCACAGTGAACCTCCAACAGTCTAAGCCACCCATCCCCAATGACCACATTCCTTCGAATATAAAAGATTAAGGGGCCATCCAACTGAGGTGTTTAAAATGATTAAAGGAGTTAAGTTTTTGACAAATAAAAACTATTTCTCTGTTGGAGGGAGTCCAGAACAAGGGGGCATAACGTTAAAATTAGAGCCAAGCCACTCAGGGGCGATGTCAGGAAGCACTTTGTTTAATATCATAAGAAATAGGATCAGGAGCAGGCCATTCGGCCCCTCAAGCCTGCTCCACAATTCAATGAGATCATGGCTGATCTGATTGTGGCCTTAACTCCACTTTCCATCTGTCCCCATAACCCTTGACTTCCTTGCAGATCAAAAATCTGTCTAACTCAGCCTTGAATATATTCAATGACCCAGCCTCCACTGCTCTCTGGGGAAGAGAATTCCAAAGATTAACGACTCTCTGAGAGAGAAGTACCAAACTGGGCAATCATTTCAAAGAAGAGAAGAGGTGTTCTCTTCTGGTGGCCTGACCAATATTTATCCCTCAACCACCAGCAAAAACAGATAATCTGCTCACTATCACCTTGCTGTTTATGGGAGCTTGCTGTGAGCAAATTGGCTCCCACATTTCGTACATCACAACAGGGACTGTACTTCAATGGCTGCAAAGCACATTGTGGCATGCTGAGGTCGTGAAAGTCGCGACAGAAATGGAAGTCTTTCTTTTTATTCCCAGTTCCACTAGTTTAAACAAATTTAGCAAATGGGCACTGACATGGGCATAGGACCCTCATTTCAGGCAGGTTCCAGGGTCACCTAGCAACAGGCCCTGACCAATTTAGCAACTGAATATTGGTGCAAATCAGGCATGTGTTGTCTTCTGCTAAATTTGTCATTGTTGAGCCTGTAACATCGACTGCCTATTGATTTCCGAGGTAAGGAGTTTCCCAGGCTTAATACTGAATCAATATTCAGAGTGGAGATCTCGATATCTAACCTCGTGCTGTATCTGTCCTGGGAGTGTTTGATGGGGACAGTGTAGAGGCAGCTTTACTCTATATCTAACCCCCGTGCTGTACCTGTCCTGGGACTGTTTGATGGGGACAGTGCAGAGGGAGCTTTACTCTATATCTAACCCCCGTGCTGTACCTGTCCTGGGAGTGTTTGATGGGGACAGTGCAGAGGGAGCTTTACTCTATATCTAACCCCCATGCTGTACCTATCCTGGGAGTGTTTGATGGGGACAGTGCAGAGGGAGCTTTACTCTATATCTAACCCCCGTGCTGTACCTGTCCTGGGACTGTTTGATGGGGACAGTGCAGAGGGAGCTTTACTCTATATCTAACCCCCGTTTTTTTTTTTTTTTTTGTACAGTGTAGAGGAGCTTTACTCTGTATCTAACCCCCGTGCTGTCCCTGTCCTGGGAGTGTTTGATGGGGACAGGGTAGAGGGAGCTTTACTCTGTATCTAATCCGTGCTGTACCTGTCCTGGGAGTGTTTGATGAGGACAGGGTAGAGGGAGCTTTACTCTGTATCTAACCCCCGTGCTGTCCCTGTCCTGGGAGTGTTTGATGGGGACAGGGTAGAGGGAGCTTTACTCTGTATCTAACCTCCGTGCTGTACCTGTCCTAAGAGTGTTTGATGGGGGACAGGGTAGAGGGAGCTTTACTCTGTATCTAACCCCCGTGCTGTACCTGTCCTGGGACTGTTTGATGGGGACAGTGCAGAGGGAGCTTTACTCTATATCTAACCCCCGTGCTGTACCTGTCCTGGGAGTGTTTGATGGGGACAGGGTAGAGGGAGCTTTACTCAGTATCTAACCCCCGTGGGGTACCTGTCCTGGGAGTGTTTGATGGGGACAGGGTAGAGGGAGCTTTACTCTGTATCTAACCCCCGTGCTGTCCCTGTCCTGGGAGTGTTTGATGAGGACAGGGTAGAGGGAGCTTTACTCTGTATCTAACCCCCGTGCTGTCCCTGTCCTGTGAGTGTTTGATGGGGACAGGGTAGAGGGAGCTTTACTCTGTATCTAACCTCCGTGCTGTACCTGTCCTAAGAGTGTTTGATGGGGGACAGGGTAGAGGGAGCTTTACTCTGTATCTAACCCCCGTGCTGTACCTGTCCTGGGACTGTTTGATGGGGACAGTGCAGAGGGAGCTTTACTCTATACCTAACCCCCGTTTTTTTTTTTTTTTTTTTTTGTACAGTGTAGAGGAGCTTTACTCTGTATCTAACCCCCGTGCTGTCCCTGTCCTGGGAGTGTTTGATGGGGACAGGGTAGAGGGAGCTTTACTCTGTATCTAATCCGTGCTGTACCTGTCCTGGGGAGTGTTTGATGGGGACAGTGTAGAGGGAGTTTTACTCTGTATCTAACCCCGTGCTGTCCCTGTCCTGGGACTGTTTGATGAGGACTATGAATGACCAAAATGGAAAACCTTCTATTCGCAGCACTCAAACCCCTCCCCTTTTTGGGTACTGAATTTGCGGATGATACAACAAATGGAGCTGAACTCTCGCCCATGGAATACTCGCTATTTCCTTCATCAGTGGAACATCCTGAAGCGGTTTGACCTGTTGGTAAGGAGCGGAACAGCTGTCATTGCAATTGTAAGATCAGCTTAAAATACATTTGCGTGTGACCATAAATAGAGTGTCTTTCTAAATCTGACACACCTGTCAGCCAGTCATCAGTCAGTAGATAAGAACAACAAGGTTAAAACAATCAATTCCATTCAAAGACTCTATGCTCTGTCAATATTTTTGGTTTCCACTTTAAATTGCTGTTGATTTGAGATGAACGGATGAAGAGACCTTGTGGCTCACCTTTCACTCTCAACCTCCGATGTAGGAACATCCTAAACAGGTTAGAGCAAAGAGAAAAAGAATATATTTTGATTTTTATAGCACCTATCACAAGCTTAGGACATCACAAAGTGCTTTACAGCCAATGGAGTACTTTTTGTTTGGAAGTGTAGTCACTGTTGTAGTGTAGGAAAAAGCAGCAGACAAATTGTGCACAGCAAGATCCCACAAACAGCAATGTGGTAATGACCAGATAAGATGTTTTAGTCATGTTGGTTGAGGGCGTAAACATTGGCCGTGACACCAGGGAAAATTCCCCTGCTCTTTTTCACAATAGCACTTTGGGATCTTTAATGTCCAGTTCATAGACTAGACCAAGCCCTCCTCTGAAAGCTAGCCCATCCCTCAGTACTGTGCTGGAGTGTCCAATGAGATCAGGGACTCACATCCCTGGAGTGGGTCTTTAATCCATTTCTGTCTACTTCAGAGATAAGAGTGCTGCCCGCGGTGCCAAGACTGATCTATTGACAGCTGAAAATGGATGCTGAGCAGGTTATAAGTGTTTCTATCAGCTCACAAGTAGATTATAATAGATAACCAGTTAGTCAGCCGTCCTATCTAGGCTGATTATAGATGTTACATTGCCTTGCCATGACTGTCTCTTCTGTGTCAGGTCCCATGTGATTGCAACTGCCCTCTAATATACTGCACTCACATCATCACTGCCCCACTCATCTCATTACTACACACTGCAGTAACTTGTCAAGGCTCCTTCAGCAGCTTCCCAAACCCACAACGTCTGCTGCCTAGAAGGACAAGGGCAGCATGTGCATTGGAACCAGCTCCCAAGCTCCTCTCCAAGCCCCAGGCCATCCCGGGTTGGAATTATATCGTCCGTTCCGTCATGGTCGCTGGATCAACATCCTGCAACCGAACAACACTGTGGGTGTACCTACACCACACGGACTGCAGCAATTCAAGAAGGCTGCTCACCACTAACCTTAGTAGGGGATTTTAACTACCCTAATATTATTGGTTTTAGCGTGAAATAAATAGAGGGAGCAGAATTCCTGAGGTTCATTCAGGAGAATTTTTTGGCCAGTATGTAGCAAGTCCAACAAGAGAGGGCACAGTTTTGGACTTAGTTTTAGGAAATGAAGATGGGCAGGTGGAAGGAGTGGCAGTGGGAGAGCATTTTGGTGGTAGTGATCATAATTCAGTTAGTTTTAACATAAATATGGAAAAGGACAAGGATAGAAAAGGATAGAATTCTCAATTGGGGCAGGCCAATTGTACTAAGCCGAGGAGTGATTCAGCGAAAGTGGACTGTAAACAGCTACTTGAAGGTAAATCAGTGTCAGAGCAGTGTAAGGCATTCAAAGGGGAGATTCAAGGGTTTCAGAGTAACCATGTTCCCCCAAAGAAAAAAGGGTGAGACGGCCAAATCTAGAGACCCCTGGATGTCAAGGAGCTGACAGCGTAAGATAAGGCAAAAAAGGAAAGCTTATGTCTGACACCAAGAGCTCAATACTACAGAAAGTCGAGAGGAGTATAGAAAGTGGAGGGGTGAAACCAAAAACAAAATTAGGAAAGCAAAGAGAGGGCATGAAAGAATATTGGCAAGCAAAATCAAGATGAATCCAAAGATGTTTTATCAATACATTAAGAGGAAGAAGATAACTAAGGAAAGAGTAGGACCCATAAAAGACCAAAAAGGCAACCTATGTGTAGGGGCAGAAGATGTTGGTATGATTCTTTATGAATACTTTGCGTCTATCTTCACAAAAGAGGGGGACGATGCAGATATTGTAGTTAAGAAAGAGGGGCGCGAAGTATTGGATGTGATAAACATAGGGAGAGAGGAAGTATTAAGGGAATTAGCATCCTGAAAGAGGATAAATCGCCAGGACCAGATGACATATACCTCAGGCTGTTAAAAGCAGCCAGGGAGGAAATAGCAGAAGGTCTGATCATCATTTTCCAATCCTCACTGGATACAGGTGTGGTGCCAGAGGATTGGAGGACCTCTGTTTAAAAATGGAGTGAAGGATAGACCGAATAATTACAGGCCAGTCAGTCTAACCTCAGTAATGGGCAAATTATTGGAATCAATTCTGCAAGACTGGATAAACTGTCACTTAGAAGGGCACAGATTAATCGAGGATAGTCAACATGGATTTGTTAAGGGAAGGTCGTGTCTGACTTGATTGAATTTTTTGAGGAAGTAACAAGGAGGATTGATGAGGGTAGTGCAGTTGATGTGGTCTACGTGGATTTTAGCAAGGCTTTTGACAAGGTCTGGCATGGCAGACTGGTTAAAGAAATAAAATCCCACAGGATCCAGGGGAATGTAGCAAGCTGGATCCAAAATTGGCTCAGTGGCAGGAAACAAAGGGTAATTGTTGTCGGCTGTTTTAGCAACCGCAGGGCTGTTTCCAGTGGCGTTCCACAGGGCTCAGTACTGGGTCTCCTGCTTTTTGTGGTGTATATTAATGATTTGGATGTAAATGTAGGGGTCATGATCAAGAAGTTTGCAGATGACACAAAGATTGGCTGTGTCGTTGATAGCGAGAAGGATAGCTGCAGGCTGCAGCAAGATATCAATGGACTGGTCAGATGGGCAGAGAAGTGCCAATGGAATTCAACCCACAGAAGTGTGAGGAGATGCATTTGGGGAGATCAAACAAGGCAAAGGAATACACAATTAATGGAGAATACTGAGAGATGTAGAGGAAGTGAGGGATCTTGGGGTGAATGTCCACAGCTCCCTGAAGGTAGCAGGACAGATCGATAAGGTGGTTAAGAAGGCATATGGAATCCTTTCCTTTATTAGCTGAGGTATAGAATGGAAGAGCAGGGAGGTTATGATGGAGCTGTATAAAACGCTAGTTAGGCCACAGCTGGAGTACTGTGTACAGTTCTGGGCACCACACTATAGGAAGGATGTGATTGCACTGGAGAGGGTGCAGAGGAGATTCACCAGGATGTTGGCTGGGCTGAAGCATTTCAGCTATGAAGAGAGACTGGATAGGCCAGGATAAAAGCAAAATACTGCAGATGCTGGAAATCTATAATAAAAACAAGAAATGCTGGAAATACTCAGCAGATCTGGCAGCATCTGTGGAGAGAGAAGCAAAGTTAATGTTTCAGGTCAGTGACCCTTCTTCAGAACTGGCAAATATTAGAAATGTGAAAGGTTATACGCAAGTAAAGCGGGGTTGGGGCAAGAGATAATAAAGGAGAAGGTGTAGATTGGACAAGGTCACAGAATAGCTGACCAAAAGGTCATGGAGCAAAGGCAAACAATATGTTAATGGTGTGTTGAAAGACAAAGCATTAGTACAGATAGGGTGTTAATGGACTGAAAATTGAACCGCAAGTACAAACATGAAAAAAAAACAGTGGGTAAGCAAACTGAACAAACTAAGTTGAAATAAAATAAAATAAACACACAAAAAATATATAAAAAAGAAAAAATAACTAAAAATAAAAGTAAAATGGGGGGTTCCGTCATGCTCTGAAGTTATTGAACTCCTCGAGCTTACATAGGCTAGGGTTGTTTTCCTTGGAGCAGAGAAAGCTGAGGGGGGACCTGATTGAGGTATACAAATTTATGAGGGGCATTGATAGGTTAGATAGGAAGAAACTTTTTCCCTTAGCAGAGGGATAAATAATCAGGGGGCATAGATTTAAGGTAAGGGGCAGGAGGTTTAGAGGGGATTTGAGGAAACATTTTTCAGCTAGAGGGTGGTTGGAATCTGGAACACACTGCCTGAAGGGGTGGTAGAGGCAGGAACCCTCAACATTTAAAGAGTATTTAGATGAGCACTTGAAACACCATAGCATACAAGGCTACGGGCCAAGTGCTGGAAAATGGGATTAGAATAGATAGGTGCTTCATGACTGGCACAGACACGATGGGCCAAAAGGCCTGTTTCTGTGCTGTATAACTCTATGACTATATGTTCTGACCAGCTGGTGCCCAAGTACTGATCCTTGTGGTACCCCACTAGTCACAGCCTGCCAATGCGAGAATGACTGTTTATTCCTACTCTGTTTTCTGCCTGTTAACTAATCCTTAATCCATGCCAGTATATTACCTCCTATCCTGTATGCTTTAATTTTGCTAACCATCAAAAGCCTTCTGAAAATTCAAGTATTCTATGTCCACCGACTCCCCTTTATCAATTCTATGAGTAACATTCTCCAAAAACGCCAACAGGTTCGTCAAACATGATTTCCCATTCATAAATCCATGTTGACAATATCCAACAAGATCATTATTCAACTGTCCATTTATCATATCCTTTAGAATAGATTCTAGCATTTTCCCTACTACTGATGTAAGGCTAACAGGTCTGTTGTTCCTTGTTTTCTCTCTCCCTCCCTTCTTAAATATTGAGGTGACATTTGCTACCTTCCAATCTGCAGGAACCATTCCAGAATCAATTGACTTTTGGAAGATGATCACCAATGCATCCACTATCTCCATAGCTACCTCTTTAAACACTCTGGTATGTAGAATATCAGGTCCTGGGGACTTATCAACCTTCAGCCCCATTAATTTCTCCAATACAACCTTCTTACTAATACTAATTTCCTTCAATTCATCATTCTCCCTAATCCCTTGGATCTCTAATTCTGGGAGATTTCTTGTATCTTCCTCAGTGAAGACAGACACAAAGTAATCATTTAGCTTCTCTGCCATTTCTCTATTCCCCATCATAAATTCTCCTGACTCTGCCTGTAATGGACCGTAATGTCTTAGCCAAACGTTTCCTTTGTACGTACCTTTAGAAGCTTTTACAGTCTATTTTTATGTTTTTTGCTAGTTTACATTCATATTCTATTCTCCCTTTCTTTATCAGTTTCTTGGTCCTCCTTTGCTGTATTCTAAAATCCTCCCAATCCTCAGGTTTACTACTATTTCAGGCAACATTATAGGCCTTTTCTTTTAATCTTAGACAAAGTTTAGTTTCCTTTGTTAGCCACAGTTGACTGACTTCCTTTTGGGTTTTTGTGCTTTGAAGGAATATATAGTTGCTGTAAACTATATAATAATTCTTTAAATACTATCACTGCTTATGTTCTATCATACCTTTTAACGTATTTTCCAAATCTACCTCAGCTAGCCAATTTGCCCCTTATACCTTCACAATTTCCTTTATTCAAATTTAACACCCTAGCTTCAAATTGAACTACCTCACTTTCAAACATAATATAAAATTCTATCATATTATGGTCACTCATCCCTAAAGGTTCTTTTACAAGAAGATTTTTAATTAGCCCATTCTAATTACATAATACTAGATCTGAAATAGACTGTTCTTCAGTCAGTTCCTCAACAAACAGCCACGTGTTCAATCGATCAATCCTCCTATTCCTATGCTCATTAGCACATGGCACTGGGAATAATCCTGAGATTACTGCTTTGGAGGTCCTGCTTTTTAATTTCCTTCCAACTCCCTAAAATCTTCTTTCAGGACCTCATCCCTCTTCCTACCTAGGTCATTGGTACGAATGTGGACCACGACCTCTGGCTATTCATTCTCCCCCAGAAGGATGTCCTGCAGCCACTCCGTGACATCCTTGACCCTGGCACCAGCGAGGCAACACACCATCCTGGAGTCATGCTTACTGCCACAGAAACACCTGTCTGATCCCTATCAAATCCCCTATCACTATTGCTCTTCCACTCTTCTTCCTACCCACCTATGCAGCTGAGCCACCCATGGCATCACAGACTTTGGCTGCACTCCCCTGAGAAACCATCACCCTCACCAGTATCCAAAATGGAAAACCAATTAGCAAACAGGATAGACTCAACGTCCTCCTGCACTACCTTCCTAGTTCTCTTAGACTGCCTGGCAGTCACCTATTCCCTCTCTGCTTGCATGCTCCTAAATGCGGCTTGACCACCTCCCTAAACGTGCTATTCACGTAGTCCTCCGCCTTGCAGATGTACAACAGTGACTCCAGCTGCCACTAGAGTTCTGAAACCCGGGGCTCAAGCTTCTGCAGCCAGTGACACTTCCTGCAGCTGTGTTCCTCTAGGACACATGGTACATCCATGACTTCCCACATACCACAGGATGTACATTCCACTTGGCCGAGCTAAACTGCCATACCGTACCTAAAAATTATTTATTACCATTAGAATAAGTAGAATAACTTCCCAGTTACTCACCAATCAGCTTCTGTATCGAAGTAAGCGCTAGCTACTGGAGACTGTAAAAAGATAGAAAAAGAAAGAAAGGAGCAACTCCCTCACTCACCAAACTCCCACTTTACACTCTGTGCACTCAAAGGAGCTCTGTGGAAGCCCTGTTTTTATACTTTCTGAAAAACAACTGATTCAAGCTTCCGAAACCCAGTTCAAGCCAGCTCCTAAGTAACTAGTTGCAGCTCCTCCCAAAGAGCTTGTATACTGCTGTTTTAGGGCTGGAATAAAACTTAACTCTTCTTAGCTTAAGGAATAATTTTTAGTTAATTGCTAAATTGAAGAAGAGACTTTAGATAGAAATTAACCCTTAAAACTCCTTCTCACCAGATTCACCAGACTCAGCAGCTCTCAGTGCAGACCGTGCATGATGAGTAACAGCAGGATCAACCCCCGGCTGGGGAACCTAGAACACGGGGTCACAGTCTCCGGATAAAGGGTCAACCATTTAGGACTGAGATCCGGAGAAATTTCTTCACTCAGCACATTGTAAATCTTTGGAATTCTCTACCCCAGAGAGCTGTGGCATCTCGGTTGTTGAGTATATTCAAGACTGAGGGTGATAGATTTTTCTGTATTATGGGGTAGGGTAGGAAAGTGAAGCTGAGGTAGAGGATCAGCCATGATCTTATTGAATTGCGGAGCAGGCTCGAAGGACCAAATGGGCTCCTCCTGCTCCTATTTCTTAAGTTCTGATGAACAGGTACTTGGCTGAGACATTGGTTCTGTCGAAACCAATTCAAGGTAGAAAAACAAAAAGGCGAGAAAAAAAACGCACAGGAAATCAGCCGGCACTGGGAGAGATTTTCACAAATGACAATCTCAGTATCTGCTGTATTTCTGCTCACCTTCCTGTGGAACTTTCCTGAAGTGTTTAAATGGTGAGTGGTGATCAATGCCTGTCATCACTTGCTGACATCACTTAAACATTCAGGCACACTACCACCTCCCTGGATGACAGATCTCTCATTGCCCTCCCTCTCCTTCACTAAAGACAGCTTTATCAATGGGGTTAAAATTAGCCAGCCACACAGGCTATGTCAATATTTACATTCCTGGTGTAGAGTCTTTGGGAGCCAGTTTTGAGGACACTTTTCATTACATTTGCAGTTGTCAGCCTTGGCTTAGCTGGTCGTGATCTTATCTCAGGGTTGGAAGGTTGTGGGTTTATGTCTCACTCCGGAGAATTGGATCATTAAATTCAAAGCCAATGCTTCCAGCGGGAGCTGCTTTCTCTTGCATGCGATGTTAAACCAAGAACCCCATCGGCTCCCTCAGTTGGATCCCACAGCCACTCTTCACAGAAGAGCAGGGGAAGCATCCTGGCACTAAAATTTATCTCTGAACTAAAATGCAAGAACGTTGGTCATTATCACATTGCTGCTTGTGGGATCTTGCTGTGCATGAATTGGCTGCTGAGTTCCCTACACGTCAAAAAAGTGCTTCATTGGCTGAAGTTGCTACGTAAAAGCAAGTTATTTCTTTGTTGGTGGGGTGGGGTGGGGTGGGGTGGGGTGGGGGGGTCTGCCTATTTTTTTCTCTGGGACATTCTCAAGTACCGCAGTGTTTTAGTGAAGGTGTCCTATAACTCATGTATCAACTGTGTGAGTTACCACAGCGTCAGTCACTGTTAATGGAATAAGGTCTTCGCCTATGGTTAGGATAGCCTGCCCTCAGATGGTGGAGAGCAGTATGCCTGCTACCTCCCTCCAACCCACACATCAGCCCATCCACTGATTCTCCAAGCTCACAATCTCATTTCCCGTCAGCAGCACATTGTCGATTTTACAAGAAGGGGATTACTGAGCAAAAATTGAGATCACCTCTTCCCTCCCGAAAGAGAAATCCCATAACAGTTCCCAAAATTATCCTATCTGTAGTCAGCTTGCCGATGAGCGAGTCGAGAGGAACAAATAACTTTAATGTCCTGTGTCGGATTAAAGCGTGCTGCTTTGTTCCTTCTTTATTCTTCGCCTAAAGCTCAAGAGGATTGAGATAATTAAGGGAGCTGATAAAACGGTAAATATGGAGAAATTAGTTCCTTTGGTGCGTGAGGAGTGGGTGTGGTGGGGGAGTTTAAACCAAATGAGCATGATCTTAAAATTAGAGTTAAGCTGTTCAGGGGTGATGTCAGGAAGCACTTCTTCAAACAAAGGGGAGTGGGAATCTGGAACTCTCTCCCCCCAAAAAGCTGTTGAAGGCTGGGAGTCAATTGGAAATTTCAAGACTGAGATTGGTAGGTTTTTGTTAGGCAAGAGTATTCAGGATTACAGAACCAAGGCAGGTAGATGAAATTATCTCCACAGAGATTATCTACAGATCAGCCATGATGGCTTGAAATGGCCTGGGGCAGACGGGCGGTCTCTCGTTGCCACCCCGTGTAAAATTGCAGCAGGGATGGGAAGGCGTCAGGAATGGCCCTCTCCCGCCTCCCACTCAATTTTACAGCACACCCCTCCCCCAAAACCCGCACCAGTCTGCATGTTGGGGAGCATAAAATTCCAGCCAGAGTGACTGACACTGGCTGAGAATGTGAGGTGGAGATAATGAGAAATGTGACAGGTGACACTACCACAGCATTACCGTCCCATATAATACAGTGCTAAATGAGGCCATTCAGTCCATTTTGCCTGTGTTAGCCCTTTGAAAGAGCTATTCAATTCGCCCCTGCTCTTTCCCCAAAGCCCTGCAAATTTTTCCTTTTTGAGCATTTATCCAATTCCCTTTTGAAAGTTACTGTTGAATCTGCTTCCACCGCCCTTTCAGGCAGCGCATTCCAGATCACAACAACTCACTGCGTAAATAAATCTCTCCTCGTCTCTCATCACACGCGATCAAATACTTGGTCAAACAGGTAGGTTTTAAGGAACATCTTGAAGGAGGAGGCAGAGGTATGAGAGACTTTGGGAGGGAATTCCAGAGAATAGGATTAGACAGCCGAAGGCACAGCAGCCAATGGTGGAGCAAAAATTGAGGGTGCGCGGGAGGCAAGTATTGGAGGAGCGCAGAGATAGCGGAGAGTCGTGGGGCTGGAGGAAATTTCAGAGATAGGGGGAAGAGTGAGGCCCTAGAGGGATTTGAAAGCAAGGAATAGAGTTTTAAAATTGAGTTGTTGCTGGAAGCCAATGTAGGTCTGCGAGCACAGGGGGTGATAGGTGAACAGGACTTGGTGCGTTAGGATACGGGGAACAGAGTTGGTTACATTGGGTTGAAGTTGGGAGGCCCATAGCTCAGCTTGTGGATACTGACAGGGGCACCGTGAGGATGGCTATGTCAGCAGACCAGGTGGGAGGGTGGGGTCGAGCTGGATGAAGGAGGTCATGTGACGAAACCTCCAGGTATGTGTCCAAATAGAGTTGGAAACCCTAGCTGTGATGCCTGCTGCTGTTGAATGGCCTGCAGTCCAGGAAAGGGCTTGGCAGCCTTTATTACCTGAAGAGGCTTTTTAAAAACTTTGGCTGAAAATAAAAACCATTGGGAGCCACAAGACAAAATTTCGGCATTTCTGAACTGAATAATTGGCAAATTGCCAAGTATGTCTGGTAGAATGCATGATTTATATATATTGTTATGACCAGGTGAGAAAGGGGTCTAGGGGTTCCCTCGCAGACTTACCTGGTCTGACCGTAACAGGGTTTCATTTTAAACACACTGTGTTTTAGCTTCCCCTCAGTGAATCCTTGTTCACTGCTTTCCAATTGTAAGGCAAAGAAATCAATTCAGACAGGTTTTCTTAGATTTTAAACAAGAAAGGTAGAAGTTTATTCATCTTAAACTCTAATCAGGTTATTAACTACGAAAATGCAACACGACCAGGCGAGCAGGCATACGCGATAAACATACACGCAGATAGAAACAGAAAAGTAGAAAAGAATAAAGGAGAAAAGCTTGAGGCAATAGATGGGTTTCTATTTTACTGTCCTTTGACTTTGCTGTGAAGTCTCTGGTTGCCGGTCAGACTTGCAATTCGTTGGGGTCCAGTGCACGCTTCAACTTGTTTCGAGGTCGGAGTCTTTTCTATCTTGAGGTTTATGTGTCTTCCGTGGGTCTGGTTGCTTGGGAGAAAGCGAAAGAGAGAGACAACCAGGCAAGAGACTTGCGTGTTTCAGCTTCCAGTTCAAACAGCCTTCTGCCTTTCTCTGTGGCACAATTCAAAAAACCCCAGGTTGCCCAGCAGGTTAGTCATGTGACTGGCTGGTTTGACCACTTCTGTTTGTGGATTTTGCCATCTTAGCAGTCATCCTGGAATGTGAGCTTCCTCACCGTCAATGTCTGGTGATCAAAGTCCATTTTGGGTTAAGTGGACCAGGGAATAGTCCTTTGTCTCTCCAAGCACTGACTGTTAGTATGCAAATGTTTTTCCAGCCAAGTGACTGGTGATTTTTTTTTTAACGGGTCCTTTCTATACTCCAGCAACAGTTTAAAATCAATGTTCACATGACAAAATTAATATGCCTGGTTCCTGACAAGTGGTGAACTGCATGACAGTGTAATAAATAAAATACATGGGTTGAGTTTATGTATCAAAAGAAAAAAAGCGAAATTAAAATAGACCTAACTCTGAATTAACTATATTTTTGTCAGCAAAGTCATCCTTAAGACAAACTATAGCTTAAGGTGCGTAGAATTAAGGCAATTTTTTGGCTGTTGATTCTCGTGATAAAATATAGTTTCTAATCGCACATTCAGAATAATTTATCATCACAGCAATATTAGAAACCATAATGTTTGCAACCAGAAAACCAGTTCCTCAAACCAAAGGCATCATCTATAACCATAGTGTAGCTATACCACTCACACAGGTTTATATAGAGCACGATCATGTTTTATATTAAAATAAACATTTCAATCTGTACAGTACAGCCTAAGGATTAGCTTTTTATCCCCCACAATAAAAACACAGCTCTTACTTTTCTTGACAACTTTTTTTAGGCTTTTTCATGTTAATGTGACCCAACTGGAAAGGACCAGGAACCACAATGAGATATTTCAGAGCCGAATATGGCTTCTGAGCTGCAGGTTGCTGACCCCTGGACTAGGGTCACCCCCGGAGGAGGGACTGTCCTGCTCTAGGGACACTCCTGGGTGAGGTGCCTTAGGGGCTTCACTCAGTGCGAATCAACTTTTGGGAGAGAAAGTGGCACAAAATAAAAGACACAAAGAGTTTTACTGATACAAAACACAGAGGCGGGAATTGTATCTGGGCGAAGTGGGTCTCGACCTCCGGTGAGAAACCTGCGTCGCCCCTTCTGTGGGACCTCTGCCAAATTAACTAGACAGTGGCCGGCCTTCCACGGGATCAAGGACTCTGGCGACGGAAGCCCCGCCCTCTGAGAGCTCCCGGCCAATCAGAGGCTGGCAGCTCTTTAACTGAGCAGTGCCACTGCGGAGGAGCACCTACCTGAGGCCCAGGAGTGGCCCCGGACCCGGGCCACATGTAAGTCACAGCAGGAGGGGTTTTGCAGGGTGGGGTCATCGGGAGGGAGGTGTGTGGTGGGGGGGGGGGGGGGGCGGTGGAGGTCAGCAGAAAGGGCAGGGGAGGGTGGCTCTCAGTGGGTCCCTCCACCTCCCGATGCCGGGCCCCTCATTTCAGGTACTAAGTGCCTTTTAATGTGGCTACCAGCCCCCGTCACCATCCCACCTGATTACATGTTCTCTCCGCCTCCAAACCGACCGAGGGGGAAGAGCACAAAATTCCCCCAGAGAGAAAATGAAAGCTGGAAATGGTGTACATCGGTCAAATCAGTGATGAGGTATCTTTGACTGGCTTTTCGAAACAACAATGAGACAAGGAGGAAGGGAATTAGCAAGCGAGCAGGGAGCTTGGGAAGAATCTCAGAAACAGTTACAGAAATTTTGATCAGAAGTATTGAGGAAAAATGGTGAGAATCTTATAATTTATTCACGCCACAAGCCCAGTGTGCAGAGACCCCGAGAGGAGCAGGGAGTGTCAGCCCCGAGACAGTTTATTTCTGAAGGAGCAGGTGGATTCACTGTTTTAAATTCTGTCCAAAAAGTTCATTCTGGACTTTTTAAATGTGAGGGTACTCTGTAAACGTGCGCTGAAAGTCTTTGTGTGATTTTATTTCAAAGAGCTTTAACTGGTGTTGGCAGTTCAGTGTTTTAGAATTCGATCACAGATGGGGTCAGTCTCAATTCGAAGTCTGGTTTCACTTTCATTTAAAGGTCCATGAACCCAGAGAAAACTCGCTTGTAACTGAAGCAAGAGCTAAATAGCACGAAAGCTGGTAATGGGGAATAAAATCACTTTCAAGCAGCATCTGTGTGCAGAAAGAGAGAGAAGCAGTGTGAAATCATTTAGGTTGATGAGATTCCATCAGAACCCAGTCATCGACATTCACTTACAGCCTGGTTTTCAGGAGAATTTTTCAATACAATTCAGTAATGGAGGAAGACAGGGAAAGACCAAATATGCAATCAGACGGTTTTAGTGCTGGTACATCTTAAAGGGACATGCCATTTGGACGGGGGGGGGAAAAGAATGCTTGCGAGCCAAGTAAACGACACATTGGAGTGAAAAATGTACCAAAGCATCATTTGGGCTGGTAGATGGCCTAGGGGGATTTTCTGCTCTGCGAGAAAGAAAAAGATTTCTGAAGCGCTTTTGTCTCTAGGGGCAATGTCCCTTTAAGGCGCTTCCAATCCAGGTGTCAGACCTCGCAGGTTAGCAGCTGAGCTGATTTTTAATCATTTGTTTCGCTCTTACTTTCAGTTTCAGAATCAGTAGCACAGCGATGTCACCGTCTGGAGCCCACAGGTACCGGTGCGGCGCGCAAAACCCAAGAGCATGCGGGCTGCCGTTTTAACTCTTCACCCACGTGCTGTGTTACCCATAGCTCCCTGGGTAGCCCTTGTGTTGTGGATTCACAGAATTCACAGAATTGTTACAATGCAGAGGAGGCCATTCAGCCCATTGTGTCTGCACCAGTTCTCTGAAAGAGCAATGCACCTCGTGCCATTTCCCCCACCTTCTCCCCATAACCCTGAACATTATTCCTTTCAATATAGCAGCCTAATTCCCTTTTGAATGCTTCAGTTGAACCTGCCTCCAGTTCAAGTCTCACACCAGAGACTTGAGCATAAAGTCTAGGCTAACAATCTCAGTGCAGTTCTGAGGGAGTGCTGCACTGTCAGAGATGCCATTTTTTGAATGAACCTTTAAATAAGGCCTTGTCCGTTCACTCAGGTGAATGTAAAAGATCCCATCCGATTTTGAAGAAGGGCATAGGAATATTTAAACAACCCGCTTCACTGAAATAGATTATCAATTGATATCACATTGCTGTTTGTGGGATCTTGCTGTGTGAAAATTGGCTTCCCTGTTTCCTACATTACAACAGTGACTACACTTCAAAAAGCACTTGATTGGCTGGAAAGGACTTTGGGATGTCCTGAGGTTGTGAAAGGCGCTATGTAAATGAAAGTTCTTTCTTTAACGACGGCATCATAAAAGTATTAGTCACTAAACTGAAAATTAACTGCTCCTCTGACATCCTTTAATTAACAGGAAAGGCCAACACGTTCATGTGTGTGAAATGAGTGAACAACACCCAGTCCATAGGAACTGGCTCCATTGCTTACTTCCCCTTGGCTCAGGTAACAGGGTGATGTTAAGACAGGAAGATCCCGACATTGGTTCTTGGTCTGTGCTGGGTTAGCAGTACAGGACACTGCACCGCTTCCAGACTGGGGAAAGGAGGGAGAGGAAAAAAACTTCCCCATCCTGGTCTCCACTGTGACCCCACACTTACTGGGAAAGGCACTTGGATAGTGGGTGAGGACAGGCTGCGATGCCTCCCACAGTGGCACATCCTACCAACCTTTGCTATCTACAACAACAACTTGCATTTATATAGTACCTTTAAGGTAGTAAAATGTCCCCAGTGTGCTTCACAGGAGCATAAATCAGACAAAAATTGACACCAAGCAACAGACAGAGATATTAGGGGAGGCGACCAAAAGCTTGGACAGAAAGGTATGTTTTAAGGAGCCTCTTAAAGGAGGAGAGAGAGGCAGAGAGCTTTAGGAAGGGCTTAGGGCCCAGGCAGCTAAAAGCACGGCTGCTAATGGTAGAGAGAAGGAAATCTTGGATGCTCAAGAGGTCAGAATTAGAGGAGCGGAGAGATCTGAGAGGGTTGTGGGGCTGGAGGAGGTTACAGAGATAGGGAGGAGGAGAGGTTATGGAGGGATTTGAACACGGGGATAGGCTAATGTGAAACTAGGTAAGGTGCCAGAGAGTGCCACCTCAGACAGTCTGGAAGAGGAACTGAAATCAGTCTCGATTGCTATCTTTCCAATAGCCTGCAATTGTCAGTGGTTCCTCATCTTTTGTTGGCTGGTGTAATATATATAACCATCCGTTCCCCAGCATCTCGCTGTGTGGGAGCCTCAATGGATTTTATTATTTTTTTCTCCTCAGGGTCATATTCACCAGTTTGAATGTGCTATGGAAGCAGTGAAACAGGGGTCAGCAATGGTGGGTCTGAAATCCAAGTCACACACGGTCATCCTGGCTCTGAAGGCAAGCAACAACACCACCTTGCATTTATATAGCGCCTTTAACACAGTAAAATGTTCCAAGGCACTTCACAGAAGCATTATCAAACCAAATTTAACTCTGAGCCACATAAGGAGACATTGGGACAGGCGACCGACTGCTCGGTCAGAAAGGTGGGTTTTGAGGAGCATCTTAAAGGAGGAGAGCGAGGCGGAGAGGTTTAGGGAGGGAATTCCATCAGTTGCGGAACGATTAAAATCAGAGATGCACGGGAGACTAGAATTGGAGAAGCACAGAGATCTCAGAGGTTTGTAGGACTGGAGGAGGTTACTGAGATAGGGAGGGATGAGGCCATGGAGGGATTTGAATACAAGGATGAGAATTTTAAAATCGAGGTTTTGCTAGACCAGTGGCCAATGTAGGTCAACGAGCACAGAGGGTGATGTGTGAGCGGGACTTGGTCCGAGTTAGGATATGGGCAGCAGAGTCCGAGAGCAGTAGGATTCTTGATGTGGCAAAGTATCTGAGTCCTTAAGATTCACTCATCTGCTACTGTGTGGGTCAATGTTAAAGGTTTGTCTTGTACTTAGATTTAATGCATGGGGTGGTGAAAGGAACTTTCACCTTTGAGACCGAATTTAGATCCATTTTGCAATGGGATCGTTTTCCTCTGAGCTTTCTTATATTCCCCTAAATTTTACCCTTCCTACACACACACCCTCTTCCCTGCATCTTTGTGTTGAAATTAAAGACTCATTGAACAATTACCTGTTCTAATTCATTCCATTCCTGGATCAAATATCAAAACTAGGCAAAAAGACATGACCTTTCCCCTTTGCACCGACAGCGGACACAGTCTGACCTCATTGTCCCCCAGAAGTAGCTCCTCTATATTGATGATGACATTGGGTCTCGATCGCTGGACTGACTGCAGAAGCCAGACTCCTCTGGTATGTGATGATCATAAATCACGTCACAACACTCTCTCTCCTACCCCTTCACACAGCCGCGTCCAGAACTGCTCACACGCCTCCCTCATCCACTTCTCCATTACAAATCCATTACTCACCTCCTTTCTCGCACCTCACTCTCCTCCCCTCTTCTCACTCTTGCATTCTACATCCCAATAACCCCCTCTCACAGCCTACTCTGTGCTCCTCATTCTCCACTCTCTCCCCTCTCACTCCCCACTCTCTCCCTCACTCCCCTCTCCCCCTCTCTCACTCCCCCACTCCCCACATTCCTCCTCTCTCACTGCCCACTCTCCCCCTCTCACTACCCACTCTCTCCCTCACTCCCCACATTCCTCCTCTCTCACTCCCCACTCTCCCCCCTCTCACTACCCACTCCCTCCCTCACTCCCCACTATCTCCCTCCCTCCCCACTTTCCCCCTCTCTCCCTCACTCCCCACTATCTCCTCCCTCCCCACTTTCCCCCTCTCTCCCTCCCTCACTCCCCACTTTCCCCCTCTCTCACGCCCCACTTTCCCCCTCTCTCACTCCCCACTCTCTCCCTCACTCAACTCCCCACTTTCCCCCTCTCTCACTCCCCACTTTCCCCCTCTCACTCCCCACTTTCCCCCTCTCTCCCTCCCCACTCTCTCCCTCACTCCCCACTTTCCCCCTCTCTCACTCCCCACTCTCTCCCTCTAACACTGACAGAGATATTCAGAGCTGCTTTTGTCCTCAATGTCAGTTTGCCTAGACGGTCAGACACAGAGATGATGTGATTCGAGAACATTCAGGCAGGGCTGGTGTCGACAGTGCGAGTTGGATTTCAGGGTTTCTTTTTGCTTTACTTCTGTAGTAACTTCATGCGTCAGGAGTGCCTGGATTCCAAATTCGAAATACAGGGAATCATCTCCCGACAGGGTCCTCTGATGTAATCTCCACAGTCGTCTCACGAACAAATGAACAGCACAAAGTAGCACCTGTACATTTTAAGTCTTGGTTCAGTGGGGATCTGTCTCTCCTTTGAGTCGGAAGGTTGTAGGTTCAGGGGCCACTCCAGAGACTTGAGCACACAATCCACATTGACACTTCCAGTGCAGTACTGAGGGAGCGCTGCACTGTCGGAGGGTCTGTACTGAGGGAATGCTGCACTGTCGGAGGGTCAGTACTGAGGGAATGCTGCACTGTCGGAGGGTCAGTACTGAGGGAGTGCTGCACTGTTGGAGAGTCAGTACTGAAGGAGTGCTGCACTGTCGGAGGATCAGTACTGAAGGAGTGCTGCACTGTCGGAGGATCAGTACTGAAGGAGTGCTGCACTGTCGGAGGGTCAGTACTGAAGGAGTGCTGCACTGTCGGAGGGTCAGTACTGAAGGAGTGCTGCACTGTCGGAGGATCAGTACTGAAGGAGTGCTGCACTGTCGGAGGATCAGTACTGAAGGAGTGCTGCACTGTCGGAGGGTCAGTACTGAGGGAGCGCTGCAGTGGGGATGGTCAGCACTGAAGGAGTGCTGCACTGTCGGAGGGTCAGTACTGAGTGAGTGCTGCACTGTCGGAAGTGCTGTCTTTCGGATGAGATGTTAAACTGAGGCCATGTCTGCCCTCTCAGGTTGATGTAAAAGATGCCATGACACTATTTCGAAGAAGGGCAGGGGTGTCCTGGGTCAATATTTATCCCTCAACCAACATCAGATTATCTGGTTATTATGATATTTTTGTGGGATCTTGCTGTGTGCAAATTGGCTGCTGTGTTTACTGCATTGCAACAGTGACTGCTCTTCACTGGCTGTAAATCACAATGGGACTTTCTCTCTCTCCCCTCCCCCTGTCATGTATTTCATTTGATCAGGGATACACTCCTACTGACAGTACAGACTCACTGTTTTAGCCCTTCTCTCCATCACTGCCCTCTCTCCTGAATGTGTCTGCCACTGTTACAGCATTGTTATCATTTCTCACCACTGCAGAGCCTGTGGAATTCGCTACCACAGAAAGCAGTTGAGGCCAAAACATTGTATGTTTTCAAGAAGGAGTGAGATAAAGCTCTTGGGGCGATAGGGATCAAAGGATATGGGCGGAAAGTGGGAACAGGTTACTGAGTTGGATGATCAGCCATGATCACAATGAATGGCGGAGCAGGCTCGAAGGGCCAAATGGCCTACTCCTGCTCCTATTTCCTATGTTACACTGGGGAAGTGAAAATTCATCATCCTACTCCACTATTAGTGAATATACTAACAAATCTGCTGTTCCAGTGAAGAACGTAACCCCGCTTATCTCAATGAATATATTTATTTAGCACTCTCGCTCATGGGTTCAAGCCCTACTCTCAGGCATTCCCAGTGCAGTACTGAGAAACTGCTGCACTGTCGGAGGTGCCGTCTTTTGGATGAGACGCTGCTCTCTCAGGTGGAAATTAAAGAACCCGAAGCACTATTGGACGAAGAGCAGAGGAGTGCTCCCCATTGTCTAACTGACTTTTTAACCCACCAACCAATAGAACAAAGAACAAAGAACAGTACAGCACAGGAACAGGCCATTCGGCCCTCCAAGCCTGTGCCGACCTTGATGCCTGCCTAAACTAAAACCTTCTGCACTTCCGGGGCCCGTATTCCTCTATTCCCATCCTATGCATGTATTTGACAAGATGCCTCTTAAACGTCGCTATCGTACCTGCTTCCACAACCTCCCCTGGCAGCAAGTTCCACGCACTCACCGCCCTCTGTGTAAAGAACATGCCTCGCACATCCCCTCTAAACTTTGCCCCTCGCACCTTAAACCTATGTCCCCTAGTAACTGACTCTTCCACCCTGGGAAAAAGCTTCTGACGATCCACTCTGTCCATGCCGCTCATAACTTTGTAAACCTCTATCATGTCGCCCCTCCACCTCCGTCGTGGGTTAAGGGCGGCACAGTGGCTAGCACCGCAGCCTCACAGCTCCAGGGACCCGGGTTCGATTCCCGGTACTGCCTGTGTGGAGTTTGCAAGTTCTCCCTGTGTCTGCGTGGGTTTTCTCCGGGTGCTCCGGTTTCCTCCCACAAGCCAAAAGACTTGCAGGTTGATAGGTAAATTGGCCATTATAGATTGTCACTAGTATAGGTAGGTGGTAGGGAAATATAGGGACAGGTGGGGATGTTTGGTAGGAATATGGGATTAGTATAAATGGGTGGTTGATGTTCGGCACAGACTCGGTGGGCCGAAGGGCCTGTTTCAGTGCTGTATCTCTAATCTAATTAACTGGTCGTGCACCATATTGCTGCCTGTGGGATCTTGCAATGCCCAGAATGGCTGAAATGACAATCGCTCTATAAGCAGATCACTGTCTGTGCGATGTCTCTGAGGTTTAACAAGGTACAGCACAAATGCGTGTCTTTCAAAGGAGTTTCGTGGTCAAACACAACAGCACAGCACAACCTCCCTTTCTAAAACCATTCCGTGGATGTGGGCATTGCCGGCAAAATCAGAATTTATTGCCCATCCCTAACTGCCCTTGAGAAAGTGGTGGTGAGCTGCCTTCTTGAAACACTGCAGTCCATGTGTTGTAGGTGCTGTTAGGAAGGGAGTTTCAGGATTTTGACCCAGTGACAGTGAAGGAACGGCGATATAGTTCCAAGTCAGGATGGTGTGTGGCTTGGAGGGGAAGTTGCAGGTGGTGGTGTTCCCATGCATCTGCTGCCCTTGTCCTTCTAGGTGGTACAGGTCACGGGTTTGGAAGGTGCTTTCTAAGGAGCCTTGGTGAGTTGCTGCAGTGCATCTTGTAGATGGTACACACTGCTGCCACTGTGCGTCAGTAGTGGAGGGAGTGAATGTTCAAAGTGGTGGATGTGGTGCCAATCAAGCAGGCCTTGTCCTGGGTGGTGTCGAGCTTCGAGTATTGTTGGAGCTGCACCCATCCAGGCAAGCGGAGAGTATCCCTGTCTCTCTTGCTCTGCCATGCCCCATTTCAGGGTCATCCCCATGGCGATGGAGAGATCTGATTGCAAGGTGGAGAATAGGAATTTTTGTGGCAAGAGCAGGAATGTTGGGATGTAAAATGGTGCAATTTACCTGGGGTAGGTTGGGTCTTGTGGTGAAGAGAAATCTACATCATTTAACCAAAAGGAAAATTTGTCTGAAGACTGAGTTTGAAATTTCCTAACTCCATACGGTAGAAATACTAGTGCTGACACAGAGATACGGCCGTCGCCCGTACAGTGTGGGACTGCTGATTGCAGGATACGACACGAGTACACTGAACAGTTACACCACAAAATTGAGGGTAAATGGGAAAGTCAATATTGGGTCATACGAGGGTGAAAGCGATAGAAAGGAAGGTAAGTTGTATCAAGGACAGGCCCCACCCACTTATACCATCCCAGCTTGTCACGGGCAGTTGCCTGTGTTGGGCATACGGTGCCAACCATTTGCCATCACCATCATTGTAAAGGCGTCACTTTGAACAACAATTTCATTTATATAGCGCCTTTAACACAGTAAAACCTCCCAAAGCAGTTCACAACAGCTTTATCAAACAAAATCTGACACTGAGCCACATGAGGAGATATTAGGAACAGGTGACTAAATGCCTGGTCAAAGAGGTAGGTTTTAAAGAGAGAGAGAGAGTCGGAAAGGTTTAGGGAGGATTTAGGGAGAGAGCTTAGGGCCTCGGCAACTGAAGGCACGGCCGCCAATGGTGGACCAATGAAAATCAGGGATGCTCAAGTGGCCGGAATTAGAGAAGCGCAGTAATCCCAGAGGGTGGTGGGGCTGGAGGAGATTAGAGAGATAGAGAGGGGCGAGGGTCATGGAGGAATTTGAATTGAGGATGAGAATTTTAAAATCAAAGTGTTGTCTCATTATGCGTTCTATTTCAGACTATCTGAGAGGCAGGAAAGCTTTGTCACCTTAATTTTCTCAATTTGCTCCCCAGCTCTTTTTTGGATGGATTCAGTCTGTAACAAAGCCACGTAACACTTACTGAATTCCTCAGAGTATTATAGTGGCAAATCAGGTTGTAGGGAGCGAGGGGAAGAATCACAGTGACCCAGAGCTTTGCTTTTTCTGTTTCATCACCTAACAGTTTCTACTCCTATGGCAGGCAAATGGCGTTAACACCAACACTGTAAGCAGTGGGGGGCTGCAGAGGCTACGTGAGGTCAGATTTGGCTTTCAAATGCCTGTGAATGGTAGGAGGAACAGAGGGTTGAGGGACGTGAGGAGTTCCACAGTTCTCCGCTCCTGGGAAAGAGTGAGTCAGCTTAGGAGATACTTGAATCTCAGTGAGGACACAAGGGAAAAGAAAGATCTGCATTTATATAGCACCTTTCACCACTGCTGGACGTCCCAGAGGACAGAGTATTGGAGGAACACGGTGCTGTCAAAGGAGTCTTGATGAGTTGCTGCAGTGCATCTTGTCGATGGTACACACAGCTGCCACTGTGTGTCAGTGTGTGTCAGGAGGGAGTGAGTGTTGAAGGTGGTGAATGGGGTGCCAATCAAGCCAGCTGCTTTGTCCTGGATGGTGTTGAACTTCTTGAGTGTTGTGGCTACACTCATCCAGCAAGTTTGGTAGGAAGAACATGGAGAGAAAATACAAAAAGGTACAATTTTAAAAGGGAGGGTGGGGGGGGGGGGGGGGGGGGGACCTGGGGATATAGGTGCATAAATTATTGATGGTGGCACAGCAGATTGAGAGCGCAGTTAATAAAGCAAACAGGATTCTAGGTTTTATTTATATGCTCATAGAATACAAGAGCAAGGACATTATGCTGAACTTGTATAAGTTCGACCTCAGCTGGAATAATGCATGAGTTCTGGGAGCCACACTTTAGAAAAGAGGTGAAGGCATTGGAGAGAGAACAGAAAAGATTCAAGAGAATGTTTCCAGGGATGAGGAATTTCAGTTATGAAGATAGATTGAAGAAGTTGGGACTGTTTTCCTGGGAGAAGAGAAGGCTGAGAGGTGATCGAGGTATTCTGGACAGAGTATATATAGAGAGAAACTGTTCCCACTCGTGAAAGGATGGAGAAAAAGAGGGCACAGATTTAAAGTAATTGTTAAAAGAAGTAACAGTGACATGAGGGAAAACTTTTTCACGCAACAAGTGGTTAAGTTCTGGAAGGCACTGCCGGAGAGTGTGGTGGAGGCAGGTTCAATCAAGCCAAAGGGGAGTTAGACGGTTATCTGAAAAGGAAGAATGTGCAGGGTTCCGGGGAGAAGGCGGGGGAGTGGCATTAGGTGAATTGCTCATTCGGAGAGCCAGTGCAGACACGATGGGCTGAATGGCCTCCTTCTGCACTGTAACAATTCTGTGGGATGCACAGTAATCATTTCTACTACGTTTACATCAAACAAGCAAATAAAGTTTATTAAAAATGTACTTTTAATTATTTTGAATGAACATTTACAGTGAGGGGACTACACCCCAGCCAGTAAACACATTGTACCTCTAACTGTACATTAAAAGCCAGTATCTAATAGTTAAAGACAAACGATTAAAATTTTTTTAAAAAAAGGCCTACAGCAGCCAACATCACTTACAGCCACCGTGCAGGAGGACTGCAAATACTGTTGCAGAAATGGATGGTGGGGCTGCAGCTCCTCGTCAAGGTGAGGAAGCTACCATCTTATTGTGGTAAAGTGAGGGGTGAGGGGTGAGGCACTCCATTACAGACGACTGGTGGACATCCCAGAAACAGAGGAGCAGCCATTTTCTCGCACCTGGCCTCACACACGTGGGCATCCCTGGATTAAACATTAAACAGCTCAATGCTGGAGCCTGGGTGTGTTCTCACCCCACTCCCCTCAAGTCCTTGGCCCCGTGTTGAAAGAGGAGACAATTGTGTTGCCACCTCATACTTCTGGAACGAGCTCACCTTCCAACAGAGAGCAATGATTATCGTCTCGCGCCAGGAAAAATCCCCAGGCTGGGGAATAAGTCAATTAACCCACCTCCAATTTCTCCCATCAGAAGAATGGGCCATTTTCTCCTTCGCTTGAATAGATTACCAAATTCCACAGTTTAAAAAAAATAAAAGTCCCCTCCCTCTTGAAGCCATTGACACTCTGCGAGATGGTTCCAGTCATTGGCCACCAGTCCAGCTAAAGAGCCAAACTTCACCTGCGAGCGTGGCAGCTATTCAAACACCGAGGGCATCACGGCTTCTCGGACTTGGAAAGTTGTTCTCAACACACAAATGCCTCACCTAGTCTCGCTGGGGAAGATGGTGCACTTATAGTCAAGTAGAGTCACCAGTGGAGTGTTACAGGAGAATTTTATACCCTTTCCATATCAAACAATACACAACCAGTCCCATTTCTCTCGAACGTCAATGCTGCAGAGAGTCTGTAGTGATTATTGGAGTTAGTTCCATTCCAAGCCTACACCAATCTTGTCCAATAGAAGTTGCTCATTGTTTTAACCACATGCATCAATTTTAGTGAAAGCCACATTACACACACAATACAGAAAAACATACTTTACACGTGTAGATTTACTTAACATCTCCCACCATTCAGTAAGGAGATGAAGCACTCACATTGATCAAAAAACACATTCACACACTCTGCATTTCACCTTACCAACAAGTGCACAAAAAGTTTAAAGTTGATGTGTATATGCCATGCAAATATTGAGATCCACAATGACCATTAGGGTCTGTTACACATTTTTTTCCCCCCCCCATTTACAAATCAATCATCCAATCTGGACTCCCCCGCAATTAGCCACATGGGGATAACATGTTAGACAACACTGGCCAGCTCCACAGTGTTCCCGATACAGAGGAAACTGGGTTTAGGAGTTTAAGTATGTCACAATCACTTGTCCTGAAGCTCGGTCAGAGGTTGTTACAAAGATACTCCAGGCTAGAAGTGCAGGAATGTCTGGAATTTGCACTGGGAGACTCCCCCACTCTCCAACTCCTGACCAACTAGTCACGCGGATTTTGTCGTCTCTGTTGAATTGTCAGGGAAAGAGGGATGAAAATGAAATTGCCTTGACAGAGCACAAACCTACCTTGGACAAGCTTAGCATTAATGTCCTAGCCAGGTGCAGGGGGGTGGGGATAAGGGTGGGCAAGAGTATTTGGCCCCCTCCTGGATGGGAAGATGGGGAATGGGAGTGGAGAGGATGCATGAATCCCACAGACTAACATACAAACAGACCAGCGAACGTACCGGGGCTGAGGAACAGATAACTAAAACAACCAGCAGAAACTTCAAGGCAAAAATCACAGAAAAACATTTACCCACTTGGGGGAAAGCAGCAGTCCCACCTGCCCCAGTCTCACAGCGGCGGACGGTTAATCCAGCAAAAGGCAGCAGTACTGGGTTGGGCGGGAAGTGGAAAGGAATCCCGTTTTATATGGATTTACTCTTGAGCACCAACATCAGCACCAAGCTACAAGTGAACATAAACGACATCCAAAATACCAGGCTGAGGCAGACACGGGTCACAGACTGGGGAAGCTCAGCCAATTTGCCATCGTAATAACTAAATTAAAGGCCTCCACTCCCTACAAGTCTACTGCATGCAATGATCACCCCTCTATGAAGACTTCTCATACGCGCGTACACACACAAACCACCAAGTACTGATCAGGAGCACTTTTTCTATCCAGAGATGCTGAGGGCAATTGTAGTGTTGCTACCACAGCCTTGGCCAGGACCAACCTGGTACAGACCTTTCTCAAATCAGGAACCAGCCTGGTTCTTCCCTTGTAGCACCTGCAATTGTCCTTTAAGGCGAGACGATGATGGTGATGGGGAAAGGAACCACTTCAGTGACCCAGTGTCAGTGTGAAGCACTCCCGGGTTAAGCCGGGTATGGTCGAGTACAGAGCAAAGTTCCATCTACTCTGCTCCAATAATGTACCACAAGCTCACAGTGTCCCATCTTCCACTTCCCATGTGTAGCCCTTCCAACTGAGA
Source organism: Heterodontus francisci (assembly GCF_036365525.1). Lineage (NCBI taxonomy): Eukaryota > Metazoa > Chordata > Chondrichthyes > Heterodontiformes > Heterodontidae > Heterodontus > Heterodontus francisci. Next base: position 33,267,610 of record NC_090411.1, on the reverse strand, counting down.
CTCTGAATTTAAGTGACAATGTGGAAACAGTTTTGCATAGGTCTGTTTCCACTCATTTCACACCTCAACCAACCAAGTCACCGGGGTGCTCAGACACTGCTTAGCCAACCAGTCCTGGTCAGCAGTCGTCCTGACCCATTCTGTGCGCTCTCATGAAGTGTGTGATTTAGACACTCCCCTTTGACGAAGACAACAAAACAAGTGAAAACACAATTAACCACGCACACCCATAGTGTCAATTACAGTAGGACAAGATTAACCTCAGCTGATGTCCCCTAACTCCACCCTCGACACAGCTACAGTGCAAAAACCCCAAACCTTCTCCCGCCGGGTCTCGGTTTCCAAAATGGCTTCCCTGGTCCGCAGCACTACAACACAAAGGAAGATTCTCAAAACTAAATTTTAAGAGGTTTTAGAAATCAATAGTTTAGAAAAATAGACAAGTCAGTAAACTAACTCCAGCTGTGGGCCCTCGGTCACCTGACTGAGCTATCCAAGTGTCATTTGGAACAGGCGAGGCCCATGGCTTCAGTCATTCAATGGTGGTCACGAAATGCAAGGGAAAGAGAAGTCAGTTGATGCCGTGGAGGAAGGAGGACCAGACACACCCGGGCCGGCTCGGAGCAAAGCTAACTCGCCGCCAAAGACGTGGAAGTGTCACTGGAGAACGCACGGGCACCCGCTAGAATCTTGTTCCCGTGGGTGGGGTTGTGGGCTAGGCGGACTCTCGAGTTCCTGAAATTTCCTGTGGGGAACAAATGAAAAGGAGTCAAGACACTTGGCCATTAAAATTGTCACATGGCGGGGGGTGGGGGGAGAAACAAAAAGTGGGAGAGTGTGCACGCGCGAGCAGGAGAGAAAAAAAGGAGAGCGTGCCAGTGAGAGAGACGAGAAAAAAGGGATGTCAACAGGAAACCTCAAAACCATTCCAGTCAGCATCTTTGGTACAGACCAGTAGAACTGAATCTTCCCAGGTTAAAGAGTAAACCCTCACAAATCCCTCTCAGATAGGTTTTAAAAGTTCTTCATTTTTTTTTTAATTCATTCATGGGATGTGGGCATCGTTGGCAAGGGCAGCATTTGTTGCCCATCCCTAATTGCTCGAGAAGTTGGTGGTGAAAGCCTTCTTGAACTGCTACAGTCCATGAGGGGTAGGTACACCCACAGTGCTGTTAGGAAGGGAGTTCCAGGATTTTGACCCAGCGACAGTGAAGGAACAGCGATATGGTTCCCAGTCAGGATGGTGTGTGACTTGAACGGGAACTTGCAGGTGGTGGTGTTCCCACGCAACTGCTGCCCTTGTCCTTCTAGGCGGAAGAGGCCGCGGGTTTGGAAGGTGCTGTCGAAGGAGTCTTGGTGCGTTGCTGCAGTGCATCTTGTAAATGGTATACACTGCTGCCACTGTGCACCAGTGGTGGAGTAATTGAATATTGAAGGTGGCGGATGAGGTGCCGATCAAGAGGGCTACATTGTTCTGGATGATGTCGAACATCTTGAGTGTTGTTGGAGCTGCACTCATCCAGGCAAGTGTGACACTCCTGACTTGTGCCTTGTAGATTGTGGACAGGCTTTGGGGAGTCAGAAGGTGAGTTACTCACTGCTGAATTCTCAGCCTCTGATATGTTCTTGCAGCCACAGTATTTATGTGACTGTTCAGCTCAGTTTCTGATCAATGGCAAGCCCCAGGATGTTGACAGTGGCAGATTCAGCAGTAGTAATGCTGTTGAAGGTCGAGGGGAGATGGTTAGATCGCCATTTATTGGTGATCGTCATTTCCTGACACTTAAGTGGCACAAATGTTACTTCACGTACAAAGGTTTCCTTTGAAATGCATTCAGTGCCTGCCCATCTAACCATGGCTCTGCTTCATAGTTGATTCATTACAGGATGCTCAGGAAAAGTTTAAGCAATGTGATGAGGTGATGCAAAAGATATTGGCCTTTCTGAATTCTGTAATTCTCATTCTGGTTTTCAAATCCCTGTATGACCTCATCCTTCCCCAACTCTGTAACTTCCGCCAGGCCCATAACCTTTCGAGATCTCTTCCAATTCCGTCCTCTTATGCATCCCCGATTTTAACTGTTCCACCATCGGTGGCTGTGCCTTCAGCTGTCTAGATCCTACGCACTGGAATTCCCTTCCTAAACCTCTCTGCTTCGTTCTCTGTCCTCAAAGATGTTCCTTAAAACCAAGATTTTGGTCACCTGTCCGAATATCTCCTTATGTGGCTCGGTGCCAAATTTTGTTTGATAACTCAACCGTGAGGTGCCTTGGGACATTTTACTTAAGTTAAAGGCACTCTATAAATGCAACTTGTTGTTGAATGTCACATGGTTAACCCATTGGAACCGACTGTTAATATATTATAATAGATTTTAGTTTGTTTCATCATTAATTTTTCTAACCATGTGCCTGCCCACTGTTTTGTCATGTTTGTGCTTTGGGCCAGGGCTGTTCATTTTTCTGTCCATTAACACTCTCTCTGTACTAACGCGTTGTCTTTCAGCACACCATTAACATACTGTTTGCCTTTACTCCATGACCTTCTGGTCAGTTATTCTCCATGACCTTGTCCTAGCAACACCTTCACTTTTGTTATCTCTTGCCCCACCCCCCGCTTTATTTGCTAAAAACCCTTTACATTTCTAACCTTCGCCAGTTCCGATGAAAGGTCACAGACCTGAAAATGTTAACTCTGCTTCTCTCTCCACAAATCCCGCCAAACCTGCTGTATTTCCAGCGTTTCTTGTTTTTAGTTCAGATTTCCAATATCTGCAGTATTTTGCTTTTAATATTATGTTAGTATAGCATCTTTCTGAGAGAGCAAGTAACGAGCTTACCGAATTGCTCGCACTAGATTGTGAAATGCGTTGTCTACATTCAATCGGATTTTTGCAGAGGCCTCCAAGTAGGTTACTTTAAGCTGCCGGGCGAGATTCTCTGCCTCCTCTTTCATCACCTACAGTACAACGAGCACAGGACAGGTGGTTATTTATTAAAGAAACCCCACCACTGCCCCACACCCTGACCTTCCACCCCTAGTGTTACTCACCTGTCGCTGGTGCTCAAGGTCGGCTTTGTTCCCAATGAGGATCATGGGAAATTCATCTCGGTCCTTCACTCGGAGAATCTGGCGGTGAAACTTACTAATCTCATCAAAACTGCAAAAAGAAGAATGATTTATTTCTGAATTTAATTCTTGAAAAGTGTGGGCATCACTGGAAAGGCCACTAGGCTCGGGAGCTGGTGGGCCACCTTCTTGAGCTGCTGCAGTCCGTGTGGTGAAGGAAGGCCGAGGAATGGCTTGGCTGGATCTTGTGGTGGCCAACTGCAAACTGTGAGGAGCAACTAGACATCATTCTAGAGAACAACCTTCCTGTTCTCCCTTCCAATTTTCCTCCCTTTGCTGAAAGTGTAGACTCACAGTGGGGTTACAGCCCCCACAGGCACTGCTCACTTTCCCACCTCACGCAACTAGCTGTCCTTCAAGTACGAACACAGACCAGCAAGTTGGCAGATGGGCTGCTCAACAAGCCCAATCCACATGCAGACGTATGGCAGTGGAGCTCTGTGGATCGCTATTGGATGGAGGGTTGCCAACTCTCGAGGATTGGTTTGGAGTCTCCAGGAATTAAAGATTCATCTCCAGGACAGTGCTGCAATCTCAAACCCTTGGGAGAAAAATCATAGGGGCATTCGAAACACAAATGTGTTCCTTCCATTTTCTTTGAACATTTGTTTAGCAGCTCTAACAATATTGAGAGATTGGGGCTGAGTCTGCAGGGTAAAAGGCTGTTTGACTGAATCAAGAACCATTCATTTAAGTAATGAATCTTTCCAATTGGCATGGAGGGGTGGGAGAATAGATGACCAATGACAGGAGTGTGGGGGCAAGGTGACTGGAGGCGTGTGGTCATGTGATGAAACCTCCAGGAGCATGGTCAATCAGAGTTGGGAACTCTAATCAGAAGTTCTGGTTTATTTCATAGAATGAAAAGCACAGAAGGAGGCCATTCGATAGTGCTGGCCCTTTGAAAGAGCAGTGGTGCTCAGTCCCACAACCCTGCTTTGTGCGTGTAAGCCTGTCAGTTCCTCATCCTCATGCAGCTATCCAACTCCCTTTGAAAATTATTTATGGAATCAGCTTCCACCAACTTTTCAGGTTGAGTGTTCCAGATCACGACAACTCCATGAAAAAAAAATCTCTCCTCATCTCCCTTCCTGATCTAGAAGTTTCACCACGCTCTCCATCTTTCGGTGCCTCCACCACCCCAAACCAAGGGGAAAACTCTATTTGTGCCCTGACTGGCACAGACTGGGTGAGTGAACCAAGCACCTTCCAGGTCTCCATGGCTCAGTATCATATGGACAGTCCAATCACCAGCCAGGTTACTGGGGAAATTCTCAATGTAGCATTTTGATAAAAAGATATTGAACATCCTACCTTCCCCGATCATTGATGGCAAAGACGAGGAGAAAGCCTTCACCCGAGCGCATATACTGTTCCCTCATGGCTCCAAACTCCTCTTGCCCAGCAGTGTCCAAAACTTTTTTTTTGAAAAAGTAGGAAAGTGAGGGAGAGGGGAAAACAAAAAAAATCAAAAATTAATGAAGCGAGCACTAAAGAATACTTCCTCATCAGGAAAGTATTTAATATATTTAAGTCCGCAGGGGACTTTTCTTTTCACAAGTTTACACAGTGCGTACCAGCACAGGCAAGTTTTAGACATGGTTTCCATAGTTACAACTAAGGAAGTTACCCCATACTGACAGAATTAAAATTCCTTCATGGTTAAACTATGCATCGTGTGATCAGGCACTAGGACCACACCGGAATCCTCCTTGATGATTAACAGGTTGTTGCCAACTGGGGCCCAAAATCAAGTCTCAGCCTGACTCGCTCGTTCAAATCTACACTTTCCTCCCCCTCTGCTTTCTCGCAAAACCAGCAGGGAGAGAAAGAAATGGCCAGAAATATTAAAACAAACAAACAAAAAAAAAGGGAAAGGTTGAGTTTCTCAACTGCTGTGTTTTTTTCCCTGCACCCCCCCCCCCCCCCTCTCTCTTTCCCCTCAATCATTTCCCCCTACCTCCTCGCCTGAGGGGAGTGACTGTTACTGGGATACAGTTCCACCTGGGCCAGGAGCACTCTGGTGTCCTATACACGTGGTCATTCGTCATGAACAAGTCCAGACAGACACAGTGTTCAGTACTTGAACGAGGATTTAGGAAGAGACTCCGTGCATGCAAGGAAAAGGTTTCCATTTAATGTCATGATCGCAATCAGGCTCAGATTCATGCATGTAAAAAAAGAAAGCATCTAGCTCCTGATTGGAGAGACAATCCCCTCCCCACCCCAACAAAGTACAAATGTCAATTTGCACCCATGTACATGCTGGAATATAAATACCCAACACACTGACATCAAGTCACCTCACTCGCGACCGCTCATGGGCAACATTGGAAATAATCATTAACTAAGCCTGCCCTCAAGTCATAGAATGCGTTCAAATTCCTCCATGGCCACACCCCTCCCTACTTCTGTAATCTCCTCTAGCTCCATAACCCTCCGAGGTCCCTTCACTCCTCCAATCCTGGCCTCTTGCGCATCACCCACTTTTTTCGTCCCGCCATTGGTGGCCATGTCTTTGGCCGCCAAGACCCCAAGCTCTGAAATTTCCTTCCTAAAACCTTTCATTCTCCCTCTCCTCCTTCAAGTCTCTCCTTAAAGTCTACCTCTTTGACCAAGCGATCACCTGTCCTAATATCTCCTTATTGGCCTGCTAACAAATGTTTTGATGACACACCCGTGAAGTGCCTCGGGGATGTTTTGTTATGTTAACCACTGTTGTCAAAGTGGCCGAGCAAGCCACTCAGTTATATTAAAAAAAATTACCAGATGGCAGATGGGCAATTTGAGACAGGCAGTGAAGAGGTCCACCCTCTATGCCCATACTTGGAATTATGCATCACAACTTGTGTAACTTACTGTCCAGCCGTGCTGCCCTCTCATCGATGACACATTGCTTGGTGTAGGAGTCCTCGATGGTTGGGTCATAATCAGATACAAAATAGGACTGAAATCAAAAGAACAGGTCGACATTTAAACAGCGAATGAAGAGAGATGATTTCCTTGCCTTGGATTTGCTAGCTTATCAGCTACAGCTTGCAGACAGTCACTATTTCAGAACAGAACTAACTAGTGGCCAACAGCAGCACTGATGTCGCAATACTGGCCCTCACAATTAAATATTCAAAATGTTATGAAACATTGGCTCTTGCCCCAATCTCATAATTGGCACTCAGAAAAGAATTACTGCATTTATACTTTGGAGAACTCCACTTCTACCAGCGGAGCCCCTCTTCCACATCGCGCAGCGCAGTTGTCAACACTTTCATATCAGTCCGAGATACAACAGAGGCTGAAGAAAACGTCTGTAAAGAGAGACTTGCATTTCCAAAGCACTGTTCACAATCTCAGGATGTCCCAAAAGTGCTTTACAGCCAATGAAGTACTTCTGAAGTGCAGTCACTGTTGTCGTGTAAGGAAACACACAGCACACAAGATCCCACAAACAGCAATATGATAATGACCAGTTATTTATTTATTTATTACAAAGTGTTATTGGTTGAGTGATAAATATGGGACAGGACACCAGGGAGTACTCCCCTGTTCTTCAAATAGCTCCATGGAGTCTTTTATGTTGCACAAGAGATGGCAAATGAGGCCTTGGTTTACCATCTCATGCAAAAGATAGCACCTCCAACTGTGCAGCACTCCCTCAGTACTGCACTCAGTCAGCCTTGATTTTATGCTCAAGTCTCTGAAGTGTGGCTCAAACCCACAACGTTTTGAATCAGAGGTGAGTGCTGACACCCTGTCTATGAACAATCAATATCTTATTACAGTTACCGATCTCCATCACTTCTCCAGTCAGATTCCCTTTAGCTGAAGGGTTTCTTCCCCCACCCCCCCCCTCATTTTTAGCCAATTTAAGCTGTTGAGTTAACATCCATTCTCGCTAACTCACACAGAAACCTTGTGTAAAATGATTCAAACTAAGAGCAAGACTTTCGCAAGTGATAAAAGCAGCTAAATTAGCAGGCGTTCCCGACACAGCCTTGCCGATTAACTGAATTACTATTAATAATACTGTGTGACCATAAATAGCACTTTCATATTTTCCCAATTTCATCCCCTCTGCCAACTCACTTCCTGACAGTGACTGACTACTCAAGATGTCATCAATGAGCCATTTCCCTTCAAGGCCAACAAGCTGACTGCTCAACTGGAGGAAAGACGACCGACTTTCTCTAGGGTAGCAATCATTTCCACATGGGGCACAACCCTTCCTTCACACCCCACCCCCTCCTTCAAATGGGAGTGACCGACAGTGGGAGCAACAGAGTCAGGGACCCCTGCAAACGAGCAGACCCCCAGCACCACGGCAAACAGCGACATGTTGTCAGGGTCTGGTCACTTTGGGGGCGGCACAGTGGCGCAGTGGTTAGCACCGCAGTCTCACAGCTCCAGCGACTCGGGTCCGATTCTGGGTACTGCCTGTGCGGAGTTGGCAAGTTCTCCCTGTGACTGTGTGGGTTTCCGCCGGGTGCTCCGGTTTCCTCCCACTGCCAAAGACTTGCAGGTTGATAGGCAAATTGGCCATTGTAAATTGCCCCTAGTGTAGGTGAGTGGGAGGAGAATGGTGGGGATGTGATAGGGAACATGGGATTAATTTGGGATTAGTATAAATGGGTGGTTGTTGGTCGGCACAGACTCGGTGGGCCGAAGGGCCTGTTTCAGTGCTGTATCTCTAAATAAATAAATAAAAAATAAAAAAACATCTGAAAGATGGCATCAGCTGCTCAAAGGAAGATGTAGCTATTGTCGCAGAGGACATTTCTTCATTGTTCTGTTCATTGGAAATCTTGTGTGAGCATATTCGTGAACAAAAAAAACATTCAAAGCACTGGGCTGTACACTCAGATACACTGACAAAGTGTCAGATATCCGTATTGTCCCACTCTCTCCTCCAGACCTCTTCCCTGTTCCAGGGCTCTCCCACGCCACTCCACTGACAGATGAGCCAACACACTGGGTATCAAAACCAATCTTGCCAATCTGCATTGGTCAGTTGCACACTGGACAATGCGCATTTCATGGAAAGGACCAAGATTTGCAGTGAGTTGAAGAGAGAACCCAGTCTACAGGCAGTGTGGATATAATCACAAGATTGAGACCAAGCTGCACAAACCAAGGCTACCACACAGGCCATGTAACTTCACTATAACAGCTGTGGCTCAATGGGAAGCACTCTCGCCTCTGCGTCAGAAAGGTTGTGGGTTCTTCAAAAAGTACTTCATTGGCTGTAAAGCGTTTGGGACGCCCCTGGGGTTGTGGAAGACGCTATAGAAATGAAAGTCTCTCTTTCAGATCATTTATTGTACATGGAGAAGCTTGAAATTACTGAGACAAACAACCTGCATTTCTATAGCGCCTTTTACATAGTAAAATGGCCCAAGGCACTTCACAGCAGCGTTATCAAACACTGCTTGACACAGAGCCAAAAGCAGCAGCCATTAGTTCAGGTAACCAAATGCTTGCTCAAAGAGGTAGGTTTTAAGCAGCATTTTAAAAGGAGGCAGAGAATTTTAGGGAGGGGAATTGTGTTTCGGGCCTGGGCGGGTGGATGGAAAGAGTGGGAGATGCATATGACATATGCATACATATACTCATATGTAAATGAGGCCAGAATTGGAGATACAGAAATATCAGACGGTTGTGGAGCTGAAGGAGGCTCCGGAGACAGGGAGGGGAGACCATGGAGGAATTTTCAACACGAGAATGAGAATTTTTAAATTTGAAGAGTTGCTGGACCAGGAGCCAATATAGGTCAGCAAGTACAGGGGCGATGGGTGAACGGGACTTGGTGCAAGTTAGGGCAGCAGAGTGTTGGATGAGTTCACGTTCATGGACGGGATAAGGGAATGTATTTGATAATACTTTGATGTAACACGCGTTCACCACATGTTGCAGACTCAGGTTCATCAGGACATAGACAAGTTGGTGGAATGGGCAGACAGGTGGCAGATGAAGTTCAATGCAGAGAAATGTGAAGTGATTCATTTTGGTAGGAAGAACACGGAGAGACAATATAAAGTAAAGGGTACAATTCTAAAGGGGTTGTAGGAGCAGAGGGACGTAGGTGTATATGTGCATAAGTCATTGGAGGTGGCAGGACATGTTGAGAGAGCAGTTAATAAAGCATACAGTATCCTGGGCGTTATTAACAGGGGCATAGAGTACAAGAGCAAGGAAGTTATGTTGAACTTGTAAAAGACACAAGTTTGGCCTCAGCCGGAATACTGCATCCAATTCTGGGCGCCACATTTGAGGAAAGACGTGAGGGGATTCGAGTGAGTACAGAAAAGATTCAGGAGAATGATTCCAGGGATGAGGAATTTCAGTTATGAAGATAGATTGGAGAAGTTAGGACTGTTTTCCTTGGAGAAGAGAAGGCTGAGAGGAGATTTGATAGAGGGGTCTAGACGGAGTAGATAGAGAGAAATTGTTCCCACTCATGAAAGGATCAAGAACGAGAGGGCACAGATTTAAAATATTTGGTAAGAGAAGTAAAAGTGACATGAGGAAAAACTCTCTCACGCAGCGAGTGGTTATGGTCTGGAATGCACTGCCTGAGAATGTAGTGGAGGCAGGTTCAATTGAAGCATTCAAAAGGGAATTAGACAGCTATATGAAAAGGAAGAATGTGCAGCGTTATGGAGAGAAGGTGGGGGAATGGAACTGAGGGAGCTGCTCTTTCAGAGAGCTAGTGCAGACGTGATGGGCCGAATGGCCTCCTTCTGCACTTAAACAATTCTGTGATTGTGATCTGATGCCATGGGTTTGAGGTTTACTGTACACACGCACACACTAGTTTCACAACAGGATAGGGTGGGGAATTTACAGAGAAACACATTTTCCTGCCCGCATCTCACAGCAAGACCCCAACAGGGTTGGAACCTAGCACCTCCCATAGCCCTTCACTCACAGTCTGCCTGGGTGCCCCACAGTTGGACAAGGCACTGCAAGGCAACATATATTGCCTCTAACAACGTGAAGAGCAGAAAGCTAAAATACACTTCCAATAAAGAATAGTTTGGTAACACATTACTGAATCCCACTAAAGGTGCCAGCTGTGGCTTAATGGGAAGCTCCACTCCATAGACTCGAGCATATAATCCAGGCCAACATCTCTGTAGTACCGAGGGAGTGCTGCACTGTTGAAGGTGCTGTCTTTAAGATGAGATGTTGAGCTGAGGTCCCATCTGCCCTCTCGGGTAGATGTAAAAGATCCCATGGCCTTATCAAAGAGCAAGTGGATTCTCCCTGATGTCCAACATCATATAATGGTAATTTATCTCACTGCTGTTTGTAGGAGCTTGCTGTGCACAGATTGTCTACCACCTTTCCCTACATTACAACAGTGACTACACTTTGAAAGTACTTCATTGGCTACGGGACACTTTTGGAATATCCGGAGGTCATGAAAGGCACTACAGAAACGGAAGTCCTTTCTTTGCAAGCCGAATCATGGATAGGGGTTTCCCCAGGACTGCTGCCTTAACAGGGCAAGGCCTGTTAGAGACTGGATGTCAAATGGGAACAGAAGGGACATAAAATCATGTTAAAAAAAACATGCTTCAACCATGACATAACTCCAGAAAAATACAAGAGGAGAGGCGTATTTACAGGGAACTCTGAAAAGGAAGTCCAACTACACGTGGAAATGATCAACATTCCCAGTGTAATCTTCCGGTATCTTCTCCAGAATTACTCACATCCAACACAAGGCACAGGAGGATTGGGGGCAGGGGTGGTGGGGGGGGGAGGGGAGTAATGGGGGCTCTCTGCTTACAAATGCACCCTTCCACCCACTATAGTCCCACTCAAATCCATGACAAGGTAGGGATGCCAATTCTGATTGGACATATACCTGGAGGTTCCATCGCATGACCTCCCACCTCCGACTGCCCCTCCCCCACACTCCCGCCATTGGTCACTCCACATGCCAGACTCACTGCACCCCCGCTTTCCTGTAGCCAATTAGAAAGCAAACAGACTCTTCATTAACCAACTGGATGATGTCAGTCGAACAGCCTCTTTATGCCACCTCCGTTATTTTTACAACTAATAGAATATCAAGAAAAAAAAGGTAAAAACAATTTTTAAAAAACTAATCTATCACTTTTTTCCCCGTTTCCTCGTAGCAATGACCTGGAGATTAATCTTTAATTCCTGGAGACTCCAGGGGAATCCTGGAGGGATGGTAACCCACTTCCAGTTGTTATCGAGTGAACTCTGTTGTCATGCGCCTGCCACTGAGTCATGGTTAACGAGCGGCATTTGATCAATGCCCAAACACCCATACCCACTTTTTTTATTTATTTTTTTATTTAGAGATACAGCACTGAAACAGGCCCTTCGGCCCACCGAGTCTGTGCCGACCATCAACCACCCATTTATAATAATCCTACACTAATCCCATATTCCTACCACATCCCCACCTGCCCCTATATTCCCCTACCACCTACCTATACTAGAGGCAATTTATAATGGCCAACTTACTTATCAACCTGCAAGTCTTTGGTGGTGGGAGGAAACCGGAGCACCCGGCGGAAACCCACGCAGACGCAGGGAGCACTTGCAAACTCCACACAGGCAGTACCCAGAATTGAACCCGGGTCGCTGGAGCTGAGAGGCTGCGGTGCTAAGCACTGCACCGCCCCCAATTGACTTGGGTCAATACTTTCAGGAGACTAGGGTAGAAAAACAAGGTTGGAAAGAAATACGTGCCAGCATTGAAGAGCGAGTCATTGTAGAGGATGTTCCAGATCCTCCTAAAGAAGATGGGTTGCCAAACAGCATTTCCATTGCCAATCACAAACAAAACTTCAAAAGGGAGATAGGAAGGAGCATCTCAAGGGAGCTGGCCTCAAAACACAGTGCAGCTCCACTCACCCGCTGCAAAGACTGCACAAAGAAGCGGGGAGTGCTGACCTCAAGTTTATCTCAGATCATCGTTACGATGAGATGAAGCCTGATTTTTGCCAAAGGAGACTATCTTTTCTGTGCCACCAGATCATTGAAGGACTGAAACTTTTGTCAGCATCAGCAGGATTAGCAAGAGACTGAATGAGGGAGGCCCCAAGATACCGGAGAAAGATAAATGCAACAGCCACCACAGTGTCTTTGCGTCAACAGCTGAAATAAATGCCAGATCACATAGAAAGGACCTCCACCAATACAAAAGAAGGGTGACAGAGGCAGCGCGCACATACACACACACACAGTCCTCCCCAGTATCCTAGGCCAATATTCATCTCTCAAATCAACATCACTAAAACAGATTACCGGTCATTATCACATTGCTGTTTGTAGCAGCCTGTTGTGTGCAAATTGGCTATTGCATTTCCTATATTACAACAGCGACTACACTTCAAAAGTACTTCATTGGTTATAAAGCGCTTTGGGATGTCTTGAAGTCATGAAAGGCGCTATATAAATGCAAGTTCTTTCTCTAAAAGAATGGCCAGTTGGATAACTATAGAGGATCACCAAAGATGGAAGTGGAGTTGTCACACTGGTAAACAAGAGCTTAAGAACATAAGAAATAGGAGGAGGAGTAGGCTATATAGCCCCTCACAACTGCTCCATCGTTCAATAAGATCATGGCTGATCCTTGACTCATGCCCACTTTCTCACCTTATCCTCAAATCTCTTGATTCCCTCAAAGTCCAAAATTCTATTGATCTCAGCCTTGAAGATATTCAACGACTGAGCATCCACAACCCTCTGGGGTAGAGAATTCCAAAGATTCACAACTTTCTGGGAGAAGACATTTCTCCTCATCCCTATCCTAAATGATCAGCCCTTATCCTGAAACTGTACCTCCCACCCCTCCCAGTCCCATGTTCTAGATTCCCCAACCAGGGAAAACAACCTCTCAGTATCTACCCTATCAAGCCCTTTCAGAATCTTGTATGTTTCAATGAAATCACCTCCCATTCCTCTAAACTCCAGACAGTATAGGCCCATTCTGCTTAACATACCATAGGACAACCCTCTCATCCTAGGAAGCAACCGAGTGAACCTTCGCTGTACTACCTCCAAGGCGAGTATATCCTTCCTTCGATATGGAGACCAACACTGTACACAGTACTCCGGGTGTGGTCTCACCAAAGCCCTGCACAATTGTAACAAAACTTCCTTACAGTACAGTAAGGAGCATCTTGAGATTAAAGTGGAGTTCAGGCCAAGTCATCTAACTAAGCTGTAACTGACCCGCGTGCTTGATGCCGACACTGGGCGTCAGAAATTAAAAACTACTCCCATCCAACTCCTCTCCGTCGATGCGCAGAAATAAACAAACAAACAAAAAAGGAACACTCCCTGAAAGGGCGGTGGAAGCAGATTCAATAGTAACTTTCGAAAGGGAATTGGATAAATACTTGAAAGAGGAAACGGCCCCAATTTGGATAGTTCTTTCAGAGACCCAGCACAGACATGATGAGCCGAAAGGCCCCCTTCTGTGCGGTGCAATTCGTCAGTGGTTCATTGTGGCACAACCTACTGGAGACCGGCCAGCACGTAATTAAACCTGCAAAGCTCCAAAAGTTTCATTATGAGGGACGGACCCAATGTGATACCGTTAGATTTGTTAAAATAGAAGAACTTGGTTGGATATAAAGTTTCTTACTGTAATGAAAAACCAAGAAGCCATAGCCAACAAAGAACCTTCTAGACAATGGCAAACCATGACATGCGCCCGCTTGTCACAGAGTTGGGTTGAGAGTATGCAGCAAGCCGACTGGGCTGGTATTGCTGGGGAGATGAATGGACCACTTGTACGTCCAGAGGGGGCAACACAAAATGTTTTGATGGCTAACCCAGAACTTCACTCTTTACAGGCAAGAATGTATTTGCTTCATGTCCCAAAGGGAGAGAATGGTGTCAGTACTGATACAGGAAGGGTGTGAAACCTTGGACTGGTTACAGAAAAGATTTACTCAAACAGTTCCAGGGATGAGTGATTACAATTATGTGGAGAGACTGGAGAAGCTGGGGTTGTTCTCCTTAGAGCAGTTAAAGTTAAGAGGAGATTTGATAGAGGTGTTCAAATCATGAAGAGTTTTGATAAGAGTAAATAAAAGAGAAACTGTTTCCACTGGGTGAAGTGTTGATAATCAAAGGGCATGGATGGGTCAAGTGGCCTCTTTCTGTGCCGTAAACTTGCTATGATTCTATGATTTAAGTTGACTGGCAAAAGAACCAGAGGCAACGAGAGAAAAAAAGTTATGCAAAAAGTGGTTCAGATTTGGAATGCACAATAAAGTGGAGGATATAGATTCAATAGTAGCTTTCAAAAGGGAACTGGATAAATACCTGAAGGAGAAAAAATAAATAAAAAAGGGGAAAGAGACAGGGAGTGGGATTAATTGAATTGCTTTTTGCAGAGCCAGCACAGACTTGATGGCCCAAATGGCCTCTTTCTGTGCTGTCCTATTGTATGAACACCTAGTTTTATCTGAACGTTAAATCTGAATTCATGCCTTACCTGCCTTTTCAAATGTGTAAATGAGACACATGGTAGATTCTCATTTTAAGCTACAGCACAGACTCCGATTCAAGGTCACCACTCTTCCCCAGCCCTAGCAGCTATAATGGTGCCCCACCACCCCCCCAACAATATTCTCGTTATCAGTGTTATTATGGGGTGGCTACACAAATGAGTGGGTGAGTCTGTCTGGAGTGGGGATCAAAACGATCATCTGCCAACTCAGGAGGCGGGATTGCTTCTACCAAGCCAAAGCTCAAGCACACCAGCTGACCCTGACAGAACTCGACATGCCTCCAATTTGCCACAGATTGCTCATGCAAGAGCAGACAGGGAGATTCTTGGTGGATGAATCAACCAGAGCGATCACCACAGTCTGGCCTCATCAAAAGATTGAACCTGGGGCTTTGCATGCTATGGCTCTCTATACACCTTGCAGCCTATTTATTCCCAAGGCTCAGGTCTTCAAAAGTATAAGAACGGGGTCTGGATTTCAGAATTCTATTCTCCCTTCCGCAAACATGACCTACACCCTATGCTGTTGGGAATTTACAAACAGAATATCCTGGGGAGAGAGAATGGGTGATAAAGTTGGAGACATTTTCAATGCTGGAGTTCCTCTCAAAACTGACCCTACAGACAAAGTGAGCATACGAGCGAACGAGAGGGAAAGAGGAAAAAGGAGACAAGAAAAATATTCCTATATCCGGCAAACAGAAGCTCGACGTACGGGAATCTCTCAGTAATGGGAGACTCTCAAGAGTGGAATTGGGTTTACAGACTGACCAAAACACCCTGACCGCAACTCAAACCGTCCGCCTCCGTCTTTACCATCCAGCACTTCACATTGTCCATGAGCGAAGACAGATTCGGCTTCACGGTAGAGGAACTTTGGACATAACAAGCCTCCACTGGTTGCAAGAATTTATTTTTAGAGGCATGATGTAAACAAACTGTGTCACAGGCAGCAGCGAATGGGGATCAGCAGTTCAATCATAAGGCTGAGCATCTCTCATTACAGCCAATCAGCCTTGGGATAAGACAATACTGCTGGCTTTAATGTAGACTCACCACCCCAGGACCTACAAAAGGAACCATTTCCAAAATGTGGGAAATTTAGGAGTAAAATTGCCCTATTTCTGGGTACAGCAGTAGGCCGATGTGCCAGGTGGGCTTGTACAGAGCCATTCAGGTGCCAGTGTTCAGTTCCCAGTGGGTATGGATTTGTTGAGCTCAGCCTGGGGAAATGGTGTTAAGGGAACCATAATCACTCTCAGCACTTGGCAGAAATCTGCCAGGGTGACTACTCTTGATGGGTATTTGCTGACCCTGCGCTGGAGAGTAAGAGCAAAATGATTAATCGGCAGGGTAAAGGAGAGGTGCACCGTCGGACCGTATCCCTAACAGGAGACCTGAGCTTCAGTAGATGTGGGGCCCGGAATAGAAAGAATTCTCCAGAACAAAACAGGACACAGGCCCCATCTTCATTCATGCAGGATGTGCAGAGGCCAGGCATTCCCCTTCCTCCTGTGGGGAAGAGGTCAAGGAGGGATTCCAGCAACCCTAATTCCACTCGCTCACCCATCTCCATCTGCTCAGAGGGGACAGGGAACTGATGCACTCATTCACCCACAGTTGGCATGGCTGGGGCACAGACTGGTGACTGCGTTAGTGCACAACAGGAGAATAAAACAAAGATCGGGGGGAGAAAAATCAATGTTCCATAGAGAAAACCAAGAATTAAAAAAAAAACTTGCATTTATATAGCGTCTTTCCCAACCTCAGAATATCTCAAGCACATTTCAGCCAATAAAGCATTTTTTGAAGTGCAGTCACTGTTGCAATGTAGGAAACACAGCAGCCAAGTTACACACAGCAAGATCCCACAAGTGTTATTTGATATTGATCAGGACACTGGGAGAACTCCCCTGCTCTTCTTCGAAATAGTGTCATGGGATCTTTCACATTTACCCGAGAGGTGCATCCGCTGCAGGGGAAAAGAAAGGGTGGATTGGCAGCAGGAAGAGCAAAATGGACTGGAAGCGAAGAGAGCAAATGTGGAATTGAATATTAGGGCCACATTATGCTATCACAATTGGTTAGGATCAATTGACACCTTTTAAAGGGAACTGGATTGTCATCTGCCGAGAAGATGGCAGTTCAGGTTACAAAGCAGTTAATAAAGCATACAGGATTCTGGACTTTATAAATCGAGGCTTGGAGTACCAAAGCCAGGAAGTTATGGCAATCCTATGCAAAACACTAGTCCGGCACCAACTCCAGTATTGGGCCCAATTCTGGACACTGTACTTTCAGGAAGGACGTTAAGGCTTTGAAGAGGGTACAAAAGAGATGAATTAGAATGGTTCCAGAGATGAGGGATTATACTTACAAGGACAGACTGCAGAAGCTGGGGTTGTTCTCCTTAGAGCAGAGAAGGTCAAGAGGAGATTTGATAGAGGTATTCAAAAATTATGAAGGGTTTAGATAGCGTAAACAAAGAGAACATTTTTCCAATGGCTGAAGGATCGATAACCATAGATTTAAAGGTGACAGAGGCAACATGGGGAAGAACTATTTTTATGCAACGTGTGGTTAGGATTTGGAATGCAATGCCTGATAGGGCGCTGGATACAGATTCCATAGTGGCCTTCAAACTGGAACTAAATACTTGAAGGAGAAAATACTTCAGTAAGGAAACGGGACTAACTGGATAGCTCTTCGAAAGAGCTGGCAAAGATCCGATGGGGAGAATGACCACCCTCTGTCTTATTCTATTCTATAATTCTATGAGGATTGAAAGTCTGAGATTAACACAACTGCATGACATTGTTTTCATAGCAAAGGAACGGAGTGCTGATGAAAAGTGGTTGGGTTAGAGCGGAATTCAACAATCACACATGGGCTCTGGATGGAGTGATGGAATGAAAAGCCTTTTACTATGCAGTCAGCGTTTCCAGCACTTTCAGTACTTGACCGCACAGCTCCATCTCCCTGTCCAAACCGTAAAAAGGAAGACAACAGCTCTATCAGGATACAGCCTCATTGTGTTCCAAAGTTAACGAGCATTAAACTCCGACCCTTCATTCAGCCAAAAACAGAAAGGCCTATGAATGAAGCTGTTAATCTTCAATTGTACCACTCAAGCAAGGGTGACATGTAAACTACACCACACCATTAGCACACTCTCTTAGACTTGGCCCCATGACTTCCTTGTCAGTTAATCTCTCTGACCCCTCTGTCCTTTCAATACCTCCCTTTTATTCTCTTTTCCCCCACCCCGCTTTATTTGCATAAAACCTATTACAATTCTAACCTTTGCCAGTTCTGATGAAGGGTCACTGACCTGAAACGTTAACTCTGATTCTCTCTCCACGGATGCTGCCAGACCTGCTGAGTATTTCCAGCACCTTCTGTTTTTATTTCCGATTTCCAGCATCTGCAGTATTTTGCTTTTATGTTAGGTTACTTGTAACTACTATTTAGGGCTGGCTTTCAACTCAATGAGGATCAAGCTCAGTAAGATCCCAGATTAAAACGACATTTAAAAAAAAAGGGCAAAGTCACTTCAGCCCACATTGGCACCTCCTGCCAGGGGAACTTTTCTCCCTCCTTCAGTCTCAGGATATGGGCATCACTGGCAAGGCCAGCATTTATTACCCATCCCTAGTTGCCCCGAGAAGCTGGTAGTGGGTCTTCACCGTGAACTGCTGATAGAGGTATGATAAAACTTGAGTGACTCAATGGGCTGAATGGCCTACTCCTGCTCTTATGTTGCTATGACTGACTAGGCCACTTCAGAGGGCAGTTGGGAGCCCAAAACAAAGCAGCCCGCTTGATTGGCACCCCATCTACAAACATTCACTCCCTCCACCACCGACGCACAGTGGCAGCAGTGTGTACCATCTACAAGATGCACTGCAGCAATGCACCAAGGCTCCTTAGACAGCACCTTCCAAACCCACGACCTCTCCCAACCAGAAGGACAAGGGCAGCAAATACATGGGAACACCACCACCTGTAAGTTCCCCTCCAAGTCACACACCGTCCTGATTTGGAACTATATCGCCGTTTCTCCACTGTCGCTGGGTCAAAATCCTGGAACTCCCTTCCTAACAGCACTGTGGGTGTACCTACCCCACATGGACTGCAGCGGTTCAAGAAGGCAGCTCACCACCACCTTCTCAAGGGCAATGAGGGATGGGCGATAAATGCTGGCCTGGCCAGTGACGCCCACATCCCATGAATGAATAAAAAAAACACAATGGTGGACTGGAGTCACATATCGGCCTAGAACAGGTCAGGATAGCAGCTTTACTTCCTTAAAGAAGATTAGTTGGATTTTTTGACAATCCGGCAGCTTCATGGTCACTTTTACTGATAAGAAAAAGTTGGGTTTTTATTTCCAAACTTTTTTTTTTTTTAAAAACACTCAATTCAAATTCTCAAACTGAGAATGTCATAGGCTCTTGATTACTTATCCACTAGACTACACTGCTATATCCCAGCTGATGGGAGTCTTAAAAGAACTCCAACCAGCTTTTAGATAAGAGATAGTGTTATTAACAGCATGTGGGCAGGCAAAGAAAGTTAAAAAATGTTATTTAGTGAGTCACAAGACCAGAAAAGCTGGAGAGTCAGCATTCAGCTGGGCTGTGTTAGCTGATCATCAAGGGTTCTCACTCCCCCATTGGTCCCTGCCAAGGTACATGGATGTCAAGCAAGTACAAGGCCAGCTGTGGCTCAGTGGCTCGCACTCTCACCTGTGAGTCAGTAGGCTGTGGGTTCAAGTCTCACTTCTGGACTCAAGCACAAAATCCAGGCTGATATTCCCAGTGCAGTGCTGAGGGAGAGCTGCAGGGAAGTGGCGGCTTATGAACGATATGTTAAACTGAGGCACTGTATGCCTGTTCTGATGTAAGGTCACAGACCTGAAACGTTAACTCTGTTTCTCTCTTCACAGATGCTGCCAGAGCTGCTGAGTATTTCCAGCACTTTGGTTTTATTTTAAAACTTTGCCGGACCAGGAGCCAATGTAAGTCATTGAACACGGGGGGTGAATTGGAATTGGTGAGAGTTAAATATACAGACAGTGGAGTTATCACGAGCTCCATTTGGTATAAATCGCATTGGTGTAAAGGAGGGAGAGAGGAAGAGGGAAAGAAAGAGACTTGCATTTATGTAACGCCTTTCACAACTGCTGAATGTTTCAAAGCACTTTACAGCCAATCAAGTGTTTTTTGAAGTGTAATCACTGTCGTAATGCAAGAAACACGGCAACCAATTTGCACACAGCAAGCTCCCACAAACAGCAATAGTGATAATGACCAAATAATTTGTTTTAAGTGATGTTGACTGAGTGATAAACAGTGGCAAGGGCACTGGGGATAACTCCCCTGCTCTTCTTCAAAAATAGTACCAAGGGATCTTTCACATCTGCCCGAGCAGATGGGGGCTTTGGATTTAATGTCTAATCTGAATGACAGCCGCTCTGACTGTGCAGCACACCAATGGGAGGGTCAGCCTTGATTTTTGTGCTCAAGCCCTGGAGTGGGATTTGAACTCAGAACCTTGTGACACAGAGTGATAAATGCTACCAAGTGAGCCACAGCTGACACATTAAAAGATTACCTTATTTAATCACCTCAAAAATCACTCCCATCGATGACAGACCTGCAACAATCAGCCCTTCACCGCAAGAGTTGCAGAGATTAAAACACACTCTCCAGATACCTGCCAAGTCTGGAAGGACAGAATCTATAACTGCACAGCTGGGTGAATTCCCAGTTTGAGTGCAGCATGACCATTTACAAAACAACTCTCACACTCGACTGTGGCAACTCAGTAATCGCCTGCTCTCTATTTCCAACTAGGTGCTAAAAAGCTTTGTTTGTTCAACTGGGAGCACAACCCTTCCCCACCCAAGTACAACCTATGAATCCAGTCACTGGAAGCCTGCCACCCTGACGGGATACAGGCCCAAATCCTGAATGGGTCAAGGGTCACAGCCAGTGTGACCTAACTGTGTGTGTACAATTATCATTCCAAAAAAAAACAGGAAATGTACAGCAGTTCTAAAAATGAGACAAGGACTGGTTGGCGTTTTTGGGTGGAGACCATTCCTCTGAAAAGATTTTCTTTGCAGATTTTCTGCAGCCTGTCTGAGGTAATCGCAGAAGCATGAAAAAGAACATTCAAAGTGCCGAGACTCCACCCTAAGTGTTGAACCTGTCTGTTCTCGCTCAGCTGCTGTTGAACATCCTGTGTTTTCTGAGGTTATGCCAGATCCCCCCGCATATCCTGTTGTTTCAACCTCACCTTTGGTTCCACCTCAGTTTCACCAATAACCAATACACAATAAACCGTCCCTTTTGTTAAGAGCATTAACAAAGTTTTGTTGGCATGGAATCGATCAACTTAAACCAGCATCTATTTAGCAGTTCTCAAGTCAACAACAACTTGCTTTTAGATAGCACCGTTAACATAGTGAAAAACATTCATGTTGCTTCACAGGAGCAATTATCAAACAAAATTTGACACCGAGCCACATAAGCAGATATTAGGACAGGTGACCCAGAGTTCGGTCAAAGAGTCAGATTTTAAAGGAGAGAGGTGGGGGGGAAAGGTAGCGAGAGGCAATTCCAGAGCTTAGGGCCCAGGCTGCTGAAGGTGTAAATGCCAGTGATGGAGTGATGAAAATCAGGGATGTGTAAGAGGCCAGAATTGGAGGAGCAGAGATCTCGGAGGGTCATCACGGAGACCCCCTATTTCCAACTCCATGACATCACCCGACTTCACCCTGTCTCAGCTCATCTGCTGCTGAAACCACCCCCCCCACCATGCCTTCATTACCTCGAGGCTTGGCTATTCCAATGCACTCCTGGCTGGTCTCCCACATTCTACTTTCTAAACTTGAGATCATCCAAAACTCTGCTGCCCATGTGTTAACTCACACTAAGTCCCGTTCACTATCACCCCTGTGCTCGCTGACCTACATTGGCTCCCAGTCAAGCAACATCTTGATTTAAAAATTCTCATCCGTATTTTCAAATCCCTCCATGGCTTCGCCCCTCCCTATCTCTTTAATCTCCTCCAGCCCTAAACCACCACAAGATCTCTGCACTCCTCTAATTCTGGCCTCCTGTACATCCCCAGTTTTAAATTGCTCTACAATTGGTGGCTGCCCATTCAGTTGCCCAGGCCCTTAACTCTGAAATACCCCCACTACTCCTCTCTGCCTCTCCACTTCACTTTCCTCCTTTAAGACATTCCTTAAAACCAACCTCTTTGACCAAGCCTTCAGACATCTGATCAAATATCTCCTTCTGAGGCTCAGTGTCTCACTTTATTTTATAATGCTCCTGTAAAGAGTCTTGGGATGTTTTGTTACATTAAAGATGCTATATAAATAGAAGTTATTATAAGGCTGGAGGATGTTACAGAGATATCTTTACATCTCTGGCATGTGCCTGGGTGATTATGGACTACCAAGTAGAACAGTCCTGCAATGCAATGCCCACCAAAAGAATAGCAAGTGTCACACTGTCACTATTAATAAAATTACCAATTCACATTTTTCAGTTTGCACAAGCGAAAGAAACTGGCAACGGCAAAGCACCCACAACATGGGGCAGGCATTAACTGGAAAATTACCATCATTAATCTTCTCCCAACAAGATAGCTCAAACCACTAACCTCACTCAATCATCGTGATGCTTCTTCAGAAACCAGCCCGACTGCTTAAAAAAGTAAATTATGTCACCCCAAACTCACAACCCTGAATTAAAGATTGAACTCTAAATTTTAAAAAATCAAATTCTCTTTTGAATGGGAAAGGGCCCCCCCCCCCCAAACTGCAACGTTTCGAAATCCTCACTGTCCGCAAGAGGAACGAACAGACCAAGGGAGGGTCCCTTTAAGAAAGTTTAAATCCCCTCCCCAGGTAGGCTTAAAAACCAGAGATAACAACATCGCGGAGTTGGAGGCGGCTCAAAATGATTTTTTTTTAAAAAGGAAGTGAATTTGAAACCTATTTTATGAAATGATTTGTTAAACTTCACTCTCAGCACGGGCGAGTCTGTTTCCTCCGGCCCCAGGCGCAAAACAAAACTTTTCCAAACTTTTTTTCTCCGCCTGTGTCTCCCTTCCACACAGTTACCTGGATGAACTGGATAGTGAGTGCACTCTTGCCGACTCCTCCGCCTCCCACCACCACCAGCTTGTACTTCTCCTGCGAGCTGCCGTCTTTGCTGTTCATCGTTCCGAGCACAAGAACGAACTGAAAATGAGGAACCGAAGCTGAGACCGGGGCCACAGCTTCTGGGGCTGGGCTCAGCCACGAACTCCGGCCCCCGCCTGCCAAATGTAAATCTATGCTAATACATATATGAATATTAATCGCGGTGCTGTTCTCCTTGGGTTGCAGCCCCAGTCACTTCCCTTATTTGGTGAGCTTCTCAATACGCCCTGCTAGAGACTGAGAGGCTGCTTCTGGGTCCCAAAGTCTCCTAGAATAGAGACAACTAGACTCACTCTCTCCTGAGGGTGCTGACTCTTGTTGAGGTAGAACTGTGGCCTCTGAGTCAAAAGTCTGTAGATTCAGGCCCCATTCCAGAGCTTTAGGCACACTCCCAGTGCAGTACTGAGGGAAATAAAAGTACTGAATTGGGGGAAGGCCGATTTCAATATGATAAAACAGGATCTGGCTAAAGTGGACTGTAAAGGTGAAGGGTAGGACCAACAAGTCCAGGTAACCCTGGATGTCAAGGGATATAGAGGATTGGATAAGGAAAAAAAGGATTAGGGCGGATTCAGAGGGCTGAAAACAGTGGAGGCCTTAGATGAGTATAGAAAGTGTAGGGGGGGGTACTTAAAAAAGTAATTAGGAGAGCAAAGAGGGGGCATAAAAAAATGCTTTGAACTTAAAAGGGGCGGCGCAGTAGTTAGCACTGCAGCTCCAGCGACCTGGGTTCAATTCTGGGTACCGTGTGGGTTTTCGCCGGGTGCTCCGGTTTCCTCCCACAGCCAAAGACTTGCAGGTTGTTAGGTAAATTGGCCATTATAAATTGCCCCTAGTATAGGTAGGTGGTAGGGGAATTGAGGAAAGGTGGGTATGGGGTAGGAATATGGGATTAATGTAGGATTAGTATAAATAGGTGGTTGATGGTCGGCACAGACTCAGTGGGCCGAAGGGCCTGTTTCAGTGCTGTATCTCTAAATAAATAAATACTGGCGGGCAAGATAAAGGAAAATCCCAAGGCGTTTTATCAGCATATTAAGGGCAAGAGATAGCCAAGGAAAGAGTAGGGCCGATTAGGGACCAAAGTGGCAATCAGTGCCTGAAGCCAGAGTACATGGGTAAGGTTTTAAATGATTAATTTTCATCTGTGTTCACTATGGAGAAGGACGATTGTAGGTGTAGAGATCAGGGAGGGGGATTGTGATATACTTGAACAAATTAGCATTGAAAGGGCAGATATATTAGCGGTTTTAGTAGGCTTAAAAATGGATAAACCCCCAGGCCCAAATGTATCCCAGGCTGCTATGTGAGGCAAGGGAGGAGATTGCAGGGGTTATGACAGATATTTTCAAATCCTCTTTGGCCACAGGAGAGGTGCCAAAGGACTGGAGGACAGCGAATGTGGTACCATTATTCAACAAGGGTAGCAGGGATAGACCAGGTAATTACAGGCCGGTGAGTCTAACATCAGTGGTAGGGTAACTATTGGAAAAAATTCTGAGGGACAGGATTAATCTCCACTTGGAGAGGCAGGGAATAATCAGGGATAGTCAGCATGGCTTTGTTGGGGGTGATTATGCCTAACAAATTTGATTGAATTTTTCGAGGAGGTGACTATGTGTGTAGATGAGGGTAACGTAGTTGATGTAGTCTACATTAAAGGCCTGCTACCCGACCCGAACCCGACAGGATCTGACGACATGTGTCGGGCACGGCTCGAGTTGGGCCGATCTTCCAGATCCGGCTTTCGGGCTCGGGTCGGGCCGGATCTGGGTGAGTATTGCATTTTGCTTTGTTGGGCAGTGTCAAAAGTTGAAAAGCCTACCTGAGCTGGGAGTCCGGGACGTCAAGGAGGGAAACTCTTGAGTCTGCGCAGTGAGCGAGTGAGTGCCTCCATGACATTATCGCGCTCACGTTGCAGCTTCCTGCAGGTTCGGAATGGGAGGTAGGTAAAGTGAACATTCCGGTGGTCGAGTCAGGCTCGGGTCGGGTCGGGGGCGCGAAAAAATGGAGGGACTCGGGCCGGGTTGGGCTCGGGCGCAATGTGGTTCTGTCGAGATTGGGTTGGGTTTTTTTTTCCTGACCTGAGCAGGCCTTTAGTCTACATGGACTTCAGGAAGGCTTTTGATAAGGTCCCGCATGGGAGATTGGTCAAGAAGGTAAGAGCCCATGGCATTCAGGGTAATTTGGCAAATTGGATCCAAAATTGGCTTAGTGGCAGGAGGCAGAGGATGATGGTTGAGGGTTGTTTTTTGCAGGAAGCCTGTGCCCAGTGGTTGGTGCTGGGACCCTTGCTGTTTGTAGTGTACATTAATGATTTAGATGCGAATATAGGAGGTATGATCAGTACGTTCGCAGAGGACACGAAAATTGGTGGTGTCGTAAATAGTGGGGAGGAAAGCCTTAGATTACAGGATGATATAGATGGGCTGGTAAAATGGGCGGAGCAGTGGCAGATGGAATTTAATCCTGAGAAGTGTGAGGTGATGCATTTTGGGAGGACTAATAAGGCAAGGGAATATACAATAGGTGGTAGGACCATAGGAAGTACAGAAGGACCTTGGTGTAATTGTCCATAGATCACTGAAGGCAGCAACACAGGTAGATAAGGTGGTTAGGAAGGCATATGGGATACTTGCCTTTATTAGCTGAATATAAGAGCAAGGACGTTATGATGGAACTGCATAAAACGCTAGTTAGGCCACAGTTGGAGTACTGTGTACAGTTCTGGTTGCCACACTATAGGAAGGATGAGATTGCACTGGAGATGGTGCAGAGGAGATTCACCAGGATGTTGCCTGGGCTGGAGCATTTCAGCTATGAAGAGAGACTGGATAGGCTAGGGTTGTTTTCCTTAGAGCAGAGAAGGCTGAGGGGGGACCTGATTGAGGTATACAAAACTATGAGGGGCATAGATAGGATAGACAGGAAGAGACTTTTTCCATTAGTGGAGGTGTCAATAACCAGGGGGCATCGATTTAAGGTAAGGGGCAGGAGGTTTAGAGGGGATTTGAGGAAAACATTTTTCACCCAGCGGGTGGTTGGAATCTGGAACACACTGCCTGAAGAGGTGGTAGAGGCAGGAACCCTCACAACATTTAAGAAGTATTTAGATGAACACTTGAAACGCCATAGCATACAAGGCTACGGGCCAAGTGCTGGAAAATGGGATTAGAATAGATAGACTTGTAGGCCGGCACAGACACGATGGGCCGAAAGGCCTGTTTCTGTGCTGTATAACTCAATGACTCTATGTGTGCTGCACTGCCAGAGGTGCTGTCTTTCCTCAGGTGGACATGAAAGATCCCATGGCACAATTTCGAAGGAGATCCCCCCCCCCACCCCACACCCACCCCCCCTCCCCAACCTGGTGTCCTGACCAATAAAATAACCATGAATTAGCACCTAAAACAGATGATCTGGTTATTATCACATTGCTGTTTGTGGGAGCTTGCTTTGTGCAAATTGGCTGCTACGTTTCTTATGTTACAATAGTGACTACACTTCAAAATAGTTTTAATTGGATGGAAAGTGCTTTGGGACATCCCAAGGCGCTATAGAAATGCCAATCGTTTCTTTAATGGTTTCTCTCACCCAAGTGGCCAATCTCCATGTAGGACCCTTGACATTGACAGCTGACAGCCTATCCAACTGTGGCAGGCATCGCATTCAAGATCTCGCCTGGCATCCCTGCACACATGTTTTCAAATGGTGTGGGGGGATATTGGATAATGATTAGGAGCAGAAAGCCCTGACTTGCATGTCTTTACATCGGTTTGGTTGGCAAGCACTGTGGTTTGATAATACAACGCATCATATTACATGAAGCGCTTTGCAAGAATAGAAATTGCAGCTTCTTAAAACTAATTTTACTGGAAAATGGTCAACCTACTCAAAGGAGAAATTACATCACTGGATTGCTTGCGTGCAATGGTATGAGAATAAACAGTGGCAGAATGAAGTTCCAAAGAATGAAGTGTATGCTTCGAAAATCATAGAACCATACAGTGTTGAAGGAGGCCATTCGGCCCATCATGCCTGTACCAACCCTTCGAAAGAACTACCATTTAGGTTTTAAAAAACTGGGATAAGGCACTGTCGTGGTTATGCACTGGATCAGTAATTCAGAGGCCTGGACTCAGGATCTGGAGACATGAGTTCTAATCCCACTACGGGAGTTGGCCTATTTAAATTCAGTTAATTAAATAAATCTGGAATAAAAGAAGCTAGTATCAATCATAGTGACGATGAAACTACTGATCAGCATAAAAATCCATGTAATTCACTAATGCCCTTTAGGGAAGGAAATCTGCCATCCTTACCTGGTCTGACCTACATGTGACTCCAGATGCACAGCAATGTGGTTGACTCTTAACTGTCCTCTGAAATGACCGAGCAGGGCAAATAGGGATGCACAATAAATGCTCTGCCAGTGATACCCAAATCCTGAATTAAATGAATTAAAAAAGTCCCACTTCCCTGTAACCCTGCAAATATTTCTCTTCAAGTATTTACTCAATTCACTTTTAAAAGTTACTATTGAATCTGCTTCCACCACCCTTTCAGCAACATGCATTTATATAGCACTTTTAATATAGTAAACATCCCAAGGCAGCACATTGCAAATGCTCCACTGAAGCCTAACTGTACATAGGCTTAACCTACAGGGGAAAATGAGCAACTAGTACCCTTTAAGTGACAATGGCAAGATTTCAGAAGACAGATCTATCTATAATAACACCCTGCGATTATATGGTGCTTTTAACATAATGAAACAACCAAGGGGCCTCACAGGAGTGTAATCAAACAAAAATTTGACACTGAGGCAAAGAAGGAGACATTAGGACAGGTGACCAAATGCTTGGTCAAAGAGGTAGATTTTAAGAAGCATCGTGAAGGAGGAGAAAGAAGCGGAGAGGTTTAGGGAGGGAATTCTAGAGTTTCGAGCCCAGGCAGCTAAAGGCATGGTCGCCAATGGTGGGGAAAAGTGAAATGGGGAGTCCGCATAAGGCTAAAATTGGAAAAGCGTGGAGATCTCAGAGAGGGCTGGAGGAGGTTGCAGAAATAAAGAAGGGTGACGCCATGAAGGGATTTGAGCACAAGGATTAGAATTCTTAAACTGAGACGTCAGTGGACCACGGACCCCTTTGAGGTGTAGTCAATGTTATTATGTAACTACACATAGCACCAGTTGATTGCAGGGTACAGCTGCATCTCATCCTCATCAACAATGTGGCTTTCCCCCGTCCTCAGAAAGTAGCTCTGACTGTGTTAATGTGGTCACTCACACATCAGCCATCCAGTGAATTAATCCGTTTATTAGTCATTGATTTTTTTAAATTTCCAAAATATACTTTATTCATAAAAATCTGTAAAAAAATACATTACAAAACAGTTCCAAACAGCACCAAGTCAAACAATACAAAGAGTGGAAAGGAGATCAGTTTCCTTCAATACAGGAGTGAGTTGCCTCACAACCCTTCCATTTCATTTTACATGTCATGTACATTTTACAGCAAACAAATATTTCCCGGATACAGTTCGAGGGGTTTCCCATGGATCCAGCCCCTCAGTTCAGCTTGGTGGGGGGACCTTACACTGTGGTCTTTCCCCATTGAGCCTTTGCTGCGGCTGCCCCAAGCTTTAGTGCGTCCCTCAGCACGTAGTCTTGGACCTTGGAATGTGCCAGTCTGCAACACTCAGTCATGGACAACTCTTTGCGCTGGAAGACCAGCAAGTTTCGGGCAGTCCAAAGAGCGTCTTTCACCGAATTGATAGTCCTCCAGCAGTAGTTGATGTTTGTCTCGGTGTGCGTCCCTGGGAACAGCCCGTAGAGCACAGACGCCTGTGTTACAGAGCTGCTTGGGATGAACCGCGACAAAAACCACTGCATCTCTTTCCACACCTGCTTTGCAAAGACACATTCCAGAAGGAGGTGAGCAACCATCTCTTCTCCACCACAGCCACCTTGAGGGCATTGTGAGACTTCGGGCGTGCATGAAGGATCTGACGGGGAGGGCTCTTCTCACCACCAGCCAAGCTACATCTTGGTGTTTGTTTGAAAGTTCTGGTGATGAGGCATTCCGCCAAATGACTTTGACGGTCTGCTCGAGGAACCATACCACAGGATCCACCATCTCCTTTTCCTGTAGGCCCTTGAGGACATTCCGTGCAGACCACTACCTGATGGATTGGTGGTCAAAGGTGTTTTTCCGCAGAAACTTTTCCATGAAGGATAGGTGGTACGGCACGGTCCAACTGGATGAAGCATTCCGCAGCAATGTGACCAGGCCCATCCTTCACAACACCGGGGACAGATAGAACCTCAGCACGTAGTGACACTTGGAGTTTGCATACTGGGGCTCTACATACAGCTTGATGCAGCCGCACACGAAGGTGGTCATCAGGATGAGGGCGATGTTGGGTACATTTTTCCCGCCCTTATCCAGAGGTTTGAACATTTTGTCCCTCCGGACCCTGTCCAGATGAAGCGGAAAATGCCTCGGGTGACCGCCACAGCGCAGGAGTGGGGTATGAGCCAGACCTGCGCCACGTACAGCAACAACGTGAGCGCCTCGCACCTGATGACCAGGTTAAACCGAGCAGAGACTGAGTTGGGACTTTCCCACCATCATTGCATCCTTAATGACATTAAGGTGTCAATTGTGGCTCAGTAGATAACACCCTCACCTCTGAATCAAAGGTTGTAGTTTCAAGTCCCACTCTAGAGACTTGAGCACAAAATCAAGGCTGACACTCCCACTGCAGTACTGAGGGAATGTTGCACTGTTCGAGGTGCCATCTTTCAGGTGAGACGTTAAAACCGAGGCCCCATCTACCTGATGTAAAAGATCCCATGACAATACTTTGAAGAGGGCCAGGAGAGTTCTCCCTGGCGTCCTGGAACAGTGTTTATCCCTCAACCAACATCGCGTTGCACATTGCTGTTTGTGGGATCTTGCTGTGCACAAATCGGCTGCTGCGTTTTCCTACATTACAACAGTGACTACACTTCAAAAGTACTTCATTGGCTGTAAAGCACTTTGTGTCATCCTGAGGTTGTGAAAGGCGCTATATAAATGTAAGTCTTTCTTCATCCTTTTTTACCTAAATCTGGAGCCCCAGACTTTGACGTTGAAAGCCCAGTGTCCTGACCCACGGCTCAAAAGCTAATTCCACCAGTCATTTCCAGCTGGAATATAAATACATCTTCCGAGTTGTTGCAAGCTTAAGTGGGGGTTACGGGGTTGGTAGGTAGGGGGAGTGTTGGTGGGTGGGGGAGTGTTGGCAGGTGGAGTGAAGGAAACTGTTACCCAAATTACTGAGAAATGATCTGGATCATTAAGGGTTAAGATTGAGATTTGATTTGGTCTATTTTCTGGCTGCCGGAGAGGGGAATGCAAATGAAAATGAGTCAGTAAGCCTTCCTGCTTTGAAATTCCTATTTAACTAGTGGTTACTGAGTGATATTGGCACCATCAGGAGCTCTGATAAGCTAGAATGTCAAACTCTGGGTTTGGACGTTTCTCTCTTTGTGCAGAAGGATTGTTCATGGAATCTGATGAAACACCAGCAACTTTAAAGATGTTAATGTTTATGTTTCCCAGTTCACTCCCTCCTTGTACCCTCCCTCTCCACGCATCCACCCCCTCATCCCTGCACACCCAGGCAGCCTCTCAAACTGAAGGATAAATACTTCAGGTGGTCAAGAAAGAAAAGAAAAAGAAAGACTTGCCTCAATATAGAATCTCTCGTGACCTCAGGATGTCACAAAACAGCCAACGAGCTACATTTGAAGTGCAGCCACTGTTGTAGGGAAAATGGCAGCCAAATGATGCACAGCAAGCTCCCAAAAATAGCAATGAGATAATGGCCAGATCATCTATTTTTAGTGATGTTGGTTGAAGGATAAATATTGGCCAGGACACCGGGGAGAACTCCCCTGTTCTTCTTCCAATCATTCATCGAGATCGTTGATGCCCATCTTAAAGGGCAGACAAGGCCACCTTTTTTAACATCTTATCTGACGGTGCAGCACTCCCTCAGTAATGGTGCTTCGGACCAGATATTGTGCTCAAGTCTTTGAAGCAGGGTTTGAATCCACATCCTTCTGACTCAGCGGTGAGAGTGCTATCTCACCGAGCCAAAACCAACACCACCAAGAAGTAATTGCAATCCATCTTGCTCTCCTCCATGACTCTTGGCAGGCCTGCTGTTCCATGTGTGCCCAGGCCCCCTTCATAGCCCTGTATCTGTCAGAAAGAGATAATAAGTGGGCTGTGGCCTTCAACAGCCCTGGCTGGGAAAGGAAGAACTTGCCTTTAAAAGCGTCTTTCACAAGTTCAGGACCTACCTGAGTACTTTACAGTCAATGCACTCCTTTTGAGGTTTATTATTGTAATATAGGAATTGTGGCACACAGCAAGCTACCTCAAACAGCAATATGCGAAGAGCTTAAAATACTTTCCAGTCACAAACAAATCTATTACAATATCTGTCACCACTTAGTTTGTCTCTCTCTTTACTCCACTTGTATTTAACCCCTTTTTTCATTTAATTCATTGTGTCTGTTTTTCTTCCCTATTCCTGCTCAGTTTCTATAGAGCACTAAGACCCTGAGGGCAGCTGCATGCTTGGGGAGGTGCTGCATTGTTAGCATTCCTGTGGTATGTGGATGAGGAAGTGATTCATTGCCTTTCTGCCAATCAAACCCATGTTTAATATAGTGGCCCGGACACTATCCAGCTGGGGGGTTTGCAGAGAGGTGGGTGGGAGATCGCAACTTGCTGGGGGGCACCTTCCTGAGGCATGTCCTGGGGGAGTGGACTGAGCTGAGTGCCAGTCAAGAGGCTGCGAGTTTTGGCAGGCCTGCTTCCAGACTCGAGGGTCAGGAGTTCATCGACTCTCTTAAAGAGACACCACACCTTCACTGGCAGTTCAGGGTCACATGCCATCATAGGTGTCAGACATGACTCAGTGGACAGCACTCTCACGACCCACTAAGTCAGAATGTCGAGTTCGAGTCCCACTCCAGAGACTTGAGCATATAATTTAGGCCAATGGTCCCAGTGCTGTACTGAGAGAGTGCTGACTTTCTGATGAGAAGTTAAATGGGGACCCATCTGCTCTCTCAGGTGGATGTAAAAGATTCCAATGCACTATTTGAAGAAGATGAGAAGAGTTCTCCAAGCATCTACCTTGTCTATCCCTTTAAGTATTTTGTAGGTTTCACATTGCTGTTTGTGGGAGCTTGCTGTGCGCAGGACGCACATTTAAATAGTGCCTAATCGCATCTCTCAGAAACATCCCAAAGCTATGCACATGAAGTGAATTAATTTTCAAGTGCAATCAGTGTTATTGGGCAAAAGCAGTAGCTAACTTGTGCACAGCAAGATTCCACAGACAGCAAATGAGATGGATGACTAGTTAGTCTATGTTTGGTGGTGTTGGTTGGAAGAGACGTGTTGGCTGAGGCATTCCTAGGACTCCTGGCTCTTGTTTGAAAACTGGCATGTCCACCTAACTCTTAATTGGAAACTTTCCTCATGAATCATGAAGGGTCAATGCGTCATAGTGCTGAGTCATACAGGAAAATTCTGGCTTCAATCCCTGGCCTGTGATTATTTTACTGAACTCTGCCAAGTAGCAAAGCAGCACCTCAGTGTCTTGGGTTACAGAGAGAGGAAAAAAATCCATCTTGATCCCTATTTCCTGAATGAATCGATAAACCTATTTTAAGCTACAATATGTCAGATCAGCCATGATGTCATTGAATGACAGAACAGGCTGAAGGGGCTGAATGGCCTCCTGTTCCTATCAGTAAAGACAAGGTTATAGATTTTGTTTCCCTCCAATTTCCTCATCCTTTCCTGAACATCTCTTGCTCGGGAATAGTTGCACTTCCCAAAACATTCCCCAAGCAAGCCTCATGAACGGGTGTCAGCAGTCTGCTCAACCATGAACATCATGAGCATATTGAATGCAGGAGCAGGCTCGAAGGGCCGAATGGCCTTCTCCTGCTACTATTTCTTATGTAACATCACAAGTATGTCTGATCCTGTGCCCACACCTTCCGCAGAAGTTACTGGGTAGCAAACAAAGGCAGGGGTTTTGCCTGATTTTCTCCCTCCTCAACCCAGGGACATGAGACCCATTGTAGAGGTCCAGCTTCTGCCCCAACACAGCATCAAAGTGGAACCTGGTTGACTCCCTCCTTCGATCTCTCAACTTCTTTCTCCTCCTTTAAGACACTACCTCTTTGACCAAGCTTTTGGTCACCTGTCCTAATATCTCCTTATGTGGCTCAGCGTCAAAGTTTGTTTGATTACTATGTTAAAGGCGCGATATAATAAAAAAATTGGCTTAAGGACAGAAAACAGCGAGTCGTAGTAAATGGTTGTTTTTCAGACTAGACGATGGTAATCAATGGTGTTCCCCAAGGGTCAGTGCTGGGACCACTGCTTTTTTTGCTATATATAAATGAGTTGGATCTTAGAATATAGAGGAGTATCTCAAAATTTGCTGATGACACCAAACTAGGAAGTGTGGCAAATAGTGAGGATGATATGAACTGCCTGCGACAGGACATAGATAGGCTAGCAGAATGAGCAGAGAGTTGGCAGATAGAATTTAATACTGACAAGTGTGAGGTGATGCATTTTGACAGAAGGAATAGGGAGAGGCAATATATACTTAATGGCAAAGTTCTAAAGAGTGTGCAGGAACAGAGGGGCCTCTGGGTGCATATGCATTGATCTTTGAAGGTGGCAGAACATATTGAGAGAGTAGTGAATAAAGCATATGAGATCTTAGGTGTCATAAATAGAGGCATTGATTACAAAGCAGGGAAGTTATGCTGAACCTTTATAAAGCTCTGGTTAGGCACCAACTGGAGTATTGCATCCAGTTTTGGTCACCACACTTCAGGAAGGATGTGAGGGTCCTTGAGAGGGTGCAGAGGAGATTTACCAGAATGGTTCCAGGGATGGAGGATTTTATTTACAAGGTTAGATTGGAAAAGGTTTGTTCTCCTTAGAACAAAGGAGATTGAGGGGAGATTTAATAGAAGTGTACAAGATTATGACAGGCTTAGATAGGTTAGACAAGAAAAAACTGTTCCCATTAACTAATGGAATAAGGACTAGGGGACACAAATTGAAAGTTTTGGGCAAAAGATGCAGCGGGAATATGAGGAAGCACTTTTTTACACAGCAGGTGGTAATGACCTCGAAATGACTGCCCAGTGGTGGAAGTGGAGGTGATCAATGAGTTTAAGAGGAAGTTGGATGGCCACCTGAGAGAAATAGAGTTGGAGGGCTATGGGGATCAAGCTGGGGAGTGGAAACTGACAGAGTAACTCCACGGAGAACCGGCATGGACTCGATGGGCTGACTGGCCTCCTTCTGTGCCGTAAATGACTCTATGACTCTTTATGATGCTATCTCAATGAAAGTTGTTGTTGTCTGACTCTTGCTGGAATATATTCCACTGGTTCCTCTGCAACTTTCCCCAAAAATTGTTACTCTTCGTGTATGAGTGTCAGGAGCCACTGCAAAGGCTCAAATGGGGAAAGGCCAAAGTTTAGGATCCTCCCACCATAGCTCCCAGAGTGGGCTCGGATCAGTGTAAAACCCCTCGGGCAGATAATTTCAGAAAATATTGAAATGCGATGTAAGGGTGGGTGCAAACATCATTGTAAGTAGCGTGAAACACCCCAGAGTGTCTTTGACCAATTGATCTGTAATGCATTTTACTGCCGCAGCTGAACTGTGTTAAATTTTCTGACAAAAGTATATTTTTGGGTGAAAAAAGCCTGTCAGGAGGATGAGGAGATGGCAGCTGAGCCTAGTTCAGTCCACAAACACGTTACATCCAAGCAGAAAATGCTGGTACGGAAGCGGGAGGAGATCTCTCACCCCTCCCTCTCCTAGCCTAAGAGCTGCAGGCCATCACTTTGGCTGCAATCAGCACAGTCCTGGGATCATAACTGAGATCTTCTGTTCTGTATGATCCTGTTATACACCAGCCTCAGTGACTGATGCAGTATAAACTTTACACAAGTAACAATCAGCCTCCGGGCTGTAAATAATTCTTTGTCGTCTTATCTACACCGGAAAAACAAGCTTCAGTCTCTGCCCAGCACTAAGTAAGATGGTCTCATCAATTCTGAAACAAATGGAAGGATAAAGCTCCTGCAGAAGTGATCTGCTCAATAGGAGCTGTGTTGAGCTGACATTTCCTGATATTGATCAATATGACCTGTTACCCATTTCTTCCAGAACTCCGTCACCCAAACACTATGCCTTACTAACTATGCCAATCACTGCATCTTAAACCTCAAAATCCCAATGGCTTTATGCTGTGTTTATGCTCCACATGAGCCTCCTCCTACCCCCTCTTCATCTCACCCTATCACCATATCCTTCTATTCCTTTCTCCCTCATGTGTTTACCCAGCTTCCCTTTAAATCCATCTATACTATTCACCTCAACCACTCCCTGTGGTAGCGAGTTCCACATTCTCACCACTCTCTGGGTAAAGAAGTTTCTCCTGAATTCCGTATTGGATTTATTAGTGATTGTCTTATATTGATGGCCCCCTAGATCTGGTCTCCCCCACAAATGGAATACCCTTGTTGAATCAGAGACATTCACAATCAAATCTCACTGCTTAAAACGGGTTACTCTCCCTGTAACAGATGAGGAACCCACCCCAAGGCATCTGCCAACTCCACCTGACAGATGGAAGTCCCTGCCAACACTTTGCCTCCAATTTCCCCTTGAAGTGAGAAAGTGCCTTGCGTAGTCCAATAGGGACCTGGGTGTAAGGAGCATTGGCAGTTCCAGTCTTTGGCACAGCACAATAATGCTCTCACTGTTCTACTCTGGATGAAGTCCCTATCACTGACTCGGTGTTGCCATTAATCTCCTAACTGTGCTGCTCAATCTCTCTGGACTCCAGTCAGCCAGCCTTTGACCCGCACCTTTAAAGGACGTATCTGTCAGAAATGGCACACATGAAAGTGGCTTGTCTAGATGTTGTAAATATAGACTGACCTATATTGGCTCCCAGTCTGGCAGCAGCTCCATTTTAAAGTTCTCATCCTTGTTTTCAAATCCCCCCCAATGGCCTCGCCCCCATCCCTATACCTGTAACCTCCTCCAGCCTCACAACCCTCCGAGATCTCTGTGCTCCTCCAATTCTGCCCTGTTGCGCATTCACAATTTTGATCATTGCACCATGGGAGGCCATCCCTTATATGTTTCAATCAGATCACCTCTTGCGGCACAGTGGCGCAATGGTTAGCACCGCAGCCTCACAGCTCCAGGGACCCGGGTTCGATTCTGGGTACTGCCTGTGTGGAGTTTGCAAGTTCTCCCTGTGTCTGTGTGGGTTTTCTCCGGGTGCTCCGGTTTCCTCCCACATCTAAAGACTTGCAGGTGATAGGTAAATTGGCCATTGTAAATTGCCCCTAGTGTAGGTAGGTGATAGGGAATATGGGATTACTGTAGGGTTAGTATAAATGGGTGGTTGTTGGTCGGCACAGACTCGGTGGGCCGAAGGGCCTGTTTCAGTTCTGTATCTCTAAATAAAATAAATAAACAAGGCTAAATAAACTCCAGAGAAAATAGACCCATTCTATTCAATCTCTCCTCATAGTTCAACCCTCTTGTCCCAGGATCAGAAGTGATCTTAAATAAAATCAAAATACTGCGGATGCTGGAAATCTGAAATAAAAATAAGAAATACTGGAAATACTCAGCAGGTCTGGCAGCATCTGTGGAAAGAGAAGCAGAGGTAATGTTTCAGGTCAGTGACCCTTCTACAAAACTGGCAAATATTAGAAATATAAAAGGTTCTTAACAAGTAAAGCGGGGGTGGGGCAAGAGATAACAAAGAAGAAGGTGTAGATAGGACAAGGTCACAGAATAGCTGACTAGAAGGTCGTGGAGCAAAGGCAAACAATATGTTAATTGTGTTTAGTTTAGTGATACAGCACTGAAACAGGCCCTTCGGCCCACCGAGTCTGTGCCAACCATCAACCACCCATTTATACTAATCCTAGACTAATCCCATATTCCTATCACATCCCCACCTGTCCCTATATATTTCCCTACCACCTACCTATACTAGGGGCAATTTATAATGGCCAATTAACCTGCAAGTCTTTGGCATGTGGGAGGAAACCGGAGCACCCGGAGGAAACCCACGCAGACACAGGGAGAACTTGCAAACTCCGCACAGGCAGTACCCAGAATCGAACCCGGGTCCCTGGAGCTGTGAGGCTGCGGTGCTAACCACTGCGCCACTGCAACACTGTGTGTTGAAAGACTAAGCATTAGTACAGATAGGGTGTTAATGGACTGAAAATTGAACAGTCGCAAGTACAAACATGAAAAAAAAAACAGTAGGTAAGCAAACTGAACAAACTAAGATGAAATAAAATAAAATAAACACAAAAAAAAATTTAAACAAAGGAAAAAGGAAAAAATTGGGGCGGCACAGTGGCGCAGTGGTTAGCGCCGTAGCCTCACAGCTCCAGCGACCCGGGTTCAATTCTGGGTACTGCCTGTGTGGAGTTTGCAAGTTCTCCCTGTGTCTGCGTGGGTTTTCTCCGGGTGCTCCGGTTTCCTCCCACATGCCAAAGACTTGCAGGTTGATAGGTAAATTGGCCTTTATAAATTGCCCATAGTATAGGTAGGTGGTAGGGAAATATAGGGACAGGTGGGGATGTGGTAGGAATATGGAATTAGTGTAGGATTAGTATAAATGGGTGGTTGATGGTCGGCACAGACTCGGTGGGCCGAAGGGCCTGTTTCAGTGCTGTATCTCTAAATAAATAAAAGTGAAATGAGGGGCCCATGCTCTGAAATTATTGAACTCAATGGTCAGTCCAGCAGGCTTTGGCGCGCCTTATCGGTAAATGAGATGCTGTTCCTCGAGCTTGAGTTGATGTTCACTGGAACACTGCAGCAATCCCAGGACAGAGATGTGAGCATGAGAGCAGGGGGGAGTGTTGAAATGGCAAGCAACCAGAGGCTCGGGGTCCTGCTTGCGGACTGAGCGGAGGTGTTCCGCAAGTGAGCTTGTCTGTGTGTTTGTGATATGCAGATTCTCTCTCTTGCAGATACCACTTGGAAAGAAGATCAGTCATCTCTATCTCGGTGGACAGCCTAACAAGTGTTAGAAATTAGTTTCATCCAGGCACTAGTACAGCTAATGTTAAATCACCAGGCTATTAATTGGTTACATTTCTTCATGGGCTGTGCAATTGTCACACCAAGGTGGACACGCTTGTGTCTATCAGGCAAGAGGGAGGAGAACGCTATCACTTACTATCCAAGACTTGCTTTGTTTCACATTCATAAGCATTATGCCAGGAAAGCTGACAGTTTGTGTATGTCTTTTGAAACTTATTTATAATTGACTGCTTCATTCAATTGTAAAAGATACCTTTTGATCCTCCTTTGTCTCACTTCAAGGAAAAGAGGGAGTATAATGTGTCCCGTATGAAGGTTTCTTTGATGTATTTCTGCTTCACCAGGTAACCATTAAACTGGGGTTAATGGAACACTCCTTGAATATCTCATTTCACATATAAAAGTTGCATCACAGGCCTAAGTAAAAGTTTAACAGAACAGAGCACAGTACAAACAACACAAGACTTTATTGCTTTGAAACAGGGAACGCACACTGAATAAACTTTTGCAAGCTAGTCAAATCTGCTGTGTTTGCTCTTGCTTCTGCTTAATTTTACTTCTGAATAAACCCGATTCGTAGCTTGAGCCTGAGAATTACAACAAGTCAGAGTAGCATGAGTTGCTGTTTCCGATCAACCTATTAAATGGTAAATGGGTTTATTATTAACCTAGAGCACACTACCTCCCAGATTACTTTGTGCATCAGGTCATATTTTGGTTCATAGCCATGGGCCACGTTTGGAAACAGTCCTTTACAAAAGGCATGGTAAGATGTAATTGTAACTCATTAAATGGTAACACATATCACCAACGATACATATCAAAGGTTGCTTGTTCCATCAATAGTGCAACAACGCTTAACAGACTATAAAACAGAAATGAAGATTTGTATGTATTTTGTGCCTTATCACAACTCTCAAACATTTTCACACAGGATGAATTACTTTGGCGTGCATTGAATGTTACATTGGTGAAGACACCCAGTCATTTTAATCACAGTACATTCCAACAAACAACAATGAGATGAACGTCTTTTGGTGGTGGTTGGTTGAGGGGATGTTGTTGGTCAGTGAAGTTCTGATTCCACCATGGAGATCTTTAACATCCACCAGAACCGCAGACAAGCCATCACTTTAATGACTCATCCCAAGACACGTCAAGAAATGCAGAATCCCGTCATGCTGTGCTGGAGTGTCAGCTTCAATAGAGCCTTCGTGTCCTGGAGTGGGATTCGAACCCAGAATCTCCAGATTCAGAGGGGAAAGTGCGACTGACTGAGCAAACAGGCATAAAATAAGGCAGAGGGGAAATTAGGCCCTCATGAATGCTCCGCACCAATTCTTAGATTCCGTTCCAGAAGGGAGGAAATGGTTGTGGACAATGATGTGTAGAGACCACATGGAGTTGCCTTCTCTTTTCAATATATGTTATGCTCATAAGGGCTTGGCTTAAAGTAAGGTAAACTTGAATCTGCATATGTTACCGAACAAAACCAGCGCTTTAAGCCTTATTTCTTAAAGCATTCCCCTTCGCACACTCAGCCTTACACCCAACAATGGGATGCAACACGCTATCCTCACTCAAATCCCCCGCATCCAGGAAAAGGGTGGAGGGGCAATATACAGTTTGCACATTCTGTGCCCACATTTCCCCCACCCCCACCTTCTGGGAACAAAAATGGAGACAATCTGGGTTGTCACAGCTTCTGGTCAAGAGCAGAAGGAAAACATAGCTCAGCTTTCTGACCTGGAGACAGTGGGAGGGTGAAAGGACAATCAGAAGCCACCGCATATCCCTCGAAATAGAAGCAGAGAAAGGGACAATCTGGGTCAATGCAGAATAAATCCCAACAGATCCAAACATCTAATCATAACATGAACAAATATGTTGGAATCTCACAGGAGATTTCTGTAACCTGTAACTAAAGTTAACACAACAACAGCAAAGCGTGAAATGTTTGGTCCGGAGATGGAGGAGAGCAGACAGAATCTAGAATGCTCCAGCACAGAAAACAGGCCATTCGGCCCCATCCAGTATGTGCTAGTGATTTCCTCCATATAAATCATCTAGTCTAATTCCACTTAATATTTTTTTCAAGTTAGTGTCTAATTCCCTTTTGAAAGAGGTAATGGATTCAACTTCAACAATGCTTGGTGTTAGAAAATTCTACATTTCTATCATCCTTTGTGTAAAAGGGTTTTTTTTTGCTAACCTTTCCCATTATGGCTTCTTATGGTCATCTTAAATTTGTGCCCACTTGTTATGGTCTTGCTAAGCTGTGGAAACAATTGTCTTCTTCATCTTAGCTATGTTACTCATCTCTGTTTATCTATCCCACCAGCACTTCAGCTTATGCCTTGACTAAGAAAATAAGAAATAAGAGCAGGACTAGGCCATGGACCCTCGAGCTTGCTCCTCCACTCAATAATGGCTGACCTTCTACCTCAACACTTCCCCAACCTATTTCCCCTATCACTTGATTTCCTTAGTGCCCAAAAATCTATTGATGTCGTCTTGAATATACTCAGCGACTCAGCATTCAGAGCACTCTGGGTAGAAACTTGCAAAGTTTCACAACCTTCTAAGTGAAGACATTTCTCCTCATCTCGGTCCTAAATGGTTGACTCCTTATCCTGGGCCTGTGACCCCTAGTTCGAGACTCTTCAGCCAGGGGGAAACAGCATCTCAGCAACTACCCGGTCAAGCCCACTGAGAACTTTCTATGTTTCAATGAGATCACCTCTCACTCTTCTAAACTCCAGAGACTGTGACAACCCACTCTCCGCATCCTCCTCCCCCAAGTCACGCTGCCTGCCCACCACTTCCACTTCCTTCCCCAGGTTTGCTGCAAGGAATTCAACTGTCCTCTGTTGGGTCAAGGGTGATACCAATGAGCCCCTTTCCCCACTCCCACCCCCAAACATGGCGACTGGCTACACATGAAGAAGATGGCCAAGATCACATTAGAACATTCCACTTGACAATTGTTGTGATGTGCTTCGACACTTCATATCGTACTTCTTGTGCTTCATTCCAATTATCGTCCAGTCTAAATGCAAGATGCTTTGTGTTAGTTCCCCAAATGTCCTCGTGAATCTTGTGCTTAAAGTGAGGAATGCAGTGCTGGGGAATGGAACACTTTTTCATATCAGGCACTCGCTGGTAGCAACAACTCATATATATCATGGCTAGATGCAGATAAATCTTCTACTCTGCTTCAACAAATGTGCCTCAGCTCAGCCTACTGTGACTGTGTGATATTTTCCACTCCTCACCATTATTCCATTGCCCTAAATGAGATTACCAAAGTGTGTTCATGCTATGGATCTGTTAAGAAGTGGACTGAGGCTGCCCACCTCATTTCATGTAGGGCTCTTGTACATGGAGGAGAACCTTATGGCCAGTGTCTAAGTCACTTTATGATCTAGCTCCACGGTCTTTTTTTTTTTAACTAAGAAACACAAGGCGTAAAGTTAAGGCCTATAATGGACTTTACCCATATTGGAAAGAATAGGAGCAAAGACCAGGCAAACTAGGAGGTAGTAGCTACAGTAGATTGTAAGAGGAAAGGTGGTGAGGAGATTCACAGTTTGAAAAGGCCTGGTAAAGAATAAGAAGATAAGAAATGGGAGCAGGAGGAGCCTATAAAGCCCTACGAGCCTGCTCCACCATTCAATAAGATCATCGCTGTTTTATAACCTTAACTCCACTTTCCCGTCCTATCCCCATATCCCTTGATCCCCTTATTGTCCAAATGAGTTAGAGCCAGCGGAGTGGCTGATGATTTCAACACTGTGAAGATGCAGGTAGGAGGAACAGCAGATTTTCAGCTAAGGAGGTTCAGGGGAAGAAGATTCAGAGGAGCACTGACTGTTGCCCAATTCCCTCCTGTGACTCTAAATCTGCTAAAGAATCTAGGGACTGAAAATGCACAGATGATTTTATGCGCACTCCAGGCACGTTGACAGTCTTGGAGAAAATCCTTTCCCTCAGGGCATTCATGTGAAGTTTTGGGCCAGTGTTCGTTTGGTTTTGGCTTCTCTCCTGTGCCTCTAGTTCTCTTGTGCTGCAAAGTGGGGTTTTGGACCTCATAGTGTTGCCAAACTTTGAATAATCAACCGAGTACCTTCCCTCCTCCTCAGTCACAATGGGCACAAACCTGTGGCCCCAAAGTATCTCCTCCGGCAAATAAGATGTCCTGGCTTGGGTAGTAATGCCTGTGGTCTCCACCACACCTTCAAGTATGACAACCACCTCGAGGTCTTCTTGTTGGAGGCTAGCTGCTGATAGATCGTAGAGCGGGCTCTTATCATTAATGGTGTGGCTAATGATGAGAGGGGAAACCAGGAAGATCGCATTGATGCCCACTGGGTTCTCCACTTGGATGTCAATCTGAGAGATGGGGACCACTTCTCCTTCCTGGGTGGTGGTCTTCTTCACCAGTTGCATTTGGATAGTGGCGCTGATGATCATGCTTTTTCTTAAGTCACCCACCCGGAACATAAAGCACAATTTCCCATTTCTCTGAGCGATGACTGCGTGCTTGCTGAAAATGATAGTTTCCGCCCTTCGGTTTGCCTGGGCAGTCTTCATGAAGATGCAGCCCAGCATGACAGCGTTGACAATGAGGCCCGATATGTTCTGGATGATCAGGACTGTGATGGCTAAGGGGCATTCCTCAGTCACCATTCTGCTTCCAAAGCCTATGGTCACCTGGACCTCAATGGAGAAAAGGAAGGCGGATGTGAAAGATGTGATGCTGGTGATGCAGGGAACAACACTGTCCTGTTTGGAGTCCAGGTCTCCATGAGCAAAGGCAATGAGCCACCAAAGTATTGCAAACAGCATCCAACTGCACAGGAATGACATGGTGAAGATCACAAGTGTATAAGGCCACTTGAGATCGACCAAGGTGGTGAAGACATCTTGAAGAAAGCGTCCTTGCTCTCGGATGTTCTTGTGGGCCACATTGCACCCTCCACTTTTGGCGACAAAGCGGGCTTTTCTTGACTTGGCACGGTAACGAGGCTGTGACAGGTCATCCTCTGCCAGCCTAGTCAGTAAATACTCTTCCGGAATGATTCCCTTTCTCGCCAACATTGCTCTTGTGGGTGGATATGGCTACCTATAGGACCATAATGAACATGGACAAGGGTTAATCTCTTTGCTGCCTGACTGTGCATCAATACCTCTATATTCTGGTTATTGGGCTATGTTTAGCAACATTGTAGGTGTCTGAATATTTTTCTTTTTTAATTTCTTCCTCATGCCTCTAATTTTCTCCCTCCCTTTTGTGATGGTGTTCAATACTTCACCCAAGCGAGCCAAGCCAATAAGTG
Source organism: Heterodontus francisci (assembly GCF_036365525.1). NCBI lineage: Eukaryota > Metazoa > Chordata > Chondrichthyes > Heterodontiformes > Heterodontidae > Heterodontus > Heterodontus francisci. The sequence goes on along the minus strand of NC_090411.1, from coordinate 33,224,214 downwards.
GTGCCAAGCTATTCAGCTGTGCAGACCATCACAGCTAAGCCCGATTCCACCCAGCTGGTGTCATGGGTAGCAATCCAGAACAGAGAACCTGGCTGATTCTCTTTCCTGTCCTTTGCTCAGGTCTCCTCAAGCTGAGTGTGGCACTTTCACCACCATCTGGTTTGAGATTAACTCCCTCAGCACAAGAGGACGGAACCTGAGACTTTCCACATCTGTATGGCTCAGCAGCACTCCGCTGTGGGGACTTACTGACTCAGCTGTCAGCGAACCCTTCTTCAAACAAAATAGCATCTGTTTGATATAAAGGTAAAGTTTCCATGAAGGAAGAGAGAGGGAATGAGAGAAAGAAAGAACGCAAGACAGAGAAACCAATCAAACTTGCATTTCTCTGGCGCCTTTCACGACCTCAGGATGTTCCAAAGCACTTCAGAGCCAATGAAGTACTTTCGAAGTGTTGTCTCTGTTATAATGTAGGAAACGTGGCAGCCAATTTGTGCACAGGAAGCTCCCACAAACAGCGATGAGATAAATGATCAGTTATTTTTGATATATATTAACAACACAGACTTGGGTGTACAGGGCACAATTTCAAAATTTTCAGATGACACAAAACTCAGAAGTATTGTCAACTGTGGGGATAGTGATAGACTTCAAAAGGACATAGACAGACGGACATGTGACAGATGAAATTTGATGTAGGGAAGTGTGTAGTGACACATTTTGATAGGAAGAACAAGGAGAAACAATATAAAAAAAGGATACAATTCTAAAGTGGGGGCAGGAGCAGAGGGACCTGGGGTATATGTGCATAAATCATTGAAGGTGGCAGGACAGGTTGAGAAAGCGTTTAAAAAGGAATGCAGGATTCTGCGCTTTACAAATAGAGGCATGGAATACAAAAGCAAGGAGGTTATGATGGACCTTTATAAAACACTGGTTTGCCTTCAACTGGAGTATTGTGTCCAGTTCTGGGCACCACACTTTAGGAAGGATGTGAAGGCAGTAGAGTGGGTGCAGGAAATATTCACAAGAATGATTCCAGCGCGGAGGAACTTCAGTTACGTGTATCGATTGAAGAAGCTGGGATTGTTCTCCATGGAGAAGAGAAGTTTGAGAGATTTGATAGAGCTGTTCAAAATCATGAGGGATCTGGACAGAATGGTAGAGAGACACTGTTTCCATTCGTGGAAGGATTGAGAACCAGAGGAAACCCATTTAAAGACATTGGAAAAAAGAACCACAGACAACACGAGGAAAACCCTTTTTCTACAACGAGTGGTTAGGATCTGGAATACACTCCCTGAAATATGGTGGAGGCAGATTCAGTCGTGCTTTCAAAAGGTAATTGAATAAGCACCTGAAGAGAAAAGATTTGCAAAGCTATGGGGAAAGGACAGGGGAGAGGGATAAACTAAAATTCTCTTGCAGAGAGTTGGCACAGACGTGACGGGTCAAACGGCCTTCTACTGTCCTGTGACCATTCTATGATCATCTGTTTTAGCGATTTTGGTTAAGGAATAAATATCGGCCAGGACACTGGGGTGAACTCTCTTGAGTTTCTTCAAAATCATGACAATTGGATCTTTTACATCCTGAAAGGGCAGGTGGGATCTCAGTTTAACATCTCCTCCGAAAGACGGCACCTCAAACAAGGCTGTGCTCCCTCAATACTGAGACTGAGTCTAGATTTTGCGCTGAAGTTTCCTAGAATGAAACTTGAACCTATTACCTTCTGACTCACAGCTCGGAGTGTTACAACCAGCAGTCCAGTGAGAGGCGACACATTCAATAGCACAAAAACACATTGTAAAAGTTTGTGCTCAGCTCAACAGATTTTCTGACGGATATTGTTTTAAAACTTTGCATGAACACACACGTTTGAAAATAATAATTGGATAACCTGGGCCAGCGTCTGCTGAGTGTCAAACAACCATGGGGGAGATTTGAGTGGTAGGCTAATTCTGGTCAATCCCACAACTAGGGATTTTGACGCTCGTCCTCCACACTTGAGGTGTCACGCAGTCACACCTAGGATCACATTTTTTTTTTAAATCACAAACGGTGAAAGACAATCATTCAAACTTTCCCAACAGCAGAAAGGGAGAGAGGAGGAAGGAAAGTCAACCTAACCACTAAAGTCAAGGATACTGAGGTAGACCTGAAAACAATGAGCCTCTAGTTGACCCCAGAAGGAACATAATATTACCTTAGGTCTTAAAGAGACATGCTAAATTATCTACACCTACACTTTGGTAGAAGAATAATGCTTTGTATGTTACATAGTAGAATGCCTCTGTCCTATAAAAAAGGTGCAAACTTTGACCTACTGTGAACAGAGCCACAGGACTTCTGTTCATGCATGAGAGAGAGAAAGAGAGAGAAACAGAGTGGGAGAAAGGGACACTTATATATCTATAGCACTGTTCACAGTCTCAGGTTGTCCCAAAGAACTTTAAAGCCAATGTAATGCTTTTATTGTTAAGTGTAGTCGCTGTTAGTAGGAATGTAGGAAATGTATGTAAATTTCCAAAGATCCAATTGAACTTTTCTCTTTAAAAAAAAGACAAGTTTCCCTTGTGGTGTATTGGGTGGATGCTCAGTCCAATGTGATGCTGTACTCGGGTTGGAGCTCCCTGCTGTCACATGGGGTTGTGGTAGGAGGGCCCAGGGCTAGTGAGGGGGAAAATCCCCTGCTTTACCCACTCCTGGAACGTACACATGTGGACATCAGGTAAGAATAGGACTGGGTGGTATGGTGATGCCCTACAGGGTTGAATAGCCTACCAACACTCACCGTCTGAAATTCAGGCTGACGGAATAGCCATTTGGGAGCTGCACTCCAGAAAAGAGTTATTGCTGTTAGGAGAGAAAGAGGCAAGATTGGAAGTATGGATCTTGAGATCACTGTTGCATTTCAATGTAAAATACCACACATGGGGCACACGCATGCCAAAAGTCTGTGTCAGAATCTCGCCAAATAGCGAGCTTTAAATCTCAGTGTACCACAGGAGAAGGAGAGACGGGGAACTTTCTCACAAGGCAAAAGAGACAGAGAGAAAATTGGGGCAATTCATCTTTTGCTGCCCTCACAAAGGGGGAGGGGACAGGTGAGAAAATAACTATAACCAGTGTACTGTCAGCTGTGGCTCTGTTGGTAGCACTTTTGCCTCTAAATTAGAAATTTGTGAGTTCAACACCCACTCCAGACACATAAGCACAAAAATCAAGGCCGACACTCCAGTACAGTGACTGCCTTCTGGATGAGGCCCCGTTTGCCCACTCAAGTAGATGTAAAAGATCTGTTTCGAGGAAGAGCAGGGAAGGTTCTCCCCAGCGTCCAGGCTAATATTTACCCCTCAATCAACGTCACTAAAACAGATTATCTAGTCGTTATTTCATTGCTGTTTTTGGGAGCTTGCTGTGCACAAATTGGCTGCCATATTTCCTGCATTACAGCAGTGACTACAGTTCAAAAGTACTTCAGTGCTCTGAGATGTCGTGGTAGGTGCTATATAAATGCAGTATTTCTTTCTTACACTGAATTAAAGTTGTGCGATGTTTGACTTTTAAAATAATTTTAGTGTTCGGTCACATCTAATTCTGGGTACATGTGAACTGTATTCTCAATTCAACCATCACCTGATCCTCTCATTCTCATCTCAGTAAAGATGGAATGTGCTAAGCACAAACTAGCCAGGGTTTTCCCTTGTGTTATCTTGCTACGTTTTTCTGTGAACATAAAAGGACCAGAAAGCAGAACATTTACTGACCTTGAATGCAAGAGGGGCCGGATTAAAAATTGAAGCCCCCTCTGAACCTTTGTTGTTTATCTGCTGTGTTTAATTTGCTCGTTTAGATCCTCGAAGCTCGGATTCAGCATCCCTCTCGTTCAAGGACTTCCCTGGCCTCACCTGAGAGGGAAGGTCATTTTCTTAACGGCTTGTAAAAGATCGGTCCAAAAATACCAGGTACCCAGGGTTGTAGCTTGAGAGAAGTGACACAAAAGAAACCAGCTGATCCATCAATCCCCACGGAAACAAGTAATGGGTAGGACCCTTAAAGCGACGGCTTAAGGGCAAGTGGAGAATTTTATTTTGCCAAATTGCTGTGGCAGCCTGCCTTAAAGGGGAAGTACCTAACCAAAATATTAGATGAAAGATTTCCTCACAGATTCTCAGTCTCATTCGATTTGCTTTATTTGTTTGAAAATTGATGATTAGAGATAGCGAGAGGCTTCAGATTTTCCTAAGAGTTATTTCTTTGTGAAATTCTAGGGATTTACAAGAATGCTAACTGTCACTGTATAACACTCTTGTATAGTTATTCCAGGAAGCATAGTCTGTGTCACAGCTTGGCTTTCCGTTTCCTAAATTAACACAGTGACTACACTTCAAATGTGCTTCATTGGCTGTAAAGCGCTTGGGATGGACTGAGGTTGTGAAAGGCGCCACAGAAATGCAAGTTGAGAACCTACCCCGCTGACTCCTCACTGGGCTTCAGGTCATTGGCTGCTACGTGGTGTTCCACTCAATCTTTATCTGAAGTCCTGGTCATTGAGTGTGAGCAGGATATTCGACCACAATGGCATCAGAGGCTAGCCAGATTTCTTCGCAGTTCAGGAGGAGGCCATTCAGCCCATTGTGCCTGTGCTGGCTCTTTGAAAGAGCAATCCAATTGGTCCCACTCCCCCTGCTCTTTCTCCATAGCCCTGCAAATTTTCCCCCTTCAAATATTTATCCAAAAAATGAACGTTACTACTGATCTGCTTTCAGGCAGCGCATTCCAGATCACAACAATGCGCTGGGTGTTAAACAACAAATTCTCCTCATTTCGTCAATTACCTTAAATCTGTAGTCTTTCCTCCATCCCCCATTGCCCCCCGATGTCCACATGCTTGCTGTTTCCAGTAAAGAAGAGGTGTCACTGAACCGTGATTGTGATATTGAGCTCTATTGTATCACTGCAATAGTGGCTACAAGTGTCTACCCCAGCCCCCAAGGACTTTCAAGTCTATGTGACTGAATAGGAGTCTGACCACATCTATTATTTTGGGGAACTGGTGCATAAAATTCACAACGTTGCCAGCAAAATCACCATTTTGGAAACGTTCTAGGAGCTTAATAGTCAACATTTTTGTGGGATTAGGAGGAAGATCGTGCGATTTGGTCACTGAAGATCATCTGAAGAACGTGGGCACTTTTTCATTCGTCATGCTGTCTCTCATTTTCTCAGCTGATTCATTACAGGTTCAGACTGCCTTCACACTACAAGTTTAGCAATGGTGTGAAACAATTTCCACATCGCACCGATGTTAAAGATTTGTGCCACATAAACCTGGTGTCAGGGTGTGGCCCGGGTCCAGAGTGTTTTAAAGTGAGGCTTTCTCCTCCAGGCAGACCCGTGACTCCAGAAACAGCTGCATGGTATGATACAACAACAACTTGGATTTAGATAGTACCTTTATGCCACAAGGCGCTTCACAGGAGCAATTAACAGACAAAATCTGACAGCAAGCCACATAAAAGAGACATTAGGACACTTGGTCAGGGGTAGGTTTTAAGCAGCATCTTAAAGGAGAGGTGGAGAGGTTTAGGGAGGGAATTCCGGAGGTTAGGATGTAGGCAGGGCTGAAGGCATGGCTGCCAATGGTGGAGTGAAGAAAATTGTTACAGCTGTAACACTGGTGCATGATGGAACTGATTCACAGTCAAGGCAGTTTTGGTGCTCGGTGCGCCCTCAATTGTGGCTTTTGCAGTTGCAGTACCATTTGATCCCTAGTGGGGGTGATAATGGGCTCCAGGGCCCAAGCGCCACCTGCAAGAACAATGTGGTATTACACCTCTGGACAGTGAAGACTCAGGTATCATTCTTGGCCGCAATAAACAAGAACAATTTGTAAATGAACCTGCATTTCTAAGAGAGTTTCCTACAGCAGCCAATGCAAAGTAACTATTACTTAAAAGGGACATGTTTCAGTCCAATTTCTCCATTACCCTTTCATGCCATAATGCTTACTGGTATCTTTCAGTCAGTCAAGAAAGAAAAGGAATAAAAACAAGAAATGCTGGAAATAGCCAGCAGGTCTGGCAGCATCTGTGGAGAGAGAGGCAAAGTTAACGTTTCAGGTCAGTGACCGTTCTTCAGAGCTGGCAAATATTAGAAATGTGAAAGGTTATAAGCAAGTAAAGCGGGGGTGGGGCAAGAGATAACAGAGGAGAAGGTGTAGATAGGATAAGGTCACAGAATAGCTGACCAGAAGGTCATGGAGCAAAGGCAAACAATATGTACATTTCTAATATTTGCCAGTTCTGAAGAAGGGTCACTGACCTGAAACGTTAACTCTGCTTCTCTCTCCACAGATGCTGCCAGACCTGCTGACTATTTCCAGCATTTCTTGTTTTTATTTCAGATTTCCAGTATCTGCAGTATTTTGCTTTTATTTAAGAAAGAAAAGGAACCTAGGAACAGGATGAGGCCATTCAGCCCCTCAAGCCTGTTCATTGAGATCATGGCCAATCTGTGACCAACCTCCATTAAGGTCCCTTAAGGGATACCTTTGGTTCACAAAAATTTATCAATCTCAGATTTAAAATTAATAATTGATCTAGTGTCAATTGCCGTTTGTGGAAGAGAGTTCCAAACTTTGTGTGTAAAAGTGCTTCCTAATTTCACTCCTGAGTCTAATCTTTAGACTCTGCATCCTACTCCTAGATACCCCAACCAGCGGAAATATTTTCTCTCTATCTACCCTATCTGATCCCCTTAATGTCTTGAAAACTTTGATCAAATCACTTCTCCATCTTCTAAATTCTAGGAACTACAATCCGGGTGTGGGTAATCTCTCCGTAACTTAACCCTTGGAGGCCAGGTATCATTCTGCACTCCCTCCAATATATCCTTCCTAAGGTGTGGTGTCCAGAACTGCTCGTAGTAACTCGAGGTGTGGTCTAACCAGGCTTTGTACAGCTGATGCATGACTTCTACACCCTTGTATTCTAGGCCTCTAGATATAAAGGACATTTTTTTATTCTTCCATGGGATGTGAGTGTTGCTAGCATTTATTGCCCATCCCTAATTGCCCTTGAGAAGGTGGTGGTGAGCTGCCTTCTTAAACCGCTGCAGTCCATGTGGTGCAGGCATTTCCTACATTACAACAGTGACTGCACTTCAAAAGTATTTCATTGGCTGTAAAGTGCTTTGAGATGTCTGGTGGTCATGAAAGGCACTATATAAATGCAAGACTTTCATTTCTTTCTTGCATTTCATTAGCCTTTTTGATAATTTTCTGTACCTGTTCGTGCCATTTTAATGATCTATGTACCTGGACCCCTGAAGACTCTTTGGACCTCGAATACAAAATAGTATGGTTGCTGGAAATCTAAAATAAAAATAGGAAGTGCTGGAAATGCTCAGCGCTCTGGCAGCATCTATGGAGATAGAAAACGAGTTAATGTTTCAGGTCAATGACCTTTCATCAAAACGCCACTGTTTGGAGCTTTTCATGTTTATGCAGATGAATACCAGCAGCAATTTGAACCGTAAGCTAAGCAGTGCATTTTTTGGGCACAAGTTTCCCGATTGCGCCCAAAGTGCAAACTCTGCTTCCTATAGCTTGTGCCTTCCCCTTTAAGAAGCAGCTCAAAGGCTTCGGCAATCTCCGTCAGGGCTCGGGACTCCCGCCCCACCTCCTCCCTCCGCTTCGGCAATCTCCGTCAGGGCTCAGCCAGGCCGCCCCGGTTCCACTCCCACCCCCTTCGGCAATCTCCGTCAGGGCTCAGCCGGCCCGCCCCGCCCCCTCTCCCACCCTCTTCGGCAATCTCCGGGCCGCTCCGCCCGCCCCTCGTCCTTCCCCGCTTCCGCTCAGCCCCCCGCCGCGCCTTGCATCCTGGGTGTTGCAGTCTTTCCACCTGGCCCGGCGCCCTTCGCTTCCATGGCAACAGCCGCTGCCGCCAAACTACAACTCCCGGCGTGCTCGGTGGCGCCCGCGTCTGCGCGCTGGGCTGGGGGAGCCGACAGTGCATTGTGGTAAGATGGTGGCTGCTCCATTGTTCAGCTGTGTGTTTGCAAGAGAAAAAAATCCCCTGAAAGCGACTGGCGGAGGAAATCAGGCCTGAAATTCATATGTAAGGTAATAATAAACCCATCTGTGCAAAAATTAATGGGAATAGTGGGGTTTCTTTTTAGGGATTTGGGGTTTTGACTGTAATGGATTGGGAATATATTAATCACAGTGGGAGCAAAGCACCAGGACATCATTGGGGATCTCCAGGTAGGAGAGCCAGGCTATTGCAATCCACAGTAACTGAGGACATTTTAGCCCATTAGAGCTGGTGCTGCTGCTAATTTCTTCCCCCTCTTTCCTTTCCCTGGATGATTTGCAAACCACAATGATCAAGACCCAACTTTGGAAGATTGGGCATAGACCCCTCCTCCCCCACCCCTCTTAACAGGCACTGTAAGGCGCTGCTCACACCGTATCACTCAGAGGTTTGTGGTACCGTCTCACTGTTTCGCGGTGAGCGGGATGATTTGAGCGTGCCGCCCCTTCCACCCACCGTGCCTGTATCTGCAACTGTCTCGGGAGAGTTGGCAACGTAACCTTTTTTTGAGTGAAACTTAATTCCAGAATATATGCTTCTTTTAAAAGAAAGGTTTTTCATTTTTGCTTTTTTTTTTTGAAAATTGTAAATTATTAAATATCCTAGATCATAAATGTGTCAAAAATATTAAAGAATGTATGTGGATGGCTTGATTGCACTTACAGGAGCTTTGTGTCTCATTTGAAATGCTTCTGGAAGAATGGATCACTGCTATTAGCGATGTATCTAAAGTGTAGTTCTGTTCTTTTTCCATTTGCAATTTTTTTTGTACATTTTCCTCTGGTTGAGAAGACTGATGACAGAGGCTGGGGAAAAAGAGCATTTTTCTATTTCAGGCGCCCAGTGTTGGCATTAAGCATGCCCTGCAGAGTTAGAAGCAGAATAAATCGTCTTTGGCCCAACCAAGTGCCTCAGCCTAAAACTGAAGGAATAGTCTTTACTGTGCAATAGTTTAGTTTAGTTTAGTTTAGAGATACAGCACTGAAACAGGCCCTTCGGCCCACCGAGTCTGTGCCGACCATTAACCACCCATTTTATACAGATCCTACACTAATCCCATATTCCTGTCACATCCCCAACTGTCCCTATATATTTCCCTACCATCTACCTATACTAGGGGCAATTTCTAATGGCCAATTTACCTATCAACCTGCAAGTCTTTTGGCTTGAATATTTCTTGTAGCAGCTATACTCTGGTGCTGTATCAGCTAGGGACTGAATTGAGACTGCCCAAAACTCATTTCATTAAGGAATTTTACAGGCATCATATTTTCAAGGTATTAGTCTGGGCTAAATTAGAACCCAGGTTCTGGAGACGACTGGCCAGTGAATTGGACTTCCAGAAGTGTTGTCTTTAAAGAGTAAGTGATTGAAAGAAAGAGGCAACTATCACAGATTCTTTACTACTCCAGGTCTTTGACTCTAGCAGGCACGTTTGGGTGATTTTAAACTTTTCTCCTGTTCATAGAAATCCGTTTATAATCACACAGGCTCCCCTCTTGCTCTGCTGTCTTTCCATTCCCCTGTCCACTGGTTACGTTGCTGTGCTCACTGACAGGAGTTTGCGCTGTTTACTGAGGGAGCAGTGGGGTTGTTCTTTCTCTCTCTCCCAGGTCCTCGTCTCCACCCCACTGCCTCCTCTTAAAAAGCTATTTTTCAGATGTGAAGCTGCACGATAAATATCAGAAGTCCAGCCCAATCCAATTTACACACACTTTCCAGTCAACTTCACTGAATAGTGATTGGAAAGTGTGCCTGTGCATAACGTTACTGGAACAGCTATGGTACTTGATTAGTAACCCAGAGGTTGAGAGTTCAGATCCCACTCTGGCAAATAGTGAGACTGAATTCAATAAAGCTGGTAATTTGTAGGCTGGTACAGAGAAAAAATGTCCATGAAAGCTGGTGGATTGTCATCAAAACCCATGTTGTTTTCTGATATTCAAGATATTAAGGGGAACTGATAGGGAAAATAGCGAGAAACTATTTCTGGTGGTTGTGGAGTCTAGGATTCGGGGACATTGCCTTAAAAATTGGAGCCAGACCTTTCAGGAGTGAAGTTGGGAAACACTTCTACACACAAAGGGTGGTAGAAGTTTGGAACTCTCTTCCACAAATGGCAAATTGATGCTGGATCAATTGTTAATTTTAAATCTGGGATTGATATATTGTTAACCAAAAGTGTTAAGGGATATTGGGGAAAGGTGGGTATGTGGAGTTGGGTCATAGATCAGCTGTGGTTTATTGAATGGCAGAACAGGCTTGAAGGGTTAAATGGCCTCCTCCTGTTCCTATGTTCAGGGAAGATAACCTGCCTCCTCTACCTTGTCTGATTGACATGCAGAAGGTGAGGACCTTCAATATCTGTAGTGTCCTGCAGTTCTAAGTCACTCTGACTAGTATTTCATCTGAAAATGGGCCAAACTCACCAAATAGTGGCAGATGCTATGCAGCCATAGAACCAGAGCCAGTGTGTCCCTGACTAACTAGGAATGTCTGGTTTTACCAGGATTTGGGAATAAATATCCCAATGCAGAACTCTGGCAACATGCAGAGCCAGGAAAAAAGTATCTTTGGCTTTAACCAGGAGGTTCTAGAATTTGATTCTTCCCCCTCCACCCGAGTCTGTGCTGAGTTAGTTGATCTCAGCTGCAGTGAAGCCATGCTGTGGGGGCGTCATTTCCTAAATTTCAAAACTACTTCATTGGTTGTAAAGCACTTTGTGACACAGTCTCAGAAGAAGGAGTAGGCCATTTAGGACTGAAATGAGGAGGAATTTCTTCACTCAGAGGGTGGTAAATTTTGGAATTCTCTACCCCAGAGGGCTGTGCAGGCTCAGTCATTGAGTATATACAAGACAGATCGATAGATTTCTAGATATTAAAGATATCAAGGGATATGAGGATAGTGTGGGAAAATGGTGTTGAGGTAGATGATCAGTCATGAGCTAGTTAAATGGCGGAGCAGGCTCAAGGGGCTGAATGGCCTACTCCTCCTATTTCCTATATTTCTATGTCCTGAGTTTGTGAAAGGTGCTAGAGGAATGCAAGTCTTCCTTTCTTTTTTTATATTAAAGTTTAAATTCTTCTTCCCATTGATTTTCATCTATTTCATGATGCTGGTACTAACCGATCTTGATCTGATTTAGGATTTGTCTAGTCGTTGAACAACTCTAAGAATAGCCCTTTCCAAACATTCAGTCGACCCACCCCACACATTCAAACAGGGTTAGAAATATAAGCATCAATAGGACTGGAGTTACCTCAGCATTGAGTGCTGGATTGGAGAGCTTGGGGTCAGCATGTCTCTGTGGGGGTGCAGTCTGGACCTCTCTCATTTTGGCTGTAATAAAAAGACCACTGGGTGAGATGATCAGTGGGCACACAGCAGCTATTAAACTATAGCCTCCATTTACATTCAGGAGAGAAAGGGAGAAGATTGACCCCTTCCTAAGGCACTATTGGTGAAGAGGATGATCAAGTTTGCTGTTCTTGTAACCTGGGGAATATTTATAGAGCGCCTTGTATATAAAATAAAGAAACTTTCTTCCTGGTCATCGCAGAGATTGGAGTTTGAAATGGACAGTCATTGACCTGTCTCTGACTAACTCATTCGTCCCCAGGACCTCAGAACTTAGAGTCCTTTACCTCCCTCAGTATTCCCTTTGGCCCAAAATCATCAGGCTTCTCTTCATGATTCACCTCATCTTTTGTCCCACTCCTCCCAACCTTGGTGTCTGCACTACAGGCCTTGGATGTTGGATTTTCTTAAAATAAACAGAATAAACAAACAACTAAATTGAGTGGCTGCACCTCAACCAAGTGAAGTTTGACACCACGAACCAGGCAGATTGTTCCAACGTCTTAAAGACTGCGGCAGTCTGACACCATTTCAAATTGACTTGGCCTGTTGCTGGGTCTTGGCTTATAATTAGAGGTGGTTCTATAGCACCTCATTCAAATGGCCGTCTTGCCTGTGTGAACCCAAACAGTGAGTGTTGGAAGGTCATTCCACTGCTGACGGCATCACAGACATGTCCCGATCCAGTTCTCACCCAACTTCCACATGCGTGTGCATTTTTCCAAGAGGAAGTCACTGGGCAGCCTTCAGGAACGAGTACAATAAGCACACAGGATTTTTACTCAACAATAAAAGCCTGAGCTATTCGGGTATAGTCAAGTCGCAGGACCATGCTGAAAGCTGGTAGACTACCCTATCTGATAGAAGTTTGACAGAGCAGTGGAGCCATGTGTAAAGATTCTGATACACTGAGAGTAACTAATTTTAAGCGGTGAGATTGGCTGAGCAAGGATGTTTCCACTTATGGGGGAGACCTAAACTAGGTGATGATAAATACAAGATAGTCACGAATAAATCCAATAGGAAACTCAGGAGAAACTTCTTTATCCAGAGAGTGGTGAGAATGCAGAACATAGGGAGTGGTTGAGGTGAATGGCATAGATACATTTAAGGGAAAGCTAGATAAACACATGAGGGAGAAAGGAATAGAAGGATATGCTGATAGAGTGAGATAAAGTAATGTAGGAGGAGGTTCATGTGGAGCATAAACACTGACATAGACCCAGTTGGGCCAAATGGCCTGTTTCTGTGCTATAAATGTTTTGTGATTGTCTGTCTGTTAAATAATTTGTACTTATTTGTGAGGTTTCTTTTTAAATCTTCTAACTTATTTCTTCTGTTTTCTCCTGTTCCTTTGGAGGCTGCTGACTGCACCAGTGACAGCAGCACTGAGAAACCCCAGCAGAACATTTACCACCTGTGAGCTTAGGCAGCTATTTGACCACAGGGAGCGGCAAAGCCTAGCCAGCTGCGACCCTCACTGGACATTCGGCACATGCACCTTTCAGGCTGATCTTTTATTCGTTCCCCAGCCCTGTTGGTACTGAGGCGAATTGGCAATGCTTGAATTGCAACACCAGCTGAAATAAGCTAACTGAGTAGAGACTGAACTTGTGGCCTTCCTGTTCTGTGTGTCTCTGTTCCTCACCTCTTACTTTTCTAGTCATCAGTGGACCTCAGTGGTGATTGCTCTACTTTGAAAAGGGATCCAATCAATCCACGCCTGGGTGACTCTCTTCTGGAGCGCCTGTCTGTCCATGAAGCACGCTGATGTCTGGGTCACAGGATCGTAACCATTTACTGTTCATTTTCATTCACAGGTTCTAGATTTTTGTGCAGGTAGTTACTGACAGGCCCCTGACTGGTATAGCCTACTGCTTTGAGTCTAATTGATGCTATCCCATCACTGTATGACTGATAACACTACAATACTGTGACAGACTGACCCCATGGTAGTGTAGTCTTGTCACTCTGTGATGACGAACCTCAAAGTGGTGCAGTCTTGTTGCTGTGTGAGGCATAGGAATGTAGGATGTCGGAGCAGGAATAGGCCATTCGGCCCTTCGAGCCTGCTCCGCCATTTGATAAAATCATGGCTGATCTGGTTGTGGTCTCAACTTCACCTTCCTGTCTGCGCACCCCCCCAATAACCTTTAACTCCCTTGTCTATCAAAAATCTATCCAACTCAGCCTTGAATAAATTCAATGACCTACTTTCTGGAGAAGAGAATTCCATAGACTAAAGACCCTCAGAGAAAAAAAATTCCTCATCTCCATCTTAAAATGGAGACCCCTTATTATTAAACTGTGTCTCCGAGTTCTAGTCTCTCTCACAAGAGGAAATACCTTCCTGCTATTTACTCTATCAAGTCCCCTCAGGATCATGTCTGATTCAGTAAGATCATTTCTCATTCTTCTAAACTCCAGTGCGTATAGGACCAAACTGTTCAACCTTTCTTTATAAGATAAGGCTTTCATCCCTGGAATGAGTCAAGTGTACCTTCTCTGAACTGCTTCTAATACAATTATATCCTTTTTCAAATAAGGAGACCAGAACTGTGCACAGCACTGCAGATGTGGTCTCACCAAGGCCCTGTACAGCTGCAGTAAAACTTACCCACTTTTATACTCAATTCCCCTTGTGATAAGTGCATTCCTATGTACTTTGAATGAGGAGTATATTAGCATTTTATACCTAGTAATGCTGCCCTAGGCCTGCTAAATATCTTCTGGAAATGCTTCTGTTCAGTAATGCACTCGCTGTGTATGATAACACCAGAGAGGAGAGGTATGTACAGTACATGACAACCCTGCCAGAACTTAGAATTTCCCTGTTGGATGTGCTGCACTCTTAACATTTCACGGTGTTAACTCAGTATTGAGTTCATTCTGAGTGCTGCAGTCCTTCACCTCATCACTGAAGATTGAGGCTGATTTATCCCCAAAAAATTGGGTCTTTTTGTTATATTTGAGAGGCTGAAATTACTGATGCCTCCAGTAATTTGACTTAGGCTATCAGGTGAATGGTCAGTGATCTAGCTTCAAAGAGAAGCCTGTTTTGGGGGGTGGGGTTGTGGGGGTAATACTATGAAAGGCCAAGTCCCATAGTGCAAGTTACCGCAAAGATTAGGAGGAATGAAATGGTTAAGTAACGCCAGGGTTGGGTTTTAAAAGCTTGAAAGACCATGGGAGGAAGAGAAGACCCAGAAAAGTAAGGCGTGCCATAGTTTGAACCCCTAGGAAGGATTGAGTTTGAATAGGAAATGGGGGTGCACTGTCTAGATTGTAACACAATGCAACATTAAGACTGCAGCACATTCAAGAACTTTGGGCAGGGATTTTTCCACTTTCATAAGTTCTCAAAATTGTCCCCACATGCCACCTCCCCTCCCTGCCCCCCCCACCCCCTCCCCCCGTCAAGCAACAGCATTCCACTGCTCACTGGGGAGAGAGAAATAACAGTGCAGAAAGTATAAGAAGCTGAGAAAATCTGGCTGTGTAGTCAATGCCACAATGGGAAAGCTTGATCATATGTAACTACTGGTGTAACACTCCAAACTTATAGTGTGAGTGGTGTAGGGATGTAAATGTTATTTTAATTCATCTTTAATGCAGTGCAATTGTAACTTGAGTTCCATAAAGCTACAATGAAGTGAGAAAGACATGCATTTCTATAGAGCATTTCACATCCACAGGACATCCCACACTCTTCACAGTGACTCAAGTACTTTTTAAAGTGTTGTCACTGTTGTCATGTAGGGAAACAAATATAATACGAAATGACTATATTTGGAAATTTGCAGCAAATTCCTGCTATTAGGGACATCTTAGCTGGTCCAGCTTTTACAGCGCTGGTCCGGTCACACCTTAAGTACTTTAATCCGGTTCTGGTCACTGAGACGCAAAGAAAACATTCAGAGGATGGAGATGATGACGAGAAGAGGCTTATAGATCTGGGTGCTTTGATTCACAATTAATCCACCAACGCAGCAATCCCTTTCCAAACCTACAAATGTGCAACACTTTAACAGGAAAAAAACAAGTGAAAAAGTCAGAGGCTTAAGTTCTGAGGAAAGGCTGGAAAAATGTGGGCTATATGAAGTATAGGTATAAGATATTTGAATTACTACACGCTATAGAAAAGACCACCTGGAGTGTGTTTTCGAGGTAAATCTTGAAAGTATGACAAATTTGGGAGGGGCACATGGTCAAACTGCCAAAGGGTAAATTCAGGACTGGTGTCAGGAAATTCTTCACATTAAGTATAATATTGTGGAAGTAAATATCCTAGTCATTTAGGAGACAGTTGAATTCTACGATAGCGGGTGAAAAAGTTTTTCTAGCTGGTCAAATGGCTTTCCTTATCCATTTTGTGGGTCTGAAAGGTTGATGACACTGAACGAAGGTTGCAGATGTTGGCTTTTATGAAGTTAATGTCCATTGATCAGATTGATAGAAGGATAGTTATTTGTTTTGCTCATTTTAAGTTGCTCTCACTGAGCTAAATGAACCATCTCAGACCAATTAGGGCAGGCCTAACCAAGTAGGCAACACAGATAGCCCCTCTGTTCAGGCAGCTTGGAAATAAAAAAAACCTGCATCTCTATAGCACCTTTCACTACCTCAGGACATCCCAAAGCGCTTTACAACTAATGAAATACATTTTGAAGCTGAGTCACTGTTATTATGTAAGGAAACGACAATTTGCACACAGCAATGAGATAAATGACCAACTAAACTGCTTTAGGTGTTTGTTGAGGAATAAATATCGTCCAGGACACTGGAGAGAGTTTCCCCTGTGCCATGAGATCTTTATCATCCACCTGAGAGAGCCGTCGGGACCTCGCTTTAACGTCTCATCTAAAAGTCGGCACCTCTGACAATTCAGCACTCCCTCAGTACCACACTGGAGTACTGAATCCCTTTGATTGAAGTACAGGTGACAATAATGGGTGGTAGCATTTTGAGGCAACAAATTCAGAGTAAGACCCAAGAAACAAATTAGTGCATCGTTAATAGTTCACAGAATCGTGACAGCACAGAAGGAGGCCATTCAGCCTGTCGTCTCTGTGCTGGCTCTCCGAAAGAGCAATTTACCTAGTGCCACTCCCCAGCCCTGAACATTCTTCCTTATCAGTTAACAATCCAATTCCCTCTTGAAGGCCTCGATTGAACCTGCCTCCACCAATCTCTCAGGCAGTGCATTCCAGATCCTAACCACTCACTGCATGAAAAAGGTTTTTCCTCATGTCATCATTGCTTCTTTTGCCCATTACCTTAATTCTGTGCACTCTTGTTCTCGATCCATCCACCAATAGGAACAGTTTTTCCCTATCTACCCTGTCCCGACCCCTCATGATTTTGAATACCTCTATCAAATCACCTCTCGGCCTTCTCCAAGGAAAACAGTACCAACTTCTCCAATCTACCCACATAACTGAAGTTCCTCATCCCTGGAACGATTATCGTGAACATTTTCTGCATTCTGTCCAATGCCTTCGCATCTTTCCTAAAGTATGGTGCCCAGAACTGGGCACAATACTCCAGCTGAGGCCTCACCAGTGATCTATACAAGTTTAACAGCTATAACTTGCTTTTATACTCTATGCCGCTATTAATAAAGCCCAGGATACTGTATGCTTTATTAACTGCTCTCTCAATCTGCCCTTCAATGATTTTCGCACGTATATATCCAGGCCCCTCTGCTCCTTTAGAATTGCACCCTTTATTTTATATTGTCTCCCTTCGTCTTCCTACCAAAATTAATTACTTTACACTTTTCTGCCTTAAGTTTCATCTGCCACTTGTCGAACCATTGCACCAACCTGTTTATGTCCTTTTGAAGTTCTACACTATCCTCCTCACAGATCACAATGTTTCCAAGTTCCAAGTCTCAGAATAAGGTGCAGGCCATTTAAGGCTGAGATGAGGAGGAATTTCTTTACTCAGAGGGTGGTGAATCTGTGGAATTCTCTATCCCAGAGGGCTGTGGAAGCTCAATCATTGAGCATGTTCAAGACAGAAATCGCTAGATAAATGGATAATATCAAGGGATATGTGGATAGTGCGGGAAAGTGGCATTGAGGTAGATGATCAGCCATGATCTGATTGAATGGCGGAGCAGGCTCGATGGGCTGAATGGCCTTCCCCTGCTCCTATGTTCCTAGTTAAGCATGATAAACGCTTGAGAGAGAAAGGAATAGAAAGATATGCTGATGGGGTGAAATTAAATTGGGTGGGAGGAGGCTCGAGTGGAGCATAAACAATGCTAAGGACCATTTATGCTGAATGGCCTTTTTCTGTGGTGTAGACTCGATGCGGCACAGGCTAGATAGAATCATAGAATAGTTACAGCACAGAAGGAGGCCATTCAGCCTATCGTGTCCTTGCCGGTTCTCTGTGACAGCAAATCAGCTAGTCCCACTCCCCCTCCTTTTCCCCGAATACATGCAAATCTTTTTTTTCTTCAGATAATTATCCAATTCCCTTTTCAAAGCCACGATTGAATCTCTCAGGCCGTGCATTCCAGATCCGAACCACTCTCTGCTTAAAAATGTTTTTCCTCATGTTGCCTTTACTGGTGGGACATCTTCGCTTCGTGAAACTTGTATCTTCCTTCTCATGCCATTCTTTCATTTCTAACTGTGTTGTTGACCTAGCAATGAGCTCCCTGGCCTTTTATTTGTAGTTTTACCCTGATGGTTCCTGAGTCCTAATCCCCTGGGATAGTTTCAAGGTCATCAGTAAACCTCATATAAAGTCACCACCTCCTGTCTCTCTAGAAGACTGGGGAAAAGACTTCATCCATTGTGCAGGCTGCTGCCAAAGTTCAAAAGGAAAAAGTCAGAACTTGCATTTATAGAGCACATTTCAGTTGGTCCAAAGCACTTTACAGCCAATGAAGTCTTTTTTGGAAATGTTATAGGAATCTCAGCAGCTAATTTGCATACAGCAGGACCCCATAAACAGCAAGGTGATAAATGATCAGATTTTCTGTCTTTAATGATGTTGGTTGAGGGATAAATATTGACCCAGGACACCGGGGAGAACTCCCCTGCTCTACATCAAAGTTATTTCAACGGTTATAAGAAAGTAGAAGAGTAGACAAAGTGAATATGAAGCCAGTAGTGATGGGAGATTTCAAGCCTGGGCTTTAAAGATTTGTGCAGGGAAAGGAAGTTGGAGGATGGTGGCACAGTTTGGGGGATAGGATAGAATGGGTTAGAGCAGAAAAGCAGTGGAAGAAATTTGATTTCAACAAAGTGAGAATGTAGGAGGATGGAAGATTGGGTAGGGTACCAAAGTTGTGTATCAATAAGTGTCTGTGTATTCTGCTTAAAGCCACGTTTACTCAGTATATGGAGACTTACCCCATTATTTCATTGGAACTGAAGTTTTCATCTCGCCAATAACTGAGGAATTTTTCCTGTAATTCTAACGCAGAGATTCTGACATGTCTAACTAATTAACTAACCAATGGGTTGAGTTGGTTTCTCTATTTTTAAAAACATATTGTTCAAAGGATTGGGAGTCTGAAAAAAAGCTTTCGTTCCAAACATGCCCACAATTTCTCATAGATCTCATCAAGCTCCTCGTCCCATCCGGCAAAACCTTAAGTCTTCCAAACCATATCTAATTGCCTCTCGAACGCATGATACTCTCCAATGGAGTACAAAGGGATCATCCTAAGTTTGGTATGTTTTCTTAAATAAAAGCAGAGAGGTAGGAATTGGACCTTGTTGCCCCTGTTTTGGGGGCGGAAAATTGGTGGGGGGAGGTAACCCATGCCCCGTCAACGACTTAAATACACTCGACCCCTTATTCAGTCAGGCCATTTTTCAAGCGCCCATGTGAGCCACCTGAAACAGTTGATAGGCCCCTTCGAATATATTAATGAGGGGCCTAAAAAAAATGTAGGCCCTCTTCCTGATTTAGAATGGTCTGAGAGAACTAGGACCCACCTCGGCTCCTATTTCCTATTTTCCCAAGGTATGAACTGCAAATTTTGAAATTATGTCCTGTACACCAAACTCTAGGTCGTTGGATTAGTTTACTGGATTATCTTTTTTTTCCCTGTAATTTCCAAGCTATCAATGATGTATTAGAATCTTGGGTGTAGTGTGACCTTCCTTTTAAATTTTGGACTTCCTGTCACAATTTGACGTCATCCTTCAGAAATCACATTTTGGTGTTTCCTCCGACTAGTAGTGAACAATGCCAAAGGAGATCTGATAACTCACTTTTTTACAGATGCAACAACAACTTGCATTTATATAGTGCATTTAACATAGCAAAACATCCCAAGGTGCTTCGCAAGCATATTAATCAAAATTTGACACTGAGCCACAGCAGGAGATAGGAGGACAGATGGCCAAAAGCTTGGTCAGAGCAACAGGTTTTAAGGAGCGCATCAAGAGTAGAGAGAGGTGAAGAGGTTTATGGAGGGAATTCCAGAGTCTAGAGCCCAGGCAGCTGAAGGCACAGCCACCAATGGCTGAGCGCAGTGAATGCTATGGGGGCACCATTTCCTAAATTTCAAAAGTACTTCATTGGCTGTGAAGCATTTTGTGACAAAGTCTCAGTAAGGGGTTAGGACTGAGATGAGGAGGAATTTCTTCACTCAAGGGGTGGTGAATCCTTGGAATTCTGTACCCCAGAGGGCTGTGGAGGCTCAGTCATTGAGTATATTCAAGACATATGGATAGATCTCTAGATATTAAAGGCATCAAGGAATATGGGGATAGTGCAGGAAAATGGCTTTGAGGTAGAAGATCAGCCATCATCTAGCTGTTGGCGGAGCAGGCCCAAGGAGCCAAATGGCCTACTCCTATTTCCGATGTTCCTAAATCTTAAAATTCTGGGTGCCTCTGAGCTACAGCATTTTCCAATCTGCAGCACTTAAACTGATTGATCTGAGCCTGTGTTTACTTAACAACAATTAGACTTCAATAAAAGCAAAATACTGCAGATGCTGGAAATCCGAAATAAAAACACAAAGTGTTGGAAATACTCAACAGATCAGGCAGTATCTGTGGAGAGAGAAGCAGAGTTAATGTTTCAGGTTGCTGTCCTAATGAAAGGTCACTGACCTGAAATGTTAACTCTTCTCTCTCCACAGATGCTGCCAGGCCTGCTGAGTTTTTCCAGCACTTTCTGTTTTTATTAACAATTAGACTTTGTTGCACAAAAGGCTGGTCTTTCGCAGCACAATAATACTTTTATGTTGCATTCTTTTTAAACAGCATGTCATCCTTACAACCCCTTACTTATCAATTGTATCTCATTTCTGCAGCAGTTCCCCTCCTGATCCAGAATTATGGAAGATGATGAAAACCAGGATCCACAGCAGAGCGAGACTCCAGGGAATGAATCGGGATTGGATCAGTGCACTGAATCGCACAGGGAGAGAGGTACCATAAAACAGTCTCTTCATTTAGTTCTGCCAATTTTCTGCCCCACCCTGAAGGTACTAATTCCACTAACACCTGGTACCTCACCCAAGTGGGAATTCTCCATGTCTGAGTTAAGATGGTTATTGTTGGCAGACTAATTGTCCATAGATGAAGAGCTGATGGTGGAGGGGGTGGTTGCGGTGGGGTTAGGGACAGGAGGAGACCACTCAGCCCCTCAAACCTGTTCCTCCATTCAATTTGATCATGGCTGATCTGTGTCTCATCTCCATCTACCTACCTTGCTTCCTTCACCCTTAATACCCTTATCGAACAAAAATCTACCAAATTCAGTTTTGACACTTTCAATCGCGCTCCCCCCATCCACACACCCCCAAAGCCTCAAAAGTCTCTTTGGGGGGAGACTTCCAGATTTCCACTGTCTTTTGTGTGAAAAAGTGCTTCCGAACCTGAGGAACATCAGCCTGTCTTCCTGCTCCTGTTTTGAAAAGAAAAACGTTGTTTATTTTCCACATTGGCTGCCAATGAGGAAATATTCCATGGTGGATGTGCAGTAGTGATCCAGGCCCACATGGTGTCAGTGTTTGGTCACAGGAGCGTCTGTGTGATTCTTACTGGGTTTTTATGGTGTTGCACAGTGACTGGATACTGTACTAAGTTAGATACTTGTTAGACCTGACTTCAAATTTAGTCCAGATCAAGGCTGCAAGGCTCTTGCGTAAAACGAGTCAGGTGCTTGTATTCCTGTCTCAGTAGGCATTTGCCCATAGCACAAAACTCTGCCTAAGTTGGCATCTGCCTCTCATCAGCCTAACCAACTGCTGCCACCTGTTTCCTTTGGCTCCACCATCGTGGCCATATTGGGAGAGCCACCTCTTCTACGGTTTTGCTTTCTCGAAGCTCATGTTTTATTTTGTAAACTGCTAAGAAACGCAAAAATCCGTAAATCCCAAATCCAACCCAGACTTGAATGCCGGAAATCTGATGAGAGGTCATTGACCTGAAACGTTCACTCTTTGTTTTTCTCTCTCTGCCGATGCTGCCTGGCATGCTGAGCATTTCCAGCATTAACTGTTCTTGTTTCAGATTTACAGCATCCACGGTGTTTTGCTTTTGTTTTTTTAAATACTAGAGAGGCTCTTTTTTAGCATCATTTGGATGGGATAAAGGTTGCCCTATTATTTTTTACTTCTCTATACCTGTTTTGTCTTTCTGTTTTATCAATGGTGCTATGGTCAGTCTGCTTCTGAACTTTCCTCTTTTCTCAACTATGTCATGCCACATGCTCTTCCTCCTCCTGTGTCCTCACTGTATTACTTACCACACAGTCTTCGCTGTTCGTCTTTCCCAGAAGCAGGTGGAACTCCTCACGTCCATCAATCTTCCGTTCCTTCCACAGTCGTCTTGAATTTTTATAGATTTTTTGCAGTCTACTTGTCATCAGCTAACCAATGCTTCCCAATTTACCTCATCTCTTTTCTTTTCAATGTTGGTGCTGTCTTATCTTATCAACTTTAGTCCTTCAGGTCAGTTTCTCAATTGAAAGGGAAGAAATGGCAGCCTTGCTCAGAGGAACCTGAGCTACTTGCATTTATATCGAACCTATAACGTAGTAAAACACCCCAAGATGCTTCTCAGGCAGACTAGTGAGGAAAGTGGAAAACTGTCCCACTGTACAGTGTGGGGCATTCCTCTGAAGTTTGGACAGATTGGAGGCAGATATACAGTGCATCTAGGTGTCTGAGGCCAGCTGAATATGACTGCATAGGTGTTGCTACTGGCAACGCCTATGCAGTCATATTCAGCTGGCCTCAGACATCGGAAACATCAGAGGAATGTATGATGGCATTAAGAGAGCTCTTGGGCCAACCATCAAGAAGATGCCCCCCCCCCCCCCTCAAATCTAAATCAGGGGACATAATCACTGACCAACGCAAACAAATGGACTGCTGGGTTGAGCACTACCTAGAACTGTACTCCAGGGAGAATGTTGTCACTGAGACTGCCCTCAATGCAGCCCAGTCTCTGCCAGTCATGGATGAGCTGGACAGACAGCCAACAAAATCGGAACTGAGTGATGCCATTGATTCTCTAGCCAGCGGAAAAGCCCCTGGGAAGGACAGCATTACCCCTGAAATAATCAAGAATGCCAAGCCTGCTATACTCTCAGCACTACATGAACTGCTATGCCTGTGCTGGGGCGAGGGAGCAGTACCTCAGGACATGCGCGATGCCGATATCATCACCCTCTATAAAAACAAAGGTGACCGCGGTGACTGCAACAGCTACCGTGGAATCTCCCTGCTCAGCATAGTGGGGAAAGTCTTTGCTGGAGTCGCTCTAAACAGGCTCCAGAAGCTGGCCGAGCGCGTCTACCCTGAGGCACAGTGTGGCTTTCGTGCAGAGAGATCGACCGTTGACATGCTGTTCTCCCTTCGTCAGATACAGGAGAAATGCCGCGAACAACAGACGCCCCTCTACATTGCTTTCATTGATCTCACCAAAGCCTTTGACCTCGTCAGCAGACGTGGTCTCTTCAGGCTACTAGAAAAGATTGGATGTCCACCAAAGCTACTAAGTATCATCACCTCATTCCATGACAATATGAAAGGCACAATTCAACATGGTGGCTCCTCATCAGAGCCCTTTCCTATCCTGAGTGGCGTGAAACAGGGCTGTGTTCTCGCACCCACACTTTTTGGGATTTTCTTCTCCCTGCTGCTTTCACATGCGTTCAAGTCCTCTGAAGAAGGAATTTTCCTCCACACAAGATCAGGTGGCAGGTTGTTCAACCTTGCCCGCCTAAGAGCAAAGTCCAAAGTACGGAAAGTCCTCATCAGGGAACTCCTCTTTGCTGACGATACTGCTTTAACATCTCACACTGAAGAGTGCCTGCAGAGTCTCATCGACAGGTTTGCGGCTGCCTGCAATGAATTTGGCCTAACCATCAGCCTCAAGAAAACGAACATCATGGGGCAGGACGTCAGAAATGCTCCATCCATCAATATTGGCGACCACGCTCTGGAAGTGGTTCAAGAGTTCACCTACCTAGGCTCAACTATCACCAGTAACCTGTCTCTAGATGCAGAAATCAACAAGCGCATGGGAAAGGCTTCCACTGCTATGTCCAGACTGGCCAAGAGAGTGTGGGAATATGGCGCACTGACACGGAACACAAAAGTTCGAGTGTATCAAGCCTGTGTCCTCAGTACCTTGCTCTATGGCAGCGAGGCCTGGACAACGTATGTCAGCCAAGCGCAACGTCTTAATTCATTCCATCTTCGCTGCCTCCGGAGAATACTTGTCATCAGGTGGCAGGACCGTATCTCCAACACAGAAGTCGTCGAGGCGGCCAACATCCCCAGCCTATACACACTATTGAGTCAGCGGCGCTTGAGATGGCTTGGCCATGTGAGCCGCATGGAAGATGGCAGGATCCCCAAAGACACATTGTACAGCGAGCTCGCCACTGGTATCAGAACCACCGGCCGTCCATGTCTCCGCTTTAAAGACGTCTGCAAACGCGACATGAAGTCCTGTGACATTGATCACAAGTCGTGGGAATCAGTTGCCAGTGTTCGCCAGAGCTGGCGGGCAGCCATAAAGGCGGGGCTAAAGTGTGGCGAGTCGAAGAGACGTAGCAGTTGGCAGGAAAAAAGACAGAGGCGCAAGGGGAGAGCCAACTGTGTAACAGCCCTGACAAACAAATTTTTCTGCAGCACCTGTGGAAGAGTCTGTCACTCTGGAATTGGCCTTTATAGCCACTCCAGGCGCTGCTCCACACACCACAGACCACCTCCAGGCGCTTACCCATTGTCTCTCGAGACAAGGAGGCCAAAGAGAAGAGATACAGTGCATCTAACCATGCTGTCACTGACCTGAGAATGTTGAAAGTGTTCAGTTTGCCTTGCTGAACCCACTAAAAGTCTTTTTATAAACTTTGATCATGCCAAAGACACTCTTGCTGTGTAATCTCATTTGAACTGTGATTACTTTCTTTCGCCCTTCACTTGAATCTTATTGCAAGGCTGAGAAGACAGAGCAGATATAGTTTCTGTCTAACTACACTATCACTAACTACTTAATATCTTGAAGACTTTGATCAAATCACCCCCTAATCTTCTAAATTCCAGAAACTACATCTTAATTTGTGTAATCTCTCCTCATAATTTAACTCTTGGAGTCCAGGTTTCATTCTGGTAAATCTGCACTGAACTCCCACCAAGGCCAAAAATCTTTCCTACGGTGTAGTGCCAGAACTGCTCTCAGTACTCTGCACAGATGCTGCCAGACCTGCTGAGTATTTCCTGCATTTCTTGTTTTTATTATGCTTACAGTATTTGCCTATCTTCCTCTGCTTACCACCAATTTGCTCTTAGACTTGTTTTAAGCGAAGATGAGAAAAACGGCGTCTTTGTTAGTTGTTACAAGGTGATGTTTGCCAGATTCCAGTTCTCCTGGATGTTGTTTTAAAATGCAGCTTTGTTTCCACGTATTGTAGGTGCTGAACAGGTACGGCTGATCCTACAGCCACTGGGGAGGAGCCCGCATGGTAAATGGGCGGGATGCAACAATTCAACACAGGCTAACTGCAGCACCTCGCCGTGCGCACAGCAAGTTAAGGTAACGTTTAGCACTATAATGCCGTACATGATACAGAGCTCCTCCTGCTGTCTCAGTCAGTCAATTTACTGAGTTGCAGCGAGCTGTAGGATCTGATACTCAATCTCTGATTTGCACATAATTAGTCATTCTCAGCTCAGGAGGTTTTAAAGTTGAATTGGGTCCCTGCGGCACTATTTTAAACAAGTTCTGGGGATGTATTCCCCAGTCAATGTTTAAACCTCAATTAGTATCAGCAAAACAAATTGTCCGGTCATTAACTCATTGCTGTTTGCAGGACCTGCTGAGCCTTTCACAAGCTCAGGACATTCCAAAGCAGTTTTGTAATCAAGTCACTTTTGAAATATAGGAAACATAGCCAATTTGCACACAGCAAGCTCTCACAAACAGCAATAAGACAGTGATCAGATGATCTGTTTTAGGTGTTACTTGAGGGATAAATATTGGTCAGGACACTGGGAGAACTGTTCTTCAATAGTGCCATAGTCTTCTACATCCACTTGACACGGCAACCGGTGTCTCAGTTTAACATCTCATCCGAAAGATGGCACCTCTGACAGTGCAGCGTTCCCTCAGTACTTCAGAAATGTCAGCCAAGTCTTTGAGGTCAAGTCTCTGGAGGGAAATTGAACTCACAACTTTCTGACTCCGAGGCGGGAGTGCGACCCAGTGAGTCAAGGCTGTAGTCCAGTAACTGACATATCATCTTGAGTTATTAATGATAGTACCATTGCCTTGTTTGAAGTAACTATCATACTGTAACATGGAGTGGGTTAGAACATAGGAACAAGAGTAGGCCATTCAGCTCATCGAGCCTGCTCTGCCATTCAATACAATCATGGCTGATCATCCACTTCAATGTCTTTTTCCCACACTATCCCCATATCCCTTTATGTCATTGGTATTTAGAAATTTGTCAATCTCTACTTTAAACATACTCAGTGACTGAGCTTCCACAGCCCTCTGGGATAGAGAATTCCAAAGATTCACAACCCCCTGAGTAAAGAAATCTGTCCTCATCTCTGTCATGGTCCTAGATGAGAGTGCCACCTCTCTGCTTGAGATAACACGCAGAGTGGCAAAATGGCATTTACTGGTTTATGGATGACTGCAAATGAGCTGCCACTGTCACATCAGCTTGTGCTAAACAAAAATTCTGATTTTATTTCACAGAACACCCTGCAGCACTTAAGAGGTATGAATGCGGCCACTCGACAACCAAGCGACTGCGGGAAGACATGTCAGCGAGGTATGTGTTACTTTTCATATTGTGCAAATGAGCACAAATGCCATTAAAATCCACCCTTGTGATCGGGTCTAGTGATCCCTATTATTCGAGCTTGGCAGTTCAGGAGTGAAATCAGGAAGCACTTCTTCACACAAAGGGTGGTGGAAATCTGGAACACTGTCCTACAAAAAAAACTGTGGTTGATGGATCAGTTGAAATTTGCAGGAGTTGAGATCAAAAGATTTTTATTAGATATGGATACAAAAGGAAATGGAGTTGATGTTCAGATCAGCCGTAATCTGCTAGAATGACAAAACAGGCTTGAGGGGCTGAACGGCCTCCTTCTGTTCCTCTGTAAGGTGAGTTTCCAGCAGAGTGCATTAGTGATGCTGCAAGAATAGGTGTAGGGATCTGCTACTTATGAAGCTTCATCTAGTGGTAGAATTGTGCAGCTGCAGAAACAGCTGGCACAGACTGGCGATGCCCAAATACGGAAGGAATGACGTACATAATAAATGTAATTTATCAATTGACGTAGATATTGGCAGGGAAAACCAGTGAGTTTTGATTTGACAGTCCACATTGTGTGCTAATTCTTACTTGCCATCTCAAGCTGCAACTGCTGCTTTTTTTGAATTCATTCTTGGGATGTGAACATCTCTGGCAAGGTCAGCATTTATTGCCTATCCCTAATTGCCCTACCATTGCCTGTGACAGGCTTGTACTCACCACCACCCCACGTGTCTGAGAGGACAAAGCTCGCACTTGTACTGCTAGGTGCAAGTAGACATTGTGTGCACATTTCACACCCCAACCATTGTTCTTCAGTAAAATCCAAGTAACAGCACAGCACCGATGCTGCAGGGCCACATTTTGACTTAATAAAGGTTCACAGTGTCCATGCATGCATAGAAGCATTGTATATACACATGGCCACACTACACTGTGCAGACCTGCAGTCCAGAGCAATGATGTGTTCTGTGACTGTAACAAAATCAGAGGTCCCAATGATGTTGCAAATGGCCACCTCCTGTGCTGCATGATTCTATTTGTGGGCCTTTTTCCTTCCCCAGACTCCAGGAAGCAGAAACAAATTAGAAGGAGGAAGACATGCACACCAGCAGGATCAAATGCCATCACAGGAAGCTCACCAGAGATTGCAGTGACCAGTCTTCATGGTACAGCTGGAAATGGGAACCCGGTAAGATTTCGGAACAGACTGTTTGATGATTAATTGGAGTCCTCTTCTCATGTTACATCCTAGAAACATAGGAATTGCTGGACAATAAAAGACCAGGGTCCATCTCTTGCACCTCTACCATCCTGGTGTCACATAATACACCGATAACGGAGCTGTTTATTAATCACAGCGATCAATCTCTATCAGTGAGTCTACAACAGAGCAGACATGAGGTGAGGAAAACTCCCAGTGGTGGAGAGCTTTGGGAACCATCGGACCAAAGCAGGCTGTTCCACCCAAGCTCGCTATACTCGGCACACAACATGTCTCCTACTACTCATACACTGGATCCCCAAAATGTTATTTACAGAAAGAAATCTGTCTAATTTGTATTTGAATGAATCAGCACTGTTTCCACTGTCTAGTGAGCTTATTCCATAGATTGACCTCCTGTGCTTTTTAATGTTCTTTTTCATTTGAAGGAGAAAGAAGTGGTGTCTGTTTTACTGTCCCATCTCACCAGTGCACTGCAACATATCGGATCCACGTATGGAACCACTTTCCGAACACGGCTGAATCCAGAGTCCGAACCCGTTGCAGATCTGGGGACCTCTTATTTGTAAGGATAACTTTTCTTCTGTCTTTATTGCTGAATTACATGTGCAGTCACCCTTCCTTCCTTCCTCCCTCACTCACGCGCAAGTGTATTTCAGGCTAGTTCAGCTAAAGAAGAAATAAAAAATTTGTATTTATATAGCACCTTTCACAATCTCAAGACATCCCTCTGCCTAATGTACTTCAAAGCCAATGAAGCACTTCTTGAAGTGTAATCACTATTGTAATGTAGGAGTCGCGATAGCCAATTTGCACACTGCAAGCTCCCACAAACAGCAATATAATAATGACCAGATCATCTCTCTTTTTTCATGCTATTGGTTGAGGGATGTCAATATTGGCAGCCATATCTTTAGCTGCCTAGTGGCCATGGGATCTTTTACGTCTACCTGGGAGGGCAGACGGGGCCTTGGTTTAATATCTCATCCAAAAGCTGGCAGGCTTGGTTGTGCAACGCTACTTCAGTACTGCACTTGGAGTGTCAGTGTTGATTTTGTGCTCAAATCGAACACACAACCTTCTGACTGGGAGTGATACCCACTGAGCTACAACTGCAATAATTTGCATTGATATTGTGCCTTTAATATAGTAAAACATCCCTAGGCAGTTCACGGGAGCCACATAAAGAGATACATGGACACATGGAACAGGTAGGTTTTAAGGAGCATTTTAAAGAAGGAAAGAGAGAATTCCAGAGCTCATGACCTAGGCAGCTGAGGGTATGGCTTCCAGTGGTGGAATGATGAAAATTGGGGAGACCAGAACTAGAGGAACACAGTTATCTTGGAGGGTCGTAGGGCTGGAAGAGGTTACAGAGATAGGGAGGGGGAGAAGTCATGGAGGGATTTGGAAACAAAAACTGCCCCTACCTCAACACAGAAACTAGCTATTTCACTTAGAGACCTTCGGATTGGCTAGGGTGAGAAATGGAAAAATGTCACTAACAGGTTACTGAGTTGTTTAAGATGATAAAGGATTTAAGAGGATACATAAGAGAACTGTTTCCTCTGGTGGGGGCATAACCTCAAAATTAGAGCTAGGTCATTCAGGGGTGATGTCAGGAAGCCCTTCTTCACACAAAGGGTAGTGGAAATCTGGAACTCTCCCAAAAACCTGGATGCTGGAAGTCAATTGAAATTTTCAAAACTGAGATTGATAGATTTTTGTTAGGCAAGGATGTTAAGGTATTCAGAACCAAGGCGGGTAGAAAGAGTTGAGGTACAGATCAGCCACAATCTAATTGAATTGTGGAACATGCTTGTGGGGCTGAATGGCTTCCTGCTGTTTCTATACAAGAGCTGGCCCAGTTCTGCACTGGGTGATGCCTCAATCCATTCCACCATTTGGAAAATGACATCCATTATTTTTCAGCAGGCAGCATGAAGCAAGGCCGGGGCCCTTGACTGAGGGTGAATTTGATTGGTTAAGTTGATAGCACGTGTTTCCACATGGTTTGGCTCAGCTCCAGTAGGTATTCGATCCGTTCTGTTTCTTGAACATATGCGTTGGTGTCTCTCCTAGTAGCAGGTTGGAGCCGGAAAACGCAGAGGCAGCAACCGACCTGCAAGAAGATGGCATCTCCAGCCTTGGCATCCGTGTTGTACGTCACCCAGGGTTTACTCTTAAGAAAGATCGGGCCTGGAGATACAAAAAGTCAGGTGGGGAAATGCTTTTCTTCCTTCCTCTCCACTGTTTCCTGCCCCTCCTAAAGGCACCAAACTCGGGGTTGTGGGGGGGTGGAGAGTGACACCTATCATTAGATTGCGTCGCGCTGAGTAGATGCACTGTTGGTATCTTTCAGGTAGACCTACAAGGTGCATTACACCAGTCATGCGCTACCGTCAAGCTATGAATGTGACTGCTAAGCATTGAGTGAATTAGTTGCTCCTCTGTAATCTCGGCAGGGGGGAGGTGTTCAGAATTGCATTAGATGGAATTTACAGCACAGAAACGGGCCATTCGGCCAACTAATCCGTGCTGGTATTTATGCTCCAGACAAGCTGCCTATCACCTACCTTCATCCATGTATTCCTTTCTCCCTTATGTGTTTGTCTAGCTTCCCCTTAAGGGCATCTATGCTGTTCGCCTCATCCATGCCATGTGGTTCTCTGCGTCATTCCTCACATTTTTTTCCCAGCATTATTGCCCATTGTTAATTTCCCTTGAAATGGTGGTGGTGAGCCGCCACCTTGAACCGCTGCAGTCAATGTGGTACAATGCTTTTCTCTGTAGCTGTTTGATTCAATTTAGCTGCCATTTCAGAGGGCATTTAAGAGTCAACCACATTTCTGTTGATCTGGAGTCACATGTAGACCAGACCAGGTAAGGATGGCAGATTTCCTCCCCTGAAGAGGATTAGTGAACCAGATGGATTTTTATGACAATCTGATAGTTTCATGATCATTATTAATGAGCCTAGCTTTTTATTCCAGATTTATTAATTAAATTTAAATTCGCTGGCAACCGTGGTGGGATTTGAACTCCTGTCTGAACGTATAGTCCGAACTTCTGGATTACTAATCCACTAAGATTATCACTATGCTACCGTACCTCTCACTATTGCACAGTGTAATCTGTTAATTTTACATGCTGAGAACTACCCTGTGGAAATAAACAGGCTGCACAGTGTTGTTGTCAGTGCTTGTGAAAAAAACACTCTAGTTTCTGGACCATAATCTTTACGTGGACTCTACTTAAGTAAATTCTCTAGCTAAGCATGTGGCCATTGGTGGAATCTACATTAAAAGGGAATATATTTAATATTGCTCCCCTTTTATAATTGTATAACAGAAGTTCGATCTCCACTGATCAGCCAAACAGACTAAGAAAGACCTCAGTTCAGTTGCTGGTTTACGCTGAGTTGGCTATTTTCAGCCAAGGTCAGAGTTTCAATTGGCTTCAAAGTCTTTGGGCTAGGTAGGTTACTATCTAGTAACTCCAGCGGCAAAGCGTGTGCTTGGTGTCATCTGGTGAGGACATTCATTGCCTGGGGTCGTATGTGAAGTCTCACCTCTTGGTAACCAGGCACTTGTAAACCAGTGCGAATCGGCCTCTTCAGGAGGAAATTAGAGGGAGGGGATGGCGTGTAAGTAAAGATATAACTTAACACGAGCCGTTTGCAACTTGGTATGACATTTTCTTTGTTTCTCCTTGCAGCCTCTGCTGGCCTTCCATCTCGATCACAGAGGGTACCATTTCACGGCATCTTGCGAGAAGCTTTACCTTACAGGGATTGCTTATGCAGTGGTGGACTGTCTAGCATAAGAGACAATGGAAACAGATCCGTCGAGTCCCATGGCATTAAAAAGACAAACGATGGGTTGAGTTTGTTGGATTCATATATCTTGTCACCAGCGTCCTTGGACTGTTTGAGACGCGGGTTGCTAAGGAACATGGGCAGTCTGGATGAAACTGAAACTCTGGGGGCCTCTAGAACGAGAAACCCAGATAGAAGGACAGAGATGGGTGGTCAGCCAGTGACTAAAGACTTCAGGGCACCAGTTTCCTCCCCAGATAGGGACTTGGCAATGAAGAGAAGGTTGGATCCATTGGATGAAGAGTTCAGTTGTCTGTCTCAGAGAAGCAACGGGCTTGGTGTAATTGCAAATCCTAGCACAGATCAAAAACAGTCAGTGGATTCTCCCTTTAAAAGGCTTGTGGGTGATGCAAAGGGCTTGCATCCTTCTGAAGGAGCCAATTGGGGCCTGGTCCTTGGGAATGGTAGTGGTATCTCAAATGGTCAACAAAGACCGTTGAATGGGGGTGGATGCTCCAACTCGGGGAACCAACCAGGTTCGTCAAGCATGTCTCAAACATGTCCAGAAAAGGCTGAATCGAGCTCTGTCCCTTGCCAGCAGAATGTTACTAATCGGATTACTTGTTCTGATGGTCGACTGGGACCTGATACCTATGACCCATTCAATCCAACTGATGAGGAGAATATCAACGGAGAGTTTATAGGTGGTGACTTTTCTCCAAAAGACAGGACTGAATTGGTTGATGAGGAGGAGCCTGAGGAGGAGGAGGACGAGGAGAAATATGACCCTTTTGATCCCACTGGTTCCATTGCAAGTTCTAACAATTTAAGTCCAGTAGGTGATGATTCAGAAGGCGAGCTGAAAATTGTTAGTGATGCGGGACTAACCGAGGAAGAGGAATGCTTGAGCCCTGAGTATGAGGAAGATCAGTCACCAGAATCAACAACAGGTGTGTTGTCAGATGTAGAATTGCAGATTGACTGTGGGGACGTGGTCAAATCCAGTCTAGAACCTGATCTGTACAGCTCTCCTGAGTATAGAGATTTGGAACCTGAGTCCCAGACAGGTTTTGCACAAGGGTTAAGCTCTGCAATCGAAACTGAATTTGAAACTGACTCTAAACTGCAGATCGATGTTCAGCTTGACTCAATCTCTCAACCAGATACTGAATCTGTTGACTCAGAAAATGATATTCAATCCCAAAATGAACTGGCTAGAGAGGGAACTGGCAATGCAGTGCTTGAAGAGGAGGAACCGGTATTATCACCACCTGGGATCGATTATAGCTTAATGCAAAGTCCTGATCCTAAGGTACAAATGGAGACTGATGCATTGAAGCTTTCATTGAAGTCTACCAAGAAAGAAGTCTTGGTCTGCTCCTTGCAGGAGAAAGACCTTTGGAAAAACAAACAAGCAAAAGAGCTGGGTCGTGAAGCAAAAGCCAGCATTGGACCCGTGGAAACAATTAAACAAGAAGCGGGTTCAGATTTGCAAAGTGCACCCAGGTATCAGAAGGACTCTGAAAGGACCATGTCCGAGCCGGTAAAAGCTCTGGAATCCCAAAGTCGGTCAGTGACAAAGACGAGTTCAAGTAGTCGCATCACGTCCAAGTCCACACCAAGGCAACGGTCAAGAACTGAAGCAGTTCGGAAAGATAAATCAGATGCCAAAGTGCATTCAAAGGCAGAGCACAAAAGCAAGTCGGCTTCTGCTTCCAGGTATCATCACAAATCCCACCGTACTGTTGAGAGAAAAGACAACCTTGTTTTCACAGTGAACGTTTCTAAATGGCCCGAGGATGCGCATAAATACGATGACTCTGAAATTGAGGAAGGCGAAATTGTGCAGCAAGATGAAGAGAGCTTCAGTCCTGCTCGGACTTTTCGCAGTCGGGGCAGAATCTTCGAGCGTCTGAGGGGAATTGAAGGAGATGATTTTATCTCTCTCCATGCTGATTCTGATGAAGGGGCGTTACAGATAGACCTGGGCGAGAACCCAACAGACGGAGGACGAAAGAAAGTGGATCACAGAAGAAAGGTATCAAACCAGCAGAGGGAGAAGTACGCTAAACACTCCAGGTCGCCAGCAGAGTCCAAGGGTCAGTCTGGATCACATTCAGAGTCCAGCTCCCGCAGCCGGAAAAAACGCAAGAGGGAGCACAAGAAAGCTCGGTCAAAGGATCGAAAACGATCCAGGTCCCAATCGCGGGAGCATAAAAGATCCACGTCTAGAAGCAGGTTGCGAATCCATCACAAGAAGTCGAGATCCAGATCTAGATCTTGGGAGCGAAGGAGGTCGAGTTCTAGATCGCGTCATAAGGTATCTCGGTCCCGAACTCATTCTAGAGAGCATCGAAGATCTAGGTCTTGGTCACCGTCCAACAGCACCAGCATATCTGCTATAGGGTCAATGAGGGCTTCTGCTGAAAGGTGGAAAAGCCGCGCACCTCAGTCAAAGGAAAGTGGGTCGTTCCATCGTTCCAGGTCGAGCAGCAAGTCGAGAAAGGAAAGGCGTAAGAAGGAAAAACATCGGGAGCTGGAAGCAGCAAAACGGCGAAGGCATTCAAGATCAAGATCCAAAGAGCGGTCACAGAGGGAGAAGAGGCCTCACAGCCCTTCCCCCAGAAGGTCAAAAGAAAGGAACGAGAAAGAGAAGGACAGAAGTAGAGAAAGAAACCCTGTAAGCGAAAAGAAACATGAGAAAACTGTAAAAGGGAGGCGGGACAGCAGAATAGTGGTTCCTCCTTCGATTCAAGACCTAAATGATGATGATATATTAATCAAAGCTCGCTCAATTACCAGAACGATTACTGTGAATCCAGCTGAGTCTTTAGAAGATCAAGAGGATTCAATGGAGGTGGCAGCCTTGTCCCCAAACCGGGAAGCCATGTACGACTCGGACGAGTTGGGTTTTGAGAACAGTTTCTCTGATGTAGAGCCTGGAGACCACATGCAGGAGGGCAGGGTACCTGGAAAGGGGCAAGCGAACAAAAATGAGAGGAGAAGCAGTCACGAGAAAAGCCACAGAGCAGGAGACGGTGGCTCTAAACTGGTCAAAATGAAGGACCGAAAGAGAGCTCACCCAGACGAGAAGTCTGGCAAGGAGAAGCGGAGGAAAAAGCTGGCTGATGGACAAAAGGGGACAGTGGGAGTAGATAGCTTGAAAGTGGAGAAGAAGGGAAAAGAGCATTTAATGGGTAGCCAATCTGGTAAAAAGATCAAGTCGGCGCCCAAGGAAAGCAAGCAACAGGTACCAAGGAAAGTTAAACTCCAGTCCAAAGTAGCCGTTCTAATCCGAGACGGGGTGAGCTGTGCTGCCTCAATGAAGGACGACCGTGGGAAAGGGGGAGGTTTGATCGGCGTGAAATTCAGCCGCGATAGGGAGAGCAGATCCCCGTTCATGAAGACCGAGGACAAGATCCACGACTCAAAGCCTAGCCGGCATCGAGCTGAGAGCTCGGATAACAAAGGCATCCCCTCACGGGCACCAAAGGGAAAGGTTGCGACAAAACCCCGCTCCACGGCAAAGAAAGCTAAAGTGGTTAGTGGCAAGGCGAAGGGCTCTGGGAAAAAGAAGAAGGAAGCCAAACCTAAAATCGCTTTAAAGAAGGCAGCAACCAGCAGTAGCAGCAGCAGCAGCAGTAGCAGCAAAGACTCCAGTCCATTCAGGATCAAGGAAGAGCTGTCATGGTCTTCCTCAGAGAAGTCCGACGACAAAGGGAACCTCCCAAGCCCAGCAAAGGACGTGGTGGAGCAGGGGTTGTCCCCCCTCTCACAGATCTCTGAGAGCGCCCCCCAGCCCCTGGAGGCGACATTCGTGCCAAAGGAACCCCCGCAGCACCAGCCCCCTCCTGCACCCCCTACACAGCAACAGAAGGACTACCATGAGCACAGCGACACTTCAAAGGTTAACGGAGACAAACCAAGAGCACCAGGCAAACCGTTGTCATGGGACCTCCAAACCGGAGGAGGAATGTTAGCACGTAAGTCATGTCTTGAGACAGTCTTGGTGAGGAGGCCTCATTAAATTCTGCCTTTGACTGTATATCTCACAGTTCTGAGTTAAACAGTGGGCAGCGATTATCCTCATCAGATTGGTGCACGAATCTTCCTGTTTGTACTGTGTACTTCATACTGGAAGTAAATTCATTCCTAGAAGAGTAAGTGTTGTTAAGATCAGAGTTTTCCCCTCCCTGCCCTCCCCTCAAGGTGTTATTTCAGGCTGGGATGAGATTTAATTGCCAAAGGCAGCACTCCGTCGAGTGGAAGGCTTCTCGGGGAATGTTGGTAGGTTACTCTAACTCGAGCTTGATCTTTGCCTGCATGTGCTTAGGTAGAGGGATATGGGACTGGCTTCCCTCTGCAACAAAGGGCAATAAGGTCAGCCATAACACTCCTGCTGTCTCTCCTACCAAGAAGTTTCTATGAAACTGGGGCTTTTCTGGTTCATTTAGCTGAGTACAATACTTAAGGGTGTGTTTATCCACAGCCAGTGCAGGGACTTTGGGAGGCATATAATGTTTTAGTTATGTCTTGGCTGAAAGGAGGTAAACATCAGGGGCTTGCTTACTACTGCACACACGTTGTCACCTGAACATCTGATTTCACTGGCAACGAGAAACATTGAAAGCCATACATAAAAGGATTCGAGCAGTAGACACCTGGCCAAAAAGTCATAGATATGGGCATGGAAGGCACCTATACAAGCCTAGGCCAATATCTGCCGGGTGTGCTTGCCTGTGCCGAATGGCTCCATCGGTATTTGGTCAAGTCGAACTCTGAGCGAAAGCAATGTTCCCTGAGTCGTCTGAAAGCTTGTCGAGCTCAAAAGGTTGAAGTCAGCTCTTCTCTATTGGCAGTTTTTAACTCCTTTGAGACTAGCTTGTTCTACAAGTCGCTAATAATGTCCCATTTCAGGGTTTTTTTTAATGCCTACTTTTGTCTTTGTGGTTGACTTGACATCATCCGTGAGAAGGCCAAAACAATTCAATTTAATGCTCCCCTTTAAAATGGTGCTCCCCTTCTATTGTAAGTTTCTATAGCAGGGGAGAGGGACGAATTAGATAGCTCTTTCAACAAGCCAACACACGCACGATGGGCCGAATGGTCTTCTGTACTATATCATTCTATGATATAAATTCAAGACTGAGGTCAAAGAAGGAAAGCACCTTTCTTGGTGTGTGTGGGAGGCACACCAATAAACAGCCCAATTTTGAAATGTCATGACATATGTTGGGCAGAGCTGGATCGCTTGACATGAATGTCCAATGAGTGGCCATTTCCAATGTCCTCCCACTACAATGTGTCTCCCCTCCTGCTTATCCCCACCATAAAAATGTGTATATTCTCTTAATTTTCATAGAAAGGTACAGCACAGAAGAAGGCCATTCGGCCCATCACATCTGTGCTGGCTCTTTGGTTGAGCCTCCAATTAGTCCTACTTCACTTGGCTCTTTCCTCATAGCTTTGTAATTTTTTTCCCCTTTAAGTATTTATCCAATTAATGTTTGAGCAAGAGATACCCTACTTGCCTCCTCTCTGCTCAGTGCAGCCCCACTGGGAACTCGAGTGTAGGGGAAGGGGGAAGAAAAAGCTGATAGGCAAGAGCCCAAATCTCAGAACAGCCGCCATACTCCTGAAGGTTTGTTGGTAGTTATATATTGGCTGTAGTCTCTGTGTATGTCAGTATGCCTGCTGGTTATTGAGTACTGAGACTGGCATTTGTGCCTTGCGAATATAATTTTAAACATTTCCCTTGTGTTTTTATTTTAAGTTACTGCACTGCTGTTCAAGATGGAGGAAGCGAACCGAGCAAAGGCCCACGATTCTATTCAAGCAATCACTCAGGTACTGTAGCCAACGCCAAATCACAGCTCAAATTATATTTGCCTCCAAATTCTCATTATCGTCTGTCCGGTAGAGCAGCATTTACTTCTAAACTTGGGTTGAAATTGGCCCATTCACATATACACATGTATATTACCACTGCATCTTTCTTTAGTTAAAGTCACAGCAGAATCGAAGCGGATGATAACACGCTGCAGTCAAGCACCTAACTGAGAAGTGTGGTGTGTGTGTGTGTATGAATGGTAGCATTGGCACAGCCTGTATTTCCCCATTTCTGTGACAGAAGACTACCTTTGTTGTGCCTAAGCTGCACTGGTTCCATTCGAGCAGCTGAATTCAGGTAGAGCTCCTCAGCGCAGAGCAGCAACTGTTTGCAACCTTCCCCCCACCCCTGTGCTTTATGTGTGGTGCTTTCTGTGACCATTGACCAGTAGTTACAGGTCTAGTTGCTGGTGAAGGTAGTGATTGGAGTCAGAGATGGTGACTTATTAAGAGCATCACACTAGCAATATAGTTGTGTAACTTTAAAGCACGTTTTAGTTCCTGTATTGATGATAGGTAAAATTTGCAGGGCTATGGGGGAAAAGCAGGGTGAAGTGGGACTAATTGGATAGCTCTTTCAAAGAGCCAGCATTGGCACGATGGGCCGAATGGCCTCCTTCTGTGCTATGTGATTCTATGAAATGGGCCTTGTGACAACAGTGAATATTGTGATAATTGCAATCTGTGATCTCTTGTGTTGAAGAAAATTCAATAAAGTACAAGGCGCACACCAAAACCTGATAACTGATCTGTTACTCTACAGATTCTAAGTCAGACTAAGGCCCCTGTACCACCAGTGCCGACCAGCCTCTCTGCCCATCTCCCTGCCAGCCAGTCTGCGCCCAAGTTTCTCCGCCAGAGCTCCTTGTCAATGTTGGGCGGCTCGGCAGGACCACCCGCACTGTCAGGATCTGCAGTGCAGCCCCCGGCCACCACCTCCGGGAAGCTGTTCGGAATGTTGGAAAACACTGAGAGCACCAAGATGGAAGGGACCACCAGCAACGACAGCAACATGGATAGCGACAGGGTAAGCCTCTCGAA
The DNA here is from genome assembly GCF_036365525.1 of Heterodontus francisci. NCBI lineage: Eukaryota > Metazoa > Chordata > Chondrichthyes > Heterodontiformes > Heterodontidae > Heterodontus > Heterodontus francisci. Next base: position 33,185,513 of record NC_090411.1, on the reverse strand, counting down.
AAAATGCTCTACCTTGATCATGCACTGTAAGAGTCCTATCCATTTTTTTTTTGATACAGCGCACGAAGAGAGAAGAACTCATCCCATCTGTGATACAACCTTGTACTGCTCGCTCCAAAGGGGATCGGCACAGCAAAATTAATGATTTGTGGCTAATTTCTGGAGAAACCCTGGGTCATTCCTCCATGAGCAAACTGCAAGAGACCATCTTCAGAGTCCGAAAATCTATCCTCCTCAGTCTTTAATGTTCTCAACAGTTGAGCATCCACAGCTCTGGGGAATAAAATTCCAAAGATTCACAACCCTCTGACTGAAAAGATTTCTCCTCATCTCAGTCCAAAATAGTCAACCCCTTATCCTGAGACTGTGACCCCTAGTTCTAGACTCTCCAGCCAGGGGAAGCAGCCTTCCAGAATCTATCCTGTCAAAAGAATTTCATATATTTCAATGAGATCACCCCTCATTCTTCTAAACTCTTAAAAAAAAATATAAACCTATTCTACTCTGTCTTCCCTCTCCGTCTCACACTTTCCCCAATCTTTATTCCTCCTTCTCTGGTTCCCCCCACTCCCTATATCCATTGAATTCTGCACCCTAGCTGGATCCTTTTTCCCCACAAGATGATTTTGGTTAAAAGTGGTAGCCTAGGCTTTCTGCCTCCTTTTCCCTCCCAACAATTTTAATTTTTAAGTGGACCCAAGGGCTGTAGAACGTTTTGTAAAAAAACAGACAAGTGTGCCCCCAGGACCCCTGCGATCCCTCTCCAATGACTCCTGACTGAACTATGACATACTCTGTGGTCACATAGACTGCCAGTGCTCAACTGGCCTGTGCTGACACATGAAGTGTTGCCCAATTCGGGATGAGATATTTGGGGAAACCAGGCAAGATGTTCCATCACTGATCCTGTGTATCCTGTGCTCACAGTACCTGAAGAAGCTACACACGCAGGAGCGTGCAGTGGAGGAGGTGAAATTGGCCATCAAACCCTTCTATCAGAGAAAAGAGATCAACAAGGACGATTACAAAGATATTCTCCGCAAAGCTGTACATAAGGTAAGCACTTCTCATCTTTCGCACGTTAACTGTTTTTGTATTGAGCAATGCAAAATGGAGAGAGAATTGGCAATCTTGCCCAACTGAAGCCAAAATTTATCATCCATTAATCCTCTTCCTCTTGGTTTGAAGTAGTTGCTTTGTTGGACTTTAGTTTCTAATGGGGTGCTTTGTCTTGCTCTCCATTTATTTCACTCCTGTTCTGAAGGTACTGCTTGTTGGTTGGGTTCTGTTCCACAAGCACCAGGATCTCTTCAGTGCTCAATGAGCCAATTTTGGCCACATGCGCTGTTCGGTGACTGTAGGAAGGCCTATTCAACTCTTTCGGACATCACAGCAGAGCCACAACCCCGGGCCTCCAACGTCCTCAAATTTTCAGTTTCCTGGAAAAAGTCATTGGAGAGTGATCCAAGACCGATTTTTAAAAAAAAATTAATTTCTCTCCCCTTTTAACTCCAAGAAACCGAAATCACTTGTGACACACCTACAACTTTCCCAGACAACTTAACACTGACTGTGAATCAAATATCTCGTTCTATCTGGCTCAGTTCCACACCTGAGAGCATTTTGAAGTGACAAATTGAGAATATGCAAAAAGTGCCTTGACGGAGCATTTTGGTACTAATGTACGATATGTAATGATACAATCTTAGTTAGGACAATGGAGCCCCACAGTTATCTCCAGTAACCAGTACAGTTCCTCTATACACCAGAGCTGAATTGGAAGAATCCTGCGGGACACCCACCTGTCTTTCCCTTCTTAGGCTATAAGCAAGAGAATTGGAATAGAGAAGTTGGAGGGCGAATATGACTGGACATTATTGTCACCAGAATTAAGTCAGTGTGAAAAACTCCCAGCAGTGCAATTTATAGTTGCTGTCCTTCCAAACTTGGGTTGTATCTGGAGAAAATATTCTCTCTCTGGTTCATGGGCATTGCTGGCAAGGTCAGCATTTATTGCCCATCCCTATTGCCCCTTGAGCTGGTGGTGAGCCACCTTGTTGAGCCATTATTGTGGTGTAGGTACATCTACACTGCTGTTAGGGAGGGTGTTCCACGATCTTGACCCAGTGACGGTGAAGGAACAGTCAACATAGATTCTGGCCTGCATAACACTAGGGTGAAGTACTGGTGGCTGCAGGTTTCTCTGCTGGTGGCAGATTGAGCTGATATATTAAGAGTAATATATGGCCAAAATACACCAGAGATTTCCCTTCCCCCTAACTATGAAGAGAAATGTGACAGAGAACTAAATTGGTGAAGGCCTCCAATTTTTTTTGCACTTCTCTGGAGGTGGGCAGAAAAGGTAGGTTTGTACATAGGACTGGAATCAACTGCAGGTTGCAGCAAATACGTATAAGAACGTTAGAAATAGGAGCTGGATTTGACCATTTGGCCCTTTGAACCTGCTGTGCCATTCAACAAGATCACAGCTGATCTTCGATCTCAACTCCATCTTCCCGCGCTATCCCCATATCCCTTAATTCCCTTAGTGCCCTAAAATCTGTTGACCTCTGTCTTGAATATATTCAATGCCTGAGCATCCACAGCTTTCTGGAGTAGAAAATTCCAAAGATCACAACCCTTAGATGAGGAGAAATTTTCCACACAGTCCTAAATGACCGACTTCTTATTCTAAGACTGTGGCCTTGTGTTCTAGATTCTCCAGCCAGGGAAAACATTTTCTCAGCGTCTACCTCGTCAAGTCCCTTAAGAATTTTATATGTTTCTATTAGATCATCTCTCAATTATCTAAACTTCAGGGAATATAGGCCTAGTCTACTCAATCTTTCCTCATAATCCCCTCATTTCAGAAACCAGTCTAGTGAACCTTTGTTGAACTCTCTCTAGGGCGATTATGTCCTTCCTTAGGTAAGGAGACCAAAACTGCTCATAATACTCCAGGTGTGGACTCACCATTGCCCTGTACAATTGTAGAAAAACTTCTTTACACTTATACTCCAAACCCTTTGTAACAAAAGCTAACATAGCATTTGCCTTCCTAATTGTTTGCTGTACCTCTGTGTTAACTTTCTGTGATTCATGTACTTGCACCACATGGACTGCAGCAGTTCAAGCCGGCGGCTCACCACCACCTTCTCAAGGGCAGTTAGGGATGGGTAACAGATGCTGGCCTTGTCAGTGACGCCCACATCCAGGAACAAATAAAAAAAAAGACACCCAGGTCCTTCTGAATGCAAACATTTTCCAGTCTCTCGCCCTTCAAAAAGAAATTCTGTTTCTTTTTCCTACCGAAGTGGATAATTTCACACTTTGCCACGTCGTATTCCATCTGCGGCATTCTTGGCCACAACCTGTCGATATCCCTCTGCAGCTTCTTTGCGTCCTCCTCACCACTGACCATTGGGTTCTTAGTTGTACCAAACGCATTAACTTGAGCAACATGACCATTTTCTAATGGGAGGGCACTTGGGTGACAAGGGAAAGGTGGTTTGCCTGAAAATAGATGGGAAGTTGTGTCTGAAGGGGAGAAGGAATTGGGCAAGGAAAAGCAGAAGTGCCCCTCTACCACAGAAAGGGAGCACAGAGCTCTTGTGCCATCCAGCTTACATGGTGCACCATCCCCGACCCAAACTCATGTCACTTCTCTCCGCTACAGATCTGCCACAGTAAAAGTGGCGAAATCAACCCTGTCAAAGTTGCCAACCTGGTGAAAGCTTACGTAGAGAAATACAAGTACGCACGGAGGCACAGCAAGAGACCGGAGGAAGGAGGCCGCCAGAGCAACGGGAAGGAAGCCGGGAAGTTAGAAAAACACGGAAAAGCGTCGGCGCAGACGTAAACAGAAATGAGAGACAGTTTTTATTATTTACCAGAATTCAATAATTTTGCGCACCTCCTTTTATTTTCATTTTAATGAGTGTGAAGACTTTTTTTTAAAAAGAAGAAAACTTTAGAAAGTCATTCTGACCTTCCTGGGTTTATCTCATTGTGGCAGTGCCTGATGATCCTGAATTAGATGTAAGAAACTTGGGACACTTTTAATGAAATGCTGAGGGGTGGGGGGGGGTGGGTGGTTGTGGGGGACAGAATATTCTTGGAAAGTAAAGGAAAAAAAAACCTTTTAAAACTGTTACTGTATCTCCTGATCGCTGTATATAAGATAGGAGCCACTGGCAAGCTTTCTCATTTCCTCTCGTGTCCTGTTAATTTTTGTTTGTTTTTCTCCTCCTCCTCTTCCTCCTTCCCTTCCCCTCCCTCCCCATTTTCTTCATGCATGAAGTTTTTTTGTAGGTCAGTGAATTCCATACAGCTGCACTGTCTTTTAAATGGTAATAAACGATATTACACGGTCAGCCATCTGAGAGAAGGCAATGTATCAGAGAGGAACGATTCTTCTTGTCGATGTCTATGCTACTCTTTTTAAAAGAATATATATATATATGTGTATAGTTCAGCATTGGTAAAAGGCAGAGGACAGTCGCTAAGTATTTTCGTTTGCGCATTGTAATTAGGAAAGTGATAGGGATTGTACTGGTGGCCACTGGGCCAAGATTGCAGTCTCTGGGCACTTTTTCCTTTTTATATCGATGCACTTACTTCCATCATTTACCTTTATACTGGAGTTGATGGTCCCTTGAGACATCAGGTTAAACACTTTCATCTACAGCTCACTGTCGTAAAGTTAGTGTCAGCTCTCTGAGAAGGGAAGGGCTGTTTTATTCTGTATTATGGGACCTCCTAATCAGATATGTCCACTTTGTTATAGCCCTCTGCCACCCATCTCCTGTTTTCTCTCCCAGAACCATTTATGAAGGTGAAATGCAAGGCATGAGGGCCGCAGAAGGGACTGGCAGACTTGCTTAGACTCTCTGACAAGTCCTGGACCCACAACAGAGAATTGGGGAATGCTCATGAAAATCGTCATGAAAGAATACCTTTAATTTGCTGTTTTCAGCAATTATTTTTCCACCCCAAAAAAAGTTTTTAGTTTTGAACCCAGATTTTATATTGTACGCTTGGGCAATCAGGAGGCAGTGAAATAATGCTCCTATTTTTGGGGGGGTATCTAGGCAGCAGTGTGTCTTCTGTTTTAATTCTAGTGCTTTTAATCAGTAACCATGTAGCAACCCCCCCCACCCCCCGGCCAGTCCACTCAATCTGCCGCCAATCATGTATAGAACACGGGGATTAACTCAGGCCTTTTGCCTGTTGTATCACAGCCCAGTTGTGCACCCCATTGCCGAATAGCAACATCTGACTCCATTTGTTACTGTAATTTGCTTTAGCTTCTGCCTGGAAGAGTCTCTGGCTCAAAAGTACAAAGAAAGTACCATTGTCTTGTATGTGTGACCTGCTTTTATGCCTTTACTGGCAACGTGATGGGGGCTGGGTTTAAGATTTAAGCTGGGGCTGTGTCTTGTATGTACTGTCATTTCAAGGAGGGGGTGATGGATTTGGGGAGGAGAGGAAGGGTGGGATGAGAGATTCATTGTGATGAGAGCAGTGCTTGGCACCACATACCCAGTACTGATTGGGCACGAGCCTCTGACTGTTGTTTGGTGTTATCTATATTTCTGAATGGATTTGCCAGTGCGTATGTGTTGAAAGGTGGTTGTTTGATGAATGAGACTGTGTGTGTGTGTGTGTGTGTGTCTGTCTGTCTGTGGAGCCAAGGCAGGTTTCATTGACCCAAGGAGTATATATATATTGATATTTGGGGTTTTGCTGGCCTTTTTAAATACTAGATCATAACGAAATGCACATTTAAAAGGAGGCAATGGAGCCCCTCTTGTGAAATTACAGTATCTCATCAAAACAATTTTTTTAGTAAAAAAAAATGAGCTCACTGCCTCAAGAAAATTGGACAAACTGTTTTGTAAAACAACTAATTTATTTGGGCTGTTTATATTTGCAGTTGAGGGGTCCACCCTGGTTTTTCTGCACCTCCACCCTGAAGAAAAAACTACTAACAGTATTAGCACAGCTGAAATGAGGAACACATCGATATTAGGATTTGCTGAGCTATCAGGATTTAAGAGCTGGATGGTATTCTGAGTTTTAACTGTTATTCTTGCTACATATCCCATTGTGTTCTTTCACCAACATGATGGGCAACCTCAGAAATCACAGCACCACTACTAAATAAATCACTCAGGAGGGTCTGGGGGAAGCAGCAATGATTCTGATTGGCTCAACTAGGTACCGAGACAAGGGTCCGTTGCCAAAGAAAAAGGAGCAACTGAATATAGAAAATGATTCCCTCAGAGGGACTTGGTCCTTGCTAAAATTGGACAAAACAAAACCATTTTAAAAGTTTGCATCTTTATCCAAAAGAAAATGTCAATTGTACAATGATGCCCCGCCAGAACTAAAGTGATAATGGGGGCTGTTATCAGTGGGGCAGGGCAGTGGGGAGGTGGTCAGCTAATGGGGACAGCCCTGGTGCTCCATCAGCCGTGCTAATATTGTATTTATCTGCCTGTTGTTAAGATTATTGTATAAATAAAAATCAGATTGTTACAGAACAGAAGTGCTTGTCTCTTTTAGAAAAAAAACCAGACAGGAGGCATGAGACAGCATCTGTACTTTTTTTTAAATTCTCCTCCCTTTACACCTGCCCAAACTTGTGGTTATTCCTTCCAGACCAGCAGTTAGGCCAGGAGAGTTGGCTTCAGGGTCGCTGGCCTAGTGTGAGGGGTTGGGTGGGTTGTTGTTGATTGACCGGGGTGGCCACTTGCTGGAAAGTGGCATAGAGAACATCAGGCCAGTGCAGAAATTGAACTGTGGCACCGCCCCCCCACAGTCGGATAGCCCGCCGTCCGGACACAAGTGCAGAGCATGGCCACTTGGAGCCACGTAGCGGAGGAACTGCCAGTGTCTGGCGGACGTCGACTAGCGGAGAAAGTCACGTGGTTTCAGGTGAGACGGGGAGAAAAAGCATGGGGGGGAGGTGCAGAGAAGGATGGGACGAGAAGGGAGAGAATCACACCCTGTTGTTAACTGCAGCATCAGATGCCATATTAGGAATTTAAAAACTTGGATTTCCTTTTTATTTTTAGTGTCATCAGTCTACCATTGCATAGCTGCATAAATTCCAAAACATGCACAGAAGAGCTTAAGAATATTAGGAGGCTGTGGCAGATGTGTCCTGGGCACTTTTGCAAATTTGATTAAACAGGCCACCCATTTGGCTTTGCAATAGGAACAGGACGAGGCCATCTCATTCATCTCCCCCGAGCCTGCTCTAATGAATTGGAGCCAAGTTGATCTGTATCTTACCTGCCTTGGTTCCCTAACCTTAATACCTTTGCCCAACAAAAATTTTATCAAAAGAGAGTTACAGTTCTGACAAACGATCATGAACCTGTAACGTTAACTCTGCTTCTCTCTCCATTGATGCTGCCAGACCTGCTGAGTATATCCAGCATTTTCTGTTTTTATTTCAAAATTCCAGCATCCACAGTATTTTGCTTTTGTAAAATTCTTATCAATCTCTGTTTTGAAATGTTCAGTTGACCCACGGCCTCAACAGCTTTCTGGGGAAGATAGTTCCAGATTTTCACCCCACTTTGTGTGAATAAGTGCTTCCTGATATCTGTCCCCTGAACAGCCTAGCTCTAATTTTAAAGTAACGTTCGCTCATTCTGTAGGAAAGAGTTTCTCTCTATCAAATAGCTACCTGATAATTCATAATATAAAACATAATTTGCTGAACAAAGGCTGTTTCTGTGCATGAAACAGGGTTAGTCGTCGAGGCCACTGATGTCCAAGGAGAAATGGGACAGCCCCATCCACATGAACACCAGTAAAGACCCCAGAACTCTGTTGTAACTGAAACGAAACTGGGGCTTATTTGGTCAATGGAAGCCAGTAACTTTGCCCAGGCCTGAATTAATGCTCCAGCCTCACCTGTTCGGGATCCAAATTTAACTGAAAACAATGGGGCAGATCCATGCTTGCGGATAGAAGTGGGCATGGACAAAGTAGATCATGCAAGAGGTGAGATAGCAGGGCTGATTGTCCACTCTGGCATATGAAGGCCCAGAGACAGACCGGCAGGAACAGCCCTGTAGAGTGCCACAGTGAAGTGAGCTGCGAGTGACTTCCCCAGTGCTGTGTATCTGTATTCTTTTAATGCCCATCCTTCAGACTGATAACAGAAGTTTCTTTCATAGAAACTTACAGCACAGAAGGAGGCCATTTGGTCCATCGTGCCTGTGCTGGCTCTTTGAAAGAGCAGTTGTGCTTCGTCCCGCACCCCTGTCTTTTGTCCCTAACCCTCCTTTGAACATTAAAGAATCAGCTTCCGCCGCCTTTTCATGTAATCCATTCCCGATCCCAACAACTCTGAAAAATGTTTCCTCATCTCCCCTCTAGATCTTTTGCCAATGCTTAAAATATTCTCACCAGAACAAATTTTTTTCTACACTAATCAAAACCCCTAATCTTTTTAAGGCATCTCTCTATTGCGAAGAGAACATTCCTAACTTTTCCAACTGCTCCCCAGTTCAAAATACTTTACAATTTAAAATTATAAAATAAAAATTGCAAACCAAGCTACGGGTTTATTTCTAGAAGAATAAAATTGTAAAGCAGAAAGGTTATGTTCAACTTGTACAGAATCTTGGTTAAACCACTCTCTGCACAGTTCAGGCCTCCTTATTACAAAAAGGATTTAGAGGCATTGAAGGAGGTGCAAAATAAAGTTACAAGGCTGATCCCAGAACTGAGGTGTTATAACTCTGAAGGTTGAACAGCCTGGGTCTCTTTCCTCTAGAAAAGAGAAGACTGAAGGGTTAGCTGATGGAAGTGTTTTAAGATTATTAGGGGGTTTGATAGGGTAGTTGTAAAGATGATACAACACTTGTGCAAGATTCCAAAACTAGTGATCATAAATTTGTTAGTCACTGATTAAATCCAATAAGGAATTCAGGAGAAACTTCTTTACCCAGAGAGTGGTGAGAATGTGGAACTTGCTATCACAAGGAATGGTTGCGGTGACTGGCATTAATGCATTTAAGCCAGCTAAACACATGAGGGAGAAAGGAATAGAACGATATGCTGGTAGGAGAGAAGGGTGGAGGTAACTCGGAGCAAACAAGGCAATGGTCTGAGGAGGACAATGCAGCGCGATTAAGGAAAGAGCAAACATTCAGCGAGACCCTAATGCATAGCTCGCCATGGAGCAATCAAAATGATAGAAAGAATACAGAGAGATGAATCAGATCACCAGAAGAGCAAATACAGAAGTTATTATATTGACAGATCTCCCATGGCACTGATTCTGAGTCAGGGGACCATATAACAATGGGGATGGTACCATTCAAGTGTGACGGTTTATTATGACACTAAACAATGAAAGCATGCACTTGCAAAATTTAACTCTTTTATTCATTAATGCAACATTTGAAAACTTTTTACATGCAATCAAATTTTCAATTTGAAGTAAAATATGCAGAACATCGGAGACTCCTTTAAAAAAAATCCAGAGCAGATTAACAGCAGGGGAAGCCTCTGCTTAGCTGATATATGATCGATGAAGGAAAAGTAGCCATGCAATCACGTACCATTAGCAGAGTTGTCCTTATTTTTGATTGCTTCCTCTGTTAGAGATTACATTACAGATTCTTAAAACAGCTCGTGGGCGAATCTCAGAGCAAAAAAGAACAAAAAGCATTATCCCGCCCACAGTCAGAATCAAAGGCTACCTGGACTGGCAGGTTTGCATCTTCATCTGTTTATAGGTGTCTCCAGGTACTGAGCCAAACCCAATTCAGAGCAGGACTTCCCACTGCAAGGCAGGTATGCCACGTACATTGTTAACACATTAACGTTTCCAGGGAGCCTCTTCAGACATCTGTGGACAGGGCAGATCAGTCAACAGTCACCGACATGTTCCCGTTTCAGATTTCCAGTGTCTGCCCACCTTTTCTTTTTCATTTCACATCAATTGTTCAATTGTTATGGGACGTTTATATATTCTTTTACAGGGTGTCGCCATTGCTGGAATTTATCCCTAGTTCCCCCAAGGAGCTGGTAGACCTCCTCCTTCAACAGGTTTGCAGTGGTTTGATACAACTGAGGGACTCAGGCCACTTCAGAGGGCAGTCAAGAGTCAACTATGTTGGTGTGGGCCCAGAATCACATATGGGCCGAGACACAATCAGAACAGCAGGTTTCCTTCCATGAAGAAACATTAGTGAACCAGCTGGATTTTTACCACAATCTAACAATATCACATTCACTTTTACAAGTACCAGATTATTAAACAAAGACTGAATTCAATTTCTCACCCTGCCGTAGTGGGATTTGAACTCACGTTCTCTGGATTATTCATCCAGAGACAATCGCTCTCTCCGCGACCACCAACTCAGTAATGGTCACCGACTGCAGGCAGGTAGAGGGAGATGGTGCACGCCTATTCAATGTCCATGAACTCCTCTAGTATGGATAGGAAGCTGGAGGTGGAGAGAGGGTCCGAGAGCTGTAAGTTTACATCGTCACTCTGCAGAGAGGAAGCGCCCACTCCATGAGCCATTTCATGTAATAATTTGAAGGTTACAGGTGTCACCTGAACAAGGGGGAAAGACGACCCATTAATACAGAAGCTGGAAAATTGAGGAAGCTAAAGCCATGGGTAATATCTCCAATAACTTAGGATTACAGGTCTTTAATTATTCGCATTTACAAAGGACTTAATTGCACTTTTCAAACATCCCCAATCACTTCACATAACTATTTTTGTCGGGTAAGGGTATCAAGGGATAGGGAGCAAAAGCAGGAAAATGGAGTTGAGGTACAGATTAGCCACGATGTAACTGAATGGCAGAACAGGCCTGAGGGGCTGAATGGCCTCCTATAGTTGCTAATTCCAGTTATATAAGTGAACACAATAGTCCGTTTTGTAGGGAAATGAAGTGGGTTTCAGTGGTGTTGGTTGTGGGAATGTTTTCTGGGGTACTGCTCTCCCTCAAATATTGGCCTGAGATTTTTTCTCAACCATCCAAACTGGCAGGCAGGGCCCTTCGTTTAACACCTCAAGTATCAGCCCAGATCACATGGAATGTACAGCATTGCAACAGGCCATTAGCCCAACTGCTCTATGCTGGTGTTTATGTTGCATATGAGCCTCCTCACACTCTAATTACTTTCTCTCACCTGATCAAAATATCCTATTCTTTTCTCCATCATGTGTTTATCTAGCTTCTCTTTAAATACATCTATACTCATCACCACAATCCACTCCCTGTGGTAGCGAGTTCCACATTCTCACCACTCTCTGAGTAAAGAGGTTTCTCCTGAATTCCTTATTGGTTTTATTAATGACTGTCTTATATTTATAACCTCTACTGACCCCCTCCACAAGTGGAAACATCTTCTCTACCTCCACCCTATCGAACACTCATCATTCTAAAGACCTCTATCAGATCACCCAAGCATTCTCTTTTTTAAAGAAAAAAGCTCCAGCCTGTTCAATCTTTCCTGATGTTTTTGGTGGTTTGTAATCTAAACTATCAGCCCGTCCCAAGTGGGCTTAAACCCGTAACCTTCTCTGACTCGAAAGCTACCAACTGAGTCAAGGCTGGTTGACTGATGAACAGGTATGGTCATCCTGCCTATGACGGAGATGATCTGTGCTAACCGCTGCGCCCCACGTCTTTGAAATGTCGGGTATGAAAAATGATACTCGCTTTGACTCAGTAAATCCAGCTAGTGTACTGATACAGGCACACAACCTGCATAGCTGTTACTATGCCAGAAACATAATTGAAATTAAATTAACAAGGTAGACCAACCGATCAGTGAAAAGTAGTCAGCGCTTGGGTTGAGAAAGAAACAGAGAAAGGCAAGAAATGATCTTAGAGAGGCAGCTTCAGGGGAGAAGTGGATGACCGAAATGTTCTTGGTTTTACTCAGAGGCATGAAGTTAGTACCAGTCATGGGCAATCGTTTGCTCAGGGTCTGAAACACCTCTGTCTAACGGACTGTCAGAGAGAGTTCCAGCAGACTAAATGGAGAGATTGTCAGGGGCAAATGAAAGACTGAGACGATTGCTTTGGGGGAGCAAGTGAGCTGGGACTGAGGAATGGGATTGAGAGATGGGAGGGAGGCAGGCAGGGCTGGGAGGAAGGTATACACGCTAAGTGGTGAACTCTTGCCTCACTCTGATACTATCACAGGTTGGCCTTACCTGCACCATGATGAGCTTCTTATTCCAGGGTTTACCGTCAGGATCCGGCCAAAGTTCCCCGAAGCACAGCCACATCGAGTACTGCGGAGAGCCACCCGCAGAGTTCAGAAAGGCATTTATTTCTGTGGAGGAAGGTTTAGAATATTTACAGTACCCTAACAATGCAGCGATCTCACGTGGTGGTGGCAATGAGCAACCTGCAATAGCCATCACCATGGTAACAAACAGTACTTGAGCTGACAGGGTTTATACCAATAGTTGGCTTTAGAACTAAACATGGGCTCCCCAAGAAGTCCAAACATCAACACATGGGCTTCTGTGTGCTGCCCCTCGGCCCACAGCCCTGGAAATTGGATTCCTTCAAATGAAGGCACTCAGTCCCGACTCTGCTCATTTCTCACTTCACGCCTTAAAGCACAAACCTCTGAAGCGGGACATCGAAAGTGTGACCCAAAGTGTGACAGAAATGCAGCAGATGTCTCCATGTAACGGCATGATGCGTTTTATCATCCCCACCACTCACCTCTATTAAATTGGGGAAAGTCATACAGGACGGTTAATTCCTTGCTCGAAATTTGCTGAGGTTCAGAACTGCCGGGATTTTGCATCATCGACCAGAAGGCTTTGCAGCTCCCATGTCTCTGTGCGCGGATCTGATTGTTCTGCACCTCCACTATGAGGCCCTGGCCCATCCGTTCCAACAATTGGTTTGTGTACTTGATTTGCTGTTGGTCACTAATTGAGATCATAGAGATGTCTGGCAACTGCAGGTCCTGCAGGGAGGGGAAGGTAGATTCTGAGCTATAGAAAAGCCGGAAGCCATTGATGTTCTTCACAGTCTTCTCCTGCACCTTCCTGCCACGATAGTAGACAGCGACCTCAAACTCGGTTACTGTGGAAACACAAGTTTTGCGTGAATATTTCCTCCCTTACACTCAGCGTGTTAACTGCAATTCTTTCAATCCCATCCCTCAGATCAAATTGTCCCATTTCAAGGTCTGGATTTCACCCCCATTGACCCCCCTACCTAGTACAGCCATTAGTCATTCCACAGCCCGGGGCTTATTTACACCCCACACTTCTTCACCTATGACCCTTAGCAGACATGTGGTTACTCCTTTCCTGGTCAGCCTAGCACAATGATTCCTCTGCTCCAAGGGTTAAAATAAGTGGAGAGATTACATAAACTTGGGTTGTATTCCCTGGAATTTAGAAAGTTAAGGATAATTTCAGTGTCGTTTTCAAGCTATTGAGGGCAACAGGTAGGGTAGATAGAGAGAAAGTATTTCCGCTGGTTGTAGAGTCTGGGACTAGGGAGCCAGAGTCTAAAGATTAGAGCCAGACCTTTCAGGAGTGAATTTAAAAAACACTTCTACACACAAAGGGTGGTGGAAGTTTGGAACTCTCTTCCACAAATGGCAGCTGATGCTCAATTATTAACTTTAACTCTGAGATGGATAGATTTTTGTTAAAGATATTAGGGATATGGGGCGATGCTGGGTATATGAAGTTAAGTCACCGATCAGCCATGATCTCATTGAATGGAGGAAGAGGCTTGAGGGGCTGAATGGCCTTCTCCTGCTCCCATGTTGCTAAGCGGTGAAGTGCTCGGGATTCAGAGTTGTTATATTCCTCTTCCCGGCTGTGCAGGGGAGAAAAAAAAAGGACTTGCATTTATATAGCACCTTTCATATTCTCAGGATGTTCCGAAGCTCATTACAGTCAATGTTTCACTTTTAAAGTGTTGCCATTGCCCTCTGGCAGCCAATTAGCACACAGCAAGATCCCACAAACAGCAATCAGATGAATGACCTGTTTTTGATGGTGTTGGTTGCCAGGACACCACGCCTGCTCTTCTTCCAAATAGTGTCCAGGAATCATTTACATCCCTCTGAGAGAGTCAACAGGGGTTTAATGTAACCTTCCCTCAGCAGTGCACTGAAATGTCAAGTCTCTAAGTGGGGCTCAACCCCACTATCCTCTAACTCATAGAAGTATTACCACTGAGCCAAGGTTGACACTTGAGAAAGAACTTGCATTTCTGTACAGCCAATGAAGTGCTTTCTGAAACGTAGTGTCAGTGTTTTCATATCCTGAGACACACAAATATCGAATGAAACAGCAACTTTGCACAAAGCATGGAATCTGGGAGCTGGAGACTGTGATTAGCTCAGAATCCAACGTACCAAGCACCCAAAGACTAGAGCCACGTTGTGTACACAGAAAGCCACAAAGGTGAAAAAGAAACAAAAAAAGGTCAGAAAGCTACAACTAACCGAATTCTCCATTTGGAAAATATCCCCTCATCTGTGCTTGAAATTCACCAATGTTCAGGGTCATGCTGCTGGGATCTTCGACTGGGGCAGGCATTTCCCAAGCAGCACCTCCACTCGCACCAAGGAGGGGCTCAGTGATGGGACTTGTTTGACTCAGATGGCTCGGTAGCACAGCATGGTCTGGAGAATAATTGAGAGCACTGAAGGCCATGTCCCTCTCCAACTGGGTCATTTCTCCACTGTCCACTAAAATGAGAGAGACACTGTTAGATCGATTTACAAGATTGCCCCTCGTGCTGCTGTCTCAACTGGTGTGAGAGCCCCGACAGCCCAGCACCCCATCCCACCCCGCCGAGGTGAAATTACAATGTCTCAACTGGACGTCCCGATGCACCCATTTTCAAATTCACTGGCCCCTGGTCAGATAGGCTGCTCTACTCTACAAGGATAGTCCCTGCCTCACAACATGTGCTTCCAGTAGCAAAACTGCACTCGTCGAAAGGTTAAAGGCCTGGATTACTCTGGAGGAGGGATCAGGGGAGTGTGCAGCCTTTAAACTGAGAACTCAATCTATCTAAATTTGTTGAAGGCAGAACTTGCAATGCTGTGGTTTTCAGTCAGGAGAGACTTCCCCCAATGCCCTGTTTCTACCTCCCCACCCGAGGCCTATTTATCACCTCCACTATTACCCGTACAATGATGCCCCCTCCCCCATTCTGAGGCAGTGCATTTTGAGGAGGGGATGGAAAACTGGAAATGAAAAGCCCACTCTTCCATCCCCCACACTCACTCCTTATCAGAGCGTCAGCCTAGATTTTGTGCTCCAAGTCTCTAGAGTGGGACTTCAACCCACAACCTTCTGACTCAGAGGCGAGAGACATATCCACTGAGCCCACTGGAGGAAAGGCAGACCAATTATTTTTTCGGTAAAGGGGACAGTTTTCCCCCTTCCAATACTCCGTGGCTGTAGCTTCCTTTGCAAACATACTGCCCAGTGAGCTGGATTGTGGCATTCCTGATCTGTGACTCAGTTATGGGATGGTGGAAAGGGGGTCCTTAATTGGCCTCAGTCCCCTTAAAGTGAAAAGGTAAAAATCTGTTCGAGAGTGGCTCTTTTGTGGGGATGCGCATTATGATGAGAGACCAGAGCCTCAACGACAAACAGCCTGAAATAGGAGCTGAGCAAAAACAACATCAAGGTACCTGTTAGCTGCTCCAATATCGTCATGTCTTTCAAGCTGCTTTCTAGGGTTCTCTGCTGGAAGATGAAGATAGATTATTGCCCAGATCAAACTACAGGGGCAGGAGATAAAAGACAGCTCAGATTTCAACAGTGATCTTCTTCACGACCACCTTCTACACACCCAAACCCCCACTTGAATATGGAATGGGAGCTTTGGCAAGGGCAGTATCCATGGCGATTTATGATCTACACTATCAGCAAAGATTAAAGAGGCTGGGGCTCTTTTCTCGAGAAAAAAGGCAGCTGTGGGGTGACCTGATGGAGACCTTTAAAATAATGAAGGGGTTCGATAGGGTAAATCCAGAGAAAATGTTTCCGCTTGTGGAGTAGACAAAAGTATGTGGGAGGCCATAAATATAAGATAGTCACTCACAAATCCAAAAGGGAATTCAGGAGAAACTCCTTTACCCAGAGAGTGGTGAGAATGTGGAACTCGCTATCACAGGGAGTGGCTGAGGTGAATAGAATAGATACATTTAAGGGGAAGCAGGATAAACACATGAAGGAGAAAGGAAATGATAAAAGGAGAAAATGGAGGGTGAGAGGAGGTTCGTGTGGAGCATAAACACTAGCGTGGAGCAGTTGGACCGAATGGTCTGTTTCAGTGCTGTAAGTTCTAAGTAAAAAAAAAAACACTGACATTCCAGTTGACTATTTACACTTTAAGTTGTAACATGGGCACACTGTACCGGATTTGGAGATATGCTGGAGAGTCCACTGTAGCTGTTGTCTGTCGCAGGACTGACATCCTCACTCTCCTCCTCAGCACTGACACTGGCCCCCTCGTCTTTAGAGAAAGAAGATTTAAAATACAGTGAAACAGAATCCACTTTATAACTTCACAAGCTGAGGTAAAACACAGATTTCAACAAACCGGCAAGGCTGTACCATGCCAGTGGCAATGACGCTTCCAGATTTCCTTATTCCTTGCTGCATTTCAAGTATAGCTTCAGGTCTAGAACCCATACTGACAGTTGTCATAAGAGTTCATGGAGGTGAAACAATTAACTGTTTCCCTCTCTCTCCCTTTTTCCACAGATGCTGCCTGACCTGCTGAGTGTTTCCAGCATTTTCTCTTCATTTCCCTGACAGTCTGCGGATTGAGTAAGTTCAATTAGCTCCAAGACCCTTAACCCAGCCATTTTCCGATAAACAGTACAGAAGGTGTCAGCAATGGCTCTGTGGGCAGTGTTACGACTGAGGCGGGAGTAATGCACTGTCAATTCAGTCCCAATACTCCACAGGTTGCAGCATATTATGAAAGTTTTCCCACCTACTGGAAATTAGCCAAATTAAATACTTTAGTAACCTCCAGAATAAAACAGACTAAACAGGTATCTTTGAACAACAAAGAATTAACTATGTATTAATAAACTAAATCTTAAACAATATTGAGATAAATCTATGTCTAAAGACTTTATAACTTCTTATTTCTCTTAACCCTAATGCACACACATATTCAAAAACCAATGGTTAACCAGTTTTAAAAATGATGTTTCTTAGGAATAAATAAGTAGCCTGCAGGAATGTAGATTTTCTTGTAAGAGAGAGAGATCCTGAGTATTTCCAACACGTTCTGTTTTTTAAAAAATTTTAGAGAACCTTCCTTCAGTGTAAAACATGCTTCGCTGGTCTCTGGTTCAGACTGGTTATAGCCAATCTTTTACACACAGTCAAAAGTTACAATACACCATGTGACCTCCTCTCTCCTGCTGTTGCCTAGGAAAAGGGTGCAGCTGCTGGCACACCATACCCCTTAGTTTTTAAAGGCACACTGTTTTTAAGCAGAGGAGAAAAAACAAACAGTTCCATGACAGTAGCACTGAGTCTGAAGGTTGTGGATTCAAGTCCCCCTCCAGAGACTTGGGCACCTAGTCTAGTGTAGCAGTGAGAGAGCACTGTGACTGGGATCTGGGATGTTCATTACTCACCAATGCTCTGGATCTCGTAGATCACGTGAGGGTCCTCTGAGTTATTCCTATTGTCCACCACTCTGCGGAAATGTTTCTTCCTATGTAAAGCACTTCGGAAGTTTCTCTTCCATACGGAAGGGTCAGGGGAATCGATGCATGGTCTGTATCGACCACTTGTTATTGCCCAAGCCTGCAGAACATACAAATATATTAATCCTTACCCTGCTGAACAAACAGGAACTCCATACAGATACAAGTCAGTAACGCTTACCCTGCTGAATAAACAGGAATTCTATACAGTTATAACCAGTAGCCCTTACCCAGCTGAACCAATGGATACAAGTTCTTTTTAACAGCAATTTTACAGCCAAACAAGATTCTTTAGAAAAATAAATCATAAACATTTTGGACAAGTAGCAAATTGATACTACCTCAAATATTTTGGTATCATCTGCAGAAATGTCCTGCCTTAGACCATGTTTCCATGGCATCCTGAACTGTGTTTTCTCTGCATTTATCCAGTGGAGACCAGGATATTGCTGACTGTTTATCTGCTCGATAAGCCACGGACATAGCAAAGGCCTCTGGGAACCCATTCTGTTGGGAAGAAGGCAAAAAGTAGAAACTGCCTGAGGAACTGAAGATGTAGGGGGTTTGGGAGCACAGTGCGGGGAGGGGCATCAGTGGGAAAAGAGGGATAAAGAATGAGAAAAAACAAAGGAGGAATGAAGAGAGCGAGAAAGAAAAATTGGGAAAAGCAAAACAAATGTGAGGTAGATGTTCTGACATGAAGCAAATTTGCTTAACAGTAGTCCTTCACTCCTTCTGCTCCATGTATATGTTCAAAGATAGCTAGAGTATGGATATAAAATACTGGCATCACCTGGGAGGAGACCATAATCTATCACTCTTTCCCAGTCGAATAAACTGCGGAATTCTACACCTTCCACAGTTGTACCTTCCTCCTACATCCATCCCACTCCGCAAACATTAGCTCATTCAAAACTCTGCTGACCATATCCTAACTCGCACCAAGTCCCATTCGCCCATCGCCCTGTGCTCACCAACCTACACTGGATCCTGGTGTGGCAATGCCTCAATTTTAAAATACTCTCCCTTCTTTGCAAATCCCCTCAGATCCTTGCCCCCTCCCCATCTCTGCAACCTTCCCCAATCCCAAGACCTCTGTGTGCTCCTTCAATTCTGATCACTGCACAGCCCCGAGTTTAATCACTTGGGCACTGACAGCCATGCCTTTAGCTGCCAAGGTCTGAAGCTCTGGAATTCCATCCTAAACCTCTCTATCTCCCTCTCCTGCTATAAGATCCTTCTTAAAACTTATTTCCTTAGGCAAGCTTTTGCTCACCTCTCCTAATATCTCCATATGTGGCTCGGTGTCAAATTTTGATAAATTGCTACTCTAAAGTGCTTTGGGATGTTTTACAATGTTAAGGATGCTATATAAATGCAACTTGTTATTGTTAGAGGCTTTTAATATCCAAGCTTGGCGTCAATGGACACAAGAACTAAAGAACATAAGAGCTCAGGATGAGAACGGCCACTGAATCGGATGCCTAGATTATCACCTGCACTGCAAATCAACTAACAGTATTTCGAAAAGTTTATCACCTTTGATAAATACATTTTTTCTAAGCACTTTTTTCAATTTATTTTTCACTCATTACTTGTATGTCCCCTAGCTTTTCAAGTTACGTTTTATGTGTTCACCTCATCAATACATTTTTAACACTTGAAATATCTCAGTGAGTCTTTCCTCTAACTTTCATCCAATTGGACTTGAGCTTCTCTAGCTGTCGTCACAGCTCATTCCATGTCCACTCGACACCACTCTTGTTCACAAGATCACTATGTTTGAGGGAGGCCAGTCAGCCAGCCTCAACCCATCCATCCAGATAGACTGCAGCAACCAATAGATTCTTCAAATTATTCCAGGATTTTCTCCTCCAGCTGCCACCATGGAATCCCATTCCAAGTGTTCTTATTCTCTGTGAAGAATAACTTCCTCATATCAACCTTAAATTTGCCTTTTAATAGTCCAGACTGGTGTCCAACCTTTGAACCCCAGCAATCCAGCCTTTGAACTCCTAGCAATTCCTTCCTATTTTCTCTTTTATTTCTTGCTGGTTTTTTCCCTGTTTGAATACATGGGCCTGGAGATTAGGAAAGGGCCAATACATGAAATGTCCAACATAGAAACAGGCCATTTGGCCCAAATGGCCCAGGCTCCAAACTAGCTGGAGCAGTGGGGAGGGTGGGAGGTGGGGGGAGGGGGTGTGATGTCACTGGGCAACAATCAGGAGTTGGAACCCTGGCTGATTTCCCCCCCCCCCCCCACACACACCGTCTAAGCTCAGGAAACTCACTGTAGCATCTGAAATGCTGAGGTTGGCTGACTGAATACAAACTGCCGTGTGTACCATCTACAAGATGCACCGCAGCAACTCCACAAGGCTCCTTTGACAGCACCTTCCAAACCCGCGGCCTTCATCAACCAGTAGGACGGCACAGTGGCGCAGTGGTTAGCACCGCAGCCTCACAGCTCCAGGGACCTGGGTTCGATTCTGGGTACTGCCTGTGCGGAGTTTGCAAGTTCTCCCTGTGACCGCGTGGGTTTTCGCCGGGTGCTCCGGTTTCCTCCCACAGCCAAAGTCTTGCAGGTGATAGGTAAATTGGCCGTTGTAAATTGCCCCTAGTGTAGGTAGGTGGTAGGGAATATGGGATTACTGTAGGGTTAGTATAAATGGGTGGTTGTTGGTTGGCACAGACTCAGTGGGCCGAAGGGCCTGTTTCAGTGCTGTATCTCTAAATAAAGGACGAGGGCAGCAGACGCATGGGAACACCACCACCTGCAAGTTCCCCTCCAAGCCACTTGCCATCCTGACTTGGAACGAGATCACCGTCACTGGGTCAAAATCCTGGCACTCCCTAACAGCACTGTGGATGTACCTACCCCCAGAAGGACTGCAACTGTTCAAGAAGGCAGCTCATCACCACCTTCTCAAGGTCATTTAGGGATGAGCAATAAATGCTGGCCTGGCCAATGATGCTCATATCCCCATGAATAAATTTAAAAAAATACTGGGATGAATCCTGGTGCCTTTCTAATCTGAGAGAGTCAGCTGATAGCTCCCAGGATTTATAGCAGTTATCAGGTACCTCTTTCCTCTCTCCCACACACACACTTACACATTTTTCTGATCGAACCTTTCTTCTTTGCCCTTTGCACTGTTGTTGGAACATTTAAAACCTCTCAGAACCTGTGGTTATTAGACGCAAATGAGGGGTTCCTCCTCAGACCTCTGGCCCATGACGGCTTAAAATGTAAGAAATAGGGGCAGGAGTAGGCCATTCAGCCCCTCAAGTCTGCTTCGCCATTCAATAAGATCATGGCTGATCTTTGACCTCAACTCCACTTTCCTATCCTATCTCCATATCTCTCAATTCCTTTGATGCCCAAAAATATCAATCTCAGTTTTGAATATACTCAATGCCTGAGCATCCACAGCTCTCTGGGGTGGGGAATTTCAAAGAGTCCCAACCCTCTGAGTGAAGAAATATCTCAACTCAGTCCTAAATGGCCAACCCATTATCTTGAGACTGTGACCCCTAGTTCCAGACTCCAGCCAAGGATAACTGCCTCTCAGTATCTAGCCTGTCAAGCCCTCTAAGAATTTTATACACTTCAATAAGATCACCTCTCATTCTTTTAAACTCAAGGGAATATAGGCCTTGGGACTCTGAGCCAAATTCCCTTGGCCTTGGGCATTTGACTACTTTGATTCCAATCGTTCCCTGGGCTCCAAGATCAAACCCACTGGCTGGCTGACAATCCGCTAATGAAGGAAGGATGGTGAGCTTTGCAAATAAGGTCACTAGTTGTTTGATCCTGAACTGAACCATCCAGTTTTTTGCACCTGGCTGTGTGCGAATTTCTAAAACACCTTCAGCCATTCATTACTAAAATGCTCAATGGCATTTTTTTTCCTGGCTATAGACAATAAGAGCACAATCACTATGGTTACACCCTAGTCCTAACCCTATCCTGTCCCTGTCCACTTTTGTAAAAAGTCAGGCTTCTTAAAAACCAGGAAGACTGACTAGGTTAGGCTTCTTTAAGAGCCTCTTTAACTCAGAGAAGTGAATGAAAACATCATTACCTTGTACTGTGTTCTCAATCTGTCCCTTTTTGGACTCAAAAAAATCCGGTCCAAATTTTCAACAGTCTCTCAAAGTTTGTGAGAAGGGAGAAGATCAAGTCTCCCCAGCTACAGGCCAGTTCTTATACTTACAATTCAGAATTTCCCTCAGAGAGCCAATTGCATTTAGAGAGCCAGGATGTCCCTCCTTCCATGACATCAGTTCCTCCTTTCTCTCTGGAAATACTTAAAGGGAAATTTCACCACTTATAAAACAAAGATGTGATTGCATCTTGGACCCAGTGCTGCTGCACTCTTTATGAAGCAAAATTCCCAGACACAAGAACATAAGAAATAGGAGCAGGAGTAGGCCATTCGGCCCCTCAATTAGGCACTCTATTTTTGGATAGTTGGGTGTGTGACACACATGGAAACACAACCCAATGCCAAACAGGTGAGTAATTCGCTCAGGTCGAGTTTCAAACCCATGACCTCCACCATCTAGAAGTACAAAGGCAGCAGGCACATGAGGTACAACATCACCTAAAAGTTCCCCACCTAGGTCACACACATAATCCCCACTTTGACGCATATCGGCCATTTCTTCATCATCGGAATCCTGGAACTCCCTTCCTAACAGTAGCTTCAACACATGAACTCAAGTGGTTCAAGAGGAAGGCTTATCAGCACCTTCTCAAGGGGCAACTAGGGGATGGGCAATAAATGGGCAATAAATGCCAGCCTTGCCAGTGACACCCACATCCCAAAAATGAATTTTGAAAAAAGATATGGACTCTCTTCCTATAGGGACACCTACCCAACTTACTTAAGTGCAGAGAAAGTAAGTGCAGGTTGGCTTTGTGCTGGGGCACTGCAGGGGTTTAGTCAACTCTGAGCGTTCAGCTTCTGGCTGCTTGTGCAGTTACTGCTGGCTTGTGGTTGTGTTATCTATGGAGGTGAATGGGAGGAAGGCTGGATTCATGGGTCTGTCCTATTCAGCTCCACCCCATTAACAAACATGGCTGGTGTAATGTATTCCTATGTTATGAGCATGCCCAGTGCATGATGAACATGTGACCTGGCCAACTTGCTGATTGTCTCTCTGTACAAGGTCCTCCCAATTTATAACAGCTAGCCGTCCAATTATTAACAGCATACTGGAAGCAGAGTGTTTGAATATTTTTAAGGCAGAGGTAGATAGATTCTTGGGGGTGAAAGGTTATTGGGGGTAGGTGGAAATGTGGAGTAATCAGTTCAGCCATGAACTTATTGAATGGCGGAGCAGGCTCGAGGGCCTACTCCTGCTCCTAATTCGTATATTCATAATACCACAGACCAGGAATACTAGTGAGCAATCGTTACTGAGGCAATATCCCCCCCACCCGGAACGCACTGTGGATTGATATCTCTCACATAGCATCAGTTATGTGGAAAGACTGGAGAAGCTGCAACTGTTCTCCTCAGAGCAGGGAGATATTTAATAGAGACGTTCAACATCATGAAGGGTTTGGCAGAACAAATAAGGAGAAAACATTTTTTTATTGGCAGGAGTGTTTTTTTAGATTAGAGATACAGCACTGAAACAGGCCCTTCGGCCCACCGAGTCTGTGCCGATCATCAACCACCCATTTTTATACTAATCCTACACTAATCCCATATTCCTACCAAACATCCCCACCTGTCCCTATATTTCCCTACCACCTACCTATACTAGTGACAATTTATAATGGCCAATTTACCTAACAACCTGCAAGTCTTTTGGCTTGTGGGAGGAAACCGGAGCACCCGGAGAAAACCCACGCAGACACAGGGAGAACTTGCAAACTCCACACAGGCAGTACCCGGAATCGAACCCGGGTCCCTGGAGCTGTGAGGCTGCAGTGCTAACCACTGCGCCACTGTTGCCAAGCAGAGGATGCAGACTTAAGATAATTGGCAAAAGAGCCTGAGATGAGGTTACATTTTCTTACGCAGCGAGTTGTTGCGATCTGATAGGGTGGCAGGAGCAGATTTAATTGCAACTTTCAAAAGGGAAGAAACTTTGCAGGGGCTACGGGGAACGAGCAGGGGGCGTGTGACTAAATGGATAGTTCTTTCAAAGAGCCAGCATAGACACGATGGGCCAAATAGCCTCCCTCTGTGCGATACGATTCTATGATTCTGCACAGAACCCACACAAGTCCCAGTGATGTCAAACTACACGCGATGTGTGGCCCACGGACACAATATTGATTACGATGCGTCTCATTTGCAAGGCACCAATCCGGTTTATGCTCATTTTCAGTGTACTCTTGATATGCAAGAATCATTCAGATTCTGCCATGCCAAGCAGCCAGCACGAGCCCTTGTGCTATACATTTAGAGAGGCAACCTGTGGTGCTTTTCTCCTCTGTTTTAGATTTTGTTCAGTAATGGACCTACGCACGAGCCAATCCTCAAGCTGTGCACCAAGAAACACAAAGAGATGGGTTCCCGACAGTATTACGGGTTTTCTATCCTTATCCCATCTCTCCTGAGGATTCAGGGTCCACAGGACTCGCTGCCTGTCCAGTGCTACATTCCAGTGGGCATCACAGCTAAGCCCAGTCCTGTTCTCAATGTGTGCACACGTGCATGCACACACACATGCATAACACACACGCACACTTTCACGCGCACACATGCACCCACACACATATCCAGCAGAGATTGTTGGAGAACAACAAGAGGGAAAAGGCCTGGCTGAACCACACCCTGTACTCTCAGATCAATCGTACAGCCTGCCCAGCACAGCAGACAGCAAAAGTTGGGGCAAAAGAGGAGAACAGCAGAGAGGGTAAAGGAGAGGCCGGTGCATTCATGTCACCTGACGTCAGACTGATGGAGATAATAAGGGATCTATTTTCACACAGACACAAATAGAAGCCACAGTTTCACTGCTTGTTGCATTATTGCGAAGCTGAGGAACGCTGGGCTCCACACACAGAAACACACACAGGGTTCCCACCAGCAACCTTGTGTAATCAAAGCCGAGTCCTTTCTCTGCCAAATTTTCCCTTCCTGTCCCAAAGGACCCAAAGAGACCCCTCACAAGGGTAAGGCTCCAGACAAGCCTGTTGCCTTTCAGGATTTTACCCAGGCCCATATATGTGAGCAGCTATTTGACCATGGGAAAGACCAGGCACTTCACCAGCAGAGGCAACAGCCATTACATGTGGGCTGTGGCTCAGTAAGTAGCACTTTCACTTCTACATCTAGAAGGTTATGGGTTCAAGTCCCTGCTCTTGAGCACATAAACAAGGCTGACACTCTCAGTGCAGTACTGAGGATATGCTGCACTGTTGAAGGTGCTGTCTTTCAGATGCAATATTAAACTGGAGCACTGTTCAAAGAAAAGCAGTGAAGTTCTCCCTGGGGCCAATACTTAGCCCTTAAGCAATACCTGAGGCCAATTATCTTGTTATTAACTCATTATTGTTTATGGGAGCTTGCTATGCACAAATTGGCTGCCTACATAACAACAGTGACTACACTACAAAAGTACTTCATTGGCTGTAAAGGTCTTTGGGACATTCTGAGATTGTGAAAGGCGCTATAGAAATGCAAGTTGTTTTTTTATATGGCTCACAACCGCGACTCACACACCTCAAATTTGTCCATTTTTGACAACATTCAGTGAATGAGAATGTGAAGAATCCTTCCTCAAGACATTCTTCAACAGAGAAGAGTAGAGAATCAGACCCAAACCCTGTCTCTGTAACACCACCCGTCCCTTATCAATAAAACGTCTAGCTGGAAGAAGGAATGTGCATTCCTTCTACTTGTTTTATCGGTTCCTTCAATCACCTCACATTCCTATACATTATTACTTTTTATCTCCTGGAGTTTATCTCCTCCACCTCCCTCCAGTCTTCTCCCCTCCTCCCCAGAGGTCACTGACTCCTATTACAGAGCAATGTGACACTGCCAGACATTTTATGATGGCTGTTCTTCGCCTGTGATTCTACAACCACACAACTTGCATTCCTGTAGCACCTTTAATGTAGTAAAATGTCCCAAGGTGCAATCCACAAAAAAAATGACACTGAGCCACATAAGGAGATATTAAAACAGGCGACTGAAAGCTTGGTCAAAGAGCTAGGTTTTAAGAAGCATCTGTACGGAGGAGAGAGGTGTAGAGAGTCAGAGACACAACGACTGAACATCCACAGCCCTCTGGGGTGGAGAATTCCAAAGATTCACAACACTCTGAGTGAAGAAATTTCTCCTCATCTCAGTCCTATGTGGCCTACCCCTAAGCTCCTTAATTCTAGACTCCCCAGTCAGGGAAAACAGCCTCTCAGTGTCTACCCTGTCAACCCTCTCAGAATTTTATATGTTTCAATGTGATCACCATTCATTCTTCTAAACTCCAGAGAATATATTCTATTCAATCTCTCTTCATAGGACAACCTTCTCAACCCAGGAATCAGTCTAGTGAACTTGGGCATTGTCAAGGCAGCCTTCCTTTCCTCCTCTATTACAGAAACAGGCCATTCAGCCCAACTGGCCCCTGCCAGTGTTTATGTTCCACGCCAGCCTCCTTCCACCCCTCTTTATCTCACCCTAGTAGCTTAACATTTTATTCCTTTCGCCCTCAAATGCTTATCTATGTTATTTACCTCAACCGCTCCCTGTGGTAGTGAGTTCCACATTCTCACCACTCCCTGGATAAAGACGTTTCTCCTGAATTCCCTATTGGATTTATTAGTGATGATCTTATATTTATGGCCCCGAGATTTGGTCTCCCCCACACAAGTGAAAACATGTTCTCTACATTCACCTTATTGAATCCTTTCATGATCTTAATGGCCTCTACCAGGTTACCCTTTGGCCTTCTCTTTTCTAGAGAAAAAAGCCCCAGTCTCTTCAACCTTTCCTGACACAATGTAGAGTCTTGCAAACTCAACCTTGGCAACCCACATGTAAAAGGAATGGGAGGAGCAACAAGGAAATGTTAGAGAGGCTTAAGTCATACAAAGAAGATTATGACGATCTTCTCAAGGTGAATAACATGTTAACTGATACGGATGAGGTAAGCACAGAGATTACTTCAAATTAAAACAAGGAAGTGGAACCAGATGACACAATGTGGAATTTAAACAGGTAATACGAAGAACTCATTTACTCAAAGAGGTCTTCAGTGTAATTGTTGGTGTTCCACCCCAGGGGAGACCCTAACTCAACTCTCACACTTACCAGGGAAGGAGAGCTGAGGTGGTTTTCCATTGCCTTCCTCATAGATGGCACAGTGCCATGCCATGTCTTTGGAGTCCTTTCACCCAGGTGAACTATAACCAAGATTAAAGAGCCTGACCTAAGCTTTACAATACTGGGGAGGACACCCATACACATTGGACACAAGTATCCCCACTGGTTGTCAACCAGCTATTTAGAGACCATATTGTAGTCTGCACTCTCACTTAGATTGTCTGCAGTGAGTATTACCAGTGAGGCAAAGGCCTCATCCCTAAGCAGCATGGTAGAGTCAAAATACGAGAGATATTAAAAAAGCAATTGGATCAGGGTTAAGGGAAAGGAATCACTGTCTACCCTCCTCTCCTGAAGGCATGGACTCTTAGCTGGGTAGGGTAAGGTTGCATAGGCTCTGGTACTTCATCTACATGGTCATTCCTCACGGTGAGCCTCATCAACACACATTGGAGGCTAATGACTATGGAGAGCTTCACAGAGAAGCCGCATCCTCTCCTCGCTCCAGTTATGGGTCAGGTTCAGGAGCAGGAACCATGGCTAGTTTTCCCTCCTCTCGGGAGGACAATGTGACAGATTGTAAAGGCCTCTCCCCTTGCTGTCCCCACTGAGATTGGCTAACTCGACATAGATCTAACAAACCTAGGAAATTGCTTGTCTGTGTGGCTCAGTACCAGACTCAGACATTGTCTGCACCCACTGAAACCCTGAAAGTAGCTATAGTTTACTTTACAAACAAGACCATCTTTTGTGCACTTTTAGGCGTCCAAAATGTTTAGTTGTGGCCTGGATGTTTAGGGTTTCTGGCTGGAGTATCAAGCGAGATGTGTGATCACTCCTCCAATCACCCACCCCTTGTGTGCGTTCCAACAGCAACTTGCATTTATATAGCACCTTTAACATAGTAAAGCATCCCAAGGTGCTTCGCAGGAGCGTTATCAGACAAACAATTGACACTGAGCCACATAAGGAGATATTAGGACAGGTGACCAAAAGTTTGGTCAAAGAGGTAGGTTTTAAGGAGCATCTTAAAGGAGGAGAGAGAGGAAGAGAGGTTTAGGGAGGGAATTCCAGAGCTTAGGGCCCAGGCAGTTGAAGTCAGGGCGATGAAAATCAGCAATTTGCACGTGGCATTGCCCCTATGATTATCCTATGTATACCTCTGATCAGCACAAAACTCTCAAAACACACCCTGACTCTCCCAACCCTGTTGGCTGTGACCTTTTATCTGTTTTTGCACTTGTTTACTGAGAGTCAACAGTGCTCAGCAATTTATTCCCACAGACAGAGACTATTTGGAATATCAGACCATGTTGATCATTGTTTATATGAATTTGTTCTGAAAAAAAAAGAACCTAAGATGTCCTGTTAGGGTTCTGCATGTTCCCGAGCTTGGATATGGGCGAGGGTGTGGAGGAGGACTTAATCTTCACGCTTGTATCTCAAAGCATTTGCTGCCTTCAGCGAACTCCTGGTGTCTGTCTGTCCGTTCCCTTCTCATTTCAATTTTCCAATTTTCTTTTTTTTCCCCAAAAATATACTTTATTCATAAAAATTTGTAAAAAATACATTACAGAACAGTTCAAAACAGCACCAAGTTGACATTCCAAAAAGTGCAAAGGAAATCAGTTTTCTTCGATACAGGAGTGAGTTGCCTCACAACCCTTCCATTCCATTTTACGTCATGTACATTTTACAGCAAACCCATATTTGGTGTATACAGCTCGAGGGGTTTCCCATGGATCCAGCCCCTCAGTTCACATTGGTGGGGGGGGGCCTTACACAGTGGTCTTTCCCCATTGAGCCTTTGCAGCGGCTGCCCCAAGCTTTAGTGCGTCCCTCAGCACGTAGTCCTGGACCTTGGAATGTGCCAGTCTGCAACACTCGGTCATGTACAACTCTTTGCGGTGGAAGACCAGCAAGTTTCGGGCAGACCAAAGAGCATCAGTTGGTGTTTATCTCGGTGTGCGTCCCTGGGAACAGCCCGTAGGGCACAGACTCCTGTGTTACAGAGCTGCTTGGGATGAACCTCGACAAAAACCACTGCATCTCTTTCCACACCTGCTTTGCGAAGACACATTCCAGAAGGAGGTGGGCAACGCTCTCTTCCCCACCACAGTCACCTCGAGGGCAGTGTGCGGAGGGGGCGAGACTCCGGACGTGCAGGAAGGATCTGACGGGGAGGGCTCTTCTCACCACCAGCCAAGCTACGTCTTGGTGCTTGTTTGAAAGTTCTGGTGATGAGGCATTCTGCCAAATAACTTTGGCAGTCTGCTCGGGGAACCATCTGACCGGATCCACCATCTCCTTTTCCCGTAGGGCCTTGACGACATTCCGTGCAGACCACTGCCTGATGTGTTTATTTGCACAAACTTTTCCACAAAGGATAGGTGATACGGCACGGTCCAATGGATGAAGCGTTCCGCAGCAATGTGACCAGACTCATCCTTCGCAACACCAGGGACAGATAGAACCTCAGCACATAGTGACACTTGGTGTTTCCATACTGGGGCTCTACGCACAGCCTGATCCAATTTTCCTGCTCCTGACTCCCTGACTCCACCTGGTACAGGAGAGTGTGCTCAAAGAGCCCAGACTGCATCAAATAGCACAACAATTTGGTGAACTGGGCCAATATATTAGCCCCATACAGTGCCGACTATTATACTAGACACTAGACACTTCTGGCTAATTGGGGATCCAGATGTGGCTAATTGAATTTTGATAAGTGAATATAAAAATTACTAACAAACACCGTCATTGGTCATGTGATCTCAATGCTCATATTCGCATGGCTGGTGTCTCTCAGTCCCCTCTCTGTCTGGGAGATATCTGTACACTGACTGGACTCTCAGTCCCTTCTCTCTCAGGGTGCTATCTGTACACTGGTGTCTCTCAGCCTCCTCTCTCTCTCGGGGCGATATCTGTACACTGACTCGTGTCTCTAAGTCCACTCTCTCTCATAGAGAGTCATAGAGTTATACAGCACAGAAACAGTCCCTTCGGCCCATCATGTCCATGCTGGCCATCAAGGACTTATCAATTTAAATCCCATTTTCCAGCATTTGGCCCATAGTCTTGTTTGCTATGGTGTTTCAAGTGCTCATCTAAATACTTCTTAAATATTGTGAGGGTTCCTGCCTCTACCACACCTTCAGGCAGTGTGCTCCAGATTCCAACTACCCTCTGGGTGAAGATGTTTTTCCTCAATTCCCCTCTAAACCTTCTGCCCCTTACCTTAAATCTATGCCCCCTGGTTATTGCCCCCTCAGCTAGGTGAAAAAGTCTCTTCCTATCTCTGCCCCTCATAGTTTTGTATACCTCAATCAGGTCCCCTCTCAGCCTTCTCTGTTCTAAGGAAAACAACCCTAGCCTATCCAGTCTCTCTTCATAGCTGAAATGCTCCAGCCCAGGCAACATCCTGGTGAATCTCCTCTGCACCCTCTCCAGTCCAATCACATCCTTCCTATAGTGTGGCAATCAGAACTGTACACAGTACTCCAGCTGTAGCCTAACTAGCGTTTTATACAGCTCCATCATAACCTCCCTGCTCTTATATTCTATGCTCGGCTAATAAAGGCAAGTATCCCATATGCCTTCCTAACCACCTTATCTACCTGTGCTGCTGCCTTCAGTGATCTATGAACAAGTACACCAAGGTCCCTCTGACCCTCTGTACTTCCTAGGGTCCTACCATCCATTGTATATTCCCTTGCCTTGTTAGTCTTCCCAAGATGCATCACCTCACACTTCTCAGGATTAAATTCCATTTGCTACTGCTCTGCCCATCTTACCAGCCCATCTATATCGTCCTGTAATCTAAGGCTTTCCTCCTCACCATTTACGACACCACCAATTTTTGTGTCATCTGCGAACTTACTGATGATACCTCCTATATTCATGTCTGAATCATTAACGTACACTACAAACAGCAAGAGTCCCAGCACCAATCCCTGTGGTACACCACTGGTCACAGGCTTCCAATCGCAAAAACAACCCTTGACCATCACCCTCTGCCTCCTGCCACTAAGCCAATTTTGGATCCAATTTGCCAAATTGCCCTGGATCCCATGGGCTCTTACCTTTAACCAATCTCCCACGCGGGACCTTATCAAAAGCCTTACTGAAGTCCATGTAGACTACATCAACTACTTTATCCTCATCTACACATCTAGTCACCTCCTCGAAAAATTCAATCAAATTTGTTAGACATGATCTCCCCCTGACAAAGCCATGCTGACTATTCCTGATTAATCCCTGTCTCCCCAAGTGGAGATTAATCCTGTCCCTCAGAATTTTTTCCATTAGTTTCCCTACCACTGATGTTAGACCCATTAGCCTGTAATTACCTGGTTTATCCGTGCTACCTTCTTGAATAATGGTACCACATTCGCTGTCCTCCAGTCCTCTGGTACCTCTCCTGTGGCCAGAAAGGATTTGAAAATTTGTGTCAGAGCCCCTTAAATCTCCTCCCTTGCCTCACATAACAGCCTGGGATACATCTCATCTGGGCCTGGGGATTTATCCACTTTAAAGCCTGCTAAAATAACTAATACCTCCTCCCTTTCAATGGTAATTTGTTCAAGGAAGATATCTGTCTCAGTCCCCTCTCCTCTCTCAGGGTGATATCTGTACACTGACTGGTGTCTCTCAGTCCCCTCTCTCTCAGGGAGATATCTGTACACTGACTGGTGTCTCTCAGTCCTCTCTCAGGGTGATATCTGTACACTGACTGGTGCCTCTCAGTCCCTCTCTTTCAGGGAGATATCTGTACACTGACTGGTGTCTCTCAGTCCCCTCTCTTTCAGGGAGATATCTGTACACTGACTGGTGTCTCTCAGTCCTCTCTCAGGGTGATATCTGTACACTGACTGGTGCCTCTCAGTCCCTCTCTCTCAGGGTGATATCTGTACACTGACTGGTGTCTCTCAGTCCCCTCTCTCTCAGGGAGATATCTGTACACTGACTTGTGTCTCTCAGTCCCTCTCTTTCAGGGAGATATCTGTACACTGACTGGTGTCTCTCAGTCCCCTCTCTTTCAGGGAGATATCTATACACTGGTGTCTCTCAGTCCCCTCTCTTTCAGGGAGATATCTGTACACTGACTGGTGTCTCTCAGTCCCCTCTCTTTCAGGGAGATATCTGTACACTGACTGGGGTCTCTCAGTCCCCTATCTCTCAGCGAGATATCTGTACACTGACTGGTGTCCCTCAGTCCCCTTTCACTCCGGGAGGTATCTGTACACTGATTCGTGTCTCTCTGTCCCCTCTCACTCAGGGAGATATCTGTACACTGACTGGTGTCTCTCAGTCCTCTCAGGGAGATATCTGTACACTGACTGGTTTCTCTCAGTCCTCTCTCTCAGGGTGATATCTGTACACTGACCGGTGTCCCTCAGTCCCCTTTCACTCCGGGAGGTATCTGTACACCGATTGGTGTCTCTCTGTCCCCTCTCGCTCAGGGAGATATCTGTACACTGGTGTCTCTCAGTCCTCTCTCTCAGGGAGATATCTGTACACTGACTGGTTTCTCTCAGCCCTCTCTCTCAGGGAGATATCTGTACACTGACTGGTGTCTCTCAGTCCTCTCTCTCAGGGAGATATCTGTACACTGACTGGTTTCTCTCAGTCCTCTCTCAGGGAGATATCTGCACACCGACTGGTGTCTCTCAGTCCTCTCTCTCAGGGTGATATCTGTACGCTGACTGGTGTCTCTCAGTCCTCTCTCTCAGGGAGATATCTGGACACTGACTGGTGTCTCTCAGTCCTGTCTCTCAGGGAGATATCTGTGCACTGACTGGTTTCTCTCAGTCCTCTCTCAGGGAAATATCTGTACACTGACTGGTGTCTCTCAGTCCTGTCTCTCAGGGAGATATCTGTGCACTGACTGGTTTCTCTCAGTCCTCTCTCAGGGAAATATCTGTACACTGACTGGTGTCTCTCAGTCTCGCTCTCTCAGGGAGATATCTGTACACTGACTGGTGTCTCTCAGTCCTCTCTCTCAGGAAGATATCTGTACACTGACTGGTGTCTCTCAGTCCCCTCTCTCAGGGAGCCAGAACTGGGGGAACGCAGAGATCTGGGAAGGTTAAAGGGCTGGAGGAGATAACAGAGATAGAGAGGGGACGAGGAGATGTCCTTCTGTCCCTCTCCCTCTGACAAATTGTCGAATCAAAGTGACAAAAGGACTTTTCGAGATGAATTTACATCAGCTTGCTGTGTGTTTGCAAACACAGAAACATCTGGCAACCGTTTTCGCATGCAGATGTTGCCCCTTACCAGATAAAAATAAAGCACACGTCCCTTTTACTGTTTAGTGACGTGGTGTGCATGACATACAACACGGGTTATTCCGCTGAATTGTGCCCCTTGCTCAAGATGCTGAGACAACTCAAGTTACCATAGAAACTGAAAATACCCTTGACTGAGTCGGCATCCAAGTCCTTATGCGAGGAATCCCAGATTGCACAGAGAGCAGGGAGAGGAATCTCCCTCCCTGGGTGATGGTGAGTGCAGGCAATGTGTCACTTTGATTAAGTCATCTGCCAGAGGACGAGAGAGTCGTGTCTGCATTGCCTCGGCCCTCTCCCTATCTCTGTAATCTCCTCCAGCCCCACAACCCTCTGAGATCTCTGCATTCCTCCAATTCTGACCTCCCCGATTTTCATCGCTCCACCACTGGCAGCCATGCCTTCAGCTGCCTGGGCCCCAAGCTCTGAAATTCCCAGTGTAAGCAACACCTGCAGACAATAACAACGTACAGAACTTATCACTGAGGAGATAAACATTTACAGACATTTATTAGAGTAATATTCTCATGTGTTTATCCACAGACTGGGAGATAAGGGCCTGTCATTTGTGCATTTTTCAAATATTTTACACTGATATATTTGATTTCCATTTTTTCACCTGTTTTGTTTACATTCTTTCTTTGGTTTCCATCCCTCCCCCTGAACCCAGCCCCCTCCTCCCTGAAGCCCTGCACACTGGAGTACTTTTTGGCACCGGCCTTCACAGTGCTCTCAATCCTGCTCTATATCTTCCTTCTCGAATTTGCAAGGCCAGCCTGGGACCCGGTTTTCCACCAACCACCACCACCTCCCCCCATCTCCACTTTCACCCATCACCTAGGGAGGGAGCATCCCCAGAAGTGCTCAGCCTATTTTTCCTCTCTTTTGTCCAGAAGATCTCAAAGAACATACGAATTAGGAGCAGGAGTAGACCAACATCCATGGTCTCTTTGTCTCCCCTAACAAAATGAACACTGAAACCACAGGGTTCAGCTCTGCACATTGAATCAAGAGTCCAGTGGTGGACGAAGGTTGAATAAGGGCCATGATGCTACATTTGAATCTATCTCTAATCAATGATGGCTGAACAACTGGCTGTAAAATGATCCTTTAAGTAGTTGCCTAGAATACCAGGGATAATCGGGACCATTGGACATGAGCCAAGCAGATCTTAGAAAGTCTGATCCTTTTGTGTCCTTAATCATATTACTCAATCCTGCATGCATACTTCAGCTGCATTCCATTCTGTAAGGTCACTGCTGATATTATCATTACCTGTCGGTGACCTTGGGAGCTACAATCCTTTTCATTTCTGATTAATAGCAACAAGTCTACTAAACCTAATGTTTTTGTTTTGCTCGTTTTCTCGTCTGCTCCCCTGGAGAAACTCGGGCGTGAGTTTGCATTCTCTCAAGTGCAAGCTCATTGAGTGCCAGGAGACCACTCCGCCCTCAGTTCAAATAGCACAGGCCTCATCCTTGTCCTCAGTCAACTCCACTGTCTGGCATGAATGACTGGACAGGAGTCAGGAAACAAGACCCCTGTCTGACTCTGTCCCTTCCTTGAATCTCTTACCCCAGGACTGCTGAGGTTCACTGTGGCATTTCCACAATAGATTATTTTGATTTATTCTCGGGACTGACAAAACCATTATTTGTTGCCTATCCCTCATTGCCCCGGGTCTGATTCAACTCAGTGTCTCACAAATCCATGTCACAGAGCAGTTAAGAGTCAACCACCTTGGTCTGGGACTGGAGTCACATACAGGCCCAGACTGGGTCAGGACGGCAGGTTCCCTTTCCGAGAGGGATATTAGTGAACCAGTTGGGTTTTTAACAACAATTTGACAGCTTCATGGTCACTTTTACTGATCCCAGCCTTTTATTTCCAGATTATTTTCAAAACTGAATTCAAATTCGCAAACTGCGGTGGTGGGATTTGAACCCACCTTCCTAAAGAGATTGCTGAGCAGTTTGATTTGGAGATTCTTAGGATTCTGCGTGTGTCACGCAGTCAGCTGGATCTTACACAAACTATATAGTGCTCACAGGTGCCTATCTCCCGAGACATTGTCCTGATAATTACATCAAGCATCAGTCTCCTACAATAGTGAAACATTTCCAGTTCCCTCAGTCTGAGCTTCTTTGTACAAGATTATCAAATAAATACTGATTGTGTAGTATATTCTATTTCTCATACCCATGTCAATTTCAAACACTCTCAGTGCAGGTACAGTGGCGCAGTGGTTAGCACTGCAGCCTCACAGCTCCAGGGACCCGGGTTCGATTCTGGGTACTGCCTGTGCGGAGTTTGCAAGTTCTCCCTGTGTCTGCGTGGGTTTCCTCCGGGTGCTCCGGTTTCCTCCCACATGCCAAAGACTTGCAGGTTGGTAGGTTAATTGGCCATTATAAATTGCCCCTAGTACAGGTAGGTGGTAGGGAAATATATAGGGACCGGTGGGGATGATATTGGAATATGGGATTCGTGTAGGATTAGTATAAATGGGTGGTTGATGGTCGGCACAGACTCGGTGGGCCGAAGGGCCTGTTTCAGTGCTGTATCTCTAAACTCTAAACTAAACTAAACTAAGGTACAGCACTGGGTTAGATACAGAGTAAAGCTCCCTTTACACTGTCCCCATCAAATACTCCCAGGACAGGTACAGCACGGGGTTAGATACAGAGTAAAGCTCCCTCTACACTGTCCCCATCAAATACTCCCAGGACAGGTACAGCACGGGGTTAGATACAGAGTAAAGCTCCCTCTACACTGTCCCCATCAAACACTCCCAGGACAGGCACAGGATGGGGTTAGATGCATGGGCTGGTGACATACTTTTTCCACCAGGGGCACTGCCTTCAAGACGACAGGCAGCTCCCAGTGGAGAACATTAACTGCCCCTCTCTGAGGGAGTTGCCTGTCTTTTACCGGGATCTATTCAGAGTCTGGAACATGGTTGCCTCCAGTCAGGGTGCTCCCCCGCCAGCAGGAGGCAGAGGGTAATGGTCAAGGGTTGTTTTTGCAAGTGGAAGCCTATGACCAGTGGTGTACCACAGGGATCAGTGCTGGGACTCTTGCTGTTTGTAGTGTACATTAATGATTTAGACATGAATACAGGAGGTATGATCAGTAAGTTCGCACATTACACGAAAATTGGTGGTGTTGTAAATAGTGAGGAGGAAAGCCTTAGATTACAGGATGATATGGATGGGCTGGTAAGATGGGCGGAGCAGTGGCAAATGGAATTTAATCCTGAGAAGTGTGAGGTCATGCATTTTGGGAGGACTAACAAGGCAAGGGAATATACAATGGATGGTAGGACCCTAGGAAGTACAGAGGGTCAGAGGGACCTTGGTGTACTTTTCCATAGATCACTGAAGGCAGCAGCACAGGCAGATAATAAAAACAAGAAATGCTGGAACCACTCAGCAGGTCTGGCAGCATCTGTGGAAAGAGAAGCAGAGTTAACGTTTCGGGTAAGTGACGGTTCCGAAGAAGTGTCACTGACCCGAAACGTTAACTCTGCTTCTCTTTCCACAGATGCTTCCAGACCTGCTGAGTGGTTCCAGCATTTCTTGTTTTCATTTCAGATTTCCAGCATCTGAAGTATTTTGCTTTTATTTTAGCACAGGTAGATAAGGTGGTTAGGAAGGCATATGGGATACCTGCCTTTATTAGCCAAGGCATAGAATATGAGAGCAGGGAGGTTATGATGGAGCTGTATAAAACGCTAGTTAGGCCACAGCTGGAGTACTGTGTACAGTTCTGGGCACCACACTATAGGAAGGATGTGATTGCACTGGAGAGGGTGCAGAGGAGATTCACCAGGATGTTGCCTGGGCTGGAGCATTTCAGCTATGAAGAGAGACTGGATAGGCTGGGGTTGTTTTCCTTGGAGCAGAGAAGGATGAGGGGGGACCTGATTGAGGTATACAAAATTATGAGGGGCATTGATAGGGTAGATAGGAAGAGACTTTTTCCATTAGCGGAGGGGCCAATAACCAGGGGGCATAAATATAAGGTAAGGGGCAGGAGGTATAGAGGGGATTTGAGGAAAAAAATTTTCACCCAGAGGGTGATTGGAATCTGGACCACACTGCCTGAAGGGGTGGTAGGGGCAGGAACCCTCACAACATTTAAGTATTTAGATGAGCACTTGAAACGCCATAGCATACAAGGCTGTGGGCCAAGTGCTGGAAAATGGGACTAGAATAGTTAGGTGTTTAATGGCCGGAACAGACACAATGGGCCGAAGGGACTGTTTCTGTTCTGTATAACTCTATGACTCTATGGAGCTAGACTGCCCCAGAGTCGTAACCCTCCTGCTCTACAGGGAGAGAAGAGTTTTTACTTAACTGCATTTCAACCAGATCCTGGAACTAAAAATGCTAACCAACAATAACTCCCAGTCCACAGGACAGTCGTGTACTCTATCGCATGACTGTCTTGTGTTAGTGTTGCACTCTGCTTTCAATTGCTTTTATTTATCACTAGCAAAGCTACAAGCACATTCTGATTTGCCCCAAGCTGAACATTCTAGCCATCAATCTATTTCTCATTTGTCTAGTCAGTGCAGATTTTATTCTCGAGCTGCCTGTTCATCTTGTTCTTAGATTTTGCTATTTCGTGAATTGAAAGTACAAATGAAACATGAAAGAATGCAGAAACATCCATCACCTCAGTTTGTGGCTGGGTGCAAACTGCAAAGTGCTCACATAGAGTAACC
The DNA here is from genome assembly GCF_036365525.1 of Heterodontus francisci. Classification (NCBI taxonomy): domain Eukaryota; kingdom Metazoa; phylum Chordata; class Chondrichthyes; order Heterodontiformes; family Heterodontidae; genus Heterodontus; species Heterodontus francisci. The sequence goes on along the minus strand of NC_090411.1, from coordinate 33,147,468 downwards.
AACACTTGGCAGCTGTTTCATCTCTGAGTCAGGAAAGCTGTGGGTAAGAAATCCAACTCCAGAGATTTGAACCTATAACCTAGGCTGACACTCCAATGCAGCACTGTGGGAGTGCGGCACTGTCAGAGGTGCCGTTGCTCAGGTTAAACCGAGGCCCCCGTTTGTTCTCTCAGTAGAATGTAAAAGGTCTTGTGGTGTGATCTGAATAAGAGCAAGGGAGCTTCCACCCCCCCCCCTCCCCCCCCCCTCTGTGTACAGGCCAAGCAACATCACTGAAACATTTATCTCATTGCTGTTTGTGGAAGCTTGCTGTGCACAAATTGACAGCTGTGTTTCCTACATTATACCAGTAACTACATTTCAAAGGTACATCATTGGTTATGTAAGCATGTTGGGATGTCCTGACGTTGCCATGTAAACGCAGGTCAATTTTCTTCCACAGCTCCCACTTGTAGACCAATGCCTCATCCTCAGTCAGACAGTAGGTGAATACCAGCCAACAACATCTCAGCTACGGCTCGATATCATTTCGATATTAGCCCAAGGCAAACTCACTGTTAGATTTGGGCTTCCCCCAGATATTGTTCCAAAGGCAGCTCCTACTGACATGTCAGCACTGACCAGTAACTGAGAGGAATCCTTGAGCAAAAAATAATATGGGTTAACTTGCCATAGCTGAACACACTGAATGCATTGTTATCGCACTACAGGACCGTTGTCCAAAATCCAGCACCCACGGGACCAAGACCGTGCCGGATTCCGGAATTTCCCGGATTTTGGACCTCCAGGCGCATATCCATTGTCTCTCGAGATAAGGAGGCCCAAAAGAAAGAAGAAGAAGAATTCCCTACCCGGAACTGCGAGGGGGTCTCCGTGGTAACATCCTAAATAAACTTTAATCTTAATTTGTTTTTAAACTTTAATTTTGAGGCTTTTGTACAGTTTCACTGCTGTTGTGATCAATGAATTCAAGACACTCCAAGTCACTAGATTATTAATTATAAATATATCCAGAATTAAGTAATTATTGACTTTATTTTTGTGGATTACCAGGGCATAAAATGAGCTAACCAAGCTAACCATGAATTTTTAAACTATTGCAAAAATGTCCGTTTTTTTGGACAATTCCAGTTTTCGGACAGCCAGATTTTGGACGTCCAAGTTGTATTCACAATTATGATTTAGAGTCATAGAGTTATTACAGCACAGGAGAAGGCCATTCAGCCCATTGGGTCTATACCAACTCTCTGTAGAGCAATCTGTTCTGACCCATTTCGCCACTCTATTCCCATAGCCCTTCAAGTGCCCATCCATTTTCATTTTGAAATCATTGTCTCCACTTCCACCATCTTTATGGGCAGCGAGTTCCAAGTCATTACCACCCGCTGTGTAAAAAAGTTCTTCCTCACCTCCCCCCTATACCTCTTGCCCAAAACCTCAAATCTTTCTACTATTTGGCCACAACACATTTAAGTGAATTGGCAAAAGAACCAGAGGTGACATACTTTAACACAGTGAATTGTTATGATCTGGAATGTGCTGCCTGGAAGGGTGGCGGAAACAGATTCAATAACGAGATTCAATGGGGAATTGGATAAATACTTGAAGGGAAAAAAAACTACAGATCTACGGGGAAAGAGCAGGAAGGAGAGGGATTAATTGAATAACACTTCCAAAGAGCCAGTGCAGGTTCGATGGGCCAGACAGTCTGCTTCTGGGCTGTATAATTCTGTGATCACTCTAGAAGACAATTAGTCAGTGATCACACTTTTGGTTCACTCAACAGTGAGTTGTATCTTGCACGCTGATGCCCATTTTACAGTATTCAGTAGTGAGCACTGACATCCCAGTCCTCATCCCTCTCCGGAGGAGGTGGGGGGGGGGTGCACCAAGGTCACTTTCAAACCACTCTGCCACTTTACCCAATAGCTCTGTGCCAAAGAGAGATACCTTATCCAAATGGAACATTTACAAAAGTAACAAGTCAACGCCTGAAAAAATGAGCAAATCTACAAAAATGTCACACAGGAGAAGGCATTGGACGCTATTCAACATAGCTTTGAGAGCACATCTCAGGATTGTCTAAATGCTCCCTTAACCCGATACTCTTGCAGAATATTGATGGTGATGCGATGGTTCATTTAATCAGACCAGACTATCTGATGAGACTTCCTGCTGCATTTTCTATATTTGAAATCAATACCAATAAAGGCTAACTAGTGAAACTGACGGGCTGGCATTGGATCATTAGTTATTCATTGATAGTTTTAGAATAAGCACTTTCTCATAAAAGGAATTTAATGAATACACATGCCCCGATTAACAGTTGTCAAAAATTTATTCAGCTTTTATATATTGAATGTTGATTGTCTGGTGGACCAGGAAGATAGACCCTAGAATCATAGACCATTCCCAACTGCTCACCCCCAACCCCACCCCGAGCTCCTTGGCTTGCCTTGGTGAATAAGCTCAGTGACATTTGCGGTTATCTGTCCTTGACCTTCCAGTAACAAGATAAGAAACATTCTGATTGTCAATAAAGGAAATTAATTGCGGGAAGGGTGCTTGACAAGGATTGAGTGAGTGGGTGTATCCGATTAGGAGTGTATATAGAGAGAGATAGTTTTCTCGAACTCCTCAGTCAAAGGCTTTTCCTGGATTGTCAAGTTCACAAGAGGACAGACTAGCTGCTTCTTAAAGGCCCACAGACATGTAAGTAGCAGCTTTGCGATGTTACTCTTCTTCCAATTCTGCTAGCATAGTGTAGGGATGCCAGTGCATAAACCTGCCCGTACGTAGTCAGAGACAGTGCTTGCTCATTAGATGGGATGCCCTACCCTGGCAGCCTACCCTCCGCATCCTGAGCAGTGCCAGCAACAAACATCAGTCACAGAGCAGGGAGGAAAAGATCCCAGCTGTGCCTACACAATGCTGCTCCAGCTCAGCAAAATATATCCTCAGCATTTTGTAACATCTGATATTTTATAGTGGGATCATGTCCCGGGTAATTTTGCGGCATTTTGTAATACATATATAGTTTGCCATTTATTTGATCTTGTCCCAAAGCATTGCAGTGAGTGGGACATTGATGGAGATGAGAAGGAATCTTTACCTGACAGCTTTAGTGAACATGGAGAATGGACTCTCAGTGATAGCTTGGTTCCTGAACTCTTTCAGAAAGGATAAATAACAGCTAGGGAATGGGACAGGTGGATTTGAAGTTAACGACATATTCAGATAATTAATGTCTGATGTTTCCTGAGTTGGGAAAGTAGAGACCAGAGACATATCATGGAAGTCAGACAGTGTGTAAACAGTCTGGGCCTTTGCTTGCTTTCATAGAATTCTATCGCGACTACCACACAGAAACAGGCCATTCAGCCCATCCGGTCAGTGCTAGTGTTTATGCTCCACATGAGCCTCCTCCCACCCTACTTTCATCTCACCCTATCAGCATAGCCTGTCTCCCTTTTGTATTTATCTAGCTTCCCCTTTAGATTAATCTATTCGCCTCAACTACTCCCTGTGGTCGTGAGTTTGTTTGGGAATTAGGGAGTGTTCATACAGAAATTCCTACCAGGGGTTTGAATGGATGGGTAGATTGTATATGAATTGAGAATTGGTTAACAGACAGAAAGTAGAGGGTGGGAATATACAGGTCATTCTCAGGATGGCAGGCTGTTACTAGTGGGGTACTGCAAGGATCAGTGCTGGGGCCACAGCTGTTCACAATCTATATAAATGATGTGGATGTGGGGACCAAATGTAATATTTCCAAATTTGCTGATGACACAAAACTAGGTGGGAATGTAAGTTGTGAGGAGGATGCAAGGAGGCTTCAAGGGGACTTGGACAGGTTAAGTGAATGGACAAGAACATGGCAGATGGAATATGATGTGAATAAGTGTGAGGTGATCCACTTGGTAGAAAAAAACAGAAAGACAGAGTATTTCTTAATTGGTGAGAGGTTGGGAAGTGTTGATGTCTAAAGGGATCTGGGTGTCCTTGTTCATGAGTCACTAAAACTAGTGTGCAAGTGTAGCAAGCTATTAGGATAGGAAATGATATGTTGGCCTTCATTACAAGGATATTTGAGTACAGGAGTAAAGATGTCTTGTTGCAATTGTATAGAGCCTTGGTGAGACCACACCTGGAGTATTGTGTACAGTTTTGGTCTCCTTATCTAAGGATACTTGCCATAGAGGGAGTGCAACGGAGGTTCACCAGACTAATCCCTGGGATGGTGGGATTGTCTTATGAGGAGAGATTGCAGAAACTGGGCCTGTATTCTCTAAAGTTTTGAAGAATGAGAGGCAATCTCATTGAAACTTACAAAATTCTTACAGGGCGTGACAGGGTGGATTGTGATTAGGATGTTTCCTCTGGCTGGTGAGTCTAGAACCAGGGGACAGAGTCTCAGAATAAGGGGCAGGACATTTAAGACTGAGATAAGGAGGAATTTCTTTACTCAGCAGGTGGTGAATCAGTGGCATTGTCTATCCAGAGGGCTGTGGAAGCTCAGTCATTGAACATGTTCAAGACAGAAATTGATAGATTTCTGGATACTAATGACATCAAGGGATATGGGGATAGTGGGGATGAATGGCTTAGAAGTAGATGATCAGCCATGATATCTAATTGAATAGTGGAGTAGGCTCGACGGGCCGAATGGCCTACTCCTGCTCCTATTTCCTATGCTCTTATGGAAGTTGATAGACTGAAGGGTTGATGGCCTTTTGTACTTTTACTCCCCACCAGCCTCCTCCCACTCTAATTACCTCTCCCAATCTGTCCCTCCCTATTCTTCCATTCCTTCCTCCTTCATTTTTGCATAGTTCCCCTTAAATGCATCAATGCTATCTGCCTCACCCACTTCATACAGTTCCACATTCTCATTACTATCTGAGTAAAGAATTTCCTCCTAAGATCTCTTTCACCTCTAACTCCCCAACCTCTCTTTCTCTGTCAGAGCTTCCTCTATCTGCCTTATGTTACAGCCAATGCTCTCTTAGATTTTCGTCTTTGTTGTTTCTTGTCTTCAAAGTATGTCATTGGAAACTCCCCGTGCACCCTCACCATGCTGAAAGTATTGTTCTGTCTCCTACTCTAGCCTCATTCTTGTAATCTCAAAAACAGAGTTCTTGCTTACCTTCCTTTCTCCCTACAATCTGGAACCCAGGCTTGGCATTGTCAAGCTGCAGATCTACCTCATGTTCTCTCCTACACTAAAGGCCTGATACAAATCCTGACACAAATCGAGACCCAGCAATGGGATTCTCTACTCCAGAACAGATCCCCTATGCGTTGGTTGCAGGGCGAACCAGCAGTGCCGAAACAGAAAAATCCCACCTTGTTGCATCAGCACTCATGGTGCCAAAGCGATGCCAGTAAACATCTCTTCCCACTGTGGGCAAAGTCAGGACACTGGACTCATATAAGAAACAACTGAATTCTGTTACAGGCAGATGGTGGGATTGGTATTCTGGAAGGGGTGAAATTCAATGAGATTAACTGGGTATAGTAGTGTAGTGGTATTCTTGCTAGGTAACCCAGAGCTAGACTAACGAAACAACAAGGGCGTATGTTCTAATTCTACCATGGCACTTTGAGAATTTTAATTCAGTTTTATATAAAATTGGTGCCAAAAGAAGTCCCTTTAGGGAAGGAAACCTGCCGTCGTTACCCGGTCTGGGCCTATATGTGACTCCGGTCCCACACCAATTTGGTTGACTCTCAGCTGCCCTCTGAAATGGCCCAGCAAGCCACTCAGTTGTATCAAACATGTTACCAGTGGCTCAAGAAGACGGTCCTCCACAACCTGCTCAGGACAATCTGGGGCTGGGTAATAAATAGCGGCCTTGGCACACATTCCAAGAATGAATAAAACAAGAAAAAAATGGAGCTTATGAATTAGGAGGAGGAGTAGGCCACTCGACCCCTCGAGCCTGCTCCGCCATTCAACAAGATCATGGCTGATCTGATTGTAACCTCGACCCCACATTCCCGCCGACCCCCCGATAACCTTTCACCCCCTTACCTCAAAGGATCTTCTTTGTCGAATCACTCTTGGGAAAAATGTCTGGGTTATGCAGAAGGGAAGGGAATGGGCAGAAAGTCAGAAGAAGCTTGATGTAAATCTTCTATCTCGCTGAGGCAAACACAAGGTTAAAAATATATATGCTTTTACAGAGTCATGGCAACCAGACCCTTGTGCAAAATACAGATTCTCCTGATGGCGGCATCCTTTGTACAAGTGACGCAGTCAGTACCTCTGAACAGGTGAGGATCATCACCCCAGACACAGGTTTCTCAACAGTACTTTTGTTCAAAGCAAAATATTTCCAGAGTTGTGAGGTAGGATGTGCAGGCTGCAGGTGGTTGCCTTGCCATTTTGAGGAATGGAAAGTCTGATCTTCATTCTCATACAGCACAGAAGGAGGCCATTTGGCCTATCATGCCTATGCTGACCCTTTGAAAGAGTTATCCTCTTAGTCCCATTCACCCCTGCTCTTTCCCTATAATTTGCTTTTCAAATATTTATCCAATTCCCATTTTGAAAGTTACTATTGAATCCGCTTCCACCGCCCTTTCAGGCAGCGCGTTCCAGATCACAACAACTCGCTGTGTAAAAACATTCTCCTCATCTCCCCCTCTGGTTCATTTGCCAATTACCTTAAATCTGTATCCTCTGGTTACTGACCCTCCTGCCAGTGGAAACAGATTTTCTCAATCTACTCCATCAAAATCCTTCCTCATTTTGAACACCTCTATTAAATCTAATGTGGTTGAAAAGGTTGTGCACAGGCACTAGTTGACTGACATTTACACTTGCCTGTGCTCAGTCGGGTCTGTTTTGCATTAGTGTGCACTTTGCTCCTGTTTCCAACCTTGTCAGAATATGTTCTGCCCCATCCCATGATTGTGTGCTCACTGTGACACAGGGTTACTAACCCTGTGACACAGGGTTACTAACCACTTAACATTTTAAAAGGTGTTCTCCTCCTTTAAAACAGACACAAGAGGCACTCAGACAGCTTGTTCACCAGTGAGTTAAGTAAAGTGAGAGGAACTGCAGTGGCTCGAAGTTTCCTCAACTCGATTCTAGGAACACAAACAAGGTAAGATCCCAGAATGGAGGGGGGGAATTTGATAACAGGCTTAGCAATGCTCAGGAGTGCTAGCTTGGCTCAGGTTCATAGTCCCACTCCAAGAAGTGAGCACAAAATCAAGACTGAGGGAGTTCAAGTGAGACATCGAACTGAGGTTGGTAAATGGGAGGGATTTCATGAAACCATTAAGCAAAGGGAGTTTGTGGGATCTTGCTCTGTTAAAATTGATTGGCAAGTTTGCCCAAATAACAACAGTGACTGAACTTCCTGGAGAGGAGCAAGGTGCTTTATATAAATGGAATGGTGTTTGTCCTTTCAACTGATACCTTTAGAGTTAACACGAAAAATTAAGAATTCTCAGATAATGACGGGTGAAGCTGACAGACGCAATGCTCAGAAAAAAAAAACCTACATTTATATAGCACCTTGCACAACGTCAGGAAGTCCTAAGGTGCTTTACAACCAATGAAGGACTGCTCACCAGTGGATTATCCCTTGCTTTTGTCTGTGTTTTAGTTCTAGTCTGAGCTCAAGTCCTGGAAAAGTGAAGAGGCATCTCAGTGACATAGAGGACACTGTGCACCCGGGTTCATCCGCCACATTGCAGAATGTGCTCGAGTTACTCACAGCCCTCCAGCTCGATGAAGGAAGGTGAGAGGAAAATCATTATTAAAGCAGCATTGCCTACTCACACTTTTCGATTTTTAGTAACACAACATAATGTGCGGTAATGCTAACCCATCTGTAACTATAAAAATAGTATGTCTGTGCACACTTCCTATCTGCAAGACCTTACTTGCTGCTGATATGTTTTTTGTCACACTTTTATGCCAGTGCTTCTCCATTATAAATTCCCATGTCCATATAATGGGCAATTCCTATGTAAACTCATCACCATGTGAATGATAACGTCCCACCAGTGGTGGCACTGCAGCACCTCCGTTTTGCATCTCCCAGCTCCCAAATACTACTGCAGGGAAACTCTAACCAACTCTACTTCTCTGCCGTAAGTTTTGCTATTGAATTAGAAATAATAGGAAGTCAAAGCAATGCATAAAAATAATAGAATATAGAATTTTAAAATGGAGACTGAATTATACCTATAGGACCTCGTCCAATCATCCCTTGCCCTCTAACCCCAGCTGAAGACTACAGGTCACTCGAGGACCTTGGATTGGCCCAACCTTTGGAAATAAACCTCAGTTGACTCAGATCTCAAGTCTTGGCTCCCCATGTGTAACTCAACCATGAAATATCTGCGTAAGTCAGACCATTTCCAATAAATCCCTTCAAATAACCGATGAAGGAATCTAATCCCAACACATCAGGAGTGTAGTATTTTACCACAGCATAGTATACTTTTAAAGTCTATAGTATTTGTTTTTGAATGATTGGGTCACAAAGTCTCTTTGCTCTGGGAAATCTCAATCCGAGAGAGTTAATAATTAGGAATAGTGATATATTTGTTGTTATATTTTTGCACTGCTCCCCTTTGTGAAGCAGTGAAAGGATTTTCCCTTATTAACTGTCTGAGAGGCTGTAACATGAACACTCCTTCAATGGGGGGGCAACCATCTTTATACTAGCTAATAGCAGGGTTGGTCTGATATGGGAGGAGGGTTTTATGGGTTCCCACAATCCATATGGGACCACCCACGCCCAGAGGACATAAGTATCCGGCTGGGCATCATTCCAGAATTCCTATTCGGAGCTCTGGTCTCCACAGTCTGGTGAGGGATTTGAACGTGAGGCAGAAATTATATCACTGCATCACAAGCTCACTCCCAGGGATACAGTGGCAGATTGATACCTGCTTCCTCTTCCCTGGCCCTGTCTCAGCTGCCTGTACCTTGCCCAGCACTCACTGTTGTGCAGAATTCTCGCAAATAGGGACTAACCACAATGTAGCTGGAGGCTCCTTGACATTGTGCTGCTCCAGAGCAGCTTCGATCACTTCCTGGTTTTGGACCACTCCAGGCTCTGATCTACGAGCTTGACTTGAGTTAATTGAGCTTGCTTCGCAACCCTGAGCCAATCCAAGGCCTATTCCTTGTTAGTTGCTGTGTGAGCGCCTGAGCAGACCATTCTTCATACTGTCTGGTGTCAGCTGTGGCTCAGGGGTTGTGCTCTCACCTCTGAGTCAGGAAGGCTATGGGTTTAAGTCCTCACTCCAGAATCTCAAGCAGAAAGTCCAGGCTGGCACTCCCAGTACAGTACTGCAGGAGTGCTACACTATCAGAGCGGCTCTCTCTTAGGCTAGACATTAAACTGACACCTTTCTGCTCTCTCACATGGATATAAAAGATCCTATGGGGCTATCTGAAGAAGGTTACCTAGTGAATGATTGCCCCAGTGTCTTGGCCAATATTTATCCCTCAACTAACATCACTAAACAGATTATCTGGTCATTGCTGTCTGTGGGAGCTTGCTGTGTGCAAATTGGTTGCCATGTTTTCTATATTATGACACTGATTACGCTTCAAAAGTACAATGTAAAGTTTTGGGACTTGCTGAGATTATGAGAGGTGCTATATAAATGCAAGTCTTTATTTCTGTTCTACTTTTCAGCAAAGAGAATGAACTCTCGCTGAGGAGCCATGAAGTGTCAACAATGCTGAGCAAATTACTGAGGCTGCACAGTTTGCAAGAGCAGCCCTGCATGAGATGGTTCCACAGCTACTACCAGGCAATGAGGTAAAGAAACTCCTTATCATTGTGACTGTCCTTGGTAACAAGTCATCTTGTTGGCTTTCCCATCTGCCCCTTCTGCTTTCTCAGGTGGATGGATAAGATCCCACAGCCACTATTTTAAGGAAGAGCAGGGGAGTTCTCTCCAGTGTCCTGGCCAAATATTTATCCCTCAACCACTAGAAAACAGATGAACTGACCCTTTAGTCTCAAAATCTGTTTGTGGGATCTTGCTGTGCACAAATAGCTACTACATCTGCCTACATCAACTCAATAATTGCACTTTAAAAGTAATTTGTCATGTTGCAAAGCACTTATATAAAAGCGAGACCCCAGTCCCCTGGAGTCCAGAGCACTTGCAACATGACCATGCAGGTGTAGGTGTGAGGAACGTTAAGCTGGTCTTTAACCAGAGTAAAGCGATTTTACAGTCATTTTTAATCAAACAAAACCTGGTTTAAATGCTCACCGTGGAACCCAGCTAATCTTTTTTTAGAACAATTGGTATCATTGAGGAGGGGTCAAAGTTCACAGGGCAAGACACCACCAGGTTTGAAAAGAGTAAAGGAGAAGTTGAGTTTAAACAGAAAGCAGAGGGTTGAGGTAATGTCTAATTTTGAGATTGAAAAGCCCTGTGAGTGTAGGAGGAAGAGACAATTTCACAGAATTACATCGAACATATAGCTCAGAAACCAGCCATTCACCCATCCGGCCCGTGCCACATTTATGCCCCACTCAAGCCCCCTCCCATCCATCCTCATCCAAATCTATCTCTTCTCCCTCGAGCGTTTATCCAGCTTCCCCTTAAATGCATCTATAATATTCGCCTCAACTACTCCCTGTGGTAGCGAGTTCCACATTCTCACCACTCTGGCTAAAGAAGTTTCTCCTGAATTCCCTGTTGGATTTCTTGGTGACTATCTTACATCGATGGCCTCTAGTTATACTCTTCCCCACAAGAGGAAACATTCTGTCTGTTTCCAATCTATCAAAACCTTCCATAATTTCAAAGACCTCTACTAGATTGAGGGAGGTCCTGAGAAAGATGACGTTAGTGTAGGAGGTGGTATGATAAGGCTCCATTTTAACACAGTGAGGATGCAAGGAGGACAAAGACTATAGAGAAAGGGGGAGGGGTTGGAAACTTAGGAGGAAGAGAGGAAATTTAACAAAGGACTGACTGTAGTCATAATGATAAAATCAAGAAAAAAATGGTTGTGTTGGAGAGAGAAGTTGGACGCTACAGATGGGAGCTGGTTTGTCAATCAGAATATATGTTACTTCATTAGAGTTAGGTAGCTCGGGGGTGATGTTAGGGAACACTTCTTCACACAAAGGGTAGTGGATGTGGAACTCCCTTCCTCAAAATGCCAACAAGGCTGGAGGTCACTTCAACATTTCAAAGCTGAGCTTGATAGATTTTTGTTAGGAAAGAGTATTCGGCTTACAGAACCAAGGCTCGATGGAGTAGATGGAGTTAAGATACTGATCAACCATGATCTCATTGTATGGCCGAACAGGCTTGAGGGGCTGAATGGCCTCCTCCTGTTCCTATTCCTTATACCCTAGGTCATTTATCCAGCCCGGTCCAATCCAGCTGGACTGATGCTTTTCCTTTGTGTTGTTTTCAGTATTTTCTCCGGTGATTTCCATTTGCCAGTTGCAGCTCCGAAAAATCACCAAACGTGCACGATCATTCGCCAGCTATTAATAAAGCTGCAAATACAAGCCTTCCTGAGCACAATTGACCTTCAATAATCAGGTATATCCAGCATGTGTATAATTCCTTTTCATGAAGATTTGGTGCATTTATGCAAACTTAAAGAGGGGAAGGGTTGTTCAGTCAACTAGACACTTCGCCAACTTGGGTTCAAATCCACCCACACCGAGGGGTTAAAGGTCTCCTCTACCTGGGTCCTGTGTGAAATGAGTTTGTCAGTCTTAATCCAGTTCTTACTATCCTTGGGTCTCCAGGATTTGGTGGCTCAGAGGGTAGTGCTTTTTGTCTCAGAACCAGAAGACTGTAGATTCAAGTCCTACACCAGAGATTTGAGCATGTGATACAGCCTGACATCCCAGTGTAGTACTGAGGGAGTGCTGCTCTACTGAAGTGCTGTTCTTTGGATAAGTGTTAAACTGAAGACCCATCTGCTGTCTTGGGTGAATGTAAAATGTTACACAGCCACTATTTCAGAGAGGAGGAGTGGAGTTGCCCTGGTCCAAGTTAACTGACCTCAGCCTCAGTGGCAAAATAAAAGGATATGGCAATTGGTCCCAAAGCCATGGGGTAGGGAGGGGAGGGAAATTCAGCCAAGGTTCTTTTTTTGTTTATTTATTTATTCATGGGATGAGGGTGGCATTGGCAAGGCCAGCATTTATTGCCAATCACAAATTGCCTTTGAGAAGGTGGTGGTGAGCCACTTTCTTAAACCGCTGCAGTCCATGTGGAGTAGGTACACCCACAATGCTGTTAGGAAGGGAGTTCCAGGATTTTGACCCAGCGACAGTGAAGGAACGGCGATATAGTTCCAAGTCAGGATGGTGTGTGGCTTGGAGGGGAACTTGCAGGTGGTGGTGTTCCCATGCATTTGCTACCATTGTTCTTCTAGGCAGTAGAGGTCACAGGTTTGAAGGTGCTGTCGAAGGAGCCTTGGTGAGTTGCTGCAGTGCATCTTGTAGATGGTACACACTGCTGCCACTGTGCGTCGGTGGTGGAGGGACTGAATGTATAAGGTGGTGGATCTGATGCCGATCAAGTGGGCTGCTTTGTCCTGGGTGGTGTCGAGCTTCTTGAGTGTTGCTAAAGCTGCACCCATCCAGGCAAGCGGAAAGTATTCCATCACCCTCCTGACTTGTGCCTTGTAGACGGTGAACAGGCTTTGGGAAGTCAGGAGACTCCTGTTCCCAATCGCTAACTTGCAAACGCTGCTGGGAAATGGAAGACAGGGTTGTGCTTAGTGCACTGTCAACTAGCTCGCTGGCACATATTGCTTGGGCGTGTACGTGCAAATGGCTGGGAGATATGGGGAAAGGGACAGTCTCAGCTTTAGAATTGCCTGCTCAATAACATCAAGACAGAGAAAATATTGCCTCTGGCATGGGAATCCAGAACATGGGTGAGTTACCTTCAAAACAGAATCAGGCATGAACTCAAGAATCACTTCTTCACACAAAGGGCAATGGAAATCTGGAACCCTCTCTCCTCCAAAAGACTGTGAATGTTGGGGGTCAATTGCAGTTTTCAAAACTGAGATGGATAAGTTTTTATTGGTTAAGGGTATTGAGGAAGGAAAGGCAGGTAAAATGGGGTTGAGTTACAGATCAGCCACGATCTGATTGAATAGAGGAACAGGCTCAAGGGCTTGCATGTCCTCCTATTCTTAATATCTCTACTTACGGGTTTTGATGATTTCTTTTTTGTTTTTTTTTCAAAGGCACTGGAGAGCTGATCACCATCCCGTGGAAGGGACTGACAGGATCTCACCCCAGTGAGAGCAACCTCTTACCTCCACTATTCTATTCCCCACTGTCCCCACCCTCAATAAAGTCTGGAATCTTTGAAACACAACCACAGCCCTCTAATAAAACACGGAACTGGAGTAAGCAGGATTGGGACTCCTTGGTGTATATGAATCCTCCCTTATTCTGTCAGTGACTTGTGCCTTGAGGGGGAAAAAATAGGACCTTTTGATTAAACTCTTTCTTCTCCACCTCTACCAGAAAGGCAATTCACAGAATCCCTTTAAAACTTTTTACACTGCCAGACCTCCATCTTATTTTACTGGGTATAGATGCCAAACAATTAAGTTCAATTACCTAACCCCCACTCTCCCCCAATGCCCCTGTGGATCAAGGCCGACCTGTATTTGTCCCCTTAAAACCCTACTTGGCTGAAAGCCCCAAGTTCAGTGCACCCCCATTGATGCTGGGTTAGCTAACCACGCCAGTGGACTGTGCTCCATTGCGATGCCCTCCATAGTCGAATGGCCTGCCGAAGCTCACAGTCATGGCTCATGTGTCATGAATGGCCACTTGGGGTAGGGAGGGAGGACGGAAAGTGGGGGTCAGCGGGGGAACGTAGAGTGAACCTGGCAGCTTGTATATGCGCCCCCCACCCCCCTCGGCCTCCTTCTCCCCCACCCCTGGTCTGTTTAGTTGTTCACACTTTAAATGCAGAGGATGTGAACCTGTTGTTCATAGATGCATTTACAATTATAGTATATACCAAGCACAAAGAAAATCTTCCCCCACCCCTCCATTCCCTCCCCCTACAATTCATTATTAATTCTATAATGGGTATGTCAACAACTTATAAACTGTGGACTGTCCCTTTAAATTATGACAATGCCACCTGATAGCGTATTATGTATATCCTGTCAAGTTTTCTGTAACATTTTCTTGCCACGTATCGTTCGAGTGTATATTTATTTATTTATTGCACGTGCTTTTCTGTATCATATGCTAAAGGATTATGAGAATTGAGCTGATTTTTAGCGACAGATGAATAAAACCCAGTATGATACCAAGCAGAGTTTCACTTTGTTGTTGTCATTTACAGACCCACACGGGGTGAGGTGACAGTGCTGCGATGCAATGCCCACAGCATATGTTGGGAGTGTGTGTCTGGTAACATATCATAACCGTAACTGCCTCTTAAGCTGCGTCTCGATTTTAAAGTTCTCATCCTGGTTTTCAAATCCCTCTAAGGCCTTGCCCCCTCCCTATCACTGTAACCTCCTGCAACCCTCTGAGATCTCTGCGCTCCTCAAATTCTGGCCTCTTGAGCACCCCCCAATTTTAATTCTTCCACCATTGGCGGGCTGCACCTTCAGCTAAAGGTGTGCAAAGTAAACCCGACCGAGCCCGAATTCCGGACCTGGAAGTCCGACCCGAACCCGACACGTGTTGTTGGGACCCGTAGGGGTTGGGTCGGGTAGCAGTACTTTACCCGTGTACTGATGTAAAGGCCTGCTACCCGACCCGACGGGATCCGACGACACGTGTCGGGTTCAGGTCAGGTCATGTCGGGCTTCCGGCTCCGGCATTCGGACTGGGGTCGGCTTTCCTTTGCAGACCTTTGACCTTCAGCTGCCTCTGCCCCGTGCTATGGAATTCCCTCTCTGAACCTATCCAATGCTTTACCTCGCTTTCCTCCTTTATGACGCTCCTTAAAACCGACCTCTTAGTCCAAATGTTGTCCAGGACACTGGCAGGCTTTGGGGATGTAGTTCAGCGTTAGGGCATATGGTGTTATGTACGTGAGCTCCTGTGTTACCATAAACTTCAACCATCCAATTTTGGACATAATTATTTTAGCCACACAGGCAAGATGGCTGAATGGCCTCTTTCTGTGCTGCAAGATTCCATGAGAGCTCCCTAATTCTATGCTGTACCTCATGTTACCTCTATTTACCCCTTAAATAGCGATTCCCTTGTTTCAAATACCCACTTGTGGTAATTAATTGTATATTCTTATAACCCACTCCTCTTCCCCAGAACTAATCTAAAGCCTCTGCTTCCTTGTTGCTGATTCAGTAAAAACAAACTTTCACTATTTACCCCCACCTACCCATTTCAGAATTTAAACACTCCTATTGGATCTCTCTTAACTCTCATGCCTAGTTCTGTCTCAACGAATCCACACTGCCTCTCTCTCCCTGTCTCCATGAGCATTCATGTGTCACAAAGCATACACATGTGGGACCATACATATGCGAGTGCGTGTGTGTGTATGTATTTTCATACTAGGCCCCCACCTGCCAAGAATGAGGTACATTAATTTTGTCATGAACATTGATTTTAAACTGTTACTGGAGTGAAGAAAGGACTTGTTAAACAGATCAGCCATGGCTGGAAATGACATTTGCATATTAACAGACAGTATTTGGAAGGACAAAGCAGCCATTCCCAACACATTCAACCTACAATGGACTTTTGATCACCAGACATTGAAGGTGGGGGAGCTCACATTCCAGGTTGACTGCTAAGATGGCCGATTACACAAACGGATATGGTCAAACCAGCTAGTCACGTGACTAACCTGCTGGGCAACCTGAGTTTTTTGAATTTGTACAAACAGTTTGGGCAGAAAGCAGTTTGTTCCTGGACTGAGAAGATCTCTCCTGTCTGCTCCCATCTCTTTCTCACCAAGCCTCTGAATCCACTGAAGACACATGAACCCCAAGAGAGAAAAGTCTCCTACAGCGAAAAAAGTTTAAGAAGAATACTGGGTTGCAACGAAAAGCAAGATCTACCTGCAATCAAGGACTCTACAATGAGATCAAAGAACTGTAACAAAAGCTCTTCTGATATTACCTCAAACTTTTCACTCTATTTTTCTTATGTTTTTTTCTGTCTCTATTTGCATGTGTGTATCACGTATGCATGCTAGCGTAGGCATTAACTAAATTAGAGTTTAAGTTTAATAAATTTCAACTTTTCTTCTTTCAACCTAAGAAAGCCTGTTTGTGCTGGTTTCTTTGCCTTATAATTGGAAAGTGGTGAACAATGATTCACTAATGGGGAACTAAAAACACAGTGTGTTTAAAATTAAACCCTGTTACAGTAAGACCAGGTGAAGGCTGAAAGGGAACCCTAGATGTCCTTCTCACCAGGTCGTAACAATATATATGTATGTGACTGATGCAGGTTCTGGAGTTTAGAAGAATGAGAGGTGATCTCATTGAAATGTATAACATTCTGCGAGGGTTAGACAGGATTGATGCTGAGAGGCTGTTTCCCCCCTGGCTGGGGGTCTAGCGCGAGGGGTCACCATCTCAGGATAAGGGGTCAGCCATATAGGACTGAATGGCACTGCAGGCTCGAGGGGCCGAATGGCCTACTCCTGCTCCTATTTGTTATATTCTTTAAAAAATATAGAAGACGGAAAATCCCAATTTACAACAGGCTGCTAAACCAAACATAGAAATCTTCCCAAGTAGATTGCAAACCGGATTTGCACAGTGTGGGTCTGACAGGGTTAAAAACTATTCAATGCCACACAGCAGGGCTGTGATGAAAGAGAGAGAGAGAGAGAGAGAAAGCTGGTGCTGTCAGGAATAAAATGGTTTCTCTCCTCCCATTGCTCTGATGTCACTGCATGACACAGACAGGGGGGGGGGGGGTATCTGCAAGCAGAGGATTTAACACTATACTCCCATTTAATCCTCCCAAATCCAAGATTTAGGAAAGCTGGAGGGGTTCTGAAGCCCAGAGCTCAAAGCTCTCAGTCTGCTCTTACTGCTAAAGATGGAACTGGACATGTTGATTGACATTCTGCGAACTGGGGACCAGGAAGTGGTACAGAACGCCTTGCTAGAATTCAACAAAGAGGTGAGGCATCTGTCTCAGAGAGAGAGAGAGAGAGAGGGGGGGGGGAGGAAGAGAAACACATTTTCAGACTGTTTGCTGTTGCTGAAGTTATTTGTTTCCATCCCTGCTTTCCCCCATCAGACACCGAGAATGCTCTGTCTCTACCCAGCTGGTGACTGTTCCACATAACAAGGGCTCGGCAACACTGCATTAAAATGGGTTGATTTGACCCTGTGCATTTAGTGGGTGCTGTTGTACACTCACCCACCAACCCCTCCAGAGTAAACAAGCATTTGTGACGTGCAAGACACGATGCAATTTCCATCCGATTTCCAAATGTAAGCGAGTTCTCAAATTGCAACGCAGATGCTTGTGCTGGGTACACATCTGGGAAAGCCAATACAATGGCCTATTTTTGGATCGCTTGGTGTAAATACAAAACATGCACATCCAGCGGGGAGATCGGTCGCTATTTTTTTCTCTTTATTTCTGCTGCATTGTACAAAACGCCAGTGCTTCTATTTTTAATTCCCTCCCCCCAGCATCCAGAGAAATCCTCAAAACTGCTTTTTAATATTGTTAAATGCAAATCTGGCCTGGGATGTTAATCGGCTGTAACCTGCCAATCTTGTAAATTAGATGCTGCCGAAATGCTAACTATGAATATTTTTGCATTGGAGTTCAATTTATTATACTCCAGTTAAAGGAGTCATTTATCTCCTCCTGTTTTTTTTTTAAAAAGGATAATTTGTCTCACCTACCTGAGGGCTGTAATCTTCCAGTTTGTCCCATGTGTTCAGTTTTAAATGAATGCATCTTTT
Organism: Heterodontus francisci; assembly: GCF_036365525.1. Classification (NCBI taxonomy): domain Eukaryota; kingdom Metazoa; phylum Chordata; class Chondrichthyes; order Heterodontiformes; family Heterodontidae; genus Heterodontus; species Heterodontus francisci. The sequence goes on along the minus strand of NC_090411.1, from coordinate 33,129,539 downwards.
TGCAGGGGAATTGAAATGTTGCTAAGGTGGTAACTTTCAGTGCAACAGTGAGAGCTGCAAGAAAGGGTAACAGGTCAAACAGGTATTAATGTGATTCTGGGTGAGGGGGTGGAATCAGAGTGTTAAACCTGCACGGAGGCTGCTCCTCTAGAATGCTGGGTGCTACTGGGTGATAGCCTGAAACTGTCCAGCACGTTCCAGTCTGCAAAAAAAAGTCCCTGACCTAATTAACCTCGGATGGGAGCCAGACTATGAGCAATGCCAGAGGAGATCTGTGAGTGATATCGTATTAGCAACGGTAATAATGGATGACAGTAACCTGGGGTAGGAGTTGCCTTGGTTGAAAGAAAGATTTGCATTAATGTAGCGCCTTTCACGACCTTGGAATGTCTCAAGTGATGTAGCAACTTTGTAAAAATGTTTGTGACATTTCCATAGTTTGGTATTTGTAGTGGGTTCACGTTTCAAAGCAGTGAGCAGACAGATCCCAACGCACTGACAGTTTTACTAGCTCTGAATATCTGAATAAAGCCACAGGGCACATACGCCTTCTTCCCTCTGGAGTCTCTTCCAACTGTCTTGGGAAGCTCGGACAACCAGGTCCAGTCTGCCCTTCTATTTCCAACTCACTGTCCCTGTTGAAATCCCATGGACTGGGATTCATTCTTTTGTCTGATTTGGTGCCGAATTCCTAATCAGAATAACGAGAGTTATTGCTGCCAGATCCGTGAGTGTCACAGTAGCGATAATAATGGATAACATTAACTTGCGAAATTTCCACATTAATGGGAACCAGAATTTCATCTACTCCAGGACCAGTTCTAAAACCTACAGTTAGGGCCTAGCCCGCCAGGAATTCCCATCTTGGCATGAAGTGTGTGGAAAGTTCGTGTAACTAACTGCTAATCCCCGGACAGGAGGGAAGAGGAACATCCACTCGAGTTACTCCAATTTCCACCTCCCTCTCCCCCTGGGGTACCTACGCTCTTTTCATGGCATGGGCCTCAATCCCTCGCCCTTCCTGCACCATCTCCAGTTCCCTCTCACTGCCTAGTGGAATACTGTGTCCGCTTACAATGCGCTCAGATTGCGTTCCCAAATTGACCATTGTAGTTGGGAAAATACCCAGTGGAAATCCAGCATCCCTTGCAGCAATGGCAGCTTGTGACCTTTGTAGCAGGTGCCTTACATACCTAACCAGGCCAGTGTTACCATGGCAATGAACCCTCCATACATATCCAGTGCTATTTAGTGCCTTGTCCATGTCTTTCATTATAAGAACATAAGAAATAGGAGCTGGAGTAGGCCATTCAGCCCCTCGAGCCTGCTCTGCCATTCATGGCTGATCTACCTCAACTCCACTTCCAACCCAAGCCCCTTATCCCATGATTTAGTGTCCATAAATCTATCGATCTCAGTCTTGAATATACTCAACAACTGAGCATCCACAGCCCCCGGTATAGAGAATTCCAAAGATTCACAACCCTCGGATTGAAGAATCTTTTCCTCGTCTCAGTCCTAATTGGCCGACTGCTTATCCTGAGACTGTGATCCCCGTGTTTTCCAGGCAGGGAAGCAAACTTTCAGCATCTACCCTGTCAAACCCTCTCAGAATCTAATACACTTCAATGAGATCTCCTAAACTCCAGAGAATATAGGCTCATCAGATAGCAGCAAAGTCAAAGGAAAGAACTTGCATTTATATAGCACCTTTCTTGGCCTCAGGATGTCACAAAGTGCTTTACAACCAACTACATACTTTTGAAGTGTTGTCACTGTAATGCAGGAAACACGGCAGCCAATTTGCACACAGCAAGCTCCCACCAACAGCAATGTGATAATGACCAGATCATCTGTTTTTAGTAATTAGTTGATGGAGGGATAAATATTGTCCAGGACATGAGGAAATCGCTCCTCTTCTTCAGATATTGCTATGGGATCTTTCTCCTGCATATTAGAGGAGAGGCGGGGCCTTGGTTTAAAATTTCATTTGAACGGCACCTCCAACAGTTCAGCACTGCCTCAGTACGGGCAACGAGAGTGTTGGGCCAGTATTAGAGTCATAGAGTCACAGAGTTATACAGCACAGGAACAAGCCCTTTGGCCCATCGTGTCTGTGCTGGCCATCAAACACCTATCTATTCTAATCCCATTTTCTAGCACTTGGCCCGTTGCCTTGTATGCTATGGCATTTAAAGTGCTCATCTAAATACTTCTTAAATGTTGTGAGGGTTCCTGCCTCTACCACCCCTTCAGGCAGTGTGTTCCAGATTCCAACTGCCCTCTGGGTGAGAAAATCGTTCCTCAAATCCCCTCCTCCTTACCTTAAATCTATGCCCCCTGGTTATTGGTCCCTCCGCTAAGGGAATAAGTTACTTCCTATCTACGCCCCTCATAATTTTGTATACCTCAATCACGTCCCCCCTCAGCCTTCTCTGCTGTAAGGGAAACAACCCCAGCCTATCCGGTATCTCATCATAGCTGAAATGCAACATCCTGGTGAATCTCCTCTGCACCCTCTCCAGTGCAGTCACATCCTTCCTATAGTGTGGTGATCAGGGCTCAAATACCTGGAGTGTGACTTGAATCCACAACCATCTGACTCCGAGATGAGAATGTTATCCACTGAGCCACAGCTAAGTTATGAGTTTGGATTCTGTGAACACAACACAATTCTTCTTCTTCTTTGGCCTCCTTGTCTCGAGAGACAATGGGTAAGCGCCTGGAGGTGGTCGGTGGTTTGTGAAGCAGCACCTGGAGTGGCTATAAAGGCCAATTCTAGAGTGACAGACTCTTCCACAGGTGCTGCAGAGAAATTTGTTTGTTGGGGCTATTACACAGTTGGCTCTCCCCTTGCGCCTCTGTCTTTTTTCCTGCCAACTGCTAGGTCTCTTCGACTCACCACTCTCTAGCCCCGCCTTTATGGCTGTTCGCCAGCACAATTACAGTCCTTAGAACTGCCTACATTCCTTGGCGGGAGTGCGGTGTAGATTTAGCAGAATGATACGCGGCATCGGAGGGTTAAGTTATGAGGAGAGATTACACAAACTAGGGCTGCTTTTCCATGGAATTTACAAGGTTAAGGAGTGATTTGATTGAGGTTTTCCAGATATGAAGGGGAACTGATAAGGTAGATAGGGAGAAACTATTTCCGCTGGATTGGGGCATAGTCTAAAAATTAGAGTCAGGCTTTTCAGGAGTGAAATTAGGAAATACTTCTTCACACAAAGGATGGTAGAAGTTTGGAATTCTCTTCCACAAATGGTGATTGATGCCAAATCAATTGTGAATATTAAATCTGAGATTGATAGATTTTTGTTAGCCAAATATATTAAGGGATATGGGGTTAGGTTACAAATCATCCATGATCTCATTAAATGGCCAAATAGGCTCGAGGGGCTGAATGGCCTCCTTCTGTTCCTGCGTTCCTATGACTCTCTCCTTTCTGGTATCTATTCTGTTTAATGAGGCAATCTTTCTCATTCCATTAGCCTGGGACACATTAACCCAGGTGATTAGGCTTGTTTTCATTTCTGTGAATTGTAATCTGTTTAGCGTTAAGCAGATGCTGTTAGTTTAGACAATGAACAGTCTGAAAGATATCAGTCGATACACTGACCCCCAAGAACTTAACACTGCTGTCAAGTGCACTGCCATCTCCGAGCCATAGACACCCACCCCGTCTAGACAAGATAACACTTGGGCCCCCGGCTCAGTCTCGACACATTCACAGATGTAGGACCAGAAGCTGAACCTCTCCCAGGGCCCAGGCCACGATGAATCCCCATGGAACGACAATATGCCTGATGAGCACTTCCTTTAAAAAACCGGATGTGGGAAAAGTGGGAATTGTTTATAATGTTTTTTCGGAGAAAAGTACATTCACACAGGTTTAAAAGGAAAATAGCACTAGGTTAGTTTATCCGCTTACGCCATTTGTTTTCCCCAAAGCCTCTAAACGCTGAGTGGTTTATTAACCTGTCTCGGTGATCAATAAAACACCCACGCCCATTGTCTCTGATCCCTTTCCGGCAATGAGTGATGGAGGACAGAAAGATAGAAAATCAGTCAGCTTTTAAAACCAGGAGGCTGCGAGAAGCTGTATGCAGGAATGTTGTTACAAGTTATTTTAATTACATCGGTTAAAATGACCCACTGATGTGGGGTATTACAGTGGGGGGGGGGGGTGTAGTGGGGTATTACAGTGGGAGGGGTGTAGTGGGGTATTACAGTGGGGGGTGGTAGTGGTGTATTACAGTATGGGGGTGTAGTGGGGTATTACGGTGGGAGGGGTGTAGTGGGGTATTACAGTGGGGGGTGGTAGTGGGGTATTACAGTATGGGGGTGTAGTGGGGTATTACAGTGTGAAAGTGGAGTGAGGTATTACAGTGGGGGGTGGGGTGGAGTGGAGTGGGTTATTACAGTGTGGGTGTGTAGTGGGGTATTAAAGTGTGGAAGTGTAGTGGGGTATTACAGTGTGGGTGTGTAGTGGGGTATTACAGTGTGGGTGTGTAGTGGGGTATTAAAGTGTGGGGGTGGAGAAGGGAATTACAGGTTGGGTGTGTAGTGGGGTATTACAGTGTGGAAGTGTAGTGAGATATTACAGTGTGGGGGTGTAGTGGGGTTATACAGTGGGGGTGTAGTGGGGTTATACAGTGGGGGTGTAGTGGGGTATTACAGTGGGGGTGTTGTGGGGTATTACAATGTGGGTGTAGAGGGGTATTACAGTGGGGGTGTAGAGGGGTATTATAGTGGGGGTGTAGTGGGGTATTAAAGTGTGGGTGTAGTGGGGTATTATAATTTGGGTGTAGAGGGGTATTATAATGTGGGTGTAGTGGGGTTTTATAGTGTGGGTGTAGAGGGGTATTATAATGTGGGTGTAGTGGGGTATTACAGTGGGGGTGTAGTGGGGTATTACAATGTGGGTGTAGAGGGGTATTATAGTGTGGGTGTAGTGGGGTATTACAATGTGGGTGTAGAGGGGTATTATAGTGTGGGTGTAGAGGGGTATTACAATGTGGGTGTAGAGGGGTATTACAATGTGGGTGTAGAGGGGTATTATAGTGTGGGTGTAGTGGGGTATTACAGTGGGGGTGTAGTGGGGTATTATAATTTGGGTGTAGAGGGGTATTATAATGTGGGTGTAGTGGGGTTTTATAGTGTGGGTGTAGAGGGGTATTATAATGTGGGTGTAGTGGGGTATTACAGTGGGGGTGTAGTGGGGTATTACAATGTGGGTGTAGAGGGGTATTATAGTGTGGGTGTAGTGGGGTATTACAGTGGGGGTGTAGAGGGGTATTACAGTGGGGGTGTAGTGGGGTATTACAATGTGGGTGTAGTGGGGTATTACAGTGTGGGTGTAGAGGGGTATTATAGTGTGGTTGTAGAGGGATATTACAGTGGGGGTGTAGTGGGGTATTACAATGTGGGTGTAGAGGGGTATTATAGTGTGGGTGTAGTGGGGAATTACAGTGTGGGTGTAGAGGGGTATTATAGTGTGGGTGTAGAGGGGTATTACAGTGGGGGTGTAGTGGGGTATTACAATGTGGGTGTAGAGGGGTATTATATTGTGGGTGTAGTGGGGTATTACAGTGGGGGTGTAGTGGGGTATTACAATGTGGGTGTAGAGGGGTATTATAGTGTGGGTGTAGTGGGGTATTACAGTGGGGGTGTAGAGGGGTATTGCAGTGGGGGTGTAGTGGGGTATTACAATGTGGGTGTAGAGGGGTATTATGGTGTGGGTGTAGTGGGGTATTACAGTGGGGGTGTAGAGAGGTATTATAGTGTGGGTGTAGTGGGGTATTAAAGTGTGGGTGTAGTGGGGTGTTACAATGTGGGTGTAGAGGGGTATTATAGTGTGGGTGTAGTGGGGTATTACAATGTGGGTGTAGTGGGGTATTATAGTGTGGGTGTAGAGGGGTATTATAATGTGGGTGTAGTGGGGTATTACAGTGGGGGTGTAGTGGGGTATTACAATGTGGGTGTAGTGGGGTATTATAGTGTGGGTGTAGTGGGGTATTACAATGTGGGTGTAGTGGGGTATTATAGTGTGGGTGTAGAGGGGTATTATAATGTGGGTGTAGTGGGGTATTACAGTGGGGGTGTAGTGGGGTATTACAATGTGGGTGTAGTGGGGTATTACAGTGTGGGTGTAGTGGGGTATTACAGTGGGGGTGTAGTGGGGTATTATAGTGTGGGTGTAGAGGGGTATTATAATGTGGGTGTAGTGGGGTATTACAGTGGGGGTGTAGTGGGGTATTATAGTGTGGGTGTAGAGGGGTATTATAGTGTGGGTGTAGTGGGGTATTACAGTGGGGGTGTAGAGAGGTATTATAGTGTGGGTGTAGTGGGGTATTAAAGTGTGGGTGTAGTGGGGTGTTACAGTGGGGGTGTGGTGGGGTATTACAATGTGGGTGTAGAGGGGTATTAAAGTGTGTGTGTAGTGGGGTGTTACAGTGGGGGCGTAGTGGGGTATTACAATGTGGGTGTAGAGGGGTATTATAGTGTGGGTGTAGTGGGGTATTACAGTGGGGGTGTAGTGGGGCATTATAGTGTGGGTGTAGAGGGGTATTATAATGTGGGTGTAGTGGGGTATTACAGTGGGGGTGTAGTGGGGTATTACAATGTGGGTGTAGTGGGGTATTACAGTGTGGATGTAGTGGGGTATTACAGTGGGGGTGTAGTGGGGTATTATAGTGTGGGTGTAGAGGGGTATTATAATGTGGGTGTAGTGGGGTATTACAGTGGGGGTGTAGTGGGGTATTATAGTGTGGGTGTAGAGGGGTATTATAATGTGGGTGTAGTGGGGTATTATAGTGTGGGTGTAGAGGGGTATTATAATGTGGGTGTAGTGGGGTGTTACAGTGGGGGTGTAGAGGGGTATTATAATGTGGGTGTAGTGGGGTATTACAGTGGGGGTGTAGTGGGGTATTATAGTGTGGGTGTAGAGGGGTATTATAATGTGGGTGTAGTGGGGTATTATAGTGTGGGTGTAGAGGGGTATTATAATGTGGGTGTAGTGGGGTGTTACAGTGGGGGTGTAGAGAGGTATTATAGTGTGGGTGTAGTGAAGTATTAAAGTGTGGGTGTAGTGGGGTGTTACAGTGGGGGCGTAGTGGGGTATTACAATGTGGGTGTAGAGGGGTATTATAGTGTGGGTGTAGTGGGGTATTACAGTGGGGGTGTAGTGGGGTATTATAGTGTGGGTGTAGAGGGGTATTATAATGTGGGTGTAGTGGGGTATTACAGTGGGGGTGTATTGGGGTATTACAATGTGGGTGTAGTGGGGTATTACAGTGTGGGTGTAGTGGGGTATTACAGTGGGGGTGTAGTGGGGTATTATAGTGTGGGTGTAGAGGGGTATTATAATGTGGGTGTAGTGGGGTATTACAGTGGGGGTGTAGTGGGGTATTATAGTGTGGGTGTAGAGGGGTATTATAATGTGGGTGTAGTGGGGTATTATAGTGTGGGTGTAGAGGGGTATTATAATGTGGGTGTAGTGGGGTGTTACAGTGGGGGTGTAGAGGGGTATTATAGTGTGGGTGTAGAGGGGTATTACAGTGGGGTTGTAGAGGGGTATTATAGTGTGGGTGTAGTGGGGTATTAAAGTGTGGGTGTAGTGGGGTGTTACAGTGGGGGTGTGGTGGGGTATTACAATGTGGGTGTAGAGGGGTATTAAAGTGTGTGTGTAGTGGGGTGTTACAGTGGGGGCGTAGTGGGGTATTACAATGTGGGTGTAGAGGGGTATTATAGTGTGGGTGTAGTGGGGTATTACAGTGGGGGTGTAGAGAGGTATTATAGTGTGGGTGTAGTGGGGTATTAAAGTGTGGGTGTAGTGGGGTGTTACAGTGGGGGTGTGGTGGGGTATTACAATGTGGGTGTAGAGGGGTATTAAAGTGTGTGTGTAGTGGGGTGTTACAGTGGGGGCGTAGTGGGGTATTACAATGTGGGTGTAGAGGGGTATTATAGTGTGGGTGTAGTGGGGTATTACAGTGGGGGTGTAGTGGGGCATTATAGTGTGGGTGTAGAGGGGTATTATAATGTGGGTGTAGTGGGGTATTACAGTGGGGGTGTAGTGGGGTATTACAATGTGGGTGTAGTGGGGTATTACAGTGTGGGTGTAGTGGGGTATTACAGTGGGGGTGTAGTGGGGTATTATAGTGTGGGTGTAGAGGGGTATTATAATGTGGGTGTAGTGGGGTATTACAGTGGGGGTGTAGTGGGGTATTATAGTGTGGGTGTAGAGGGGTATTATAATGTGGGTGTAGTGGGGTATTATAGTGTGGGTGTAGAGGGGTATTATAATGTGGGTGTAGTGGGGTATTATAGTGTGGGTGTAGAGGGGTATTATAATGTGGGTGTAGTGGGGTGTTACAGTGGGGGTGTAGAGGGGTATTATAGTGTGGGTGTAGAGGGGTATTACAGTGGGGGTGTAGAGGGGTATTATAGTGTGGGTGTAGTGGGGTATTACAGTGGGGGTGTAGAGGGGTATTATAGTGTGGGTGTAGTGGGGTATTACAGTGGGGGTGTAGAGAGGTATTATAGTGTGGGTGTAGTGGGGTATTAAAGTGTGGGTGTAGTGGGGTGTTATAGTGTGGGTGTAGTGGGGTATTACAGTGGGGGTGTAGTGGGGCATTATAGTGTGGGTGTAGAGGGGTATTATAATGTGGGTGTAGTGGGGTATTACAGTGGGGGTGTAGTGGGGTATTACAATGTGGGTGTAGAGGGGTATTATAGTGTGGGTGTAGTGGGGTATTACAGTGGGGGTGCAGTGGGGCATTATAGTGTGGGTGTAGAGGGGTATTATAATGTGGGTGTAGTGGGGTATTACAGTGGGGGTGTAGTGTGGTATTACAATGTGGGTGTAGTGGGGTATTACAGTGTGGGTGTAGTGGGGTATTACAGTGGGGGTGTAGTGGGGTGTTACAGTGGGGGTGTAGAGGGGTATTATAATGTGGGTGTAGTGGGGTATTACAGTGGGGGTGTAGTGGGGTATTACAATGTGGGTGTAGAGGGGTATTATAATGTGGGTGTAGTGGGGTATTACAGTGTGGGTGTAGATGGGTATTATAGTGTGGGTGTAGTGGGGTGTTACAGTGGGGGTGTAGTGGGGTATTACAGTGGGGGTGTAGTGGGGTATTACAGTGGGGGTGTAGTAGGGTGTTACAGTGGGGGTGTAGATGGGTATTATAGTGTGGGTGTAGTGGGGTATTATAATGTGGGTGTAGTGGGGTGTTACAGTGGGGGTGTAGTGGGGTATTACAGTGGGGGTGTAGAGGGGTGTTACAGTGGGGGTGTAGATGGGTATTATAGTGTGGGTATATTGGAGTATTATAGTCTGAGGGTGTAATCCCTCATAAATGTATTCTTTCGGGGAACTGTCTGTGATTTTAGCACACTCTCAATTCACAGTACTGCTGATCTTCCATTGATTAAAATTAATTAAAAATTTAAATTGAAATTCATGCCTGGAAAATCAGGCGTGATTGGGCTTGCTGTTTCAGTACTTATATTACTGGTCTAGGCTGTCGTCTCCAGTGCGGTACTAAGGGAGTGCTGCACTGTCGTAGGTGCCATCTTTCAGTCTTTAAGCAGAGATTCTGTCTGCCCTCTCCAGTGGTAAATGATCTCATGGCACTACTTTGAAGAAGAGCAGGGGAGTTCTCCCTGGTGTCCTGGGGCTAATATATATCTCTCAATCACCATCAGTTAAAAGATTATCCTGTCATTATCACTTTGCTGTTTTTGGGAGCTTACTGTGTGCAAATTGGCTGCTGTGATTCCCACATTACAACAGTGACGACTCCTCAAAAGGCACTTCATTGGCTGCAAAGCACTTTGGAACATCCTGAGGTTGTGAAAGGCGCTATGTAAATGCAAGTCTTTTCTTTTATCATATCTTAGTTTGGTGAGGCTTTGAAAAAGATCCCCTATCAATAAAATGAATTCATTAAAAAATATATGTACGTTGTAGAAATAGGAGGAAAAAGATAAATATTTTGACTAATTTACGTGTTGGAAATTACACCGAGTCATTGGCTGAGAAAGTTTCTCCATGTTCCTCGGATCCTCTTCCTTGAAGCAAATGATTTTTTTATCTTTGTGTTTTGTTTCCAGTATGCCCAGTGCTTCTTTTTCAACGCAGAAGAGAGAGAGAGGAGAAAGGTGAGTGAAGCAGGAATATTCAGCCGGCTTAGTAGCCCAACAGTGCATGCTCGCAATACTAACATGTCGTCCGCAGGATGATGCCTCCAACAGTGCAGCACTCCCTCAGTACTGACCCTCCGACAGTGTAGCACTCCCTCAGTACTGACCCTCCGACAGTGCAGCACTCCCTCAGTACTGCACCAGGAGCCGAGCAGTACGACAAATGGAATTACTGAGAATGGACTCCACAGAAACAGGCCATTCGGCCCAACTGGTCCGTGCTGGTGTTTATGCTGCACACGAGCCTGCTCCCACCTCTACTTCATCCCAGTTTATCAGCGTATCCTTCTATTCCTTTCTCCCTCATGAGTTTATCCAGCTTCCCCTTAAATGTATCTATTCTGTTCACCTCAACCACTCCCTGTGGTAGTGAGTTTCACATTCTCACCACTCCCTGGGTAAAGAAGTTTCTCCTAGTTTAAAAGAGGGTAGAAAGGAAATGGGCTTGGTGTTAGGGCAGAGGAGAGACATGAGTGGTCTCATGCAGAAAAACCTATAAGTGGGTATAAACAACAGAACAAACTGGATAAGCAAGCTGCACAGCCTTTCGCCATTAGCACATTCCTTAATTATTTTTTGTGTCAGGCTGTGAAATCCTACTATTTCACCCTCCCCCGCCCCGACCCCTGCAACCCCCCCTGTCTCCCTAAATCTCCTCACCCCAAACTCCCGCAGCTAAAGGGCAAGTCAAGTCCTGGGCTTTCATCAGTTTTGCTTTGAGCATGGAGACTGGGCCTCAGCCCTACATTGTCTCCAGTGGAGTTGTTTGGTGGAATTGAAATGTCGGGCTGGGAGGTCATGGCGGGGGAGTGGGGGGAGGGGGCCCGGAAACTTCTACCGAGAGAGACCCATTTCGACCCCCGATGCCGAGAAGGCCCAGCTGCATTTTACCGCGGGGGGGTGGGGGGGGGCGAGGCTTTCAATTGCGTTGCAAAATGTTTTCAAATAAATGTAAATAAACCTACCTAGACCGGGCAGCCGTCCCACGCCAATAGTCCCCATTTGGGGGACCAAGGCGAGACACTGGTGGGGAGGGGGGTGGGGGGGGGGGGTGCGGAGAAGTGTAATTCTCAGGGTGGGGATGGGATGGGGAGCGGGGAATAGTCTTTTGATTGGCGGGGGGAATGGTGGAAAGGAGTTAAGGTTTATAGTTAATAAAGGTCGGGGGGGACAGGTCGGAATCTGCATAGAGGCTTTTTGGCAGGGGGGAGTGGGCATTTAATAAATCGATTCTTCCTTGGGGGTGTGAAAATGTAACTTTAATTTTGAACTTTTGTTCCTTTTAAAAATGCAAATGCTAGTGAAGGGCTCGAAGCCCTTTAGAAATGGCGCCAGCACCTGTGCGGTGGCACCAGATGCCATTGCCCGGGTACGGAGCAGCCGCCCCTTCGACGTCATCGGGGTGGGGGCGGCTACTCCGTGAGTTCTATTTAAATGAGCCTCTGTGCGAACTACTGCGGCAGCCGCTGCCGCAAGTAAAATTCAGCCCATTGTCTCAATTCGATGTTGCCAACCCCCTCCACGATTCTCCTGGAGTGTCCAGGAATTAAATATTCATCTCTAAGAGCAAAAACCCAGGAGAAAAATCATTAAAGCAATTGTGCTTTTAAAAAAAAGTATTGTCCAAATAGTTTTACCAGTAGTTCTAAAAATGCTGAACATGGGGGAAAATGGTTGTTTGACTGACATTCAAGAGTCAACCAAACAGGTAACGAAGAGTCTGCTTTCCGATTGGCTATGGGAAGGTGGGCGCCATGAGGATGGATAAGTTGGGTGACCAATAGCCAGAGTGTGGGGGGGCGGGGCAGTTGGGGGCAGGCAGTCATGTGATGAAATCTCCAGGACTGTGTCCAACAAGAGTTGGCAACTTTCATACTGTGGGCGATATGTGTTAGCCCTACATTGAGCTACACTTCACACCCTTGGGTTTTTAGGAGACTGATTATTGGTTGGGCAGTGGCTGAGAGAGGAGTAAGACCAGACAAATGAAAGAAGTAGCCATCTCTCTACCTATCCAGTCGTACATTAGTGATTCAGACCTTCAGCATCCTCTAGCTCTTAAGAATCATCGCACAAGCTGTGGATCTAAAATCTTACAATGCAGTCAACGCTTTTGATTTGTTTAATTTCTTTACATGTTTATTTCTTCCCACCATTACCTTGGCAGCTCGAGAAACTGGAACAGGTGAAGAAACCCCTTTTGCTGCTTAGTTACCAGTTCCTGCAGCCAGGCAATTGCAAAGCATAGCATTCCATTGCTTCCTCCCTTCACCTAGTGACTGGCTTCCAGTCAGTGACGTAGAGCAGTCTCCATTGGTCTGTTGTTCCCATGTCTCCCCGTATGCTTGCTGTTCTGTGCTATTGTGACTCTGCTGTTCTGGTCTTCCGTTAGCGACAAATTAGCCTGTATTTTTTCTCTCGCAGACCGTTTCCTTGATATTTGGTTCCAACATTCCTGAGTTTTAAAAAAACTTTATATTTCTGTAGCACTTTTCACCACCTCAAGACATCCCAAAGTGTTTTACAGGCAATGAAGTAATTTTTTGAAGGGTAGTCACTGTTGGAATACAGGCAGCCAAATTGCACACAGCAAGCTCCCACAAACAGCAATGTGATAATGACCAGATCATCTATTTAATTGATGATGGTTGAGAGATAAATAGTGGCCAGGACACAGGGGAAAACTCCCCTGCTCTTCTTCGAAATAGTGCCTTGGGATTTTTTTTACATCCACCTGAGAGGGCAGGCGGGGCCCCAGTTTAACTTCTCATTCGAAAGATGGCACCTCCGACAGTGCAGCACTCCCTCAGTACTGCTCTGAGGCTGTCATTGTGGATTATCTGTGCTCAAGTCTCTTGAACCCACAACCTTCTGACTCAGGTGTAAAAACAAGAAATGCTGGAAATACTCAGCAGGTCTGGCAGCATCTGTGGAGAGAGAAGCAGAGTTTCAGGTCAGTGACCCTACATCAGAACTGGCAAATGTCAGCAATGTAATAGGTTTTAAGCGAATAAAGCGGGGGTGGGGCAAGAGATAACAAAAGGCAAGGTGTTGATAGGACTGAGGGTCACAGAGAATAACTGACCAGAACGTCATGGAGGAAAGGCAAATGGTATGTTAATGGTGTGGTGAAAGACAAAGCGTTCATGCAGAGAGGGTGTTAATTGACATAAAAATGAACAGCCCTGGCCCAAAGCACAAACATGAAAAAAAACAGTGGGTAGGCACATGGTTAAAAACAATGAATGATGAAACAAAATAAAATAAAATAAACAAAAAAATATATATAAAAAGGGGGGGCCCGTCATGCTCTGAAATGATTGAACTCAATGTTCAGTCCGGCAGGCTGTAGTGTGCCTAATTGGTAAATGAGATGCTGTTCCTCGAGCTTGCGTTGATGTTCACTGGAACACTGCAGCAAACCCAGGACAGAGATTGAGCATGAGAGCAGGGGGGAGTGTTGAAATGGCCAGCAACCGGAAGCTCAGGGTCTTGCTTTCGGACTGAGGTGTTCAGCAAAGTGGTCACCCAATCTGCGTTTGATCTCCCCAATGTAGAGGAGACCACATTGTGAGCAGTGAATACAGTATACTGCATTGAAAGAAGTACAAGTAAATCCCTGCTTCACCTGAAAGGAGTGTTTGGGGACTGGGATAGTGAGGAGAGAGGAGGTAAATTGGCAGGTATTACACCGATTGCAGGGGAAGGTGCTGTGGGAAGGCGACGAGTTGGTGGATGTAATCGAGGAGTGGACCAGGGTGTCGCGGAGGGAACGATCCCTTCGGAATGCTGACTGGGGAAGGGAAGATGCGTTTAGCAGTGGCATCACGCTGGAGGTGGAAATGGCGGAAATGGCGGAGGATGATCCTTTGGATGTGGAGGCTGATGGGGTGGAAAGTGAGGACAAGGGGAACCCTTTCGTGGTTCTGGGAGGGAGGGGAAGGGGTGAGGGTAGAGGTACGGGAAATGGGCCGGATACGGTTGAAGGCACTGTCAACCACTGTGGGGGGAAATCCTCGGTTGAGGAAAAAGGAAGACATATCAGATGCACTGTCGTGGAAGGTAGCGTCATCAGAGCAGATGCGTCAGAGACAGAGAAACTGGGCGAATGGAATGGAGTCCTTACAGGAGGTAGGGTGTGAAGAAGTGTAGTCGAGGTAGCTGTGGGAGTCGGTGGGCTTATAATGGATATTAGTAGACAACCTATCCCCAGAGATGGAGACAGAGAAGTCGAGAAAGGGAAGGGAAGTGTTGGAGATGGGCCATGTAAAGGTGAGAGAAAGGTGGAAATTGGAAGCAAAGTTGATAAAGTTTTCCAGTTCGGGGTGGGAGCAGGAAATGGCCTGACTGAGATACAGGATATTATCCACTGAGCCCCAGATGACACAAAATGAATATAAATAGTTTTAAGAACTACACCTCAACCCTCTTCAGCTTAGGAGTTTCTGATGGCCCTGTGGCTCACTCGACTGGAGCTCAGTGTGGTTAGAGGCCAAGTTGGTTCAGGGCATTATCTCACTCACCATAGTCAGGCGTGGGTGTAATGAGTTCTTTATGTTGTCTGATGGAACATCTCCTTCATCATGGGATTGAGCGTCATATCTGCAAGGACAAGATGTTTCTGGGCTGTAGAAAAACAAGCACAAAGTTTCGTCACTAAGAGACATGGTGTTTGTAGGTAAGCTATTCGATTGTTCAAATACATCACATCAACTGAATTCCCTCTCTTTAATATGTTGGGACATGTCCTTGTTCTTTAAGGAGTCTTAGCACACTCTGTTGTACAGAATACGGAGCTACGATCTCTTTTGTTGCCGTCCAATTTTTTTCCCACTGCAGTGGTTGAGTTACTGATCCACAGGCACAGAACGCGATGCGAGAGAATGTAGAGTTTGCTGTGAAATGAAAGACAGTCACTGTTATGTAAAGTCAGCGCAGACTTACCAATACAGTGAAATACAAATGTCAAGCATTATTCTTTATGTTTGAATTATTATTTCAATTCTTGGTCCTTCCCCATCTCCCGCTCTGAGAGTAGGGGAATGTAAAGCTCAAAAATTGTCTCTCTTTCTTCTTTCTTGTCCCACTTTTCTTTTTCAACCTCATCATCTGCTTCCATTGTCTTGCTGGGCCTAGTTTAGGATAATGAAACATAAAGAGCACTTTTCCAACTTGGATTCCGACTCTGATTCTGACCAATCCGAGGATCCGGATGTGAAGCTGAGAGAGGTAAGAGGCAGTCTCATCGATCCCGAGCCGCCTGACTAGGGGATAGTCTCAGGGTTTGTAATTTTAAGCTATTCCAGTCTTGTGTTTATTAAGGAATATGAAGCCAAGGCAGCTGGATGCAGTTAGGGTTCAGATCAGCCATGTGCTCACGTTTGCTCCATTGGGAAACTCAGGCCAAGGGTCATTCTGCAGGATACACCAAGCAGAGAAGGCGAGATATATCAGTGGATAGGAGCTTGGCACTGCTAATCTTGACTTTTAAGAGCCTGTAGCTTGTAGGAGGAAGACTGAAGGCGATGAGGAGCATCATGGTATGCACAACATTAAGATCAGACTGAGTCCCTTTATGCATGTTGTGCCTGAGATGGTGTCAGAGTTGATCTTTATCCTGTTGTGATGTCAGTCATTGGTGATCAGGAATGGGTTAGAATGTGAAAAAAAAGTTTAATCTACTGCTCACTATTAATATAGAATATATAGCAAGAGACAGGCCATTCGGCCCAACTGGTCTGTACTACATGAGCTTCCTCCCTCCCTAGTTGTTTATCTCACTCCATCAGCATATCCTTCTGTTCCTTTCCCCCTCATGTATTTTTCGAGCTTCCCCTTAAACGCATCTGTAATATTCGCCTCAGCCACTCCCTGTGGTAGTGGGTTCCACATTCTCACCACTCTCTGGGTAAAGAAGTTTCTCCTCCTGTGCATTATTGAATTTAATGACTATCTTATATTTATGGCTTGTAGTTTTGGATTCCTCCACAAGTGGAAGCATCTTCTCTGCATCTGCCCTATCGAAGCCCTTCATAATTTTAAAGACTATCACGTCTGCCCTTTTCTAGAACAAAGAGCCCCAGTCTTGCCTGATTGCTGTAACCTTTCAGTTCTGGTATCACCGCTGTGAATCTTTCTTTGTGCCTCCTCCAGGGACTTTATATTCTTTCTGTGAAATTAATCCAGCTTCTCCTCTGGTTTCCTTGCAGAAAATTGGTGAGTTGCTGATTGAGTTCTTGGAGCAGGATCTTCAACCCTCCTGCCAGCTGGCAAGCCTGGAGACTGTCCGCATCCTCTCCAGGGACAAGCACGCCCTGGCGCCCTTTGCCAGCCGCGAGTCCATGTGCGCGCTGGCACGGCTGGCCGGGATCGAGTACGTGGAGGAGCGTGGGCCCCGGGAGGTCCCCGATGGTGAGGTCGTCTCCGAGGCGTTGAAGTGCCTCTGCAACACCGTCTACAACAGCGTGGCAGCCCAGGAGGTGGCGGGGGAGATCCGCCTGATCCATGGGCTGGTGCAGCACCTGAAGGTGGACAGCGGCGCCACGGCTGGCGGGCGCGACACCAGGTTCTACGAGCTGCGGCTGATGTTCCTGCTGACAGCCCTGCGCATCGATGTCCGGAGGCAGCTGTCCCGCGAGCTTCACGGCGTGGCCCTGCTGACCGACACACTGGAGGCTACACTCGATCTGCGATGGCTGGACGTGTACGAGGTGGCAACGGTGCGCGATGGGCCCCCCCTTCGGCGAGAGGAGACCGACCGCGCAATGGAGATCCTGAAAATCCTCTTCAACGTTACCTTTGACACCAGTAGGCGACAGGTGGACGAGGCAAGGAACAGAGATCTTATTATTACACAAGTGTGAGAGGCTAAAGACCATTGAGTAGGAAGGGACGGGTTACACTTATCAACACACAACCCAATGATTAAAGAAAGAGCTTGCATTTATATATCGCCTTTCTCAGGATGTCCCAAAGCAATTTACAGCCAATGAAGAATTTGCATACTCTGCCACTGGGGGGAGTTGATGGTTCTCCATTTGCCTGGCCTCTAACGCATCTACTTTGTGCCAACAGGAGGATGCAGCTCTCTACCGCCACCTGGCAGCCATCCTGCGCCACTGTTTGTTGACCGACAGTGACAGCAAGGAGAGGACACAGGAATTCCATGGGTAAGAAACTGCAGACCAGTATGGTCACACTCTCAAAGCCGACGTTTTCTTCTGGTTCTTATTTGTTTCGTTTCCAAAAAATGCCTTCGCTTTCTTGATTTCCTTTTTCCCCTCCCGGCTCCAGACCACACCCATCCTTCCTGGGTCTCTGAGTTTCACAGCACCCCCTTCCCAAATGTCTATTCATGACGTAAGCCTAAGGACAGAATTGCATTTCTATCACGCCTTTCATTACCTCGTGTCGCCCCAAAACGCTTCCCAGCCAATGAGGTACTTTTGAAGTGTTGCAATGCAGGGAAATGTGGCAGCCCAGGTTATGAGTGCCTGTAGGCTATTCAACTTTGAGAGCCGTCGTTGTTGAGCTATGCAGCTGCTCCTGCCTTCGACAGAAGTCTTTATGATGCAACAAGGGTGGGGTGGGCGGGGGGAACAGAGGAAGGTAGAGATGGGCGTGTGCAGTCACTGGATAGGAATCCCCGCTGATCCTTATTTAATTGCTTATCCCGAGGGGGTGTTGAAGCTGTTCAGACTGTGTTTGGATGAGCTTCAGCTGCCATTGAAAGCTTGGAATTAGGAGCGGAAGGCAGCTGTGGGAGGAGGAGCTCAGAACGCAAGAAAGAAAACTTGGATTTCTGCAGCCCCTTTCACCGTCGCAGGACATCACGAAGTGCTTTGCAGCCAGTGAAGTACTTTTGAAGTGCAGTCACCGTTGTAATGTAGGAAATGCGGCAGCCAATCTGTGCACAGCAAGATCCCACAAACAGCACTATGATAAATGACCAGATAATCTGTGGGGTTTTATTTAGTGATGTTGATTGAGTGATAAATGTTAGCTCAGGGGAAAGGGGAGAATTCCCCTGCTCTTCTTCAAAGGAGACAGAAAGCAGGAAACTACAGGCCAGTTAGCTTAACATCTGTCTTAGGGAAAATGTTAGAAGCTATTATTAAAGATATTATAGCAGGGCATTTAGAAAAATTCAAGGTAATCAGGTAGGGTCAACATTGTGAAAAGGAAATCATGTTTAATCAATTTATTGGAGTTCTTTGAGGGAGTTACATGTGGATAAAGGGGAACCATTGGATGTACTGTACTTAGATTTCCAGAAGGCATATGATAAGGTGCCACATCAAAGGTTATTGCAGAAAATAAAAGCTCATGGTGTAGGGGGTAACATATTGGCATGGATAGAAGATTGGCTAGCTAACAGGGAACAGAGAATGGGCATAAATGGGTCATTTTCTGGTTGGCAAGATGTAACAAGTGATGTAGCACAGGGATCTGTGCTGGGGCCTCAACTTTTTACAATTTATATAAATGACTTAGATGAAGGGACCGAAGGTATGGTTGCTAAATTTGCTGATGACACAAAGATAGATAGAAAAGTAACTTGTGAAGAGGACATAAGGGAGCTACAAAGGGATATAGATCGGTTAAGTGAGTGGGCAAAGACCTGGCAAACGGAGTATAATGTGGGAAAGTGGGAAATTGTCCACTTTGGCTGGAAAAATAAAAAAGAAACATATTATCTAAATGGTGAGAGATTGCAGAGCTCTGAGATGCAGAGGGATCTGGGTGTCCTAGTGCATGAATCGCAAAAGGTTCATATACAGATATAGCACGTAATTAGGAAAGCTAATAGAATGTTATTGTTCATTGCGCGGGGAATTGAATACAAAAGTACAAGAGTTGGGACATCATGTTACAGTTGTACATAACGTTGGTTAGGCCACATTTGGAGTACTGTCTGCAGTTCTGGTCGCCGCACTACAGGAAAGATGTGATTAAGCTAGAGAGGGTGCAGAAAAGATTCACAAGGATGTTGCCTGGTTTGGAGGGCTTGAGTTATAAAGAGAGATTGGATAGGCTGGGTCTGTTTTCCCTGGACCAAAGGAGGCTGAGAGGGGACATGATAGAGGTATATAAAATTATAAGAGGCATAGATAGGGTAGATAGCCAGAGTCTGTTTCCCATGGTAGGGGTGACTAAAACTAGAGGGCATAGATTTAAGGTGAGAGGGAAGAGGTTTAAAGGGGATCAAAGGGGTAAATTTTTCACACAAAGAATAGTGGGTATCTGGAATGAGCTGCCTGAGGAGGTGGTGGAGGCAGGAACAGTAGCAACCTTTAAGAGGTATCTGGACAGGTACTTGAATGAGCAAGGCAGAGAGGGATATGGAATTAATGCAGGGAGGTGGCATTAGTATAGATAGGCATTATGTTCGGCATGGACGTAATGGGCCGAAGGGCCTGTTTCTATGCTGTATGACTCTATTAAAGTAGGGAGGTTATGATTCAGCTATACAGGGCATTGGTGAGACCACATCTAGAGTACGGTGTACAATATAGGTCTCCTTATTTAAGGAAGGATGTAAATGTGTTGGAGGCAGTACAGAGAAAGTTTACTAGACTAATACCTGGAATGGGCGGCTGTTTTACAAGGAAAGATTGGACAGGCTAGGCTTGTATCTGCTGGAATTTAGAAGAGTAAGAGATGACTTGATTGAAACATATAAGATCCTGAGGGGTCTTGACAGGGTGGATGTGGAAAGGATGTTTCCCCTTGTGGGAGAATCTAGAGCTAGGGGTCACTGTTTAAAAATAAGGGGTCGCCCATTTAAGACAGGGATGAGGAGAAATATTTTCTCTCAGAGGATCATGAGTCTTCGGAATTCTCTTCCTCAAAAGACAGTGGAAGCAGAGTCTTTGAATATTTTTAAGGCAGAGGTAGATAGATTCTTGATAAGCAAGGGGGGTGAAAGGTTATCGGAGGAGGTGGTAATGTGGAGAAATCAGTTCAGCCATGAACTTATTGAATGGCGGAGCAGGCTCGAAAGGCTGAGTGGCCTATTCCTGCTCCTAATTCGTATGTTTGTATGTTCGTAAATGGTGCTGTGGAATCTTTTGCATCCACCTGAGAGGGCAGATGGGGCCTCAGTTTATTGTGTCGGTGGTAATGGGAGATGATGATAAACTGTCTGGTATTGGAGGTGTGGGGGGTGTGGGGCATCTGGTTGTATAATTGGGGCTGGAGATTTTGCACTGATTTCCCCCACCATCCCCTCACTTTCTCTCCTCAGCCACACAGTCAACCTCCTGGTCAATCTGCCGCTGATATGTTTGGATGTGCTCCTCACTCCAAAAGTTGAGCCGGGATCCGTGGAGTACATGGGAATGAACATGGATACAGTAGAGATTCTGCTGGACTTCATGGACAAGAGATTGGATAGGGTAAGGGTGAGGGTGCGGGACAGGGAAAGGTCAAAGGACAAAGGTCAAAGCAGAGATCACAGAAGAAAGCAATCCGGGGTAAGATTAACAAATCCTGGGGGGTGGGGATCAGTGGGGGATTGGGGATTAGGAAGGATCTGGTCACAATGGTCCAGCGATGGTGAGGTACATGGCAGCTTGGGTGAACCAACAGATCTTTCCCTGCCTGTTTTGTTCAATTGTAACAAGACCTGGTGGCTTAATGCATCATCTTTGATAAAGCAGCCCGCTTCATCGGCACCCCATCCACCACCTTCAACATTCACTCCCTCCACCACCGACGCACAGTGGCAGCAATGTGTACCATCTACAAGATGCACTGCAGCAACGCACCAAGGCTCCTTCGACAGCACCTTCCAAACCTGTAACCTCTACCACCTAGAAGGACAAGGGCAGTAGATGCGTGGAAACGCCACCACCTGCAAGTTCCCCTCCAAGTCACACACCATCCTGACTTGGAACTAATTCGCCGTTCCTTCACTGTCACTGGGTCAAAATCCTGGAACTCCCTCCCTAACAGCACTGTGGGTGTACCTACCCCACATGGACTGCAGCGGTTCAAGAAGGCAGCTCACCACCACCTTCTCAAGGGCAATTAGGGATGGGCAATAAATGCTGGCCTGGCCAGCAACGTCCACAACCCAGGAACGAATTAAAAATAAAAGATGCCCTCTGCCTGAATTCATCTCCTCCATTGTAGGAACCACACCATTTTCCCTTTTGTATCTGCAATTAAGCTTATTTTTGATTTGATGTTGAGCACAGTGGAAGGGTTTGGCACCTCAGGAAAGCTCTTGGAAAAGGAAGCTGACAACTTGCCCCAAACAGAGAAAATGCGCCAGGGTGTTTTATTGAGTGAGGTGTGGGAGGGGGAGAGACAGAAGAGGGATAAAGGAGAAATGAAGGATATTGATGGAGAGATGCAGGGCACGGAATAGCAATGGAGCGATTCCGGAACCTGAGCTTAGTCAGATGGACACGGCCTTTCACGTTGTCTCCTCACACTTGCAGGTGACCTGTGACCCCAGGTCCACTGAGGGGCAGATCTCGGTCCTTTGCTCCTGCTGTGTAACATGTTTCCTGATTTTCTGCCCCTAGGGCCTGAAGCTGAGGGAAACACTGACTCCTGTTCTCAACCTCTTGACGGAAAGCTCACGTTATCACCGGGAGACCCGCAAGTTCCTGCGGGCAAGGGTAAGAATGACCTGCAAAATTTTACAGCAACAACTTGTGCCTGTAACGTACTAAAGTCACTTCACAGGAAGGTTTTCAAATGAAATTTGATGCTGAGCCCAATAAGGAGATATTAGGGCAGATGATCAAATGTTTGGTCAAAGAGACAGGCTTTAGAAGTGTATAAAGGAGGAGCGGGGGCAGCGGAGAGGTTTAGGGAGGGAATTCCGGAGCTTAGGGCCCCAGGCACTGAAGGGACGTCTGCCAGTGGTGGGGCGATTAAATTCAGGGGACGCTCAAGAGGTCAGAATTGGAGGAGAGTAGAGATCCCAGAGGGTTGTGGAGCTGGAGGAGGTCACAGAGATAGGGAGGGGCGAGGCCAGGGAGGGAGTTGCACACGAGGATGTGAGTTTTAAAAGCGAGGCTATGCCAGACCAGGAGCCAGTGTAGGTCAGCGAGCAGAAGGGGTAAAGGGTAACTTGCTGCAAGTTAGGGCAGGGCCACAGCATTTTGGATAAGCAAGTACGGAAGGCGGCTGGTTTTAGTGGAGACTGCGGCCTGATTTTGTTTCTCTTCTCTGCCCTTTCCCCCTCTCCCCCCCACCTACCCCCGCCGACCCCAACCCGCAGGTCCTGCCCCCGTTGCGGGACGTGAAGAATCGACCTGAGGTGGGGGAAGCTCTGCGTAATAAACTCGTGCGCCTAATGACGCACGTCAACACTGATGTGAAACACTGCGCTGCAGAGTTCCTCTTCGTGCTGTGCAAGGAGAACGGTGAGTAACCATGGCAATGGTGGGGGAAGGGGGCAAAATCCCCCCCTCCGCCCCCACTCCCAACCCTCCAAGACGGGAATTTTACTATTTGCATAGAATACAGTTGCACTGAGTTTTACAGTGCAGAAATAGGCCATTTGTCCCATCTGTGGTGTAATGGGTAGCACTGTCTCTTAATCAGCAGTTTGAGGGTTCAAGTCCCACTCCAGAAATTTGTGCGTCATGTTCCAGGCTGACGCTCCCAGTGCAGCACTGTCAGAGGTGCTGTTTTTCAGGTGAGATGTTAAACTGATGCCCCAGCTGCCCTCTCAGGTAGATGTAAAAGGCCCAGTGGTGATTATTTTGAAGAAGAGTAGGGGAGTTCTCCCCAGTGTCCTGGCTAATGTTTATTCCTCAATCGACATCACTTTAAAAAAAAACGATGGCCTACTCATTATCACATTGTTGTTTGTGGGATCTTGCTGTGTGCAAATTGGCTACTCTGTTTCCTACATTATAAGAGTGACTATGTTTCAAAAGTACTTCATTGGCTGTGAAGCTCTTTGGGACATCTCAAGGTTGTGAAAGGCGCTATAGAAATGTAGGAACTTTCTTTATGGTCCACCCGGGTGAACTTCCATCCTTTGTCCACATCTCGGCTCCTCCCAAACCCATTCCCTCCCTACATCAACCTTGAGGATAGGCACATGATCAGCATTAAACTGCTGCTGCTCCATAACCAGACACTAGGAGGAGCAGCAGAGCGACTTGAACTCCCTCTTCCTGAGCTTCTGATTGGCATTTCACCCTGAAGATGTGCAACTAAACTCACAGGTTGACCGTGTGGGCAATTGCAGGGTAGAAAGGTCGGTGGTGGGGGAGTGGGGGTCTGATGTAGTGAAGTGCATGGGGGTGACGTAGGTGGAGAGGAGGGGCTGCATGAGGAGCAGACCTACAGCAGCTTCAAGGCACGGAGTCATCAGTAGAGAGAGCACAGGAGATGTGGGGCCAATGGATGGTGGGTGTTTGGTGTCTCTATCTCTCTGTCTCTGCCTCTCTCTGTTGCTATATCTCTTTCTCTATCTGTCTCACTGTTTATCTCTGTCCCCGTCTCCCTTTCTCTCCCTCTTCTCCTCCTCCTCTCTCTCCTCCCATCTCTCTGCACCCTCTTTTTCTCCTTCCCTCTTTCTGTTCACCTCCCTCTCTCTCCTCCCTCTCCCTCTCTTACCCCCCCACTTTTCCTCCATTCTCACCCCCTCCCTCACCTCCCTCACTCTCCCCCCTCTCCCTCATCCCCTACCTGTCATCTTGCTCTCTCTCTTTCTCCTCCCCTCTCATTTCTCTCTCCTTCCGTTTCTCTGTTCACCTCACTGTCTCGTTCCCGTCTTTCTCTCCCTCCCTCTCTCTCTCTTCCCCCCCACTTCCCCTCCATTCTCACCCCCTCCCTCTCGCCCTGTCCCTCATCCCCTCTCTCAGTACCTGTCACCTTGAATTCTCTCCTCCCTCCTTTCTTTCTTCCCTCTACTCCCTCATTCTCCTCCCTCTCCCTCTCTCTCCTTCCCTTCTCTCCCCACCTCTACCCCCAACCAGTCACATCCCCTCCCTCTCACTCTCTGTCTCACTCCCCCCAACCACCCCCTCTTCCCCCCCTCTCACAACCTGCCGCCCTGTTTCCTCTCTCCTTGCAGTGTCCCGTTTTGTGAAATACACCGGATATGGGAATGCGGCTGGGCTGCTGGCGGCTCGAGGACTCCTGGGAGGAGGAAGAGGAGAAGGAAAATATTCTGAGGAAGAGGACACGGACACAGAAGAATACAAAGAAGCAAAACCAAAGTAAGCGAACTCCAGCAAGTGATGAGATATTGAGATCATACGCAGGAGGGTGTGGGGGAACGAAGGATGTGTCTGTCTCTTTAAATATGGATCATTAAACTCCTTCCACCTTCTCCCCTCCCCCCCCCCAGTATAAACCCAGTGACGGGACGAGTGGAGGAGAAGCTCCCAAACCCCATGGAGGGCATGACAGATGAACAGAAGGAATATGAAGCCATGAAACTCGTCAGCATGTTCGACAAGCTGTCCAGGTAGGTTTGAGAGCAGTGTTTGCAACAAGAACCCATGACACAGCAATATTCAGCTACAGCACCTCCCTACTCCCCATTCCCAATCCTTTCCCACCAATCCTGATCTCTCTCCATTCCCAACCCCTCCCCCATTCCCAACCCCTCCCCCATTCCAAGCCCCACCCCCATTCCCAACCTCCGACACCAATCCTGATCCCTCCCCCATTCCCAACCTCTCCCCCATTCCAAACCCCACCCCCATTCCAAGCCCCACCCCCATTCCCACCTCCAACACCAATCCTGACCCCTCCCCATTCCAAACCCCTCCCCCACCATTCCTGACGCGTCCCCATTCCCAACCCTCTCCACTATTCCTGACCCCTCCCCCTCATTCCTTCCCCCTCCCGCATGAATCCCAACCCTCCCCCACCATTCCTGACCCTCACTCCATTCCCGATCGCTGCTGGAAATGGAAGGCAGTCCCAGTTCCCTGTTTTGCCTTTCATTTCCTTGATGAAACACAACATTCAGTCACAGGAAACAAGATAACAAGTTGTTATGGAAGTAGGATAACTGTGTTACATTCTAGCATAAGTTGTCCTAGGTTACAAATGAATGGAGTAACTGTGCTCAATTCTGGGCATTACACCTCAGGTAAGATGTATCGGCCTTGAAGGAGGTACAGCGTAGATTCACCGAAATGATACCAGAACTAAAAGTGTTATGTTATGAAGACAGGCTGATTCAGTTGAGGTGATTTAAAATATTTGATAGGGTAGATAGAGGGAAACTGTGATGGAGGGAGTCCAGAACAAGGGGGCATAATGTTAAAATTAGAAATAAAAACAAGAAATGCTGGAACCACTCAGCAGGTCTGGCAGCATCTGTGGAAAGAGAAGCAGAGTTAACGTTTCGGGTCAGTGACCCTTCATTGGAACCGATGAAGTTCCGATGAAGGGTCACTGACCCGAAACGTTAACTCTGCTTCTCTTTCCACAGATGCTGCCAGACCTGCTGAGTGGTTCCAGCATTTCTTGTTTTTATTTCAGATTTCCAGCATCCAC
The DNA here is from genome assembly GCF_036365525.1 of Heterodontus francisci. Classification (NCBI taxonomy): domain Eukaryota; kingdom Metazoa; phylum Chordata; class Chondrichthyes; order Heterodontiformes; family Heterodontidae; genus Heterodontus; species Heterodontus francisci. The sequence continues at coordinate 33,103,844 of NC_090411.1, read as the reverse complement.
AGTATTTTGCTTTTATGTTAAAATTAGAGCCGGGCCGTTCAGTGGTGATGTCAGGAAGCGCTTCTTCACACAAAGGGGAGTGGGAATCTGGAACTCTCTCCCCCAAAAAACTGTTGAGGTTGGGGATCAATTGAAAATTTCAAAACTGAAATGGATAGGTTTTTGTTGGGTAGGGGGATTAAGGGTCACAGAACCAATATGGGTAGATGGGGTTAAGTTGCAGATCAACCATGACCTAACTGAATGACGGAACAGGCTCGAGGGGCTGAATGGCCTCCTCCTGTTCCAATGTTCCTAATGCACTTTGATTTCTACTCCTTGACAGGGAACAAATTATCCAACCAATGGGGGTCGGCTGCGATGGGAAGCTCACACCATTGGACGAGACGGTGCAGCAAATGGCAGAACAGATCTCGTTGCACTCGGACTCTGACATGGAACTGGACTGAAACAATCCGAAAGAGATGTAAATAATCCATAGACATGGGCAATGGTGACCTGTCAATGATGGGCCCAATGGGTTTGGGGCAGGGTGACAGGCGCGAATATACAGTGATGAAAATTCCTTGAAGTGTAAGGTAAACACACACAAAACCTTGAGGTATTAAAAAGAGGAACTAAACCTCATTGGGGGTCTTTAGCAGAGGGAAGGGAGAGTGAGCAATGGGTAAGCCTAGATTTTAGGCCTTTCTCTAATCTCTGCTTTGTGGGCCCTCTTTACATAGTCATAATGTCAGGTCTCTTCTCCAGCGTTGTTAACATTTGTCAAGCCCAAAACTTGCAATCCAGAGGAAGCTTATATTGTAGGTGGACAACTCTCTCACCTTCGCCTTCCACCCCTCTAAGTCTGCAAGTTTCCTTGGAGGGGGCGGGGTGAAATCAGTCTTCGCCAGTCGCAAGAAGGTTGTGCTTGGCGGGCAACAAGTCCACAATTCACTCTGTTTCACCCAACTGGTGAAGACTAATTTAACCCCCTTCCCCATCTATTGTCTATTTAAAGTCACTCCTTTAAACCTACCTCTTTGACCAAGCTTCTGATCACCTGTCCCTAATATCTTCTTATATAGTTCACTGTTAAATTTCACTTGATAACATCCCTGTGAAGCATCTTGGGATGTTTTATTATATTAAAGGCGCTATCTAAATGCTTTTGTTCTTCCCTTGACTCTCCTCACACCCTGCGCACTTTCCCTCCTTCCTGTCAAAAGACTCATTGCTCCATCTCCTACTTGGGTGCAGGCTCTCCCTAAAGCCATCAATCTCCGAACACCTTACCTCCCTCAATCCCCCCCCCTCTGCTTCCATCTGCAATCTGCAGGCTTTGAAAAAGCGAGATCAGCGTTAAGCAGTCGCTATCTTGACCTCGCTGTCATTCCTTTCACCCCCCCCCTCCCGCTGGGGTTGTGCACTTGAACCTTCACTGGAGTTTCTCAATAATAATGGTAACAAAAGGGATCAGCGGATTGGGGCGCGACAGTTCTGACGTGTGTTTCGTCACGGGCGAAAATGATGATGAAAACGAGACACCCAAGCACAAGCTTGCATTTCTATAGCGCCTTTCACAACCTCAGGCTATCCCAAAGCATTTTGCAGCCAATGAAGCAAAATCCCTGTAGAAATGAAGGAAGTCTGATGCCAATTTGCACACAGCAAGATCCCACAAAAAGCAATGTGATAAATGATTTGATCCTCTTTGTATTTTGTAAGTGATGTTGATGCAGGATACTGCACTGAGAGCATCAGCCTGGATTTTATGCTTAAGTCTCTAAAATGAGCCTTAAACCCACAACCTTCTGACTCCGAGGTGAGTGTTACCCACTGCACCACAGCTGACACCGTTGAATGGGTAGGGATAAAAAGCCCTTTTTTCCCCCAATCTATTATACCTCTTAGAGTTGAGATGAGGAGAAATCTCTACACTCAGAGGGTTGTGAATCTTTGGAATTCTCCACCCAGAGAGCTGTGGATGCTCTGGCGTTGAGTATATTCAAAACTGAGATCAATAGGTTTTTGGGCACTAAAGGAATTAAGGGATAATGCGGGAAGGTGGAGTTGAGGTAGAAGATTAGCCATGACCTTGTTGAATGGCGGAGCAGGCTCGAAGGGCCGAATGGCCTACTCCAGTTCTTATTTCTTATACTCTTTTAGAAATTTCTAGACAGGTCACTAAATCTGGGCTGTACAACGTAAAACCAGACTAGTATCTCCCGTTTACTTCCCTGACATCATAGGAACTTGAAAATCAGAGAGATTACTCAAATAACTGATATTATTACTGCTCTGTTTTGTGCTTCTAGTGCATTTATTGTATTGTCAAGATTGTCACTAATCCAGATGCAAATTTTTAGAGATTGCCAGTACTTAATTTGTTTAATCGCATTGCATCATGATGTTTCATAGTTTTAAATGTTAACATGTGTTACAATCTGAATACAATCGGATTCTATCCATTTGGATTGAAGAATAGGTTTGAAGAGGGATGAGGAAAAATATTAAGTAACTAGCAGTCAGAAATCAACTTATCCTTGCATTTGTGGAAACTAACTGCATCGATACAGCTCAGTGGAATTACTTAACTAATAGCATTAGATTTAAATATCAGCTTATTTGCCAGCTGGCTATGTCAGTTGACTTTAGTGGGTAGCGTTCCTGACAGTTGTCAGATAGTTATGGAGTTGAAACCACCCACGCCCCCCTGCTACTGCAGATTCTGTGCGTGTTATCCAGTGCAGTTAGGGTTGCCTGCCTTTCCCCGAATTATCCTGAAGTTCGAAAGGAATTCTCCAGGGTTAATCGCGCAAGCATTCGAACAAGCAACAGGAACGTGGGAATTTCTGGACCAGAAAGTACCATGGTCTGTCTCGTTCAACAATATCCAACGTCTGGGATAAAAATCACAGGGCCATGTAAAAAAAAAAAATCGGAGATGGGGAGGGCCCGGTTTGACTGACATTCATGAATCAGGTGAAATGAAAGGGAAGAGCTTGCATTTATATGACGCCTTTCACGACCAGAGGACGTCCCAAAGTGTTTTACAGACAATGAAGCACTTTTAGAAGTGTAGTCACTGTTGTAATGTTGGAAACTTGGCAGCCAATTTGTGCACAGCAAGCTCCCACAGACAGCAATGTGATAATGACCTGTTTTAGTGATGTTGGTTGAGGGATAAATATTGGGCAGGAACCCAGGGAGAACTCCCCTACTCCTCTTCAACATAGTGGCCATGGGGTCTTTTAAGTCCACTGAGAGGGCAGATGGGGCCTCGGTTTAACATATCCAAAAGACGGCACCTCTGACAGTGCGGCACTCCTGCAGTACTGCATTGGAGTGTCAGCCTGGATTTTGTGCTGAAGTCTGGAGTGCGATTTGAAGCTTCTGATTGCTACAGACTGACTCTTGAGTGGAATGCAAATGATATTTCATAGAAGTTTAGAAATCTCAATATTTGCTTCACCATTGATTCTTCTCACCATGGCGTGCTGTTACTCCCACAGGCCTCTCCTCTTCACTGTCACTCTCATTGCCCTCTCCTGTAAATATTTCACGGTTGGATTGCCTATTGTCTGGTAACTGTTATACTGCAACATACTGGTGTCCACAGTTTGCAAGGAAACTGGCCATTGCAAGGTCCACAAGACATGCTCGCTTGCAATGTTTCGGTATTCTGATCTTAGACTCTTTAAATTTATACAGTTGATGCACAGAGGGTGTAGAATATTTAGTTTATTGCTTAGTTTATTTGCTTCCTTGCTGTGGAACTCAATAAACAGTGTCATTTACAGCCCTTTTTATCTCCTCACTTATTTGCACGCTCCATTGTGGGCAGGCTCACTGTGTAGTGAGAAACCGTTTATGTCTCACCTGAATTTTGCTCATGTGTTCTTCACAAGTCTCTGGAGTTCTGTTTCCTGTTCATTCATGGGATGTGGACATCACTGGCAAGGCTGGTATTCTACTCAGTTGTATAGGTATGCTAATCCACTTCAGAGAGCAGCTAAGTGCCAGCCACATTGCTGTGGGTCTGGAGTCATATATAGGCCAGACCAGGTAAGGACCGCAGATTTCCTTCTCTACAGGATATTAATGAACCAGATGGGATTTTACTGCAGTCTGATAGTTTCGCCGTCATCATTGCTGATACTAGCTTTTTATTCCAGATTTGTTTAAGGACACAGTGGCGCAGTGGTTAGCACCGCAGCCTCACAGCTTCAGCGACCCGGGTTCAATTCTGGGTACTGCCTGTGTGGAGTTTGCAAGTTCTCCCTGTGTCTGCGTGGGTTTCCTCTGGGTGCTCCGGTTTCCTCCCACATGCCAAAGACTTGCAGGTTGATAGGTAAATTGGCCGGTAGCAATTGCCCCTAGTATAGGTAGGTGGTAGGGAAATATAGGGACAGGTGGGGATGTGGTAGGAATATGGAATTAGTATAGGATTAGTATAAATGGGTGGTTGATGGTCGGCACAGACTCGGTGGGCCGAAGGGCCTGTTTCAGTGCTGTATCTCTAAACTAAACTAAACTAAACTGAATGAAAAAATCAGCTGCCATTGTGTGATTTGAACTCATGTCTCTGACTTATTGGTCCACACCTCTAGATTACTAGTTCAGTAACGTAACCATTATACTACTGTACTTGAACCCAGGACCTTCTGACTGAGAGGTGAGAGTGCTACCCACTGCTTAAAGAGAGGGCACAGATTAGCGGGGAGCGGGGGATGGGATGGAGTCGTGCCCCAATATCTCAACCCTTCCAAAATGTTACCATGGACCAACGTGTACAGGTAGGTGTATGAACAGGTTAACACTTGGGGATGAACACATGCTCAGTCTATGTGCTGGTTTTACTGTACAGTAGAATTTCCATCTGACTAAAGCCTGGCTACCCGACCCGAACCCGACTAGACCTGACTACATGTGTCAGGTTCAGGTCGGGTCGAAATTCCGAGTCCAGCATTCGGGTCGGGTCGGGCCGGATGCTGCTTCCGGGGAAGTCACGGGATCAGGCTTACCCAAGATTCCCCACAGCTCCAGCTGCAGGAATACCCTGCTGCCGGAACAGATGAAGGATATTCAGGTCTGGGTCTGGGTCTGGGTTGGGTTCGGGTTCGGGTTCGGGTTCGGGTTGGCTGTGGTCGGGTCGAGTTTTAATTTTATACCTGAGCCAGGCTTTAGCTCTGACATTTCATGCAATGAAAATAAAAGCTTGCACTATTTACACAGCACTAGAGGTTTCCACACTCTGCCAAGGGAGAACCAGCAAATCTCGCTCTCCCTGTTTTCCGCTGGACATGAAACTGCCTCTTCAACACGTTGTTTTTCTGACGAAAGTTCATTTTTATTGATGCAGAAAAAATAGAATAAAATCATCTGCACTGTTCAGCTGTGTGTTGTATTGCCCTGTGCTAATCAACATTGCATTATATTATCCAATAGTGACCTACCCTCTTCAATAGTGTCCTACACTGCCCAATAGTGTCCTACACTGCATAATAGTGATCCACACTGCCCAGTAGTGTCCTACACTGTCCAATAGTGACCTACACTGTCCAATAGTGACCCACACTGCCCAGTAGTGTCCTACACTGCCCAATAGTGTCCTACACTGTCCAATAGTGACCTACACTGTCCAATAGCGACCCACACTGCCCAGTAGTGTCGTACACTGTCCAATAGTGACCTACACTGTCCAGTAGTGTCCTACATTGTCCAATAGTGACCTGCACTGCCCAATAGTGTCCTACACTGCCAATTAGTGACCTACACTGTCCAATAGTGACCCACACTGCCCAGTAGTGTCGTACACTGCCCAATAGTGTCCTACACTGTCCAATAGTGACCTACACTGTCCAATAGCGACCCACACTGCCCAGTAGTGTCGTACACTGCCCAATAGTGTCCTACACTGTCCAATTAGTGACCTACACTGTCCAATAGTGACCCACACTGCCCAGTAGTGTCGTACACTGCCCAATAGTGTCCTACACTGTCCAATAGTGACCTACATTGTCCAATAGCGACCCACACTGCCCAGTAGTGTCGTACACTGTCCAATAGTGACCTACACTGTCCAATAGCGACCCACACTGCCCAGTAGTGTCCTACACTGTCCAATAGTGACCTACACTGTCCAGTAGTGTCCTACACTGTCCAATAGTGACCTGCACTGCCCAATAGTGTCCCACACTGCCCAGTAGTGACCTACACTGCCCAGTAGTGTCCCACACTGCCCAGTAGTGTTCTACACTGTCCAATAGTATCATCCACTGTCTGATACTATATTCATTGTTAAACAGTGTTTACTGTAGTCTGTAATATTTGACTGAATCAATTATGCCATGTCAACATTAACTCGGGAGTGGCTAATGAAACTTTGCAAGTATTTTCAAGCAGATCAGCAGAGTGTACTTTCATTTGAACCTTTCTCAGACTCATTCCCAACAATTTTTCCCCTCCGTAGCCAAGGGATGCTAAATCTAACTTCCACCAGGAAAGCATCAACCAAGACCTCACTGACTGAGAATTGAACTGGTCACTTTACTGCTGTAGGTGGCTGGGTACAACTGTGGGCCAGTACACTGACCAACTGAGGTGCTGGCGATTCATCATTTGGGAAGCAGAAGGGATGATTTAATGTGCTTTGGCTGCAATTAGGTGGGGAGCAGATTGGAGGAGGCCGCAGGACATTGTAGGTCCAATTCTCAATCCCAGGAATTGGGGGGATGTGTACTTGGGGTCTGTGACCCTAGGGAGGTCTGATCCTGGGGGAAGCGGTAGAGACCTCACCCACAAGAAGCACACACTGGAGCTCAGGCTACACTTGGGTTTCTGGTTTCTGAACCCAGTCCCTTGATGACAATTAACCAGTCTATTAGCAGAGTACCACACCGGCCCTCAAGTAATGCGGTATTTAAGCAAACGTGTGGTTATATTCATCTATTTTTGACCCTCCATTCCCCACCCCCCGGCTACGGATTACACACTTGGGCCTGCTCATTATTTTTATAACACAAAAAACAATTTCGATGATCTTACCAGAATTGAGAACATGCAACCATCAGGGAAGACTGAGGTAAGAGTGTTACCCATTGAACCATGGCTGACACTATGGGGGTAATTATTACATGTGTGAATGGGTGGGATTGCGTGCAGGTTGGGGGAGGGGGTTTAATGGACAAAAATTCCAGGTGTCTCAAGAAGCCGTCTCCAACCTGCCAACTTCCGGCTTTTGCTGAAATGGGACAAGCGGCAGGCGGTCAAGACACTCCCAGGAGGTGGATTGGCATTTTAAATTTTTAAAGAGGCTGAAAGCCTGGGATTTAACCTGCTTTGGAAACCCAGCAGCTGCAGCAAGGCAGGAGCAGCCTCAGGGAGAAGGCAAGGGCCTTTACAGCACTGCTTATGGGTCAAGACGGGCTTTCTCACAGCCTCCGAAGCCCCCCCAATGATCAGACATCCCTAGCGTCACACATCCCATGTACACCACCACCACCCACCCCCCCCCAACCCCCCAATCCCTGGGATTGAGAATTGGACCTACCAGGTCCTGCAGCCTTCTCCAATCTGCTCCCCGCCTAATTGCAGCCAAGCCTGTCAATCAGACTGACCTGTTAGTCACTCGCTGTAGAGTTAAAATAGGACAGGTCCTGATGTCTCTCTCACAGGACAGAATGAAACTTCCTGTCTTTATATTTATTATCAAGGAAGGGCGGTGGGATTGGTCACAGATGGAAATGGTGAAGTCAGCACTTACAGGAGAGCAGGATGAGAAGAACTTGTGAAAACCAATATGAGTTAACCTTCTGTGGCACTGTGTAGCTCTCAGGTAAAGCAGGGTTTTGGGGATAATTGCACCATCGTGTACAGACATAATTCAGTTCCAATTTTGAAGTCATATATTCTGAACGATCGCTGACCTACATTGGCTCCCAGTTGAGCAACATCTTGATTTCAAAATTTGCATCCTTCTTTTCAAATCCCTCCATGGTCTAACTCTTCCCTATCTCTGTAATCTCCAGCCCCACAACTCTCTTGGATCTCGGCGTTCCTCCCGTTCTGGCCTCTTGAGCATCCCTGATTTTAATCACTCCACCATTGATGACCGTGCCTTCAGTTGCTGAGGCCCTAAGCTCTGGGGAATATCCACCTGAAACCTCTCTGCCTCTCCTTCCTCCTTTAATGCCCTACTTAAAGCCTACCTCTTTCTGACCTAATATCTACTTATGTGGCTTGGCATCGTATTTCATTTTATAATGCTCCCGTGAGCACCTTTGGATGTTTTGACTTTAAAGGCGCTATATAACTATAAGTTGTTGTTGAAGTTATTGTTGTATGTTTACATAATGACATTGATTTTGTTATTATTTGTAATTAACTTGCAGAAGCATGGCAATTTGGGATGCAGAGTAGAGTTAGTTGGAGTGTAAGGGGTTGTTTCTGTTGTAAAGGCTGAGCAGTTAGAAGATGCAAAACTGAGGGGCTACCACTGGCAGGAAGGTGTAATTATAGTGTGACGGGTTTACATAGGCAATTGCCATTATAAATGTTGACATCGGAATATTTAATAGAAAAAGTTGATGAGAAGTGTCTCTGGACACTGTTCCCCATCATTGACAGAGAAGCTCGAAACTGGCCTGGGGCGAGAAGCCTAAACTAGTTTACCCAGCTGCAAATTGGTTTGAAGAAAACAATTTTTAAAAATCTTTACAAAGGGAAACATTGAAAAAAAAATATTCAAATGTTTAATACTTGAAGTTTGAGGAAGCAGTGGAGTTAATTCCTGCTAATGATTTAAGTCACTCCTGTGATGTGGGAAGAGAGTCAGATTTACTGATCACACTGGAATATTCTGTTGCAACGTGGCAGGTTGGGTCTTGCCAGTTTAGTTTCACAATGTCCCAAGGAATTGGCTTCCCCTCAATTTATACAGAAGCAATTCACACCCTGGAACACCTACAACATTACATATTCTGAATGAGTGAGTTGGTCTAGGGTTTTCTAATCCAGTTTCCTGCCCTCGCTCTCCCACTGGTCCTGATTCTACAGCCCCAGTTAGTTCCTGGAACAAAGCCCCTGAATCCTCACTGATTTCAGCAGTCAATCAATCTGACCTGACGCCCATAGATTTTGTGGGGCACAATTATTTTGGGGGTGTGGGTGCGGAGAGTACCCCAATCTCTAGCTGATCAGCTGAAACCTCCGTAAAAATGGCACAAAGGAGGCTTCCCCAAAGCACTACACAATCAGTGGTAATGAAGTCAATGGAAATAAAAAAACTGCGCGAGATGTGAGGTGGACGGTCAACTCGCTTTTTTACACAATTGCACAAGGTCTGAGTTACCCCCTTTCTGTTATAAGGTTCATATTCTATGACAACATGTCTTAAACATGGATTATGTCACTGGTTTCAAAGTGACGGATAATTTGGGAAGCTAAATAGAAACTTTTGGACAATTTTAGGAAGTACGGATGTTAGGATGGTTGACAGAAATCTCCTACAAAATAGGATGAACGTGAGGAAATTTCCATGAAGCAACGCTGGATTGTGAATATGAGATCAAAGAATTAGAGCAGGAGGATTAAAGCCTGTCCACCATCTACAAGACCCAAGTCAGGAGTGTGATGGAATACTCTCCACTTGCCTGGATGAGTGCAGCTCCAACAACACTCAAGAAGCTCGACACCATCCAGGAAAAATTGGTCTGTTTTATCGGCACCTCATCCATCACCTTAAACATTCACTCCCTCCACCACCGACGCACAGTGGCAGCAGTGTGTACCATCTACAAGATGCACTGCAACAACGCACCAGCACCTTCCAAACCCGCGACCTCTACCACCTAGAAGGACAAGGGCAGCAGATGCATAGGAACACCACTACCTGCAAGTTCTCCTCCAAGTCACCCACCATCCTGACTTGGAACTATATCACCGTTCCTTCACTGTCGCTGGGTCAAAATCCTGGAACTCCCTTTCCAACAGCACTGTGGGTGTACCTACACCACAAGGACTGCAGCGGTTCATAAACTAGCTCTTGGCCACCTTCTCAAAAGAAACTCCTAAAGGACAACAAATACTGACCTCACTAGCAACACACATATCCCAAGCAAGAGTGTTCAGAATATGTAAAGGCAAATTCCAAGACAAGCAACTCAAAATAACAATCCAGTCTGCGGCACTGGCCTATGCAGAGGGTTGACCCTGTATTCACTGCTGGCTCGGGGAACTCAGGTGCCAATTCAACAGTGCAGGTGGCGGGAACAGAGTGTGGGATCCCCAGAGTGGCTGGTAAACCCGAGGAGTCCCAGGACTCCTCTTCACAGCCAAGCTTCATTGAAATTAATTTTCCTGTGGTCCCATTCATGGGAGGGCGCGGGAATTCGACTGCAGGAGGCTGCAGCCCGCGGACCTGGGGAATGGTCCCTGGCCCATCATGAGCACAAAAGTCCAGGCTGATACTCCCAGTGAAGTACTGAGGGAGTGCTGCACTGTTGGAGAGTCAGTACTGAGGGAGTGCTGCACTGTTGGAGAGTCAGTACTGAAGGAGTGCTGCACTTTTGGAGAGTCAGTACTGAGGGAGTGCTGCACTGTCAGAGGGGCAGTACTGAGGGAGTGCTGTACTATTGATGGGTTAGTACTGAGGGAGCACTGCACTGTTGGAGGGTCAGTACTGAGGGAGTGCTGCCCTGTCGGAGTCAGTATTCAGGGAGTGCTCCACTGCCGGAGGGTCAGTACTGAGGGAGTGCTGCATTGTCAGAGGGTCAGTACTGAGGGAGTGCTGCATTGTCGGAGGGTCGGTACTGAGGGAGTGCTGTACTATTGAACTGTCTGTACTGAGGGAGCACTGCACTGTTGGGGGGTCAGTACTGAGGGAGTGCTGCACTGTCAGCGGTGCCAGCTTTCAGTTGAGACATCAAACTCAGGTCTCATCTGGCCTCTCAGGTGAGCGTGAAAAATCCCATGGCACTATTTTGAAGAAGTGCAGGCGAGTTCTCCCCGGTGTTCCAGCCAATATTTATCCCTCAGTCAACATCACAAAAACAGATTATCTGGTCACTATCACTCTGTTGTTTGTGGGATCTTGCTGTGTGAAAATTGGCTGCCCTGTTTCCTACATTCCAACAGTGACTACACTTCAAAAGTACTTCATTGGCTGTAAAACGCTTTGGGACGTCCTGAGGTTGTGAAAGGTGCTATAGAAATGCAAGTCTTACATTTTCTTCATCTGTTGAGGGGAGCTGGGGGGAAGACTTTCCGGCAGCATTTTAAACCCCGCTCCTCCCCATGCCCCCATCTTGCCATCTGATTTCTGCCAGGTTCTCATGTCCTATTGTCATTACAGTACTGGTCTGCTGAAGGACCTCTGAGTGTGATGGCATTTCCTATGAGGTCACATCGAGACGCGATGGTGGGTCATATATTGACACGGTAGCATTGTGCTGACAGTGCTGAGCAGGGGCATCATCACCCAAAAAACCCACAGCTAATGGCTTACAAACTACTGCCACAAAGTGAACTCTTAAAAATTGAGAAAGGAATTGTACTCAACTGGTTATCAGGATCCACTTGGGTTGCACTGAAAGACTGTTGTCCCTGACGCACTTCAAAATGTTTATCCACATTATTTAACATACCCGACAGGCATGTGGGTGTTAACTGGGTGAGACATTCACCTGTTCAGCAAGGAGTGATCTATTTGCAGAAATATCTCTATAGAGTGCTTCAACTGCCCTGAAGGTAGTTCCCATTGCCAGGTCTGTTAAATCTTTCAACTGACTCATTATCAAATCGTACAAGACTCAAAATGGAACGATAAAGAACTTGTATTTATATAGAACTTTACACAGAACACAGCCAGATCCCACAGCAATGAGATAAATGATTGGATGGTCCGTTTTGGTGAACTTGGTTGAGGGGTAAATGTTGACCAGGACACTGGAGGGAACTCCGTACTCTTCCTGCAATAGTGGCCACAGGATATTTTACACCCAGCTGAGAGGGTAGATGGGGCCATGGTTTAACATCTCATCTGAAAGCTGCCATCTCCGGCAGTGCAGGACTCCGTGAGTACTGCACTGAAGTGTCAGCCTCGATAGTGGGAGTGAACTTCTGCAGGGACTTCTCCCCCTTGAGATGAAGACTAAGAGTCTATTAGCTGTTTTAATTTGTTTTTGTACCTGCCCACTAGTTTTTAGTAATTGCTGTATTGGGACCCCTAACTCTCTCTGCTCCTCTGCAGTTACTAGCTTCTCACCATTTAGAAAACACTCTGATTTATCATTCTTGGTCGAATGTCCCTTTGCAACTTTCTGTTCCCGTCAACACTACTTACTGAGCCACTTAGTAAATGACAAGTGTTGAATATTTTTAAGGCTGAGTTAGATAGATTCTTGATTGACAAGAGGTTAGAGCAGGTAGACAGGAAAGTGGAGTTGAGGCCATAATCAGTTCAGCCACGATCTTATCAAATGGCGGAGCAGGCTTGAGGGGCTGAGTTTGTGTGTTCGTAGACGTTGGAAACAATTCTCTATTCCTTCATCTAAGTCACTTATTGAAACTATAGTTACTTCATTCAGGATGTTAGCAAGGAGTAGAAGTCCTATTATCACATGGGAGGATCCAGCATGTCCTGTTTATTGAGTACATTGTCGTGTTCCCACGCTCCATTAGTAAGTAAATCAGAAAGCGAATGCCCTAAGTAAATATCGTCCCTCCTATTGTCAGTTTGAATCTTTCAAGGAGCAGAACAAAAAAAATAGAAGACTTGCATTTAAGTAGTGCCTTTCACGACCTTAGGACACCACAGAGCGCTTTACAGCTATTAACATACTTCTGAAGTGTCATCACTGCTGTAATGTAGGAAACGCGCACAGCCAATTTGTGCACAGCAAGATCCCACAAACACTAATAACCATCACTGTTTTTCGAGATGTAGAATGAGAGGTAAATATTTGCCAGGACACCAGGGAGAACTCCCCCCCTCTTCTTCAAAATAATGGCCGTGGGATCTTTTACATTCACTGAGAAGGCAGCCGAGGCCTCGGGTTAACATCCCATCTTAAAGACAGTACCTCCGATAGTGCAGCACTCCCTCAGTACTGCACTGTGAGAATCAATCCAGATTACGTATTCAAGTCTCTGGAGTGGAACTTGAACCAAACCTTCGGATTCAGAGCTGCGAATGTTACACATTGAGAGGACATTTCCAGCCAGTGTCTCTTCTTTAGCTCTGACATTCCTGCCGATAAGTTCTGAATTCATTAATAATAAAGTAAAAATACTGTTTTTAGGAATCACACACTCTATTAGATTCTCTACCAGAAACAAGATTGTACTTCCTATCTTTTACTCGAAATATTAACATTGTGATTGACTGCCTCACCAACTGTGAATTTCATGTTCGGTTCTTTAATAAACTTTAATATATTTAGAATTTATATTGTCTCACATAGTCTTCTGAATCGCTAACTTGTGAACCCATCTCTGTACACTCTTTGATGGAGAGGTACATTACTGAGGAGAGATTCCCAGACCCTGATAATATCCAGGTTATTATAATCTGACTGAAACTTGTTAAAAAGGTTATCTGGAGGATGGTAATATTCTCAGCTGGTTCCTTTCCTTTCGGGAGAGTTAGATCAGTCCTTCAGACCCATTCAAGTGTCTTTAGGATCTGTCTTTCTCAACCTTAAGTTGAGAGTGATCATCTGAGAAGCACATCCGATCTGGAATAGTCCCGCAAAAAGATAGGATTATAATCCACTACAGAAACATGCACTCACTCACAAACTCACCCACACACATACACACTCGCACACACACACACAATCACACACTCACTCACTCACTCACTCACACACACAATCACACACTCCAATCACTCACTCACTCACACATACACACAATCACTCACTCACTCACTCACACACACACACAATCACACACTCACTCACACACAATCACACACTCACACACTCACTCACACACACAATCACACACTCACTCACTCACACACACAATCACTCACTCACTCACTCACACACACACAATCACACACTCACACACTCACTCACACACACAATCACTCATTCACACACACACTCACTCACTCACTCACTCACTCACTCACACACACACAATCACACACTCACTCACTCACTCACTCACTCACTCACACACACAATCACACACTCCAATCACTCACTCACTCACACACACACACAATCACTCACTCACTCACTCACTCACACACACACACAATCACACACTCACACACTCGCTCACACACACAATCACACACTCACTCACTCACACACAATCACACACTCACACACTCACACACACAATCACACACTCACACACTCACTCACACACACAATCACACACTCACTCACTCACACACACACACAATCACACACTCACACACTCACTCACACACAATCACACACTCACTCACTCACACACACACACACAATCACACACTCACTCACTCACTCACTCACACACACAATCACACACTCCAATCACTCACTCACTCACACACACACACAATCACTCACTCACTCACTCACACACACACACAATCACACACTCACACACTCACTCACACACTCACTCACTCACACACTCACTCACACACACAATCACACACTCACTCACTCACTCACTCACACACACAATCACACACTCCAATCACTCACTCACTCACACACACACACAATCACTCACTCACTCACTCACACACAATCACACACTCACTCACTCACACACAATCACACACTCACTCACACACACATGCACTCTCTTTCACACACACACATACATCCTCACTCACACATTCACTCACATACACACACACACACACACACACACATACTCTCACACATTCACACATACACTCTACACACATACTGAGACTAACATGCAAGATGTGAGGTCTCATTTCTTTCGTATAAAAATGATTTTACTGTTTCATTTTACATTTGTACACTGAACAGGAAACAGAGAACAATCAAAAGTACTACAATACCGCAGGTTTCAAAAGCACATAGAACCACATAGAACCCCACACCCATTTTCAAACCCCTCTTTGTCCCAGATTCCAGGAGCACCTGGCAATGTGATCCTTCACCCATGTTCCTTAGCAGGTTTGAGCTCCAACTCCCTTAATGCCCTGGAAGGATATGTATTTTTTTTGTGCTTCATTCTCAGGATGTGGACGTCACAGGCAAGGCCATCCCTGAGCTGCCCCGAGAAGGTGGTGGTAACTGGATGGCTCACTAAGCCATTTCAGAGTGAGCCACATTGGTGTGGAACTGGAGTCACATACAGGGCCAGTCCGGGATGGTAGCTTCCCTTCCCTAAAGGGACATTACTGAACCAGTTGGCTTTTCATAATAAGGTTGATGGTTTCTCCTCCTTATATCCAGATTTTTTAAAGAGCATTCAAGTACTCAAAGTGCCACAATGAGATTTGAACTCACGTTCTGTGGCTTGTTTGTCCAGGCCTCTGGATTAATGAGTCCAGTAACACAACCACTACACTTGTTGTGAATGGCGTTGGGATTCAGTGTTGTTTCCAACAAGTAGGGCCTTTGGTTTGACTGCAGCCTCCCCTAGCCCCATCTTGCTTCCTGTGTGTTGGTCTCCACTGCCCATGGAGACGCACAGAGCTCACTGTGTGGCAGCTACATCCCAGCGCCCTGTCCCAAATCCGCATCTTGGAACACTCTTCAGAGTGGCTTTGAGCAACTCTTGACTCTGGACTGCAGCCCTTCAACAGAAAGAGAGTGAGTGACTATCCCTTCCTTTATTTCCACAGGACATGCTGCAACAGTAAATCCAAAGCCTGACAGGCCCATCTCCAAACTCACTTTGGATGCTTCCAATCATTCAGAGACCTTGTCTAATTGTGAGGTAAATAAGTTATTCAAAGTGCAACCGTTCATTTTCCGTCTCACGCAGCCTCAGTTAGTAATCACCTGAGATAGAAAGAAAGACCTTGCATTTATATAGCGCCTTTCATAACTCCAGGACGTCCCAAAGCGCTTTACAGCCAATGAAGTCGTTTTTTGAAGTGTGGTCACTGTTGTAATGTAGAAAAGGCAGCAGCCATTTTGCACACAGCAAGATCCCACAAACAGCAATGTGATATTGATCAGATAATCTGTTTTAATTATGTTGCTTGAGGGATAAATATTGGACAAGAAAATAGGGAGAACGCTTCTTCGATCTTTTATGTTCATCGAGGGGGCAGACGGAACCTTGGCTTAATGGCTCATCTGATAGATGACACCTCTGACAGTGCAGCACTCCCTCTGCACTGAACTCGATTTTGTGTGCATGTCTCTGGAGTCAGATTTGAACTCACAACCTATTGAGCCATGGCTGACAGTGAAAGCTGCCTCTGGCAACTGGTTATAAAGTAGTACAAGGGGACAGAATGCTCAGTTGGGGTATTAATTGGAGTGATAATAAAGATCCAATGGAGCAGTTTGAAGAAGAGCAGAGAGCTTGCCTCAATCTGCACCACCCAAAACATTGGTCATTGCCCTTTGTGAAGTCTAACTCCGTACAGAAATGCTGCTGTGTTAATCCATTGCAATCAGTGAACGTGGATTGTTTTGGAGCTCAGTAAGGTGCTAACTAATCGCAAATTCCTTTTTTTTGTGAACAGTTGCCTCTTATACAAGTGGTCTGTATGCACAGGTGTATCCAGTCGGCTTCAGCTTGCTGTACAGGTGCGAATAAGATGACGGAGCCACTCTCGACAAGCGGTCTCTTGAGCAGGTGGTCTTCCAGACACGTGCAGCTTCCTGCCACGCATTGACTGATGAACATCCTTGACGGTTTGGGGAAGCGATAAGTAGGAAATGTGATACTGCCTAGGGGCGTGGCAGACTGTTTGTGTGGACAGTTATCTACAACAGGAAGTGGGGAGGCATTTCCCAGCGGTTATCCCTCTTGCAACCTTGGCAGATGAACCAGGAATATCCCGGAAAAGCACATTGGCCGTCGAGTCTCTGGGTAGCACTTGGCATGCCTCAATACCCAGACTTTTCCCACTTCCTGCTTGCGAGGAGGCAGACCAGTTACTCGAGCTCCCAATATATCTTAACAAAACCTCTACATTTACAATATGTACAACATAAATAACATCCATTTGAACCTGGAAACCTTGGAGAGGTGCAGGCTGATGATGGCATTCATAGTTCCAAGATAGAAACAGTTTGAGATAGTAAAGCCCCATCCTTTTTGACCGCAGTCCCTGTGCAGAGGAGTTTTTTTATCAGCGTACAGAAAAATGGGAAAAAATAACAGTGCAGCCACTTCCCTTTAAGAAATCTTTGGACCAAATAACTCAAACGCCTGCAAATAAACAAAAGCATAAATTAGTTTGTTTTCTCTCTCCCTCTCCACCACCTCTTCACCCATGTCTAAATCTTCTCTCCCTCTTATCTCATAGATGCCGTTTCGAGTCGGGTGAAGCTCAAAGGGCTCCCAGACCTTCTATTCCTCATATTTGCATCAATAAAGTATGGCCTCGGCCCCCACTCCGCCCTCCGCACCAATTGTTTGGCATGTCTAGGAGGGCAGAGGCAGGAAACTTCTCTGCTGGGTCTCTGTCGTGATTCCAGCCGTTTTGCGTTGCAGGGACCCTGGATGTGTGGGATCACCTGACGTGGACAGTTCAGAGTTTGGTAGAGGGATTGTGGGGTGGGGTAGGTTTGGGTCACCGGGAGATGAGGGGCCTGTGGTGTCAGAATGCAGCCACTCACCGGTTATGTGCAGCTTGCTGACCGCCTTCACTTCATTGGCTGTGAAGAATTTCGGGACATCCTATGGTCATTAAGGCACTCTTTTTATCTTTCCTTCTCTCTATTTTTCTATTTCTCCCCTTCTGTTCCTCCTCCAACACATGGGGCCTGATTTGTCCTCTTCATCCTTCAACTTTGACGGTGTTGGGAACAATGGACTTTGATTCTCAGCCGATGAAAACAAACTTATACCTTGAAGCATCAGTTCACTCAGTTGCTGACCAGTTGACCATTAGTATCTGTGCCTTAAGCTGCCTGGGTCCGAAGCTCTGGGATTCCATCTCTAAACCTCTCTGCCTCTTGACCACTCTCTCTTCCTTTGAGACGCTCCTTAAAACCTACCTCTTTGGCCAAGCTTTTGGCCGCCTGTCCTAATGTCTCCTTCTTTAGCTCGTTAACAGATTTTTGTCTGTTAACGCTCCTAATAAGTGCCTGGGGACTAAAGGCGCTATACGAATGCAAGCTGTGGTTGCTTAATCTTGCTCTCAAGAACTTCTTGTGTTACTATGACAACTACACGCACCTACCACCCACCAAAATAGTTGTGCAAGTGTAAAAACTAGAATATTTACACTTGGTTTCCAGAAGCATGCAGGAGGTTCCTTGAAATCACAGAATGGATTTGCTGTCTAATTTATTGACACCAATCCAAACCCATAGACCAGCTCTTGGAATCCAAAACTAATGGATTTGAGTGGGTTCCAGAATAGTGACGTCCCTATATTAATATTCCATCACAAGCCTGATGATAGTTCCGTATGGCTCATGAGCCAACCTTTCAAGGTAAATCCATATCCTGGACACATCCCTGCACTAACCTGTTGGCCATTTGAGTTCCTTTGAAAAGTGAATTGGATATATATTTGAAAAGGAGAGCCAGGGCTACATGAGAAAAGCAGGGGAGTGAGAATAATTGGATAGCTCTTTCAAAGAACCAACTGTCCTCTGTGCTGTAAGCTCCTATGCTTGTAAAGTCCCCGTGTCCCTTTGTTCAGTTTTCTCCTTGGGTGATTAATCCTGGTACTTCACCCGCAAGGGTGTGAGAGGGTAGGCAGTGTCAACAGATATTTAGGCAATTACCGGCCCCATCTTGTCCTGACCGGGGTACAAATAGTGGACGTTATGCTTCAGTTGTATAAAGCTGCAGTTAGGCTGCATCTAGGGCTGGACCCCCTGATCACACTAAATAACACCCTTCTGAAAGTGGTTAGCAAACCTGCTACATTGGGTCTACGGTGACAGACAATCTGTCCCTTGATGCAGAGCTTGATACACGCATAGGGAAAGCATCTACCATCTTTGGCCGACTTGCGTCGACCTTTAGGACCAAGCCGATGGTTTATAAGGCCGGTGTTCTCAACAACTCACTGTATAGCTGTGAAACATGGGCGACTTGGTGCAGGGGGGTGGGGGGGTGGTGGGGTGGTGGGTGCGGGTGAGTCTTAAAATTAGAGCCAGGCCATTCAGGGGTGATATCAGGAATCACTTCTTCACACTAAGGGGAGTAGAAATCTGGGGGTCAATTGAAAATGTCAAAACTGAAATTGATAGATTTTTGTTAAGCAAGAGTATTACCCTACAGATGTGAAAGTCAGACAGAGCCACAGGACATAATGTAAGTTCTGGAGCAAGAAAAGACCATTCAGCCCATCCAACCATAGTCTATATGTAAGCTTACTGTATCTTGGACTTTGGAACACTGTAACTGTTAATTCCCTCTACCAGTTCCTTCCTTACGTCAAACCACCACCCCCCCCCCCCCCCCACCACCCCCCAGAAATATAAGTATTCCTACATTACAACAGTGACTACAGTTCAAAACAAAAAGTAATACATTGGCAGCAAAGAGCTTTGCGACATGCTAAGGTCATAAATTTGGTTATATAAATGCAAGCTCTTTGACATCTCTCTAGCCCACAATCTCCTTCTTAACTGATTGGATCCTGCTCCTTTTTAAATGTGCTGATTCACCGTAATCCTTTTTTCAGAGTCTCCTCCAAATGTTTCCCCAACCACATGGAGGTTATGATGTTTATGAATTGCGCTTGTGCAACCTCCAGTTCAATTTTCATTGCTTCGCTGAACAGTCTGCTTATTTCGCCAATATCTTTTCTCGTCTAAAACCACTCATTGGGAACCGAATGCGGGACATGTGCTCACTCAGCACCCTGGCTCTTCACCTCTGGGATACAAGTCTCTCAAGAGGTGGGGTCAGGAAGTGGGAGGCAGAGAGTCAAATATATTAGGAGGTGACTGTGGAGAGTCTGAGCACAGAGCCCATGATAATCAGTCTGTTAAACTGAGAGCAAATCAGCAGATTCTGTCTGCAATTTTCCAAGTTGCTCTCTGTTGGTGACATGAGCGCTGGATTGAGAAACACTCCTAATATCCCAAGGACTAAGTCAGTGCTGTTTCTGTCTACTGAATCCAGCCACACAGTGTAGGGGACAGAGGAATTGCTGCACGGTCAGTGTTCTTCTAGCTTGCCTTCTACCAACTTGTGGTCACATGATACAATGATAATGGAGTTATTGATTAATCACAGCGATCAATCTCTATCAATGAGTGTACAACAGACCCAGACATGAGGTGAGGAAAATCCCCCGTGCTGGAGTCCTCCCACTCTACTGCCCTCCTTGACTCCCAATTCCTGCCTGAGTTAAATGTGATCTCCCAATCATATTTCCTCACCCTGGTTGCATATCCCTTCATTCCCTTCTTCGTTCTATCCAATTACATGCGGTGCTTTTAACTCATCTCCCTGCACTCTCTGACAGCTACAGCACACTTATATCAATACAGGTACTGATCAGATATAAAAACAAGAAATGCTGGAACCACTCAGCAGGTCTGGCAGCATCTGTGGAAAGAGAAGCAGAGTTAACGTTTCGGGTCAGTGACACTTCTTCAGAACTGAATTCCGAAGAAGGGTCACTGACCCGAAAAGTTAACTCTGCTTCTCTTTCCACAGATGCTGCCAGACCTGCTGAGTGGTTCCAGCATTTCTTGTTTTTATATCAGATTTCCAGCATCCGCAGTATTTTGCTTTTATTTCAGGTACTGATCAGTGCTGTTCCTGGGCAACTTTCTATGATTAAAAGTTCCTCTGTGCTATTTGTAACACTGTCGCTAAGCCAAGGGAACTGACTACATGAGGGTTAGCTTTTCAGACAGGAACAGTACCAATCAAATAAATAAAAGCGAATTGTGCCTACACCAGGTTGCTTTGAAATATATTGGGCTCACTTTAAACAGAAGGTGTTGGGAAATGGCAGATGAAGTTCAATGCAGAGAAATGTAAAGTGATGCATTTTGTTAGGAAGAACATGGAGAAACAATATAAAATAAAGGGTACAATTGTAAAGGGGGTGCGGGAACAGAGGGACCTGTGTGTATATGTGCATGAGTCACTAAAGGTGGCAGGACAGGCTGAGAGAGTGGTTAATAAAGCATACAGTATCCTGGGCTTTATTAATAGGGGCAGAGAGTACAAGAGCAAGGAAGTTATGTTGAACTTGTATAAGACACTAGTTCGGCCTCAGTTAGGGGGGCACTGCGTCCAATTCTGGGCACCGCACTTTAGGAAAGACATGAAGGCATTGGAGAGAGTACAGAAAAGATTCATGAGAATGGTTCCAGGGATGAGGAATTTCAGTTATGAAGATAGATTGGAGAAGTTAGGACTGTTTTCCTTGGAGAAGAGAAGGCTGAGAGGTGATTTGATCGAGGTATTCAAAATCATGAAAGGTCTGGACAGAGTAGATAGAGAGAAACTGTTCCCACTCGTGAAAGGATGGAGAACGAGAGGGCACAGATTTAAAGTATTTGGTAAGAGAAGCAAAAGTGACATGAGGAAAAACGTTTTCGCACAGCGAGTGGTTAAGGTCTGGAATGCGCTGCCTGAGAACGTGGTGGAGGCAGGTTCAATTGAAGCATTCAAAAGGGAATTAGGCTGTTATATGAAAAGGAAGAATGTGCAGGGTTACGGGGAGAAGGCAGGGGAATGGAACTGAATGAATTGCTCTTTCAGAGAGCCAGGGCGGACACGACGGGCCGAATGGCCTCCTTCTGCGCTGTAACGATGCTGTGAAATGCACCAACGCTTTGTCTGAACCCCAGATGTGAGCCTGGGAGTTACTGTGAGTGATGGCATGGTACAGAATCTTGGATAACCAGCCCATTGCCTCCATTCAAATCGGAGAGAGGAGTTTGAGGTGAGCACATTGAGCACTAATTCCTAGGCTATGTAAGCTGCTGACAGTGTGTCCTGTAATACTGTGGAGACAGAATTAGCCCCTCCAGGCTGTTCCGCCATTCAATCAGATCACGGATGATCTGTATTTTGACTCCATTTACCCATCTTAACCCGTAACCCCCTTTGTCTAACAACAATCTTTCAATCACAGTTTTGAAATTTTCAATTGAAACCTCCGCCCTCTCCCCAACCTCAACAATTTTTTGGGGGGAGAGTGAGCGCCAGACTTTTTTTATACATTTATGGGATGTGGGCATCGCGGGCAAGGCCAGCATTTATTGTCCATCCCTAATTGCCCTTGAGAAAGTGGTGGTGAGCCACCTTCCTGAACTGTTGAAGTCTGTGCGGTGTAGCTACACCCACAATGCTGTTAGGGAGGGAAAATGTTCCACTATTCTTTGTGTGAAGAAGTGCTTCCTGACATCATCCCACCACCACCACCCCTCCCCCGCAACCCACAAACGGCCTGGCTCTAATTTTAAGGTGGTGCCTCCTTGTTCTGGACTCGCTCCCACCAGAGGAAATAATTTCTCTCTGCATTTTATTCAGCCTTTTATCCTTGGACATGACTTGCAATAGTTTGTTCCCAAAAGGGAAATCGCAATCAGGGAGTGCAGGTCAGGGTAAGAGACACAAACCCATACCCCTGCTTCTCCGGCCTACTACCCCTGTGAGATCTGTTCCTTGCTCGATGCTGGAGTCAGACTCTTACTATTAAATCTGATACGCCACATTTGGGAACAATCTGTGTCCAAATTAAAACTATTCATATCTAGTGTCTCCTATTCTAACTCACTCTTTCACAGGACTCCAAACTGTGGAACTCCTCACCTCTGTCAGTCTTCCCTTATAGATCATTTTTGGTGTCAGCTGGCGCTTGAGATGGCTTGGCCATGTGAGCCGCATGGAAGATGGCAGGATCCCCAAAGACACATTGTACAGCGAGCTCGCCACTGGTATCAGACCCACCGGCCGTCCATGTCTCCGCTTTAAAGACGTCTGCAAACGCGACATGAAATCCTGTGACATTGATCACAAGTCGTGGGAGTCAGTTGCCAGCGTTCGCCAGAGCTGGCGGGCAGCCATAAAGACGGGGCTAAAATGTGGCGAGTCGAAGAGACTTAGTAGTTGGCAGGAAAAAAGACAGAGGCGCAAGGGGAGAGCCAACTGTGTAACAGCCCCGACAAACAAATTTTTCTGCAGCACCTGTGGAAGAGCCTGTCACTCTGGAATTGGGGTTTATAGCAACTCCAGGCGCTGCTCCACACACCACTGACCACCTCCAGGTGCTTACCCATTGTCTCTCGAGATAAGGAGGCCAAAGATATATGTCTCAATAGGTAGCCTTTGAGGCAGAAGGTTCAAGGTCCCACTCCAGACACTTGAGATCAGAATCCAGGCTGACACTCCCAGTGCAATACTGAGGGAGTTCTTCACTTTCAGAAGTATCGTCTTTCAGATGAGACTTTAAACAGTAGCCCCGTCTGCTCTCTTATGTTGATGTGAAAGATCACACAGTGCTATTTCAAAGAATAGCAGGGGAGTCCTCCCCAGGGTCCTGGCCAATATTTATCCCTCAATCAACGTCAGTGAAACAGATTATCCATTCATTCTCACCTTGCTGTTTGTGGGATCTTGCTGTGCTCAAATTGGCTGCCACGTTTCCTACAGTGACTACACTTCAAAAAGTAGTTAATTGGCTGTAAAGTGCTTTGGGACATTCTGTGAAAGTGGCTATATAAATCCAAATTCTTTCTTTTACAATGTGAGCTTGGCATCACCTAAGCACAATTTCCTGTTTAATCACAACTTCCCTCCTAGACTATCCAGCTGTTGTGGGGGAATGTCTAGAGCAGTGGGTCTCAGCCCTGCATCTCTTTGTGAAAATAGCCGCGGCCGGAGGGTGTTGTCGAGTGGTAACTCACCTGGTCATTCAATCCCCAGCCAGTCCTTGTAGACCGTTAATTCCCGCTCAGAGCACAGGGAGTCGTGAGAGACATCTTCGGAGGAGTAAGAGGAGAGGGGGGAGTCAGAGAGGGAGCTTCTGTCTGCCACAGAGCTGGGAGATAGTTGGGAGTCCCCAGAGCCCTGATCGCGCAGCAGGACCTCCAGGCCCCGGATGTATTCAACCGCTGAACGCAAGGTGTCCACTTTACTCATCCTCTTGCCCGGCCCGAGCTGGGGGACATGCTGCTGCAGGTTGGCAAAGCCCAGGTTGACAAGCCGGACCCGGTTCCTCTCCCGCTCATTGCGCCGCGAGCTGGTGTTGGAGAGCCCGTTAGGAGCCTGGCAGCGCCGTCGCAGTTGAGGCCGAGTGGGCGGGCTCACCCTCCCCTTCCAATCTCTTGGGGCGCCTATGTCCAGTGCCAGGGTGGCACGCTGTGTGTGCGGGATCTCCATTGCCCGTGGCACCTCAGAATTGCTACTCTGCTGGCAGCGGGATCCTCGCCGTACGCTCTGCCACGCAGCCCAGCTCTTCCTGGAATGAGAGAGCCGGTTTGTCAACTGGATCTGCACCCTCCCCTCAGCCAGTCCTAGCATGCCCGGCCCATTCAGCCTTCACTCGTTCTCGCTCTCCAAAAGCTGTCAGTCACAACGCACTTCAACAGGAACGTCCGCCCTCCAGCCACTAGCTTGCTGTTAACTCTCACCGTGCCTACACTGTCTTTGTTTATCACTATCAGTGTTAGCCGCGGCTCAGTGGGTAACACTGTGACTCAGAAGATTGCTGGCTCAAGTCCCACTCCAGAGACTTGAGCACAAAATTCAGACGGACTTCCAAACGGACGCTGTACTGTCTTTCAGATGAGACGTTAAACTGAGGTCCCCTCTGAGGCAGATGTAGATCCCACGGCCACTACTTTGCAGAAGAGCAGGGGTGTTCTCCCGAGCCTCCCAGCCACTATTCATCCCTCAACCAACATCACAAAAGCATTAGATCAGTGTTGTTTTTGGGAGCTTGCTGTGCACTACATTAGCTGGAAAGCACTCTGCTAATACTCTTGAGATTACACTATCTAAGTGCAAGCATCTCTTTTATGGTTGATGTATCATTGGAACATACTTATTTATGCAGACTCTTTCTGCATTGGAAAACAATGTGAAGGCATGAAGACATTTCAACGGCTGATTAACAGTCTGACAAGATCACTGATTCCATGGGTCACGATCATTTTTATAACAGCTGATGGGGGTGGGGCAAGGTAATCCTTCACACTGGGAGGATTTTATGGGCTCCTGAACCCCCAGATGATGAAGGGGAGAGTCACCCACAACCGCCAAACACAAATATCCCACTGGATATCAAGCCAGGATTCAGACTGAGGACTTTCAGAAGCAGGGTATGAACTTAGGATTTGCAGACACCAGGGTGGAAATGCTTTTACTGAGTCATAGTCTTGCTCTGTTTTACACCAGTAATTTGGCTTCATGTACACTCCAGATGAAGGGAGTAATGCTCCTCACGCTTTAATGAAATTTATTTCTTCTGCTGTGGGGTATGGACTTCGAATAGGATCAGATACAAGGATCAAGGTCTGTCTCTGATAGTCTTCATCAAGATCCTAACGTAGATGACTCTGAACCTGATTCCAAGAACTGCCCATAATTGTGCTCCAATTATAATGAATTTGTCAAATCAAACAGAGGATTACTATTGTGGGAGGTTAAAGAGGTGTGTTAATGTATGAAAGGAATTCTGCTGAGGTTGTGGTTAGCTCACAGTGTTGGGACACGTCTCCAACCTTCAAATTACTTGGTTACTTGTTAAAATCAAAGAAGCGGCAATGTTTGCTGACCTGAAGTTCAAAGTGGTTCATTTGAGTGGTCATGGAGAGGGACAGGAGCAGATGGGATGGGAAAATATTTAATTGGGGGAGGGGGAATTACAATGCTATTAGGCAGGAACTGGGGAGCATAAATTGGGAACAGATGCTCTCAGGGAAATGCACGACAGAAATGTGGAGGTTGTTTAGGGAGCACTTGCTGCGACTGCTGGATAGGTTTGTCCCGATGAGGCAAGGAAGGGATGGTAGGGTGAAGGAACCTTGGATGACAAGAGATGTGGAACAGCTAGTCAAGAGGAAGAAGGAAGCTTACTTAGGGTTGAGGAAGCAAGGATCAGACAGGGCTCTAGAGGGTTACAAGGTAGCCAGGAAGGAACTGAAGAATGGACTTAGGAGAGCTAGAAGGGGACATGAAAAAGTCTTGGCGGGTAGGATTAAGGAAAATACTAAGGCGTTCTACACTTATGTGAGGAACAAGAGGATGGCCAGAGTGAGGGTAGGGCCGATCAGGGATAGTGGAGGGAACTTGTGCCTGGAATCGGAGGAGGTAGGGGAGGTCCTTAATGAATATTTTGCTTCAGTATTCACTAGTGAGAGGGACCTGGTCGTTTGTGAGGACAGCGTGAAACAGGCTGATATGCTCGAACAGGTTGATGTTAAGAAGGAGGATGTGCTGGAAATTTTGAAAGACATGAGGATAGATAAGTCCCCGGGGCCAGACGGGATATACCCAAGGTTATTACGGGAAGCGAGGGAAGAGATTGCCGCGCCTTTGGCGATGATCTTTGCGTCCTCACTGTCCACTGGAGTAGTACCAATGATTGGATGGTGGCAAATGTTATTCCCTTGTTCAAGAATGGGAATAGGGATAACACTGGGAATTATAGACCAGTCAGTCTTACGTCGGTGGTGGGCAAATTGTTGGAGAGGATTCTGAGAGACAGGATTTATGATTATTTGGAAAAGCATAGTTTGATTAGAGACAGTCAGCATGGCTTTGTGAGGGGCAGGTCATGCCTCACAAGCCTTATTGAATTCTTTGAGGATGTGACAAAACACATTGATGAAGGAAGAGCAGTGGATGTGGTGTATATGGATTTTAGCAAGGCGTTTGATAAGGTTCCCCATGGTAGGCTCATTCAGAAGGTAAGGAGGCATGGGATACAGGGAAATTTGGCTGTCTGGATACAGAATTGGCTGGCCCATAGAAGACAGAGGGTGGTAGTAGATGGAAAGTATTCAGCCTGGAGCTCGGTGACCAGTGGTGTTCCGCAGGGATCTGTTCTGGGACCTCTGCTCTTTGTGATTTTTATAAATGACTTGGATGAGGAAGTGGAAGGCTGGGTTAGCAAGTTTGCCGATGACACGAAGGTTGCTGGAGTTGTGGATAGTGTGGAGGGTTGTTGTAGGTTGCAACGGGACATTGACAGGATGCAGAGCTGGGCTGAGAAGTGGCAGATGGAGTTCAACCTGGAAAAGTGTGAAGTGATTCATTTTGGAAGGTCGAATTTGAATGCAGAATACAGGCTTAAAGACAGGATTCTTGGCAGTGTGGAGGAACAGGGGGATCTTGGGGTCCACGTCCATAGATCCCTCAAAGTTGCCACCCAAGTTGATAGGGTTGTTAAGAAGGCGTATGGGTTGTTGGCTTTCATTAACAGGGGGATTGAGTTTGAGAGCCACAAGGTTATGCTGCAGCTCTATAAAGCCCTGGTTAGACCACACTTGGAATATTGTGTTCAGTTCTGGTCGCCTCATTATAGGAAGGATGTGGAAGCTTTAGAGAGGGTGCAGAGGAGATTTACCAGGATGCTGCCTGGACTGGAGGGCATGTCTTATGAAGAAAGGTTGAGGGAGCTAGGGCTTTTCTCATTGGAGCGAAGAAGGATGAGAGGTGACTTGATAGAGGTGTACAAGATGATGAGAGGCATAGATAGAGTGGATAGCCAGAGACTCTTCCCCAGGGCGGAAAGGTCTATCACCAGGGGGCATAATTTTAAGGTGATTGGAGGAAGGTTTAGGGGAATTGTCAGAGGTAGGTTCTTTACACAGAGAGTGGTGGGTGCGTGGAATGCGCTGCCAGCGGTGGTAGTAGAAGCAGATACATTAGGGACATTTAAGCGACTCTTGGATAGGTATGTGGATGATAGTAGAATGAAGGGTATGTAGGTAGTTTGATCTTAGAGTAGGTTAAAGGGTCGGCACAACATCGTGGGCCGAAGGGCCTGTACTGTGCTATACTGTTCTATGTTCTATGTTCTATGATGATTGAATGATGGGAAATTGCTAAGAATCTTCTCAGAAACACATCTTAGTCCCCTCCCGATTGGAGGGTTTGAATCCTGCCTGGCGTGTCTCCTACATAATTCAACAAGAGACCTACTCGCTACATCTAAAGATCCCACAGAACTGCACAGAAACTACAACATGGAAATAGGCTTTCTTGCTCAACCAATTAGAGTTAGTGTTTACCCTTCACATGAGCAGTAATCCTAACTCCATGTGCCAGTCCTGTTCCCCTAACCTTTTATTTTCCAGTTCCTTCAACCCCCAACCCAAATCTATTCTTAAATGTAGACATGGTCTCTGCTACAATCATTATCTCCAGTAATGAATTCCACAGCCTCACAATCCTCTGTGTAAAAAGGTTCCCCCTGGTGTCAGTCCTAAATCTCGTTTTATCTATCTCAGAGTGGATGACGACTCATTCATGAGTTTTCCTGCCCCTATCCCTGCTACTTTTGCACCTGGGAAATGAGTTCAAAAACAGAGGAATATCTGAATCATTTTTCCCACCACCAATTTCTGGGTAACAATCAGAGTGAGACACCTGATTGTTTGACTGATGGTCTTTCCTCTCTGATAACTGTTGATGGATCCGAAATGAAATCAGTTGAGACCAGTCACAAAGTAGTTCCAGATGGACAAGGTATTAAAGGTTATGTAATGAAGGCAAGTAGAGTTGAAATGCAGATCAACCATGATCTAATTAAATGGAACAGGCTTGCGAGGCTAAAGGGCCTCCTCTTGATCCTTTGTTCATAACAGTCTACACGTCCTGAACAATATTTAGCCCTCAATCAACATCACAAAAGAAACAGATTATCTGGTCACTATCACATTGTTGTTTGTGGGAGCTTGCTGTGCACAAATTGGCTGTTGCATTCCCTACATTACAGCAGTAACTACACTTCAAAAAGTACTTCATTGGCTACTTTAAGACATCTGGTGGTTGTGAAAGGAGCTATATAAATGCAAGTCTTTTCACAGTTCTAGGTAAAGCTCCAATGAATAAGGCACAAGTTGAAAGGCAGAGGGAATGGAAGTTCTACCATACTTAATAATGGCATTTGACATCATGTGATGTCAATGAGCAATGCAGTCTGAACTAAGCAGAGTCAGTTAGAATATTAAATTCAATGTCAAATCAAGTATAGAAGGTAAAATTAATTAAGTGAGAGAAAGATGGGATTAAGAGAGAGAAGAAGAAAAAATTGGAAAAATTTTAATTACACTTTTTAAAATCTCGAACAATAACAATGATCTGAGGGAATGAGATTCCACATTTGTAAAAGCTAATTTTCAGTGCGAAAGAGCTCGTATGACAATAATGAAAATGTATCATGCTGTTTAAATGGTACACAAGAATGGACAAGCTCTAACTTTCTGTGGTGCATTTAGCCCGTATCTATACGGTAAGTGCAGCAAATTCTCACCACTCAATGTGTTTTAATGGTGAGTCTCTCAATGAGATGCCATTATCACGCTGTTTTTGGAGGACCAGGGCATCTTGGACAGCAACTTCCTGATTTTCACATTTAACTGCACTGGAATTTGCTGTCCAATTTCCGCACTAATAACTGTGAGTACAGTTAGTGTTGCTGCTATTTCTACAGCAAAATTCAACCATTGTGGTGCTTAACAAGTCAATCCATTATCCAGCTTTGTGTCTTTCTGCTCAAATCATGACATTCAACCCATGAAATGGTTAATACCTCTTGTTCGATTGATAAGGGTCATGTCTGTGCTTTCCCTCCCGCTAGACAAGTGGCAATGCTTCTCGTCCTTTCTATAAAAGCATTCATACTCCACTAAGTACCTTCATCTCTCTGCAATTGCATACACAGCCAGTCCTACTGGAGCTCAGACTGTACTAGGGTACATTTGTTGCCTCTGTCAGCCAGGTAAAGTAAGGTTTCCTTCTCTCGTGTGGCTTGTGCTAAATCTATTTAATGTTTATTTGTTGCTATCCGTTTGTGTCCACTGGCATCTGCACAGGGAACATCTCAACTCATTTCATATGAGACCCACCAACTATGGTCAGAGAGAGGAGACTTCGTCTCATCAGTGTGGGCTGAACTGGAATCCAGGTCAACTTCAGTAATCCCTAGCAATGTATAACTGCCTCAGAGGGATGTCCTAACTTATCCCTGACTCTCTGCAGTTGTCCCCTTGAGGAGAATGAGTAGAGTTTAACTCCCTTGCTATCTAACCTCCGCCAGAAAGAGGAGGTCATGCACCCTCATTTTAGACTGGATTTGACCCCAGGTTCAAAGGTAAAAGATCAAGAGTGTACCAATCAATGTTATTGAGATGAGTTCGTAAAACAGTAATGACATTTGGCGCTTGAATATTTTATGGTGAAGGGCTTATTGACTGTATTTTTGCAGCAGCTTAAATGCTCGCTAAGGGTTAGTTTTCAACTGACAAAGAATATTATCTGTTTGTTTTCCTGTTAAACAGACATTCAGTTTCTCCTGGCAATGGCTGCCTGGACAAAAGTTTTGCCTCTTCTGCTTCTCCCTGTATGGGTTCAGATGATGGGGACCGAAAGGGATATCACATGGCACCTGTGTGGAACTGATTTGTTAAGGACACTCCACTTTGTGTGCGGGGACAGAGGATTCTACTTTCAGCTGGGCAAAAGAGGGGAAAATCTCCATCAGGCAATCCGTAAGTCCCAACTTCATCCATGCCTCTGTTATCTCCAGGCTTGACTGTTCCAATGCTCTGTTCACCTGTCATCCCCGAGCTCACTGACATTGGCTCACAGTCTGGCAACACCTCAATTTTAAAATTCTCCCTTCTTGTTTTCAAATCCTTCCATTGCCCCCCTCCCTCTCTCTGTACCCTTCTCCAGCCTCTACGACACTCGAGATCTCTGCGCGCTGCTAATTCTGGCCTCTCGTGCATCCCTGATTTTAATAATTTCACCATTGGCTACATCGGCCCTAAGGTCTAAAATTCCCTCCCTTAAACCTCTCCATCTCTCCCTCTCTTTCCTCCTTTAAATCCTCCTTAAAACCAGTCTCTTTAACCAAGTACCTGTCCTAATATCTCCTGATGTGGCTCGGTTAGCAAACTTTGCTTGACAACACCTAATCTAGAGCTCTCTGGTTATCTAGAAGCTTATAGGGTAAGTTAAAGCAAAAAAAGAAAGCTTATGATGATCACAAAAATCTTAATACTTCAGAAAGCCTAGAGGAGTATTGAAAGTGCAGGGGTGAAGTAAAAAAGGAAATTAGAAAAGCAAAGAGTGGACATGAAAAATTATTGGCAGGTAAAATCAAGGAAAACCCGAAGATGTTTTATCAGTACATTAAGAGTAAGAGGGTAACTAAGGAAAGGGTGGGGCCTATCAGAGATGTACAGGGGAACTTATGCATGAATGCAGAAGATGTGGGCAGGGTTCTTAACGAGTTTTTTGTCTCTGTCTTCACAAAGGAGAGGATTGATGCAGGCATTGCAGTTAAAAAGGAGGAGTCTGAAATATTAGATAAGATAAGTGCTTGAGGGTCTGACATCCCTGAAAGTGGATAAATCGCCAGGACCGGATGTTTTGCATCCCAGGCTGTTAAAGGAAGCTATGGAGGAATTAGCGGATGCGCTGAGGATCATCGTCAAATCCTCACTAGATGCGGGCGAGGTACCAGATGATTGGAGGTCTGCTAATATTGTACCATTGTTTAAAAAGGGTGCGAGGGATATGCCAGGTAGTTATAGGCCAGGCAGTCTGACCTCTGTGGGGGGTAAATTGTTAGAATCTATTCTGAGGGACAGGATAAACTGGAGTATTGCGTACTGTTCTGTCACCACATTACAGAAAAGACATAATTGCTCTGGACAGAGTACAGAGGAGATTTACAAGAATGTTGCCAGGACTTGAGGGTTACAGCTATGAGGAAAGATTGGATAGGTTGGGGTTGTTTCCCCTGGAATTGAGAAGGCTGAGGGGTGACTTAATTGAGGTGTACCTAGATAGAGTAGACAGAAGGAACCTGTTTCCCCTGACAGGGAGGTCAGTTACCAGGGCACACAGATTTAAAGTGATTGGTAGAAGGATTAGAGGGGGCATGAGGAGAAACATGGCTGTCTGGAATTCACTGGTTAGCACCGCAGCCTCACAGCTCCAGGGACCCGGGTTCGATTCTGAGTACTGCCTGTGCGGAGTTTGCAAGTTATCCCTGTGACCGCGTGGGTTTTCGCCGGGTGCTCCGGTTTCCTCCCACAGCCAAAGACTTGCAGGTGATAGGTAAATTGGCCATTGTAAATTGCCCCTAGTGTAGGTAGGGATTACTGTAGGGTTAGTATAAATGGGTGGTTGTTGGTCAGCACAGACTCGGTGGGCCGAAGGGCCTGTTTCAGTGCTGTATCTCTAAATAAAAAAGATAAAAATAAAATGGTGGTGGAAGCAGAAACCCTCAACTCATTCAAAAGGTACCTGGACATGCACCTGAGGTACTGTAACCTGCGGGGCAATGGACCAAGTGCTGGAAGGTGGGATTAGTTTGGGTGGATAGCTTATTCGGCTGGCGCGGACACAATGGGCTGAATGGCCTCTTCTGTGCTGTATTTTGTTCTATGTTCTAACGCCGTTGTGATACCGCTACATTAAAGGTGCAATGTAAATGTGAGCTGTTGTTGTCAAAGATCCATACCACCCCCCTACCGAGCCACCCCTACCCCCACTCTAAGATCTGTCTCTGTTTTGCAGGCTTCTTCAGCAATGAACCAGTCGAGTTCATCGATGGCTTGCAAACCCCATTCACTCGGATTGTGAAGGAGGTGAAGTTTAAGAGAGGAATTGTTGACCAGTGCTGTGACCGCAAATGCTCCCTCGGTTACCTGGAGCGCTACTGCAACTGATTCCTGTGTTCCTCTGTAGACCTTGCACACCTATTAGAAAATAAAACCATATAATGCATCCTACACAACTGTGCCTGGCCTATCAATGATTAATAACAAACTGACAATTTCTGACTCGCATTTACCCTGCTTCCATACCCACAATAAGTGCTTTAAACCTATAGCATGCCCTTTCTGTGTCAGCCGCAGTTTAGTGGGTCACTGTCACGTCTTTGAGTCACAATGTCTTAGGTTCAAGTCCCGCTCCATGGACTTAAGCACAAAAGGGTCTTTCTGTGTTGTACTGAGAGATAAGAGGTCTTTCGGATGAGCCCCGTCTGCCCTTTCAGGTGGGTGTAAAAGATCTCATGGCCTTACATTGAAGACGAGCAGGGGAGTTCTCCCTGGCATTCTGGTCAATATTTATTACTCAAACAACATCGCTAAAGCTAGATTATCTCGTCATTATCACATGGCCATTCGTGGCAGCTTGCTGTGCTCAAATTGGCTGCCATGTTTCCAACATTACAACAGTGACAGAACAGAAGTACTTCATTGGCTGTGAAGCCCTTTGGGACATCCTGCATTTGTGAAAGTTGCTGTTGATTCCCATAACACACCCCATACCATATGTGCCTATAACCCAACCCGCTCTATAACACACCGTACATTGTAATGCCCTGTGTTATGTATCCCATACTGTGATACTGTCTTTATCTTTGGGATTAACTAAAGAATGTATTTTTAAAGTGATCAGAATTCCAGAAATTAAACAAATTAGAAAGTTAAATGTTAATTTGTGGAACAAAGTCACTGAATAAGGTCTGTCACTCCAGATCAATGCACAGCTCACTGAGTCAACGTGCAGGGTACATAAAACTGCCCAAACCACAAAACTGCAGCATTCCAGGTTCAAACCATGGTTGACTTTGTTGATTACAAACATGGGGTTACTATTAGCCTGAGTGTCATTGGCATTGGACAGAGAAAAGAAAATCAGACAGTGTCCCCAACCCTGAAAGCTATGCAGTGACTTCTCTGATTGAATAAGCCCCAACCCTCTGAGATCTCTGCGCTCCTCCAATTCTGGCCTCTTGCGCATCCCGATTTTCATCGTTCCAACATTGGCAGCCATCCCTTCAGCTGCCTGAGCCCTAAGCTGTGGCATTCACTCCCTAAACCTCTCCACCTCTTTCCTCCTTTAAGATTCTTCAGGAAACCTACCTCTTTGACCAAGCTTTTGGTCATCGGCCCTAATATCTCCTTATGTGGCTCAGTAATCAAATTTTGTCTGATAACGCTCCTGTGAAGCACTTCAGGATGTTTTACTACTTCCACCCTGAACAAATATATAATAGTCACTAATAAATCTAATAGCGAATTCAGGAGAAACCTCCTGACCCAGGGAATGGTTAGCATATGGAACTCACTATCACAGGGAGTAGTTGAGGCGAATAGCATCAATGCATTTAAGGCAAAGTTAGATAAACACATGATGAAGAAAGGAAAAGAAGGATATGTTGAAGGGGTTAGATGAAGAGGGGTTGGGAGGAGGCTCGTGGGCTGAATGGCCTGTTTCTGTGCTGTAAATTCGATGCACTAATTTTCTGTTGGAAACCTCTGCTCTCGCCCAGCTCCTCCCTCCCTCAGACATACACAGCTGGCTAGCAACCTCAGCAGAGCAAAGTCCTTCTGATAGAGCTTGATAACATTTGCTGCAGCTATTAGCCTCGTGTCACTTTGGGACTCAGCTCTGCTGTGAAGTTTTCCTTGGTCAGTGCCTGGAAGAGCAAGCTGCTCGATAATGGGAAGGCATCATGCCCTCAGCTTGACTGGGATTCACCAGGTGCCCCCTTTCATGGGGACGTCCCCCTTTAAGGTAACTTAGAAATTTGGCAGTTTCTTCCAGGATTTCATTGCAAAGATTTCTCCTTCTTCAAACCTTTACAAAGGAAAGGTTAACTTTAAGTACCACATCTCACAGTGTTTTGCATGAAGTATTCATTGAACCATACAGCACAGAAGAAGGCCATTTTGGCCCATCATTCCTGTGCTGGCCCTTTGAAAGAGCTATCCAATTAGTCCCACTCACCCAGCTCTTTCCCCATAGCACTGCTATTTTATTTTCAAGTCAAGTGTATAATCCCTTTTGAAAGTTACTATTGAATCTGCTTCCACTGCCCTTTCAGGCAGCGCGTTCCAGATCAACTCAATGCATTTAAAAATAAACTCATCTCCCCTCTGGGTCTTTTGCCAAAATGGCAACTGCAGAAGCTCCTTGTGCACAGGAGAATCCCATAAACAGTGATGAAATGGACTGACCAGTTAATTTGATGGTGTTGGTTGACAGAGGCTTATTGGACAGGATGCCAGGGAGGATTCCTCCTCTCCAGTCAATACAGCAAACCGTTTTTTAATGCCTACCTTTTTTTTTATTCATTCATGGGATGTGGGCATCGCTGACAAGACTAGAATTTATTGCCCATCCCTAACTTCCCTTGACAAGGTACTGGTGGACTGTCACAGTCCATTTGGTAAAGGTGCTCCAACTGTGTTGTTAGGGAAAGAGTTCTAGGATTTCCCCCCAGTGACAGTGAAGAAACGGCGATATATTTCCAAATCAGGATGGTGTGTGACTTGGAGGAGAACTTGAGATGGTGCTGTTTCCATGCACCTTCTACCCTTGTCCTTCTAGGAGGTAGAGGTCATGGACTTGCAGGTGCTGTTGAAGAATCCTTGGCGATTTTCTGCTTTACATCTTATAGATGGTACATACTGCAGCCACTGTGCGTCGGTGGTGGAGGGGGTGAATATTTAAGGTGGTGGATGGGGTGTCAATCAACCGGACTGCTTTGTCCTGGATGGTGTCGAGCCTCTTGAGTGTTGTTGGAGCTGCACCCATCCAGACAATTGAAGAGTATTCCATCACACTCCTGACTTGTGCCTTGTAGATGCTGGGCAGGCTTTCTGGAGTCAGGAGCTATGTCACTCACTGCAGAATTCCCAGCCTCTGACCTGCTCTAGTAGTCACATTTATGTGGCTGGTCCAGTTAAGTTTCTGGGTGTCCTCAAGGTGTTCATAGTGGGGGATTCGGTGATGGTAATGCCGTTGAATGTCAAGGGAAGGTGATTATGTTCTCTCTTGTTGGAGATATTTTGGGGTTGAGATATATTGGGGTTACAGTATTTTGAAATTGGAGTGTGTGGGGTATTTGTATTTGTCAAATGACAGAAGTCCTTTCAATTGCTCCTCAAAATAGAACCAGTTATCAAACCAGTTTAAAGGTTAAAGATCAAGTTAATAAGCACAGAGAGCACCTTGGGCCAAAAAGATTGTTTACTGTTTATTTGCTTTGTCACATTAACCCCTTAGAAGCTGAGTTTTTGCACATTTCCAGCATACGACATCTCAATAAGACAGGACTAGAATAATAATGGCATCCAGTGTGTGTCAGATAGATTAAAACAAATACAAATGTTGGAAATCGGAGAAAAAATAGAAAATAAAGAAAGAACTTGCATTTATATAGCATCTTTCACATCCCCAGGACATCCCAAAGCACTGCACAGGCAATGAAGTGTAGTTATTGTTATTATGTAAGAAATCCCTTTACTATCTGTCTGACTAACCCTTTCCTCACCATTTACCCGATAAGTGTCTCATCATCTCATTATCCACTTGACAGCTCTTCTTTATGACAATTCTGAGAATTCACCCTCAAGATATATTTGACTAGAGGTACCATGGAACCCTACCCAAGAAAGGGTCCATGTATTCAGAATAGGAGAGACGAGAGATAGGGGCAGGGGAGTAAGTTTTATCAAAAGGATTATTCTCCTGAATGTTCATGGTTTGTGTCACAAAATCCTTAAGGTGTCTATCAAACTTACTGACCAACTAGATCTCCCAATGTTTGTTTGGTTGGCTACTCGGCCTTTTGGCTAAGATCAAGTGTAGTATCTGTTCTTATCAGTGCTTATTTGATTGAGAAGAGACCATGATCATTGCCTTTTGATCCTGGGGAAGCTTTGAGTAAAATGGCTATAACCAATCTTTGAGCTTCAGGCCAGGGAGTGCGCAACACCGTTCGGGTGGTCGTGAAGGACAAGGAAGGAGATGCACCGGTCGATCGCATCTTCTTCATCAAGAAAATTCTCTTCGATTGCTGCGGATTTCAAGCGACGGACGTCTTCTGCCTGCAGGATTTCCCCAGCAGTGGCTACTTCGACGTGACGTTCCAGAACGTGGCGGGATGCATCAAGTTCCTGAAGGCGTTCAAGGAGAAAGGGGACCGGGCGCCACTGTCGATCCTCGCAGCGGAGCCGCTCTTCACGCTTCCGTCACAACGGGACCGGGTGGTGACGATTCACCTCTACAACCCCCATGTTCCGGTGGTGGATGTACTCACCTTTCTCGCCAGGTACGTCGAGGTGGCCGGCAGCAGCACTGATGTCAAGGACCCCTTTGGGATTTGGACCAGCAAGCGGCAGGTCAAGGTGACCTTGAAGGTAGATCCCAGTGGAGCCATCATCCACCCTCCCTCCAGCTTCGCTATCGGGGGAAGTCGAGGCTTCTTGGTCTTCGCTGGGCAGCCCAGAGTTTGCGACACCTGCGGCAAATCTGGTCACGTGGCGGCCGACTGCAGCACGGTTGTTTGCAAGAACTGCAAGGAGGAAGGCCATCAGACCAAGGACTGTAAACAGACTAAGTGTTGCAAGTTGTGCGGTGCGGCAGGCCATCTCTACAAGACCTGCCCCAAACGCTGCCTCAGTTATGCTCAGGCGGCAAGGTCCAAGGAAAGGCTGGGAGAAGGTTCGACGAAGGCGTCCGGTGTTCGAAAGGAGACCAACAACCTTCTCCGCAGTGAGGAACTTCAACCTGAGAAGGAGAAGGAAGGGGAGGCAGCTGAAACCAGCGACCCAGCACCTACCCAGTGCCCGGAAACCCCTCCTCCACAGACAGAATCAATGAAGGAGGAGGCAGCAGATCAGTGGCAAGTGGTCCAGAGGGAAACCACAAAGAAAAAACACCCCAAAGTGGAACAGGCCACCACCCAAACCAGTGGCAAGAGGAGGCTATCTTCTGAATCAGACTGCAACAACTCCTCTTCACTGGACGGGGGAATGCTGGAACGACAGCCCCTTCAAAAGAGGCGGCAGAACTCCGAGATGGATGATAAAGCATCCCAGCCCCCGGGCACTGGAAGCTGTGATGGGCCCGGCGTGCCCCAACCCCAAAGCGCCACACGTAACGATGTGGCCAACGCGTCTCAGCTCCGGGACACCGGGAGCAAAGACACATCTGGCGCACCCCAGCTCCCGGAGGCCGGGAGCAGTGATGTTTTCGGGGAGGAACAGATGGAAGCAACTGAGGACAACCCAATCCTCTCTGCCTACAAGACCACCCCCCTGATGTCACCCGAGCAGAACAAACACTGCATGAAAAACCAAGAGGGGTTTCTGAGCCCAACCAACGTGAAACTGCTCGCGCACACGATGGGTATGCAGGAACATCCCGAAGGACTGGGACTAGCAAGGACAAATGGTATGGGAAGCAACAACTAACTTTAAAAAATGGGTGTAAGGATTGCTTCCATTAATGTGCGTAGCATTAAGTCAGCTACGCGATGCGTTTCAACCTTGGATTACCTTGCCAAGGTCAAAGCTGACCTACTGTTTCTACAGGAGTGTGGAATACCACACCTCAGCACCTACAGGCAGTGGTTGCGATGGTGGTCCCACGGGCCATCGATCTGGTCAGGGGGTAATGATTGCCGTTTCTCCGGCCTGGGTATTCTGCTGCGGGGAGGTAATTTCACCATCTCCGAAGTTAAGGAGGTGGTGGGCGGCCGCCTCCTCGTAGCAGACGTGATGTACAACAACGCTCCGCTCCGGTTGATCAACTTGTACGCCCCGGTACAACGCAGCGAGCGGCTGACCGTCTTCCAGCAGCTCCCACTGCTGCTGGCGACGTCCAGGCCGGTCATCCTAGGCAGTGACTTCAACTGCATCATCGATGCGGCTGGACGATCCGGCAGTGATGACAGCAAACTGGACGCTACGTCCAGATTCCTAATAGAAACAGTTAAAGATGCCAAACTGCACGACGTCTTCAGCAAACCTGCAGACGGAGCGCAGCGCAGATACACATGGTCAAGATCGGACGTGTCTGCCCGTTCCAGGATTGACTTCCTGTTTGTGTCCCGTGCTGTCACGGTCGGATCCACCGACATCAAGCCGATGTTCTTCTCCGACCACTGCCTCTTACTGGCCGAATGTCACTTACAGGACGACCAGCGGGTTGGCAGAGGGACGTGGAAGCTCAATGCTACACTGCTGACCCCAGAGAACGTTGAGGAACTCAAAAGGGATTACAAAGGTTGGAGGACCGTGAAACCCCTCTTTGAGTCTCCAGTTCACTGGTGGGAAGCGATCAAGGAGAACATCAGGAGGTTCTTCATCCACAAAGGTGTTCAGAAGGCGAGAGAGAGACAGAGGGAAATGTCCCGACTCCAGAAAATTATGCAAAATTTACTCCGGTTGCAGTCAATGGGGGTCGAGGTCAAGGAGGATGTCCAAGAGGTGAAGAGCCAGCAGGCCTCGCTCTTTGCCAAGGAGGCCTCCAAGATCATCTTCCGGTCCAGAGTCCGCTCCATCGAGCAGGATGAGACGTGCTCGCGTTACTTCTTCCAAAAGGTACACAGAGAGAGCTCTGTTATCAGCAGCCTGAAGGAAGAAGATGGCTCGGTAACGTCTTCGCAGTCCGACGTACTAAGGATCAGCAAATCCTTTTATGCTGGGCTGTATGACGCGAAGCTCACAGACAGCAGAGCCTCCCAGTCCTTCCTGTCATCTATCACAGAGGTCTTAGACGACAGCAGGAGGGAGAGACTGGACAAGCCGCTAACTCTGGATGAGCTGACAAAGGCCGTCGAGTCCTTCGAGCCGAGTAAAACTCCTGGAAGTAACGGCTTACCGGTCGAGTTGTACTCGGCCCTGTGGGACTGGGTCGGCCCGGACCTGCTGGAAGTATACGAGAGTATGCTCCTGGCCGGCAGCATGTCAGAATCCATGAGGAAAGGCATCACCACCCCCATTTACAAGCGGAAGGGGGAGAGGGCAGAAATCAGAAATTTGCGGCCCATCTCACTGCTTAATGTTGACTCCAAAATTCTGTCCAAAGTCATAGCCAGTCGAGTCAAGTCTGCTCTGGAGTTGGTGATCCACCCGGATCAGACCTGTACTGTACCCGGCAGGAAGATGTCTGATCGTCTCGCGCTACTCAGGGATACGATCGCCTACGTGCGGGACAGGAGGGTGGACACCTGCCTCATCAGCCTGGACCAGGAGAAGGCTTTTGACAGGATATCGCACACCTACATGATGGACGTGCTTTCCGAAATGGGGTTTGGGGAGGGAATCTGCAATTGGATCCAACTGCTCTACACAAACATTAGAAGCACAGTCTCAATCAATGGGTGGGAATTGGAAAGTTTCCCGATCAAATCTGGAGTCAGACAGGGCTGTCCTCTCTCCCCGGTCTTGTTTGTTTGCTGTATTGAACCCTTTGCTGAGTCTATTAGGAAGGATGCGAGCATAAGAGGGGTGACAATCCCAGGCAGTGGAGGCACTCAGGTTAAAACCTCCCTGTACATGGATGACGTCGCCGTCTTCTGCTCGGATCCGCTGTCCGTGCGCAGACTGATGAGCATCTGCGACCAGTTCGAACTGGCCTCGGGAGCCAAAGTTAACCACGGCAAGAGCGAGGCCATGTTCTTTGGGAACTGAGCTCACCAATCCTGTGTCCCCTTCACCGTCAGGTCAGATTACCTGAAGGTGCTGGGGATATGGTTCGGAAGGGCCGGGGCATGCACCAAAACCTGGGAGGAGCGAGTAGCCAAGGTACGACAAAAGTTGGGCATGTGGGGGCAGCGATCTCTCTCCATTGTGGGTAAGAACCTGGTCATCAGGTGCGAGGCGCTCACGTTGTTGCTCTACGTGGCTCATGTCTGGTCCATACCCCACTCCTGCGCTGTGGCGGTCACCCGAGCCATTTTCCGCTTCATCTGGGAATGTAAAATGGACCGGGTCCGGAGGGACACGATGTTCAAATCTCTGGATAAGGGCGGGAAAAATGTACCCAACGTGGCCCTCATCCTGATGACCACCTTCGTGTGCGGCTGCATCAAGCTGTGTGTAGATCCCCAGTACGCAAACTCCAAGTGTCACTACGTGCTGAGGTTCTATCTGTCCCCGGTGTTGCGAAGGCCGGGCCTGGTCACATTGCCGCGGAACACTCCACGCAGTTAGACTGTGCCGTACCACCTATCCTTCGTGGAGCAGTTTCTGCGGGAAAACACCTTTGACCACCGGTCCATCAGGCAGTAGTCTGCACGGAATGTCCTCAAGGGCCTACGGGGAAAGGAGACGGTGGATCCTGTCGGATGGTTCCCCGAGCAGACCGTCAAAGTCATTTGGCGGAATGCCTCATCACCAGAACTTTCAAACAAGCACCAAGATGTAGCTTGGCTGGTGGTGAGAAGGGCCCTCCCCGTCAGATCCTTCCTGCCCGAAGTCTCGCCCCCTCCGCACAATGCCCCCGCGGTGGCTGTGGTGGGGAAGAGACGGTTGCCCACCTCCTTCTGGAGTGTGTCTTTGCAAAGCAGGTGTGGAAAGAGATGCAGTGGGTTTTGTCGAGGTTCATCCCAAGCAGCTCTGTAACACAGGAGTCAGTGCTCTACGGGCTGTTCCCAGGGACGCACACCGAGACAAACATCAACTGCTGCTGGAGGACTATCAATTCGGTGAAAGACGCCCTTTGGTCTGCCCGAAACTTGCTGGTCTTTCAGCGCAAAGAGTTGTCCACCACCGAGTGTTGCAGACTGGCACATTCCAAGGTCCAGGACTACGTGCTGAGGGACGCACTAAAGCTTGGGGCAGCCGCAGCAAAGGCTCAATGGGGAAAGACCACAGTGTAAGGTCCCCCCACCAAGCTGAACTGAGGGGCTGGACCCATGGGAAACCCCTCGAACTGTATCGGGAAAATTTTGTGTGCTGTAAATGTAAAAATGTATATGGCATGACAATGAAATGGAAGGGTTGTGAGGCAACTCATGATTGTATTGAAGGAAACTGATCATCTTTGCACTGTTTGTATTTTTTGACTTGATGCTGTTTGAAACTGTTTGGGAATGTAATTTTTACAGATTTTTATGAATAAAGTATATTTTGGAAAAAAAAACTGTTTGTTTGGTTGGGCAGTGGAGAGCTTAGACACCTTCCTATCCCTCTAAGGACACTCAGTGCTCAGTGGGTTAATTCCACAGCCCTGTGTTGTTGGCACAGGTTCTAATGGTGTATCAGCGCGGTCCATTGTTGTGCTGTAGACAGTGAGGACTGTCTCAAGAGGTTAGGCTCTAAAAGCTACCGGGTCCCTGCAAGTTTTTGTCATACAGGAACTGAGTACCCTTCAACCTGCATCACACTATTGTGGAGTACCCTTATTATTCCCTTAATACCGAGTGTATGCTGACTACATAGAATTACATTGAATTTACAGCACAGGAAGAGGTCATTTGGCCCAACTGCTTTTATCAGTGTTTATGCTCCACATGAGCCTCCTCCCACCCTAATTCCTCTCCCTCTATCACCATATCTTTTTATTCCTTTCTCCCTCATGTGTTTATCTGGTTTCCCCTTAAATGCATCTATGCTATTTACCTCAACTATTTCATGTGGTAGCGAGTTCCACATTCTCACCACTCTGTGTAAAGAAGGTTCTCCTGAATTCGCTATTGGATTTAAATTTATTAACAAATATCTTTAAAAATTGATTTTGAGAACCCCTTGCAGGAGATTTATCAATAAATTGGTGTCCTGGGCCAATATTTATTCTCAAATCAACATCACAAAAAAAACAGATGACCTGGTCATTATCAAATTGCTGTTTGTGGGATCTTGCTGTGCGCACATTGGCTGCCACCTTTCCCTACATTACAACAGTGACTACACTTCAAAAAGTACT
Organism: Heterodontus francisci; assembly: GCF_036365525.1. Lineage (NCBI taxonomy): Eukaryota > Metazoa > Chordata > Chondrichthyes > Heterodontiformes > Heterodontidae > Heterodontus > Heterodontus francisci. The sequence continues at coordinate 33,060,845 of NC_090411.1, read as the reverse complement.
TCATTGACTGTCAAGCGCTTTAGGGCATGCTGAGATTGTGAAAATTGCCAAATAAATGGCAATTTTTCTTATTCTTTCTTTTATTCATGACTATCTAATATTTATGACCCCTAATTCTGAATTGTCCTGAGCATGCTCCTTTTTGTCTGATGTCTGTGCCAGTGACAGAATGTGTGAGGGTGGGGATGGGTGACAATTTTTTTCTCACTCTCTGAGAATTTAGCATAGATGAGGGGCTGGGTTGCCAACTCTGGTTGGCCATATTCCTGGAGGTGCCATTTAGCGTGCCTCCTGCTCCCGACAGCCCTGTGTTAGTCAAACAGCCTTTACTTCCATATTGCCAAAATTTTTATAAATCAATTAACAAAATAATTCAAAGAAAATTTTAAAAAAACATAATATTTCTAACTTTGCTATGACTTTTCTCTCGGGTGTTGCTCACAGCTGTGTCCAGGAGATTAATCTTCAATTCCTGGAGACTCCAAGGCAAACCTGGAGGGTTGGCAGCCCAAATGAAGGATTAAGGCCTTTGCCACAGGCTCAAGGTTTGAAAGACCAAAAGATAAGTTGTGATAAATCAAGTGGCTGGGTGGAGCCAAATTGGGTTTCAAAAGCCTGTAGTCTAAGGGAAAATTGAGGGGAGCGGGGCTGAGGGATCCTGAGATTATCCCAGGATAATAAGGTTTGACAAAAAGTAAATTGAGGCAAATCTCTTTTTCATTCCTAGGTAGTTGCTTCCAGGAGCCCTGTGCAGCCACTCTGTGTCTTGCTTGCTCTCACTGTTTACATAGGGACATCTGAGGCACGAGTAGAGGAGACGTTATGTGGAGCGGAACTCGTGGACGCACTGCAGTTCATCTGTGCGGAGAGAGGGTTTTATTTTGGTGAGAACGCATTTTCTATCCTTAAATATCACAAAATGTAGACGCAACACAAATAACGGTCTGAAATCTTTTCCTGCAAGCACCAATTCAACTCAGAATGAATAGAGAGTGTCCTTTGGTACGTTTCCCAACTTGTTCTATATTTTTTTCAATTCCCCGATCTGCCTGCCTTGCAGTGAGGAGGGTTAATGTGCAGCCCACTCCTGGGCCATGTCCATGCTCTTTGTATCTTACCCACCACCAGGTAACCAGGAACCCCCAAATGCTTGGTCCTTCCTGTTATATTTTCTCTATGCATGCTTGCTGGGAGATGTTGCAGCCGCTCCTTGGTACCTCCTGTTCAATGGTGTTCACTTTTGGAAGCAATCGATTGAGATTTGAAACTACACCTGCCCCCTTACCGCACTCTGAATCATAGTACTCCAATGCTCAGTATCAGTGCACTCCCAATTTTCAAAAAAAATATTGATTATGAGAACTCATAGCGGGAGATTTTCAACTTGCTGCCCAGTGATAAACCTGGTATTGTGATTGGCCATCTGCAATAGAAGCCACCAGCCTTTCACTTCCATTGATTGGATGATTTCTATCCATTCCTTGCCATTGATTGAATAGCTTCTGTCCATTAGTTGCCATTGATTGGGTGACCCCACTGTCTCCTGAACTTGTAACAAGTCTGTCTTAGGTTGAATTACCTTAATTTTCGTTCAGTATTTCTTCCTTCCCCATTATTGCAGACAGTGCTAGCTCCCTCCCTGGGGTACAGTTCCACTGGTGTTGCCCATTCTCCGGCACTTTTCCCGGGTGACCACTATTCCCAGAGAATGAAAGAGCTTGCATTTCTATCGACATTATCAACACTTTGCAGCCAAAAAAACAGCACTCACTGTTGTTATATAGGCAAACACTCAAGCCAAATAGTGCCCAGCAAGATCCCACAAACAGCAAAGTGACCATAGCCAAAACATCTGTTTTGCTGATGCTGCTTGAGGGATAAATATTGGCCAGGAAATTGGAGAATTCTCCATTACATTAAGTTGTATTTACACTTAAGTTTAGTTATATTTACGCTTGTTAAGTTATATTTACAGTCCATGACATGTAACTAGCATGGGGATTAGAAGTGCTGACTGGATGTATTTAGCCTGTTATGAGTTCAATGGGGCATGTTTACATGGCTTTGTCGATAGCTCGGCAGATTACTGAATTTCATGGAAAGCTAACTGACAGATTAATCAAAGCCTCATCAATGGGCCACACTCTGCATTGTATCTCATCATCCAGATCCCCTTGCCCGATCTTCCTCTATCGGAAAATAATAATCTTCGAGGAACAAAGATTAACATCACCATTCACCAACTCACCCTTTGACTCGATCTCTTCTCTCTTCAACCCATTTATACACTGTCTAATTCAATTAGTTTCTTTTTTTTGGATTCATTTATGGGATTTGGGCGTCGCTGGCTAGGCCAGCATTTATTGCCCATCACTAATTGCCCTTGAGAACATAAGAACAGAAGAACTAGGAGCAAGAGTAGGTAATTCAGCCCCTCGAGCCTGCTCTGCCATTCAATACAATCATGGCTGATCTCATCTTGGCCTCAACTCCACTTTCCTGTCCATTCTTGAACCGCTGCAGTCCATGTGGGGTAGGTACACCTACAGTGCTGTTAGGAAGGGAGCCCTGCGGTGAAAAACTTTCCCCTGACTTTATATGTTACTCCTAATGTCTTCATTAGTAGCTTGTTTCCCCTAGGAATTGAACTCTCCACTATTACAGTCCCATATAGGATCTCTGTTCATTCCAGAAAAAAACATAAACAGGCTTTTTAAATACAAGCACAGAGTACAAAAGCAAGGAAGTTATGCTGAACCTTTATAAAACACTGGTTAAGCCCAGCTGATGTTGTGTGACCAATTCTGAGAACCACGTAAGCCTTAGAGAGAGTGTGGAAGAGATTTACCAGAACAGTGCTAGGGGTGAAAGGCTTCAGTCATGTGGTGATACTGGAGTAATTGGGGTTGTTCTGCTTAGAGCAGAGAAGGTTAAGGGCTCATTTAAATAAAAGTGTTCAAAATCATTAGAGGTTTTTGATAGAGTAAATAAGGAAAAACTGTTTCCACTGGCAGGAAGATCGGTAACTAGAGGACACAGATTTAAGACAATGGGCTAAAGAGCCAGAAGTGACTTGAGGAAAAAAAATTACATGGCGAGTTGTTACAATCTGGAATGTACTGATGAAAGGCTGATGAAGCAGATCAATAATATCTTTCAAAAGGAATTGGATAAATACTTGAATAGAAGTTTGCAGAACTATGGGGAAAGAGTAGGGGAGAGGGACTAATTGGATAGCTCTTTCAAAGAACCAGCACAGGCACGATGCACTATATTATTCTATCATTCTTAATATCAAATCTATTGTAACTAAATCTGTCCCATTACATTGAGTGTATAAAATGCACTCCCTGGGAGTGTTTGATGGGGACAGTGTAGAGGGAGCTTTACTCTGTATCTAACCCCATCCTGTACCTGTCCCGGGAGTATTTGATGGGGACAGTGTAGAGGGAGCTTTACTCTGTATCTAACCCCATCCTGTACCTGTCCCGGGAGTGTTTGATGGGGACAGTGGAGAGGGAGCTTTACTCTGTATCTAACCCCATCCTGTACCTGTCCTGGGAGTGTTTGATGGGGACAGTGTAGAGGGAACTTTACTCTGTATCTAACCCCGTGCTGTATCTGCCCTGGGAGTGTTTGATGGGGACAGTGTAGAGGGAGCTTTACTCTGTATCTAACCCCATCCTGTACCTGTCCTGGGAGTGTTTGATGGGGACAGTGTAGAGGGAGCTTTACTCTGTATCTAACCCCATCCTGTACCTGTCCTGGGAGTGTTTGATGGGGACAGTGTAGAGGGAGCTTTACTCTATATGTAATCCCGTACTGTACCTGTCCCGGGAGTGTTTGATGGGGACAGTGTAGAGGGAGCTTTACTCTGTATCTAACCCAGTGCTGTACCTGTCCTGGGAGTATTTGATGGGGACAGTGTAGAGGGAGCTTTACTCTGTATCTAACCCCGTACTGTACCTGTCCCGGGAGTGTTTGATGGGGACAGTGTAGAGGGAGCTTTACTCTGTATCTAACCCCATCCTGTACCTGTCCCGGGAGTGTTTGATGGGGACAGTGTAGAGGGAGCTTTACTCTGTATCTAACCCCCATTTTTTTTTTTCTTTTTTCTTTTTTTTTGTGTTTGATGGGGACAGTGTAGAGGAAGCTTTACTCTGTATCTAACCCCGTACTGTACCTGTCCCGGGCGTGTTTAATGGGGACAGTGTAGAAGGAGCTTTACTCTGTATCTAACCCCGTACTGTACCTGTCCCAGGAGTGTTTGATGGGGACAGTGTAGAGGGAGCTTTACTCTGTCTCTAACCCTGTTTTTTTTTGTGAGTGTTTGATGGGGATAGTGTAGAGGGAGCTTTACTCTGTATAACCTGTTTTTTTTTAGGTGGTCTTGACACCCCAGGCTCCTTTTACATATTTTTGTTGAGGGGGCCTTTATTCTTCAGGACCCCTTTATATACATTATATAAAATAACTTTATTAAAATCATATAAACAAAACAAAAACTCAAATTTAAATGCAATTCTTTGTATCTATTATGCACTGCAGCCCCTGCGGTGCCCACCGGTCACGGAAGGCCTCAAGCGTACCGGCAGACACCGCATCCTCCTTCTCCAGGGACACCCGGGCGCGAATGTAACCTTGGAAAAAGGGTAGGCAAGCAGGTCGGATGTAGCCCCCGACGGCCCGCTGCTTGGACCTTTGAATTGCTACCTTGGCTGCAATTCTCTGCGACTGTACCTGCCCTGGGAGTGTTTGATGGGGACTCAAACTGCTGAAAGTATTGAAATTATTTCTTTCTGCCAGTAATGAAAATTACTGGAATAAGAAGATAAAGCAAGCATTTGAGTGAAATGCAAGGAAGGCAAATTGAAGACGAGCCCTTTGCGTAATTGGCTGTTTGATTCCTGTATGTTTAATGCCTCCACTCTCCTCGTTCCCAGTCAGCAGAGTGGTGGGTCGTCGGAGCAGGCAGAACCGAGGAATCGTGGAGCAATGCTGCTTCCGTAGCTGTGACCTTCTGAAACTGGAGACGTACTGTGCCGTCCCACCAGAGGCAGCTAGATCTACACCTTCCACAGCACCACAGAGGACATTGCTGCACAGGGTAAGGCTCAAATGGGAAAATCCAGCAACAATATTCCTTCTCCTGACAGTAAGAACTTGGATATCTGTAATGCTCTTCGCAACCTCAGGATGTCCCAAGTCACTTTATTGTAACTTTTGAAGTGTAGTCACTGTTGTAATGTAGGAAACGCAACAACTAAGCAAGCTCCCGCACAAACAACAATGAGGTAAATGACCAGATAATGTTTTAGGTGGCAGTTCAAGGATAAATGTTAGCTGGGACACTGGGGAGAACTTCCTTTCTTCTTCATTGATTAGATGGGATCCTGGCTCATTTTTTCTACTTCCTGCCTCACTCTAGGGGAATTCAGGTCCCTACTCCCAATCTAGCTGGGGTCAGCTGGCAGCAGAGACCATGGCTGGAACCTGGGGCTTTTTGAGTCTGCAAGGCTCAGTACTGCACTCCGCAAAAGCTGCACTCTTATCTCCAAAAAGAGTTAAAAACACTTGGAACTTTTTTTTTCTGTTTTCTTCCTGTGTTCAAACAGATCGTGGGGAAACGGTCACTTGGAAGTGAACAGGGTGAGCTCACCTGGCCTACAGAACACTTGGAGAAATACCCGAACAACGCAAATCCTGCTCTCCCGCCTGAAGCTGAGATCCGTGACTGGTCGGGTCGGAGCGAAGCCTCAGCGCGCATTGATGACATCACATGGCGTGTGCGGTACCCTCCCCAGCACCGGTTGTGGATGAGCGCGGAGCTGCACTCTCCCCAGGCCAGCCTGCTCTCTCCTTCGACGCGCTGAGCCATTCCTCATGCGCGAGGAGGGTCTGACTGTTCAAGTTGACTTTTGAACTTTAAGGACGACACGACCGCACGACTAGCCGATAAGGCCACGCTGGCAATAAAGCGCAACAGATAGACAATATGAGGGGACGGTGCGGAATTAAGGGAAGCATAACGCTCAGGGATTTCCGCTGTTGCAAGAACTTAGTAAACATCTCCCTCACTTCGACAAATAAATCTTTCAGCTCTCAGGGCTCCAGGAAGTTTTAGCTCATGTAGAAGAAGAGCTTGGAGGAGAGCGAGGCCCACTTCTCACCCACCCTCCCCCAGTTGTAGCACCATTTCTCAGACAACTGCCACTTGTTTGTCTATTAACGGGGGGAGGTGCTCACCTAGACAGTAGAGTTGAGCAGGTCTAAAGGTAGGGCAGGGGAGAAATGAAGCCCACATCCAGCCCAACTGGTAGTAACCAAAGCCGAGCGAAGACACGAGAGAGGCCCAGAAGCGTCACAGAACGCAGTACCAAGGATCTGCTTGTAGACATCAGCAATTTAATTTGTCAATCGCCAGTTGTTTTCCTATAGTGTGATAGTGCCATCTAATAACTATGAGAGTGCAGCACAAAATATTTCGATGAGTCCAGCCATTGTCCTGCAATAGCTGACACCTCCATTCACCAAAGGATGAGCAAAACAGTTATTTTGAGGCTCAGATGAACAGAATCACAGAATCAGAGAATGGTTATGGCACAAAAGGAGGCCGGTTGTATCCGTGCCAAATGAGGGTGTTGCACACCTGGTGTAGTAACTAATACATTTCCAGGTTACTCTTGGTTTCTGGGGCAGATGAGATCTAAGATTTTGCTTTGGCCTTAAAACCCTCTGCTCACCTGTACATCCGAGAAATCCCCACAGAGATTAGATTAGTATTATAGGCAGTAAAGTGCCAGTGAGTGTATAATGTGTATAATTACCTTCTGGTGTAACACGCCTGCCCATATATCACACCCAATGTTTAACTGCATAACACACCCCCTTCTGCAAAACACAACTCCCTGAATGGATACAACAGCATAGTGAACATAAGAACATGAGAAACAGTGGCAGGAGTAGGCCATTCGGCCCCTCAAACCTGCTGTGCCATTCCTGTCTGCCGCAACCCCTCCCCCACCCTCCACATAACCCTCGACTCCCTTGTTTATCAAAAATCTGTCCATCTCAGCCTTAAATATATTCAATGACCCGGCCTCCATTGCTTGCTGGGGTAGAGAATTCCAAAGGTTAACAAGCGTCTGAGAGAAGAGATTCCTCCTCATCGCTGTCTTAAATGGGAGACTTATTTTGAAACTGTGCCCCCTAGTTCTAGATTCCCCCACAAGGGGAAACATCCTCTCAGCATCTACCCTGTCAAGCCCCCTCAGAATCTAAAATGTTTCAATAGATCACCTCTCATTCTTCTAAACTCCAATGAGTATAGGCCAAACCTGCTCAACCTTTCCTCATAAGACAACCCCTTCATCCCAGGAGTCAACCTCGTAACCTTCTCTGAACTGCCCCCATTGCAAGTATATCCCTCCCTAAATAAGGGGCTCATTTGAAATGCCTCCGGGAAGTCTTGGCCCGTTATTGGCGGTGGCGGTGAGGCCTCGTGGCGGCTCCCCCCGCCACTTCTTAAAAATGCAAAGTAACTAATTAATTGCTTCCCGCTCCTGCCGTCTGTCACGCCTCGATACTGGTGCCAGTGGCGGGCACTCCCCCGCCTTCAGATCTCTGTCCAAAGATCCGATGCAGGAAACTGGTGGGGAGGGGGGAACAGGTAAGCGGTGGGGGGGGGGGGGGGGGGGGGGGGTGGGGGTTGGAAGCAGACTAATCTGATTCGTGTAGGGGATGGTGGGAGGGGGTTGAAGTTAAAAGTTTATAAACTTTGCGGGGAGGAAGGTCAGGTACACAAGTTAAGTATTTTGTGGGGGAGTGGGGAGAGGGCAAGGAATTAACTATGGTTATTGTGGGGGGGGGGGGTTGGGAGAGGGGATAGGAACATTTATTCAATTATTTTAATTACATTTCAAATGCCTATATCTTTTAATATTTAAACTAAATGGAAGGGCTGGATGCCCATTAAAAATGGCGTCGGCGCCTGCACAATGGTGCCTGGACCGCCCACTCCCTCCACGTCATCGGCGGGAGAATGGTCCGCCCCAGGCGTGTAAATGAACCGCCAGGTTCAATATTGCAGTGGATCCACAATGAGTTTACGTCCAGCACCAACCTCAACGGCGGACATGTACAATTCAGCCCAAAGAGACCAAAACTGCACTCTGTACTCTGGGTGTGATCTCACCAACGCCCCGTAGTGATTATGTTACCGGTCTTAAATTCCAGAGGCTTGCACTAATGATCTTGAAGACATGATTCAAATCCCGCCATGGCAGCTGGGAAGTTTAGGTTCACATAATTAAATAAAATCTGGAATTTAGAAACTGGTATCAGTAATGAAATTATCGGATTGTCGTAAAAACCCTCATCTGGTTCACGAATGTGCTTTAGGGAAGGAAATCTGCCGTCCTTACCTGGTCTGGCCAACGTGAGACTGCAGACCCACAGCAATGCGGTTGACTCTTAACTGCCCTCTGAAATGGCCAAGCAAGCAACTCAGTTGTACTCAAGAAGACGGCCCTTCGCTGCCTTCTTAAGGGCAAATAGAGATGGGCAATAAACATTGACTTACCAGCAACACTCACATCCCATGAATGAAAAGATATCCCAGTATATAACACAATTCTCTATCAGGAAACAGAAGGAGGAAATTTAGAAAAAGTAAGATGGCTGCCTCAGCTGTTTTCTATTTAATTTACGGAGGCAGTGGTGTATCAGAGAGCTCTGGTGAAGAGTTCTTCCTTTGGACTGCATGGATTAGGAGGAGACAATTTCACTACTTCAACCCTTTGGGTCTTGTCAAGCAATCATTAGTTTATGGGGTTAAGGAGTTTGGGCAGAGCTTGCCAATAAAAGACCAGGGTCCGTCTAGTTCACCCTCTGCCATCTTGGTAGTCACATGATACAACGATAAAGGATTTGTTGACCAATCACAGCGATCAATCTCTGTCAATGAGTCTACAACAGAGCCAGACATGAGGTGAGGAAAAACCCCCCCAGTAGAGAGCTTTGGGAACCGTTGGTCCAAAGTAACCTGTTCCTCCCAGCTACGAGTAACCAAAGAATTCTTGAGCGCTGTCCAGTAACCTCTGTTGGGAAGTGCGCATGTGCGGATACCGGATCCAGGATTGGGTGAAGCTGCGATTTCCCCCTATGGTCAAATACCCAGCCACCACTCACTGTCTAGTCTCACATGAAAATGGCCATGAGGGCAAGGTGCCTCAGGGTGGCAAGTGCACAAGGACTTGGATGCCAGCAGAAGTCAGTGCCTTCAAGAGATAAAGGGAGAAAATTGAAACACCCGCCCCCAACAAAACAACAACTTGGATTTATATAGTGTCTTTAACCTAACACATCCCAAGGCGCTTCACAGGAGCGTTATCAAATAAAATTTGATACCACATAAGGAGTTATTGGGACAGGTGACGAAAAGCTTGGTCAAAGAGGCAGATTTTAACGAAGAAAGAGACTCGGAGAGGTTTAGGGAAGGTATTCCAGAGCTTAGGGATTTGTCAGCTGATAGTGGTGGGGTGAAGGGAATGGGGGAATGCACAAGAGGCCAGTGTGGGAGAAAAGCAAAGATCTCGGAGGGTTATACAGCAGGAGGAGTTTACAGAGATAGAGAGGGGTGAGGAAATGGAGGGATTTGAACACAAGAATTAGAATTTTAAATTTCAGTCATTGCCAGGCCAGGAGCCAATATAGACCAACGGGTAGAGAGGCTCAGCGAAAAGGACTTGGTGCAAGTTAGAAAGCAAAGTTAACAAAAGGACTTTATATAAAGATCATAGGTGTGTCTTCAGCAGAGCTATGAGTTAAGCTCCAGTATGCTGCATTTCCCAATTTTACTTTTGCATTTTCACCAAGCTTGTTAGTTTAAACTTTTGACTTGTTTTCTTTTATCAAAACTTGGCATGTTTTCAATTGGCCAATGATTGATAGCGAAATATACCAGTTCAGTCTGACTTGGGAACTGTGCAAACACATCCACTCTCATCCAAGGATATTGCAGAGATGCTGAGGTTAATGAGAGCATCCCAGACTAGTGCCATAGCAGAGACTGGCTAAAGAAGAAGTTCAGCGCCTCATAACTTCAGGTGAAAGCCATGATCTAAAGTGAGTCAGCAAGGGGAATCCCGAGCTCCCATTGGGAGAGTTCACAAAGTGAAATGACTGGCTCGCTTCAGCTCCTTCGAGACCTGAACCATTACAAAAAAAAACCCTTCACTTTGTCTGATCAGTAGAATTCGGAATGGGCCAATATAAAGTTACATTTTGTTGCATGTTTCGCAACCTGAGAACGTCCTGATTTTTGACGGCTACAAGACAACAGGCCTAAAATGATGGCAACATTCCACATTTCAACAAATCCATAGGATTGCCACCTCTGATTGGATGCATGCCTGAAGGTTTCATCATAGGAACATAGGAGTAGGCCATTCAGCCCATCGAGTCTGCTCCACCATTCAATTAGATCATGGCTGATCATCTACCTCAATGTCACTTTCCCGCGTTATCCCCAAATGTCTTGGATGTCATTAGTATCCAGATATCTAACTATTTCTGTCTTGAACATGCTCAATGATTGAGCTTCCACAACCCTCTGGGGTAGAGAATTCTACAGATTCACCACCGTCTGAGTGAAGAACTTCCTCCTCAGCTCAGTCCTAAATGACCTGCACCTTATTCTGAGATTGTGCCCCTGGTTCTAGACTCACCAGCTAGGGGAAACATCCTATCTACATCAACCCTATCACGCCCTGTAAGAATTTTGTAAGTTTCAATGCGATCACCTCTCATTCTTCGAAACTCTAGATAATACAGGCCCAGTTTCCTCAATCTCTCCTCATAGACAATCCTGCCATCACATGACCTCCCGCCTTCAACCGCTACCCCACAATGTTCCCACCATTGCTCACTCGATATGTCCATCCTCCCAGCGTCCGCCATCTTCCTGCAGCCATTCAGGCAGCAAGAAGACTCTTCGTTACCCGATCGGATGATTTTTAACTCTCAATCAAACAGGTCTCTATTTCACTCCATTCCCCACAACTCCCATCTCCAGTATTTTTAAAACTAATAAGCAAAAGTGTTCATAGAAAATGAAAAAAAAAATCTTTTTAACGCCCCAATGCTTTCTGTCCTGGGTGTTGTTTGCCATCGCTTCCCAAAGATTAATCTCCTGGCCAATCCTGGAGGGTTGGCAACCCTGTGTTCCACATCGTGTAGCACTTTGCTGATTTTAACGTGTGCGGAGTTAGTAGCCTGTTTTAATGACAACAGTCAGAAGAGACTGTCCGCGGTCTCACTCCAGCTTTACTCCAGTGTGTTAGCTGCCTTCTCCGAGAGGGTGGTGTTATTCCATCAATCTCTGACCACTGGAATCCTCAACAAAATGTTACTTATGTATGGATAATCTCCCAGCCTGGTGCAATCATAGGAAGCAGCACTTTTTAAATTGATTCCCAATGATATTGATGCAAATATTCTAAACTATTTGGGTCAAACTTTTGCAACTTTGTAAACTTCTTACTTCTTTTTTTAAAGTTTTTTTTTATACGGAATGCTTTATCTGTTTAATAAAATGGTTAAAAACTATTTACCTGTGTGTTGTTATTAGAATCTCCTTTTTAATTCCTTCCTTGGAAGTGGGAGTCTCATTGTCCTATTGTGTAGTCACTGCTCTAAGATGCCAAGGCAAGGTTGCCAACTCTGCCTGGACATATTCCTGGAGATTTGGTCATATGCCCTCCCGCCTCCAATCACCCGACCCAATCAGACAGCTTTGTTCGCCACACACCCCACCTCACCCACATTTCTGGTCTTCTTTTCTTCGTCTTTGGCCTCCTTGTCTCGGGAGACAATGGGTAAGCACCTGGAGGTGGTCAGTGGTTTGTGGAGCAGCGCCTGGAGTGGCTATAAAGGCCAATTCTAGAGTGACAGACTCTTACACAGGTGCTGCAGAAAATATTGGTTGTCGGAGCTGTTACACAGTTGGTTCTCCCCTTGCGCTTCTGTCTTTTTTCCTGCCAACTGCTAAGTCTCTTCGACTCGCCACACTTTAGCCCCACCTTTATGGCTGCCCGCCAGCTCTGGCGATCGCTGGCAACTGACTCCTTTCTGACGTCCTGTCCCATGATGTTCGTTTTCTTGAGGTTGATGGTTAGGCCAAATTCATTGCAGGCAGCCGCAAACCTGTCGATGAGACCCTGCAGACACTCTTCAGTGTGAGATGTTAATGCAGCATTGTCAGCAAAGAGGAGTTCCCTGATGAGGACTTTCCGTACTTTGGTCTTCGCTCTTAGGCGGGCAAGGTTGAACAACCTGCCACCTGATCTTGTGTGGTGGAAAATTCCTTCTTCTGAAGACTTGAACGCGTGTGAGAGCAACAGGGAGAAGAAAATCCCAAACAGTGTAGGTGGGATAACACAGCCCTGTTTCACGCCACTCAGGATAGGAAAGGGGTCTGATGAGGGTGACCTCTCCATGGCGCATGCCTGGGTGAATGTATGGAGGTTGTGAGTTGCCCAAGTGTCAAAACCCCACTCTCAGCCTTTCTGGTGGGGTCCAAAGGAGTGCAGAGCACGACGTTTGGCACCGGTATGGCTGCAGGAACTGCCGGAAACATGCCAAAGGGGACACCTGACCGCCTACGGGGTTCCGCTCCGGATTTTCTCCCGAGACGCCCAAAAGGCAATAGGGTACATTTCTAGTATATTTGCAATAAATAAATAGAAGTGTTCAAAGAAAGTGAATGAAATACACTATATATTTTAATCCACTCTACCCCCATTCCCTACTATGTTTTGTCTCCTGGGTATTGCTCACATTAGTGTCCTGAAGATTAAGCTTTCATTCCTGGTGGCTCTGGAACGATCCTGGACCCTACACCAAGGGGTTTCCGGAGGGAGGAAACTCATGGTCCTCTCAACAAAGGTCACTTGATTGCTCAGGTTGCTAAAGGTGTCTGGAGGCTAAAGGTCAAGGGTGACTGGCTGCAGACTCTGAGCAAGACTGGGGACAGAAGCTTCCTGGCTGTGCTGGTCAACAGAAAGGATAATGAAGAACAATTTATTTACTTGTTTCAAATGGATTGGATTTGGCCTTTAGCTGTCTCTTGGCTTTCCTCAGCAATAGTGGCTTTTAGGCCAAATAAACACAGAGGAACAAACTCCACCTTTTAGTTTATATTAGATAAAAATTGTACAACAAAAGGTTTGGGAATCATTTTCCTCTTACTTACACCAACAAACCCAACACATAGATTTCAAAGTCCTCCCACACTAAACCCGCCTTAATACCATCTCCTCCAGTGCTATCGCCCAACTACCACTCTCCTGACTTTAGTCTATTGTGGCCCCTCCTACACCACCAAACGCAGCCTTCAGCTCTCATGGCCATATTCTCTGGAGCTCCCTCCAAATCCTTACTCCTTTCCCTTCCTTCTAACGTTCTTTTCAAACACTACTTCTTGGGATAAAAACAAGAAATGTTGGAAATACTCAGCAGGTCTGGCAGCATCTGTGGAGAGAGAAGCAGAGTTAACGTTTCAGGTCAGTGACCCTTCTTCAGAACTAGCAGATATTAGAAATGTGAAAGGTTTTAAGCAAGTAAAGCGGGGGTGGGGCAAGAGATAACAAAGGAGAAGGTGTAGATAGGACAAGGTCACAGAGAATAACTGACCAGAAGGTCACGGAGCGAAGGCAAACAATATGTTAATGGTGTGTTGAAAGACAAAGCATTAGTACAGATAGGGTGTTAACGGACTGAAAACTGAACAGCAGCAAGTACAAACCTGAAAAAAAAACCATGGGTAGGCAAACTGCACAAACTAAGATAAAATAAAATAAACACAAAAATATACATAAAAAATAAAAAAAATAACTAAAAATGAAAGTAAAATGGGGGGCCCGTCACGCTCTGAAATTATTGAACTCAATGTTCAGTCCGGCAGACTGTAGTGTGCCTAATCGGTAAATGAGATGCTGTTCCTCGAGCTTGCGTTGATATTCACTGGAACACTGCAGCAATCCCAGGATAGAGATGTGAGCATGAGAGCAGGGGGGAGTCTTGAAATGGCAAGCAACCAGAAGCTCAGGGTCCTGCTTGCGGACTGAGCGTAGGTGTTCTGCAAAGCGGTCACCCAGTCTGCGTTTGGTCTCCCCAATGGAGAGGAGACCACATTGTGAGCAGCAAATACAGTATACTACATTGAAAGAAGTACAAGTAAATTGCTGCTTCACCTGAAAGGAGTGTTTGGGGCCTGGGATAGTGAGGAGAGAGGAGGTAAATGGGCAGGTATTACACCTCCTGCGATTGCAGGGGAAGGTGCCATGGGACGGGGATGAGATGGTGGGGGTAATGGAGGAGTGGATCAGGGTGTCGTGGAGGGACACTGGGGAGACTGATCTTAGGGCCCAGGCAGCTGTAGGCACGGGTGTCAATGGTGGAATCATTAAAATTGGGGATGCTCAAGAGGCCAGTATTGGAGGAGGGCTGAGATCTCGGAGGGAGGTCGAGCTGGAGGAGGTTACAGAGATAGGGAGGGGGAAAAGCCATGGAGGAATTTGAACACAAGGCTGAGATTTTTAAAATCAAGGTATGGCTGAACCAGGAGCCAATATCGGACAGCGAGCGCAGTGGGATGGTGGGCGGGACCTGGTGTGAGTTAGAATATAGGCAGAGGGCTAATTATTCATTTTAATCATCCCACTTCCATGGTATATGGTATAAGTTGCCAGCAACAGACTGATGGGGATATTATTTTTTTTCATTGGCTCACAGGGTTCTACCAATGTGACTGAGTGACACCTCAGGTTATTTTACTGGCAACGGCTTGTTCCCAGCGCTAACCTGCTCTCCCTTATCTTGAGGGGCCATATGTCTGCACGTTGTGCACACATACCACCTGTTAATGTTTAATCTCCTTCACCGTTCTGAGATAACCCAGACAGAACCAACTCGTCCTGATCCTCATGTTGCGTTCACCCCCTCCTCATGTGACACATCAACTATTGGAGACCACCGACCAAGGCACGGATTCATGCATATCTGTGTGAGTGTGTGAGAGTGTGAGTGTGTGAGTGTGCGTTGAGTGTGTGATAGTGTGAATGTAGGTGTGAGAATGTGTGTGTGAGTGATTGTGAGTGTTATGTGTTCGTGCCTGTGGGCTGAAATTTATAGCCCTGCTGCCAAAACATCGCGGAGCCGACACAATGCTAAGCATGGTGGCTCATTTAAATAGCTGGGGCAGCCTGCACCCAACCCCCCTCTCCCTGATCATGTGGAGTGGGTGGGCTGGCTGTCCCAGGCAATGGCATCATTTAGAAATGCCATTTCTAAAGGGCTTTGAGCCCTTCCGTTACATTTAAATATTTAAAGAAACAGTGAGTAAAAAAAAATACATTTATTTTGCCCCTCGCCCACTCCCCCATAACCATAAAATTAATTACTTGCCCTCTCCCCTCCAAATCACTTACCTTGTCCACCTAACCTTCCCCCCCACCATGTGCATAAACTTTAACCTAAAACCCTTTCCA
Source organism: Heterodontus francisci (assembly GCF_036365525.1). NCBI lineage: Eukaryota > Metazoa > Chordata > Chondrichthyes > Heterodontiformes > Heterodontidae > Heterodontus > Heterodontus francisci. The sequence continues at coordinate 33,045,297 of NC_090411.1, read as the reverse complement.
CCATCCCCTACACCAATGATGTTACTTTGACCCCATTTCCCCCGCCCTACTCCTGCATTGAGAAACGTACCTCCTCCCCCTCCCCACCAGTGGTCTGCCTCTTTTCCCCCGGACAGGGATCCACGGGAGTGCCGGCCAGTGGCAGGAAGATCTCACCGGATCAGCCGGCAGGAACGTAAGTATAATTAATTTAAATTTATTTAAATGGCGGCCCTGTCACTGAGTTGGGGGGTGGGCCACCACGAGGCCTCGCCGCTTCTGGCAATATCAGGCTGGGCCCTCCCAACGTCGGAGTGTGTGGCGGCCCTCTCCCGGAGGCATTCTCTGGCCACCTCCCACCATGACCCCCGATGTCGGGGGGGGGGGGGGGGTCTGTAAAATTCAGCCCTGTGTGTGAATGTGCATATGAGTGAGTATATGTGAGTGTGTGTGTGCGCGTGAGTGTGAGAGTGAGGATGTATGTGCTTGTGTGTGAGTATGAGAGTGAGTGTGTGTGTATGTGGGAGTGACTGTGTGTGTGAGTGAGTGTGTGTGAGAGTGGGGGCGTATGTGTTTTTGTGTGAGTGTGAGTGTGTGTGAGTGTGAGAGTGAGTGTGTGTCGTCATGAAGACCCCACCTGCCAAGAATGAGGCATATTCATTTCATCATATGAACATTAATTTTAAACTGTTGCTGGAATGAAGAAATGACTTGTTTAAAGAGATCAGCAGTGGCTGGAAAACATTTGCATACTAAGAGACTGTGCCTGGAGACAATAGAATGGCTCCCTGATCCAATTAACCCAAATGGATTTTGATCACCAGACATTGAATGTGTAAGAAAGCCAGCATTCCAGGGTGTCTGCTAAGATGGAGAATCCAGAAAAATGCAGCAGTTTGTTAAAAAACAAACTAGTCACATGATTAACCTGCTGGCCCAGGTTTTTGGTTTTGAATTGCTCACAGGACAGCTTGGGCGGTTGCAGCTAAACTTGGAAGAAGAGGGCCTCGCTCCTGGCTTGCTCCCTCTCCCTCTCATGAATCTCCGGATCCACTGAAGTCACTTAAACCTCAAGAGAGAAAAGGCTCCTACGTTGAAACAAGTTTTAAAGGTTTTAAATAAATCCCAGCTATTGCCTCAAACTTTTCCCCTTTATTCTTTCTACTTTTCTGTCTTTATTTGCCTGTGTGTTTATCGCTTATACATACCAGCATGGTCATGTCGTATATTCATAGCTGCTAACCAAATTAGAGTTTAAGGTTCGTAAACTTCCACCTTTCTTGTTTAAATCTAAGAAACCCTGCCTGGTTGATTTCTTTGCCTTACAGTTGGAGCAGTGAACAAGGATTCACTGAGGGGGAGCTAAAAACACTGTGTTTTAAAATTAAGCCCTGTTACGGTTAAACCAGGCAAAGGCTGAGAGGGAACCCCTAGACCCCTTCTTCACCTGGTCATAACAGAAATTTTGGGGCTATTGTACTGGATTTGACCCACAGACAATCTAGGAAATTGGAAGTGGGAAGTCAAATTGATCCCAATCAAAAAGAGAAAAGATTTCAATTCAGGTTTTCCTTGTGGTGTGTGCTAGAATACTAACAAGTCTGCGACTGAAGCTAGTAGCTCCCCAAGCCAGGGTGAAGTAACTTGGGATAAGTTAAAAGCACTGTCTATGGAGGAGTTGAGGAAAATGGTGGAGCAGTGTGGGATCATGGTCTGTTCCAAGGCTAGGAAGTCTGAAATCCTAAGACTAGTGGCAAACCATTTTCCCCTTGAATCTGAAGAAGCAGAAACAGGGTTAGAAATAGTCTCCGACAAGGTATTGCTAGCAAAGATACAATAGGAACAGAGGAAACTTGAATTTGAAGAAAGAGAAAGAGAGAGACAGGAGAAAGAGAAAGAAAGAGCCTTCCAGAAGGAATGTGAGGAAAGAGAAAGAGAGAAAGCAAGACAGGAGGAAAAAAAAGAGAGAGGAGAGAGAGAAAGAAAGAGCCTTCCAGAAGGAATGTGAAGAGAGAGAGCTGAAGCGACTTGAGTTGACTAGGGGGCGACAGAGTAACCCCAGTGCAAGCATAGCTGATATGAAGGATTGTAATTCAGGACTGGGTACAGAATTGTTAAAACATTCCCAATTGATTCCAAAATTCAATGAGGGAGACATGGAAGCATTTTTTGTATCTTTTGAAAAACTGGCAAGGCGGTTAAAGTGGCCAGCTGAGACTTGGACTCTGCTGCTACAAAGCAAGATAACAGGAAAAGCCCATGGGGTTTATTCCCTGTTGCCAGATGAGAGTGTGATGGAATATAGGTATAATAGGCTTAATTAGGTAGAATTTAGATATAATTAATATATTATACCTTTTAGAATTAAAGATTGAATAAATGGTCAGTTTTCAAGACTCACTGACATTCCCCTTTAAGAAGGTAGAGTTAGAAACTTCAAGCTCTTTCAAGGTCCCTGTGATGAACCAGAAACAAGTTGGGAAATCCATTTCAGTGTCTCTGTTGCCAGGAACTTGGAAGATAAACACACACATTGAAATATCCTATGTGACATCAGTAAAAGGTAGCCATAAATTTAATTAATTGATGGTGTTGGTAAATGTAGGCAGAGTGACCCACAAAGACTGTTCACCTTACCATAAAACACAATTATAAATATTTTGACCAGATAAATGCTCACAACTTCAAGAGCAGGGGCATTCCAGTAAAACATTAAGTGGAGATGTTAGTTGATGATACTACCAAATATGGATCTTGTAAGCAAGAAAAACACACACAGAAAGGTAACACCTATATGCTAAGAGGTCATATGACACCTCAGAAACAGTATGAACACGAGAGGTTCTGAAGCAAAAAATTAGAAGTATTGAATTCCTCAAACAATACTTCTCACCCCATGGCTTCCTCGGGGGATTTAAGGTAAAAGTTTGCTTTAAATTTTGATGGATATTCTAAGATATTTTGCTGTAACATTAGCAAGGTTAATGGATTCTATATTAGAAATAAGATTATGTGTTACATCTCACAGTAATATTTGATATTGTGATATATTTATCAACTTAAAAGTGTATTGCATGTTAAATTATTTAATAAATATATAAAAGTTAATAAATTGTCGCATGTAGTATTTTGTATACAACTACAGGTACCCCCTCTCTGTGTCTCTTTGGGTGGAGAGATACATATTGAAGAGAGTTTCCCAGATCCTTATAATGTCTGGGATATTTATGACTTAGCCATAACTGTTCAAAATAGGCTATCTGAAAGATAGTAATATTCTCTTAGTTTTCTTTCTTTGAGGGAAAGCTAGTTCAATTCTTTGGACCCAAATAAGTATCTATAAGAATTTGTCTGGTTTGAACTGAATTAAAGGAGATTCATAGGGATGTACTCCTGATTTGGTTTAGTCCCTATGAGGGGTTAAAGTCAGAAATCACTTCAAGTGTTCATCCAATTATGAACTGACAAAAAATGCTATCCTCGGGGCATATGAGTTTGTACCGGAAGCCTATCGCCAAAAGTTTCGAACCCTCAAGAAGCAAGCTGATAAAACGTACCTGGGGTTTGAGTGAAATAAGCAGCTGGTTTCTAACCAGTGGCTGAGGGCTCTTAATGTGCAGCCCAGCTATGAAAATCTCAGAGAGGTAATTTTGCTCGAAGAATTTAAAAACTCTCTCCCACTCTCCATAAAGGTACATGTTGAGGAACAGAAAGTTCATAGAGCTCACAGGCAGAAGTTCTGGCTGATGAGTTTGCTTTAATCTTTAAGTTGATTCCCCAGGCGAAAACCTTTCCTAGTCACCCCTACAAATTTGAAAAGGACAAAGGGTGGGAAGGTAATAGGAGCCCAAGCAGTCCTGGGAGGGAAAGAAAAGCAGGAGACACAAGGAGCCCTCCTCCAGCCAAAAAAGAAGGTACTACAAGTAGGAGTGAAACCCGGAGACCTGTGTGCTTCCATTGTAATAAAGCAGGGCATCTGACTGCTGGAAACTAAAGGGAAACCCTGTAGGGTTAATCAGGGCACACACGCTCAGTGAAGGAGAAGAGACCCCGATGGAAAGCATAGCAGAACAAGCTGTGGCTTTAACTGCAGTAATAGTAAGACCCAGGAAGTGTACTGCTGCAAGTGCAGGAAAATTTAATAGGATTCCTGAAAGTTATCAGGATTTTGTGTCTGAAGGGAGAGTAACCCCATACCCCTCGAGTGGGGCAAGCAAGCCCATAGTGATTCTCAGGGACACAGGGGCCACTAGATCCCTTTTACTGGGAAAAGGCCTCACCTTTCCCCCAGAGAGTGCAGTAAATACCAGAATGGTGGTAACTGGTATTGGCGGTGTACGCCTGTACCTTTACACCGGGTACATTTGGAGTGTGACCTAGTTTTGGGACCGGTGACCATAGAAATTGTCCCTAGTTTGCCTGTGGACGGGGTTGACCGGCTCCGAGGTAATTATCTGGCGGGGGTGAAGATGGTAGCTTCCCCAGTAGTGAAAGAGAGACCGCAGGAGGTCAGAGAGACAGGGATGGTCCCCTGCAATTTCCCTGAATGTGTAGTGTATCAGGCCACAATTAAACCAGCTTCCTCAGAGAAGGCTGCATTGGCACTGCAGGCACCATGAGGTCTGTCTGTCTGAGACTTTCATTGGAAAGTTAGAGGACCCAGGAAATGGATAAATGAATCTTCCCTAGCCGAATCTCAGCGAGCTGACCCAGTATTGAGAGAGTTAGCACAGGCTGCCCAGTCTGAAAGTGAAGCAGAGGGAGTCCCTAATTGCTACTATTTAAAGAATGAGGTACTGATGAGGAAATGGAGTTCTTCTTGCAGACCTGAGAGCAAGGAGTGGACAGTAGTTCACCAGTTAGTAGCCAAAGACTTGCAGGTTGATAGGTAAATTGGCCAGTAGCAATTGCCCCTAGTATAGGTAGGTGGTAGGGAAATATAGGGACAGGTGGGGATGTGGTAGGAATATGGAATTAGTGTAGGATTGGTATAAATGGGTGGTTGATGGTCAGCACAGACTCGGTGGGCCGAAGGGCCTGTTTCAGTGCTGTATCTCTAAACTAAACTAAACTAAACTTAGTGGTGCTGCAGAGGTACTGAAGAGAAATATTAAGAATGCCGCATGAGATTACAGCTGCTGTAGGTGTCGCTATACGAGAAACCAAAGCCTGTATAAGACAACTGTTTGACTGGCCAAAACTCCACAAAGATATGGTGGAGTACTGTAGGAGTTGCCACATGTGCCCGGTTGAGGGGAAATCTGTACCCCTAAGTCCTGTATCAGTGTTTGGAGGGCCCTCCAGCAGAGGGCTGGTAAACTGTAAGGGACCCCTGCCAAGAACAAAAGGGGACATACAAGTACAAGGCTAGCAAAAAGTTAGAAAGAGAAGGGGATAAAGGTACCAAGAGGGCAGGTTAAAGGAAGTCCAGGAGGAATCCCAAATGGAAACCCCTACTGTCCGGTCTGCCAATCCCGAAATGTTTGAAAAGTTAAACCCCACATCCTCCTATGTGAATGCAGACATGAGAAGCACTCCACCAGAGTTACTAAAAGCATTTACAGGAACCTGCAGAGACAAAGAAGTCCTCAAGAGGGCAGAGAAACCGTGAGGGTGATGCCTCATCTAGTCAAAGTGGCACAGGGGTGTGCAGTAGAATCTGGACAAATACCTGGAAGCAGGAGTGTCCCAGAGAACAAAGGGAAGATTAACAGAGAATCCTACCCCACCGTCAGGAGAAAAGAGAACCAACCAGCCTTTAAGGTGAAAACCCCGTGCATGACTCATCAAAGCACTGAAAGAGAGTTCAGAGTGGAACCACCCACTGCTGACACCTATGAGCAGAACTCCAACTTAGGGCTAATTAAATCTAACCCTCCCCCCTGCAGACCTCAACAGGAACAAAGACACAGTCCTGGAATTTTACAAACTGAAAAACTTCCCCAAAAACCACATGTTTATTGGTGTAAGGGTGAGGGCTTGCCCCAGTACCCAAAAACACCTCGAGAGTTTTGTACAAACGAGCGATCTTTATTTGCGAGCATGCAAGGAGAAGTCCTAGTCTCTGGAATGAATGTAGGGGTTCTGCGAGTACATTGTTCCAGTAGTCATTTTATCCAGTTTTACAGGTTTACTTGATAAACTGTTTCATAATTACATCATCTCCCATCTGTTCCCTTCCCGGATCTCAGCCGGCCTTGGTTATATTATTCACCTCGTCAACCTCTTGATTACCCTATTCATAAGAGTCTTAGGCTATTCATAGGATTCGGGTGTCTCTCTCCTGAGCTTGTTACCTTCTGATTAGGTATTCATATAATTCATGTGTCTAGCAAGTAACTTACACCATGGGATCACGGTTCCCTATGCCAGTGTCCCCTAAAGACCCCCTTTTGGCCATTGGCCAGCAACTGGCCCAAGGTAGCCATTACCCTAGGATCCTCTCCCAGTTCCTTGACCTCCTGTTGGATTTGCTGATACTTCTCCATTGCTGTCTGGGCCACTTCCCTCACCTTCAGTAGATGTTCCAGCAGTTTAGGGATTCACCTCCCCTTGGGAAGCAGGTATCTCAGTGAGTCCTCCATTAGATCATCGGTTATGCTCATCCATTCCCTACGGGGAGGCTGGATGTGAGTTATCGCCAAATGTCCAATTGTCATTGGGGCCCGGGGGTGGAAGCAGAAACTCAAGTTGATCACTGGGCAGTGGATGTTACCGTACTGGTATTGAGGTTCACTGGTGGTCACACAGTATTCCCCTTCTCCACAATGTGCCACCTGCGTCAGTTCATGGCAGGTGCTGGAAATTTCAAGGGTACAGTTTAGGGTGGTATTAAAACCATGTGCGGCTCTCGTGCCTATCCCTATGGGATGTGGACAGACAACATTGTTCCCTACACCCAGCCAGCAAGATCCCATGAGGAGGGAATCTCTCTGGGTCACGTATTTGGGTTTGAGATAGTGATTTGGCCAATTACTATCTCCCCTGATCCCTGCATTCGCTGCCCCTGAGAAGGGTTTGGATGCCCCTGGTTCTTTAGTGTTTTGCTAGCAAGTTGGTTAAATTCAAATCTAACGTAAAATTCCATTTAAACATTGCTTTGCTCAATATGATTTAGAAGTCAGCAAGCTCATTATAGCTAACAGCTGTAATTCATTAATAAATACCGACTGGCTCTACACAATTATTCTAGCAATTCAATTTTTTTCAATTAAATTGAAGCAGTGAATCTGGCTGTGCAGTTCAACCACAAAGTGAGCCAATGTGCTCATGTACATTTAATGGAGTCGAACAATCTCTCTCGTTCAGGATACAAATAATGAACAGATTACCCAAAATGGGAGCCTGCAGTCAACATTCATGTTGGTTAGACAATTTAATAACAAATAACTTGAATAGAACTTATTCCAACATGTAACTGCATACAGATAGAATAGGGGTTATAAAGTTAGAACTACAGTGGATGATACTGACGCTAGATTTATGCATGACTGCTTTAAGTATAAAGGGAGCCTTCATTGCCCCGCTTTGCAACTTCAGGCACTGCTGTTCCCCATTCCCAACTGCCCCGAGCTACTCCTTAGGCAGACTAGTTTGTTAACCGTGACATTTAACATTCCACTCGCCCAATTGCAATTGGCATTGCTCAAGTTCTTATAGAACACGCCTTGTTGGCTCCCCCAGTCAACCAACTTGGTTCCTTCCGCACTCGTGGTTGCCAGACATATCAGCATTACTGCGATTTACATGGTCCTGTAAAGAGGGAACACAGTGGACGCTGGTCGTCACCTGTTAATCCTTATTATTCTTTCTGTTTCCATACTCCTTGATCTTTGTCCTGAGTTTCCACCGGCCTTTCCCTTCCACATCCACACGTACAAGTGTTGCTGGTCATCGAGACTTCATAAGGTACTAGCCAATGAGATGCTAAGCCTGGTTTTACAAGTAGGACCTGAACAATCACATGACCCCCGACTCCTGGAAAATTTTCCCTGTCCTTTAGAATAACTTCCAAGTTCTGATCTTCCTGACTTAACCACATTTGAATTGCATCTTCTTTAACTTGCTGCAAAAGTCTGAAAGGTTAAAACTGGGTTTCTGCCGGACTTTTACTAGGCTCCGGACTTATCTTTGTATTTGGAAAACAAACTGGAGCTTCATCCCCAGTCACCAGTAGTTAGTTTTAAAATTGCACTGAAAATCACAAATTCAAGCACACAAACATCAGGCGCCCAAATACAATAAATAAATACACACACACACACAGACGCACACACAGACACACACACACACACAGACACACACACGCACAGACGCACACACACACAGACACACACACGAGTAGCACGTGCGTTTAAAGGAAGGGAAACAGAAATAAATCAATTACGTCAACGATCCCAATTCTCCTCCTTCAAATGTCTTACAACAACTATAATTAGAAACTAAAAGAAAAAGATAAACTCTCACAAGTCAAACAAACTCCAAGAGGTTATGCAGCAGCCTTTCACAGTCATTCTTTGATGAATATTCTGAACTAGCTGATATGTGTCCCCTTTTCTGAGGCCCATAGCCCTAGTTACCCAAGTCTTCATTTTGTCCCAGGTGCCTCCAGCCATTCTCCCTTCCTCTGGTAGGACTGAGTAAATCTCCCTCCTGCTCATCTTCACTACACCTCTGCCTCAACAATCTCTCATCCGCCTCCCTCTTTTCCCTTTCCCTTGATATATCTACACAATGTGCCTTCAGGAATTACACTTTCCTGGCTCACCGAGTTCTCTCTTCTATATGTCTGAGTCGTTCCTCCTCTTGTTTATCCCTTTTATCTGTAATTGACTCTTTGTCTTGTCAACTATGGAACACCTATCTTCCTTCTCTTTCCTTAATTTACTCAATTCTAACTCCGACTGTCTACACATTTCCTCCTGCTGCTTACACTTAGCCTGATACACCAACAGCCAGACTGCTTTCATTTATCTGTCTTCACATGTGGACCATGTATCGACTGTTCTGCCTCACCGACAGGGTTGTCAGAAATCTGTACAACCCAGAGCCACCCTATAAATTTCACTACCACCAAACAAAGCAAGTTAGAAAGCAACGCTTTCTAATAACTTAAACACTCCTCTTAATAGTAGCTTCTTCTTTTAAACCAATTTAATACAACTTCACTCAGATGTTTCACACACATTCATATTTACCATTCAACAACTCTGAACACACAAAGAGACCAAACACCAACATAGACAAACACAAACACACAGACACAGACACAGACACACACAGACACAGACACACACACACAGACACACACACACACAGACACAGACACACACAGACACACACACACAGACACAGACACACACACACGTTTTCCTTCTTTTGTCCTTTCAACAGCATTTTAGACTACTGTGATACTTCCAATGTAATTTCTACCGATCGTTTCCTGAAACTTGTTTCTGGACTGGCTATTAATTTGTTTCTGCTTTTGGAAATGTTTGTGGACTTGTCGGCAGAGTTCCATATAAGAATTGATTCTGATCCTAATTGCCTTATTTTTCAGACCTTTCTTTTGGTCCTTCCACCATGCTCTTTGTACGTCTGGGGGGTTATTAGAATTCCACTGTCCTTTACTGGTCAAGTTCTCATCTGCTATAAACCTGGTAAAGGACCCCTCCTGTCCCCAATCTAGACCTTCTGCTCTATTGGTCATTCTGTCAGAGTGTGGTCTGCCCGATTAGTATTGACCTGCGGGATACCATTTAAATCCCCTGGGTGGTATTGACCTGCAAAAGCCTATTAAATCCCCTGCGCAGTTCAACCTCTTGTGAAGGTCTGCCTTGTGGTCTCTCTCTGCGAGGTCTCCTGCACAGTAACTGCCTTCTAGATACCTCTAAATCCCCTGCGCGGCTTCACCTACTATGTGGCTCTGCGTTGCGGCTTTCTCAGTGCGGCTGTCTGCCCGGTTCTCTCAACTCTCGACCTATTACCCTGCCTGCGCTTTGATCGCTCGGCACTCAAGTCTCCAGGTGTTGGTTCTTTGATACCCACTTAAAGTACCAGTCCCGTGACTGTGAAGTAGACCTTTCCTAACTATGGGTGGTAAAATAAAAGGTACTCACTCCTTGATTGGTCTCCTCACTGTCGTGGTCCTGATGTGGTGTATCTTGCCGACTACGCCAAATGTAAGGGTGAGGGCTTGCCCCGGTACCCAAAAACACCTCGAGAGTCAGATCTCTTGTACAAACGAGCAATCTTTATTTACGAGCATGCAAGGAGAAGTCCTACTCTCATGAATGATTGTAGGGGTTCTGCGAGTACATTGTTCCAGTAGTTATTTTATACAGTTTTATTGGAGGTTTATTTGATAAACTATTTCTTAATTACATCATCTCCCATCTATTGCCTTCCCTGATCTCATCCTGCCTTGGTTATATTATTCATAGCGTCAACCTCTTGATTACCCTATTTATATGATTCTTAGACTATTCATAGGATTTGGGTGTCTCCCTCCTGAGCTCATTTCCTTCTGATTAGGCAATTCATAGGATTCGGGTATCTCCCTCCTGAGCTCCTTACCTTCTGATTAGGTATTCATATAATTCATGTGTCTAGCAGGCAAGCTTTCTCAAGTTACAGGGACCTAGGTTACACCAAGTATCCCATGGTTCCCTATGCCAGCCTCCCCTACAATTGGGATGCCAAAAAGGGCAGTTTAAAGCAGCACTGCTACCAAGAAAAGACAAGCTGTAACAACTTTTAGGATTTCTGAGTGACTGACATAGATGCATGTGTGTTTTCCTGTACCTACTCTTCTCTCTAATCCCTTTTAATGAACTTCTCTTCTAAAAATCGCATTTCATTTCACTGTGTGGAGGTGTCATGAAGACCCCATCTGCCAAGAATGAGGCATATTAATTTCATTATATGAACATTAATTTTAAACTGTTGCTGGAATGAAGAAATGACTTGTTTAAAGAGATCAGCAGTGGCTGGAAAACATTTGCATACTAAGAGACAGTGCCTGGAGACAATAGAACGGCTCCCTGATCCAATTAACCCAAATAGATTTTAATCACCAGACATTGAAAGTGTAAGAAAGCCAGCATTCCAGGGTGTCTGCTAAGATGGAGAATCCACAAAAAAAGAGAGTTTGTTTAAAAAAAAACTACTCACATGACTAACCTGCTGGCCCAGGTTGCTCACAGGACAGTTTGGGAGATTGCAACTGAACTTGGAAGAAGAGGGCCTCTCTCCTGGCTTGCTCTCTCTCTCTCTCTCTCTCTCTCTCTCACAAATCTCCGGATACACTGAAGTCACTTAAACCTCAAGAGAGAAAAGACTCCTACATCGAAACAAGTTTTAAAGCATCCACTGGGCCCCAACGAAACAGCAAGACTTACCTGCAATCAAAGACTCTACATCGAACTCAAAGGACTGAAAATAAATCCCAGCCATTGCCTCAAACTTTTCCCCTTTATTCTTTCTACTTTTCTGTCTCTATCTGCGTGTATTTATCGCGTATACATGCTAGCATAGTCACGTTGTGTATTTATAGTCATTAACCGAATTAGAGTTTAAGGTTAATAAACTTCCACCTTCCTTGTTTAAATCTAAGAAAACCTGTCTGGTTGATTTCTTTGCCATTATAATTGGAGAGCAGTGAACAAGGACTCACTGAGGGGAAGCTAAGAACACGATGTTTTTAAAATTAAACCCTGTTATGATTAAACCATTTAAAGGCTGACAGGGAAACCCTAGACCCCTTTCTCACCTGGTCTTAACAGTGTGTGTGTCTGTGTGAATGTGGCCCTGCTGCACAGATACTCCCACTCTCCCAGGGGCTTAGGAGGCCGAAGATGATAATGGCGCATGGTGATCGGTGGCACCCTCATCCTCCTCTGTCATCCTCGGATGTTGGCTGGTGAGGAGCGTCAGCTGGGGCGCAACTGGTATCCCCTCCCAACATCTCTCCACCATCAGCGCCACTGATGGTCCAGGTTACAGAGTGTGACATGCACCCTGTGTAAATCAATGCTCAGTTCCTGCATGCACTCCAAGTGGTGCTGCACTTTCCATGAGGTTGGTCATGGGGGGGGAGTGCTTGTGTGTTTGAAGCCTGAGCCATGGTGGCGCACATGAGCTGGATGGACTCCTCCATTTTCAGCCCATGATCCCTCAGTGCCTTGGGGAACTCCGACATGTGGGAGCACATCCGCTGCTGCTGCTCTAGGTAGAGCCTCCTTTCCAGTGACTTCTGAGGCCCTGCATCTGTACTAAGCTGAGCAGGGCTGAATCTGCCCTCCCTCTTCTGAGGGGAAATGCCCACAGCTGCCTCTGCCTCTGGCACCTCCGTCTGCATACTAGTAAACGTGCGCAAGGGCCCACCGAGGTGAGTGTATTTGCGCTGGTGGATGGCGCGCTGGTAAGGTGTGACAGTGTTTCTTCGTAGCTTGCTGGCACTGTGGTGGAGAGGGATAGGATCTCCTTGGGTGGGCATCTGACCTGTGGGAGACACAAGAAGAGGTGATGCGAGCTAGCCTTGGACAGCAGAAGCCTCTGCGGTGCAACTCAATGTTCGGCATGCGGGGTGGGGCGTAATGCACCCCCTTAATGAGCGCATTGCCCTCTCGAATCACTGTCAGTCACCCACAGTATCTCCATTGCTCCCTCTTCCATGGTATGACTTGGATGTAGGGAACGTCTCCACCCATTTGGGCTCTCTCTCCGGCATTGTGTGTCCATTTCTCCTGCAAGGACAAAAGAGAGCATGAGAAGGGAGTGATGTTCTCTAGGGCCAATGGCAGTTGCTCAAATTCATTGGTGGGTGCAATTTTAGTGTTGGCAGCTCCTCAGCAGCTCTATGGCTGTGAGCTATTCTGAGGGGTCCTCCCATTGTTCAGGAGCAGCGTGTTCCCTGAGCTTCCTCTGCTGGTGTGTCTGCTGGAGGGTGAATGACGAGGCCTATCCTGGGGGGTTGGGTATAACACTCACCTTACTAGAGATAATCAGATCATTAAACCTCTTCCGACACTGGATCCATGTCCTTCTTGCAACACGTCTTCCACTGACAGTGGCAGCTACCTCCATCCAGGCCTGCATGATCTTGTGGGGGGGAGGGGGGAAATGGCCTCTTCCTGCCACCCTCCGGGAAGAAGCTCTCCCTCCTCTTCCTCAGCCTCCAGCATCACCTCCAGGTAGGCCCAGCCCCACATTCCAGGCCTCCGGCTCTCCTGGGATATCATGGAAATGAAAAATGCAGCCTGAATTTCGAGGGGAGGCGGTGGCGTACTGGTATTGTCACTGGACTAGTAACCCAGAGACCCAGGTATTGCTCTGGGGACATGGGTTCAAATCCCACCACAGCAGAAGGTGGAATTTGAATTCAATTAATAAAAAAAAAAATCCGGAATTTAAAGCCATGAAACCATTGTCAATTGTTGTAAAAACCCATCTGGGTTCACTAATGTCCTTTAGGGAAGGAAATCTGCTGTCCTTGCCTGGTCTGGCCTACATGTGACTCCAGATCCACAGCAATGTGGTTGACTCTTACATGCCCTCTGAAACGGCCTAGCAAGCCACTCAGTTCAAGGGCAATTAGGGATGGGCAATAAATGCTGGCCTAGCCTGCGACGCCCACATCCCATGAAAGAATACAAAAAAAAAAATTTCTCTGTGATTCGTCACTGTCCCGTCACTGCACTCAAACAGCTGCCGCAGTAATGGCTGCCATGGTGAGTCTGAATCGGGCTCACACTTCAGTTGACTCCCTCCATTCCAGTCCCTGAGCAAACCTGTCTTCACATCAATTAACCGGTCGCCCCCTGAAACTCAGGGTTCATTTCTGTTTCTCCCTGGGGCCAGGTCGGAACCCGAAAGCTGTCCCTACTTCCGTTTCTCTGTCCCTGCAGCAATTATCCAGCCCAATGTGTGTGAGGTGACCAGGAATCAGCTCCTCCGATAGACAAGGAGTAAAAAGAAGACAAACAAACGCTTCAAAATTCTTCAGCGTCTTGTCCATCCTCTCTGACAGCTGGAGGAGTGGGAGAGGCAGCAGCTGTTCTGGACAACTGAACACCAAGCAAACACTCACTCTCCAGCAGAACTAAACACACAGTCATTATGAGCTGCTCGTCTCCCACACACAAGGCAACATTGATCTTGAGAAATGCGGGTTTCCCTCCCATCACATTCAGGCAGCTGAGCCCTCATCAGTGCTGCCTCTCAATCGATGAGGATCCTTTCCCCCCCGCACCCCCCCCCCCCCCCCCACCCGCCTCACCTGAAGCAGCCCACATGTTCCACATCTGTACAACACAAAGGCATTTCATTAACGTCTCCATCTTCTGCCCGCATTCGTGGCACTCCAAACACTCACAGCCTACTTATATTTCACAGAACATTCCCTGCAATTTATTTTTGGGCCATCGCCTCATTCCAGTAAAGGTCAGACTGCCTGTTGAGACTGAGAACCCAGACAGCAGGTTAAGTAACTGAGGGTTGTGACCTCTCTTAAAGGGGATGAGAAACTTGATTTACTGAGCGTGCCTACACCCTGCACTCTCCTGCACAAAGACGACTTACTTCCATCTCCACCTGACTGTGCTCATCTGCTACTGAAACATGCAACCGCTATGGACACATGCTATCCCACACAGTCCTGCTCACCCTTCACTCCTGTCCTTGCCGACCCTATATTGGCTCCTAGTCTACCAGCACCTCCAATTTGTGACCTCACCACTCTCTATCTCTGTAACCCCCTCCAGCCCTACAACCAACCCCCATCCCCATAACTCTCTGACCCTCTGACTCTGGCCTGTTGTGCATCCACTACTCCCATCACCCCACCACTGGTAGCCATGCTTCAACTGTCTAGGCTCTAGGCTCTGAAATGCCCTCTTTAAACCCATTCACCTCTCCATCTCTCTCTCCTCCTTTAAGATGCTCCGTAAAACCCACCTCTTTGACCAAGCTTTTGATCACCTGTCCTAATATCTCTTTCTTTGACTCAGTGTCTGGTTGTATCTGATTATGGTTCATGGATTTATTAGTGACTATTTTATATTTATGACCTCTAGCTCTGGTTTCACCCACAAGTGGAAACGTCTTCTCTATATCGATCTTGTCAAATCTTTCATAATTTTAAAGACCTCCATCGTGTCACCCCCTCAGCCTTCTGCCTTCTAGAGAAAAGAGCTGCAGCTTGTTCAGTCTTTCCTGATAGTTATACCCTCTCAGCTCTTCGGAAAAACTCTTGAAGAAATTCCTCCCGACTCCCTGTGGCAATCTAGTGAAGCTCGAGCAGACACAGTCCGCCCGCAAACTCAACTACATAGCGACTCACTGTCCGACAGCTGTAGGTGGCCTCTTCTCCCAGGAACTTGCCCAGTTTCCTTTAAAAGATATTTCTGAGGCAATGTCAGAGCGAGCAAGTTGCGTCTGAATTCAAACCATCAGATTAGATTAGATTAGAGATACAGCACTGAAACAGGCCCTTCGGCCCACCGAGTCTGTGCCGAACATCAACCACCCATTTATACTAATCCTACACTAATCCCATATTCCTACCAAACATCCCCACCTGTCCCTATATTTCCCTACCACCTACCTATACTAGTGACAATTTATAACGGCCAATTTACCTATCAACCTGCAAGTCTTTTGGCTTGTGGGAGGAAACCGGAGCACCCGGAGAAAACCTACGCAGACACAGGGAGAACTTGCAAACTCCACACAGGCAGTGCCCGGAATCGAACCCGGGTCCCTGGAGCTGCGATGCTAACCACTGCGCCACTGTGCCGCCCATAAACCCATAAGTTTAAAGACAATCCTTAAGGGTACATGCAAACTATTTATTCAAATACAGGGCACAAACAATGGGGCAAGGACAATCAACAGGGATACAGCCAATCCAAAAGAACAGACCATAAGGACCAAGGACAATCTTGTTCAGTCAAGGGGATAGAACATTCTGGGCTGCACATTCTCTCCCAGTTGCGTGGAAGGCCAGAATGGTCTGTGGAACTGTTTGCCACAACAAGCAAAAAGTGAATTCCCAATTTGAAGAGTTGTCATTGCCTTTGCATTCCCAATGCTTCTCGTAGTGATTACTGTTTCAGAACCAAGAAACTGGCACGGGGCACCCACTTGTGGCTGAAATGTATAATACCAATGTCAGTGGCAAAATGAGGAGTTCCTCTCCCTCACTCGGTCATACCTACAACTGGTGAAGGTTTCCTGGGTTTGTACCAAAGGTAAAATGTAGGGGGTTGGGAAACGAAAAGACCACATGGGGCTGCTTCGTGACAGGGGCTTTGACGTCAGCCTTTGAACAAATCACAATGTATTTGTGATGACGACTTTTTTGACCAACCTCAAACAACAACAGCATGCATTTATATAGCACCTTAGATGTACGAAAACATCCCAAGGCGTTTCGCAGGACTATAATCAAACAAAATTTGACACTGAGTCGCAAAAGGAGAGATTAGGACAGGTGACCAAAAGCTTGGTCTAAGAGGCAGCTTTTAAGAAGCATGTTAAAGAAGGAGAGAGAGGGGTAGAGAGGTTTAGGGAGGGAATTCCAGAGTTTAGGGCCCAGGAAGCTGAAGGCACGGCCACCAATGGTGGAGCAATGAAAACTAGTGATGTGTAGGAGGCCAGAATTGGAGGAGGGCAGAGATCTTGGAGGGTTGTCGGGCTGGAGGAGGTTACAGAGATAGGGAGGGTGAGTGAGGTCATGAAGGGGTTTGAACACGAAGTTGAGAATATTAAAATTGAGGTGCTGCCAAATTTAGATAATGGGGTATAAATTTGTCCAGGGGCTGCAGATGTGGGGACACACCCATAAACAAGAGGCCTGAGGAGCGACAGAAATCCTGGAACCTCATCTGAATAATTGGTCACATCCTAACAATCATCTTGCCCGAAGGGGAATGTCAATTTTGGGCCATCTGCCTCACTGGCAGTGATCCTCAGATAAGTCCCAGAGGCGGCAGGGTGGGCTACAAAAACAGGGACCAGTTGAGAATTATTGTTTGTTAGTCATGGGATGTGGGCATCACTGGCAAGGCCAGCATCTGTTGCCCATCCCTAATTGCCTTGAACTGAAGGGCTGCTGTAGGATCCAATTCAACAGGGTTACTTGAATAGATGTTAGATTCCTAATTTACAGATACAAAGAGCTTTGTTTTAGGCATGTATCTACAATGTTAATAAAGGATTCAATAGGGTAGAGACAGGGAAACTATTCCCTCTGGTCCGGGGGGAGCCAATAACAAAGAGGTATAATCTTAAAATTATAGCCAGGTCATTTAGCAGGGAAATCAGGAAGAACTTTATCACACAAAGGGGAGTGGAAATCTGCAACTCTCTGTCCCCCAAAGGGCTGTGGATGATGGGGGTGAATTGGTGTGTTGAATACTGACATTGATAGATTTTGTGAGTAAGGGTATCGAGAGATATGGAGCTAAGGCGGAGAAATGGAGTTGAGGCGCATATCAGCCATGATCTAACAGAATGTCCTGAGGGGCCGAATGGCCTCCTCCCATTTCTAGTGTTCCACAATGGGGGAGGCCATTCACCACACCTTGTATCTATCATGTTTCATTCCCCCCAACCTCAACTCATCATGTAACAGACTCGTGAATGAATCTAATTTCCCATACTGTTTTTATTGGAGAAACCGGGGGCTGTTCTTCTGAGAGCAGAAAAGGTTAATGGGAGATTTAATAGAGGAGTTCAAAATTATGAAGGGTTTTGACAGAGTAGAGAGGGAGAAACTGTGCAGGAGGGTTGGTAACCAGGACACAGATTGAGGCAAATGGCATAAATAGAGGGGGGAAATTATGAGAATTTTTTTTTACACAGCGAGTTGTTGTGATCTGGAACGCGCTGCCTGAAAGGGGCGGTGGAAGCAGATTCAATAGTAACTTTCAAAAGGGAATTGGATAAATACTTGAAAAGAAAAATTTGCGGGGGCTGTGGGGAAAGAGTTGGGGGAGTGAGACTAATTAGATAGCGCTTTCAAGGCTATGTATGTGGTGGGCCAAATTTCCTGCTTCGTGTGTTGTATGATTGTATGATTCATTCACAGAATGTGGGTGTCACTGGCATTTATTACCCTTCCCTAAATGCCCTTGAGTGGCTCACTAGACCATTTAAAAATCAACCAGATTGCTGTGCGTCTGGAGTCACAAACAGGGTAAGGAGAACAGATTTACTTCTCTAAAGGGACATTGGTGAACCAGATGGGCTTTGACAAACAATCCTGTAGTTTCATGGTCACTATTAATGATACTGGTCTTTTAAACTTCGAGATTTTGTTTAATAAACGACTCAGACTCCCCAACTGCTCTGATGGGATTTGAACCCATGCCTCTGGGATCATGAGAGCCATCCAGAGATTTTGGTCTGTATACATTAAACAGTTTCCAGATCCCTTTAAGACAAGAACCCGGAAGCGGGCCTCCTTGTCCGCTCCGTCGAAACTCTTGTCAGTTTCATTGTAGAAGCAAACAGAAAGTTTGAAAAGTTGTGAGCGATGTGAGACCGAGCGCCGGCGCTGCTGCTTCTCCAGCAACTCGCCCTCAAACTCGGCGAAACTTTGTAGGAAAACAATCTTCTGACACTTGGATCAGTGAGTGAGCTGGTTGCCCGGGTATGTTTCCTGGAGTTTATTCCTTTGTGTTCTGCTGTAAGGGGATTAAAACTAACCGGCAGTGTCTGCACTCGCAATTACTGCTGCTCGGCTTTGTTTCGGTTCGCCCAGCTCTGATCCTCTTCACTCTCTTCCCCATCTCTGACACCACCCACCCACCTCCCCCTCACTCCATCGCCCCCTCACTCCATCGCCCCCTCTCACCCCGATACCCCATCCCCCCTCTCTGACCCCCTACCCTGCCCCCCCCTTCTCTGACCCCCCCCCCACCACGCCCTCTCTCTGACCCCCCTACCCGATCTCCTTCTCTGACCCCCTACCCCGACCCCCCCACCCTGCCCCCCTACCCCATCCCCCCTCTCTGACCCCCTACCCTGCCCCCCCCTTCTCTGACCCCCCCCACCACGCCCTCTCTCTGACCCCCCTACCCGATCTCCTTCTCTGACCCCCTACCCCGACCCCCCCACCCCGACCCCCCCACCCTGCCCCCCTACCCCATGCCCCCCTCTGACCCCCCCTAATCTATGCCCCCCTCTGACACCCCCTATTCTGACCCCCCCTACCCCGCCCCATCTCTCTGACCCCCCCACTCCATCCCCCTTACAGCGCCCACTCTCTGACCCCCCCCCAACCCTGCCCCTCCTCTCTAATCCCCTACACTCCCCCACCTCACTCCCCCACCTCACTCCCCCACCCTCTGAGCCTCCCCCAACCCCCCTCCCCCCCCTCTGACCCCCCCCCTCTGACCCCCCCCCTCTGACCCCCCTCCTCTGACCCCCCTCCTCTCTGACCCCCCTCCTCTCTGACACCCCTCCCCCCCACCTCCTCTCTGACCATCCCCTGCCCCCTCTCTGGCCCCCCCCTCTCTGGCCCCCTCCACCACAATCCCACCCCCTCTGGCCCCCCCCACCAACACACCCCCCCCTCTCTGACCCCCTGTGCCCGCCCCCTCTCTGACCCCCTGAACCCGCCCCCTCGCTGATCACCCCAACCTCACTGAACCCCCCCCTACCGCCCCCAAGCTGAACCCCCACCGACCTCACCCCCTCTCTGGTCCACCTTTCCCCGTGCCCCCCCTCTGGCCCCCTCCTCTGACCCCCCTCGAAACGCCCCCTCATCCCGCCCCCCTCTCTGACCCCCCCTCACCCCGCCCTCCTCTCTGACCCCCCCTACACCGCCCCCCCTCTCTGACCCCCCCTACCCCGCCCCCCTCACTGACCCCCCCTACCCCGCCCCCCTCACTGACCCCCTCTACCCCGCCTTGTTCTTTGGCCCCCCCCACCCCGTGCCCCTTCTCTGACCACCACCACCCCGCCCCCCACCTCACTGACCCCCCTCTACTTCGCCCCCTCACTGACCCCTCTACCCCGCCTTGTTCTCTGCCCCCCCCATTCCCTGCCCCCCCCCCATTCCCTGCCCCCCCTCCATTCCCTGCCCCCCCTCTCTGGCCCCCTACCCCTACCCCTACCCTGCCCTCCCTGACCCCCCCCCCTACTCTGCCCTCCCTGACCCCCCCCTACTCTGCCCTCCCTGACCCCCCCCTACTCTGCCCTCCCTGACCCCCCTACCGTGCCTCCTCCTCTCTGACCCCCCCTACCCTGCCCTCCATTTGACCCCACTACTGCCCCCTCTCTGACCCCTACCCCGCTCCCCTCTCTGACCCCCTAAACCCTCTCTGACCCCACCTAAAACCCCTCTCTGACCACCCCTTGCCCCACCCCCTCTCTGACCCCCCCACCCCTTCCCCCCCTCGCTCCCTACACTGACCCCCTCCCACCCCCTCTCTCCCTCCCCCTCGTCCCCCCTCCCTCCCACTCCGTCCCTCCCACTCGTCCCCCCTTCCACCCACCCCGTCCCTCCCTCTCGTCCCCGCTCCCTCTCATCCCCCCCTTCCTCCCTCCCTCTCGTCCCCCCCCCCTCCCTCCCTCTCGTCCCCCCCCTCCCTCCCTCTCGTCCCCCTCCTCCCTCCCTCTCGTCCCCCCCCCTCCCTCCCTCTCGTCCCCCCTCCCTCCCTCTCGTCCCCCCTCCCTCCCTCCCTCTCGTCCCCCCTCCCTCCCTCCCTCTCGTCCCCCCTCCCTCCCTCTCGTCCCCCCTCCCTCCCTCTCGTCCCCCCTCCCTCCCTCTCGTCCCCCCTCCCTCCCTCTCGTCCCCGCTCCCTCCCCTCCTCCCCCCCTCCCTCCCCCCTCCCTCCCCCCTCCCTCCCTCTCGTCCTCGTCCCTCCCTCCCTCCCTCCCTCTCGTCCTCCCTCTCGTCCTCCCTCTCGTCCTCGTCCTCCCTCCCTCTCGTCCTCCCTCCTTCCCTCCCCCTCTCCCGTCCTCACTCCTTCCCTCCCCCTCTCTCGTCCTCACTCCTTCCCTCCCCCTCTCTCGTCCTCACTCCCTCCCTCCCCCTCTCTCGTCCTCACTCCCTCCCTCCCCCTCTCTCGTCCTCACTCCCTCCCTCCCCCTCTCTCGTCCTCACTCCCTCCCTCCCCCTCTCTCGTCCTCACTCCCTCCCTCCCCCTCTCTCGTCCTCACTCCCTCCCTCCCCCTCTCTCGTCCTCACTCCCTCCCTCCCCCTCTCTCGTCCTCACTCCCTCCCTCCCCCTCTCTCGTCCTCACTCCCTCCCTCCCCCTCTCTCGTCCTCACTCCCTCCCTCCCCCTCTCTCGTCCTCACTCCCTCCCTCCCCCTCTCTCGTCCTCACTCCCTCCCTCCCCCTCTCTCGTCCTCACTCCCTCCCTCCCCCTCTCTCGTCCTCACTCCCTCCCTCCCCCTCTCTCGTCCTCACCCTCCCTCCCCCTCTCTCGTCCTCACCCTCCCTCCCCCTCTCTCGTCCTCACTCCCTCCCTCCCCCTCTCTCGTCCTCACTCCCTCCCTCCCCCTCTCTCGTCCTCACTCCCTCCCTCCCTCCCTCTCTCCCTCTCGTCCTCCCTCCCTCCCTCCCTCTCGTCCTCCCTCCCTCCCCCCCCTCGTCCTCCCTCCCTTCCCCCCCCCTCGTCCTACGTCCCTCCCCCCCCTCTCGTCCTACGTCCCTCCCCCCCCCTCTCGTCCTACGTCCCTCCCCCCCCTCTCGTCCTACGTCCCTCCCCCCCCTCTCGTCCTACGTCCCTCCCTTCCCCCCCTCTCGTCCTCCCTCCCTTCCCCCCCCTCTCGTCCTCCCTCCCTTCCCCCCCCTCTCGTCCTCCCTCCCTTCCCCCCCCTCTCGTCCTCCCTCCCTTCCCCCCCCTCTCGTCCTCCCTCCCTTCCCCCCCCTCTCGTCCTCCCTCCCTTCCCCCCCCTCTCGTCCTCCCTCCCTTCCCCCCCCCTCTCGTCCTCCCTCCCTTCCCCCCCCCTCTCGTCCTCCCTCCCTTCCCCCCCCTCTCGTCCTCCCTCCCTTCCCCCCCTCTCGTCCTCCCTCCCTTCCCCCCCCTCTCGTCCTCCCTCCCTTCCCCCCCCTCTCGTCCTCCCTCCCTTCCCCCCCCTCTCGTCCTCCCTCCCTTCCCCCCCCTCTCGTCCTCCCTCCCTTCCCCCCCCTCTCGTCCTCCCTCCCTTCCCCCCCCTCTCGTCCTCCCTCCCTTCCCCCCCCTCTCGTCCTCCCTCCCTTCCCCCCCCTCTCGTCCTCCCTCCCTTCCCCCCCCTCTCGTCCTCCCTCCCTCCCCCCCTCTCGTCCCCCTCCCTCCCTCCCCCCCTCTCGTCCCCCTCCCTCCCTCCCTCCCTCTCCCTCCCTCTCCCTCCCTCTCCCTCCCTCTCCCTCCCTCTCTCTCCTCCCTCCCTCTCTCTCCTCCCTCCCTCTCTCCTCCCTCCCTCTCTCCTCCCTCCCTCCCTCTCCCTCCCTCTCTCCTCCCTCCCTCCCTCTCCCTCTCGTCCTCCCTCCCTCCCTCTCTCTCTCGTCCTCCCTCCCTCCCTCTCTCTCACGTCCTCCCTCCCTCCCTCTCTCTCTCGTCCTCCCTCCCTCCCTCTCTCTCTCATCCTCCCTCCCTCCCTCTCTCTCTCGCCCTCCCTCCCTCCCTCTCACTCTCCCTCCCTCCCTCCCTCCCTCCCTCTCACTCGCCCTCCCTCCCTCCCTCCCTCTCGCCCTCCCTCCCTCCCTCCCTCTCGCCCTCCCTCCCTCCCTCCCTCTCGCCCTCCCTCCCTCCCTCCCTCTCGCCCTCCCTCCCTCCCTCTCTCTCGTCCTCCCTCCCTCCCTCTCTCTCGTCCTCCCTCCCTCCCTCCCTCTCTCTCGTCCTCCCTCCCTCCCTCCCTCTCTCTCGTCCTCCCTCCCTCCCTCCCTCTCTCTCGTCCTCCCTCCCTCCCTCCCTCCCTCTCTCTCGCCCTCCTCCCTCTCTCTCGCCCTCCCTCCCTCTCTCCCTCTCTCGTCCTCCCTCCCTCCCTCTCTCTCTCGTCCTCCCTCCCTCCCTCCCTCCCTCTCTCTCTCGTCCTCCCTCCCTCCCTCTCTCTCTCGTCCTCCCTCCCTCCCTCTCTCTCTCGTCCTCACTCCCTCCCTCCCTCTCTCTCTCGTCCTCACTCCCTCCCTCCCCCTCTCTCGTCCTCACTCCCTCACTCCCCCTCTCTCGTCCTCACTCCCTCCCTCCCCCTCTCTCGTCCTCACTCCCTCCCTCCCCCTCTCTCGTCCTCACTCCCTCCCTCCCCCTCTCTCGTCCTCACTCCCTCCCTCCCCCTCTCTCGTCCTCACTCCCTCCCTCCCCTCTCGTCCTCACTCCCTCCCTCCCCCTCTCTCGTCCTCACTCCCTCCCTCCCCCTCTCTCGTCCTCACTCCCTCCCTCCCCCTCTCTCGTCCTCACTCCCTCCCTCCCCCTCTCTCGTCCTCACTCCCTCCCTCCCCCTCTCTCGTCCTCACTTCCCTCCCTCCCCCTCTCTCGTCCTCACTCCCTCCCTCCCCCTCTCTCGTCCTCACTCCCTCCCTCCCCCTCTCTCGTCCTCACTCCCTCCCTCCCCCTCTCTCGTCCTCACTCCCTCCCTCCCCCTCTCTCGTCCTCACTCCCTCCCTCCCCCTCTCTCGTCCTCACTCCCTCCCTCCCCCCCTCTCGTCCTCCCTCCCTTCCCCCCCCTCTCGTCCTCCTCCCTTCCCCCCCCTCTCGTCCTCCCTCCCTTCCCCCCCCCTCTCGTCCTCCCTCCCTTCCCCCCCCTCTCGTCCTCCCTCCCTTCCCCCCCCTCTCGTCCTCCCTCCCTTCCCCCCCCTCTCGTCCTCCCTCCCTTCCCCCCCCTCTCGTCCTCCCTCCCTTCCCCCCCCTCTCGTCCTCCCTCCCTTCCCCCCCCTCTCGTCCTCCCTCCCTTCCCCCCCCTCTCGTCCTCCCTCCCTTCCCCCCCCTCTCGTCCTCCCTCCCTTCCCCCCCCTCTCGTCCTCCCTCCCTCCCCCCCTCTCGTCCCCCTCCCTCCCTCCCCCCCTCTCGTCCCCCTCCCTCCCTCCCTCCCTCTCCCTCCCTCTCCCTCCCTCTCCCTCCCTCTCTCTCCTCCCTCCCTCTCTCCTCCCTCCCTCTCTCCTCCCTCCCTCTCTCCTCCCTCCCTCCCTCTCCCTCCCTCTCTCCTCCCTCCCTCCCTCTCCCTCTCGTCCTCCCTCCCTCCCTCTCTCTCTCGTCCTCCCTCCCTCCCTCTCTCTCACGTCCTCCCTCCCTCCCTCTCTCTCTCGTCCTCCCTCCCTCCCTCTCTCTCTCATCCTCCCTCCCTCCCTCTCTCTCTCGTCCTCCCTCCCTCCCTCTCTCTCTCGCCCTCCCTCCCTCCCTCCCTCTCACTCTCCCTCCCTCCCTCCCTCCCTCCCTCTCACTCGCCCTCCCTCCCTCCCTCCCTCTCGCCCTCCCTCCCTCCCTCCCTCTCGCCCTCCCTCCCTCCCTCTCTCTCGTCCTCCCTCCCTCCCTCCCTCTCTCTCGTCCTCCCTCCCTCCCTCCCTCTCTCTCGTCCTCCCTCCCTCCCTCCCTCTCTCTCGTCCTCCCTCCCTCCCTCCCTCTCTCTCGCCCTCCCTCCCTCTCTCTCGCCCTCCCTCCCTCTCTCCCTCTCTCGTCCTCCCTCCCTCCCTCTCTCTCTCGTCCTCCCTCCCTCCCTCCCTCCCTCTCTCTCTCGTCCTCCCTCCCTCCCTCTCTCTCTCGTCCTCCCTCCCTCCCTCTCTCTCTCGTCCTCACTCCCTCCCTCCCTCTCTCTCTCGTCCTCACTCCCTCCCTCCCCCTCTCTCGTCCTCACTCCCTCCCTCCCCCTCTCTCGTCCTCACTCCCTCCCTCCCCTCTCGTCCTCACTCCCTCCCTCCCCCTCTCTCGTCCTCACTCCCTCCCTCCCCCTCTCTCGTCCTCACTCCCTCCCTCCCCCTCTCTCGTCCTCACTCCCTCCCTCCCCCTCTCTCGTCCTCACTCCCTCCCTCCCCCTCTCTCGTCCTCACTCCCTCCCTCCCCCTCTCTCGTCCTCACTCCCTCCCTCCCCTCTCTCGTCCTCACTCCCTCCCTCCCCCTCTCTCGTCCTCACTCCCTCCCTCCCCCTCTCTCGTCCTCACTCCCTCCCTCCCCCTCTCTCGTCCTCACTCCCTCCCTCCCCCTCTCTCGTCCTCACTCCCTCCCTCCCCCCTCCCGTCCTCCCTCCCTCCCTCCCACTCTCGTCCTCCCTCCCTCCCTCTCGTCCTCCCTCCCTCCCCCCCCTCGTCCTCCCTCCCTCCCCCCCCTCGTCCTACGTCCCTCCCCCCCCTCTCGTCCTACGTCCCTCCCTCCCTCTCGTCCTCCTCCCTCCTTCCCTCTCTCTCGTCCTCCCTCCCTCCCTCACTCTCGTCCTCCCTTCCTCTCACTCGCCCTCCCTCCCTCCCTCTCTCTCGCCCTCCCTCCCTCCCTCCCTCTCGCCCTCCCTCCCTCCCTCCCTCCCTCCCTCTCGCCCTCCCTCCCTCCCTCTCTCTCGCCCTCCCTCCCTCCCTCTCTCTCGCCCTCCCTCCCTCCCTCTCTCTCGTCCTCCCTCTCGTCCTCCCTCCCTCTCTCTCGTCCTCCCTCCCTCTCTCTCGTCCTCCCTCCCTCTCTCTCGTCCTCCCTCCCTCTCTCTCGTCCTCCCTCCCTCTCGTCCTCCCTCTCGTCCTCCCTCCCTCCCTCCCTCTCGTCCTCCCTCCCTCCCTCTCGTCCTCCCTCCCTCCCTCTCGTCCTCCCTCCCTCCCTCCCTCCCCCTCTCCCTCCCTCCCTCCCCCTCTCCCTCCCTCCCTCCCTCTCTCCCTCCCCTCTCTCGTCCTCCCTCCCTCTCTCCCTCTTTCTCGTCCTCCCTCCCTCTCGTCCTCCCTCCCTCCCTCTCGTCCTCCCTCCCTCCCTCTCGTCCTCCCTCCCTCCCTCTCGTCCTCCCTCCCTCCCTCTCGTCCTCCCTCCCTCCCTCTCGTCCTCCCTCCCTCCCTCTCTCCCTCCCTCCCCCTCTCCCTCCCTCCCTCCCTCCCTCCCTCCCTCTCTCTCGCCCGCCCTCCCTCCCTCCCTCTCTCTCGCCCGCCCTCCCTCCCTCCCTCTCTCTCGCCCGCCCTCCCTCCTTCCCTCTCTCTCGCCCGCCCTCCCTCCTTCCCTCTCTCTCGCCCGCCCTCCCTCCCCCTCCCTCGCCCTCTCTCGCCCTCCCTCACTCCCTCCCGTCCTCCCTCCCTCCCGTCCTCCCGTCCTCCCTCTCTCCCTTTTGAGATTTGTAGAATAGGAGAGTCAGTGTCAGCTTGGATAAAAAAATTGCCTTAAGGACAGAAAAACAGGAGTCGTGGTTAATAAAAGCAGATACTGGAAATCTGAAATAGAAACAGAAATGCTGAAAATACTCAGCAGGTCAGGCAGCATCTGTGGAGAAAGAAGCAGAGTTAACGTTTCAGGTCAGTGACCCTTCATCAGAGTGATGGTTGGTGTTTGTTTTTCAGTCTGGTGCGGGGGGGGGGGTGGAGTGGGGTAGACAGTGGGGGTGGGGTGGGGGTGGTGGGTATTGTTTTTCAGTCTGGTGGTGGGGGGGGTAGACAGTGGGGGTGGGGGTGGGGTAGACAGTGGTGTTCCCCAAAGATCAGTGCTGGGACTACCTGCCTTTTTGAAATATCTCAGTGACTTGGATATTGGAATACAAAGTAAAATTTCATAATTTGTCAACAATCCCAAACTTGCAGGTGTGGCAAACAGCATCGATTCTCCAAATTGACTGCAACAGGACACAGATCGGTTAGCAGAATGGGCAGAGAAGTGGCAGATGGAATTTAATACAAACGCGTGTGAGATGATGCGTTTTGGCAGAAGAGATAGGGAGAGTCAGTATAGAATTAGAATTAGAATATTACAGCGCAGTACAGGCCCTTCGGCCCTCGATGTTGCGCCGATCATCTGACCTACACTATTCCATTTACATCCATATGTCTATCCAATGACCACTTAAATGCCCTTAAAGTTGGCGAGTCTACTACTGTTGCAGGCAGGGCGTTCCACGCCCCTACTACTCTCTGCGTAAAGAAACTACCTCTGACATCTGTCCTATATCTTTCACCCCTCAACTTAAAGCTATGTCCCCTCGTGTTTGCCATCCTCATCCGAGGAAAAAGATTCTCACTATCCACCCTATCTAACCCTCTGATTATCTTGTATGTCTCTATTAAGTCACCTCTCCTCCTCCTTCTCTCTAACGAAAACAACCCCAAGTCCCTCAGCCTTTCCTCGTAAGACCTTCCTTCCATACCAGGCAACATCCTAGTAAATCTCCTCTGCACCCTTTCCAAAGCTTCGACATCCTTCCTATAATGCGGTGACCAGAACTGCACGCAATACTCCAGGTGCGGCCTCACCAGAGTTTTGTACAGCTGCATCATGACCCCGTGGCTCTGAAACTCGATCCCCCTACTAATAAAGGCTAACACACCATATGCCTTCTTAACAGCCCTATTAACCTGGGTAGCAACTTTCAGGGATTTATGTACCTGGATACCAAGATCTCTCTGCTCATCTACACTACCAAGAATCTTCCCATTAGCCCAGTACTCTGCATTGCTGTTACTCCTTCCAAAGTGAATCACCTCACACTTCTCCGCATTAAACTCCATTTGCCATCTCTCAGCCCAGCTCTGCAGCCTATCTATGTCCCTCTGTACCCTACAACACCCTTCGACACTATCCACAACTCCACCGACCTTCGTGTCATCCGCAAATTTACTAACCCACCCTTCTACACCCTCATCCAGGTCGTTTATAAAAATGACAAACAGCAGTGGCCCCAAAACAGAACCTTGCGGTACACCACTAGTAACTAAACTCCAGGATGAACATTTGCCATCAACCACCACCCTCTGTCTTCTTTCAGCTAGCCAATTTCTGATCCAAAGCTCTAAATCACCTTCAACCCCATACTTGCGTATTTTCTGCAATAGCCTACCGTGGGGAACCTTATCAAACGCCTTACTGAAATCCATATACACCACATCCACGGCTTTACCCTCATCCACCTGTTTGGTCACCTTCTCGAAAAACTCAATAAGGTTTGTGAGGCACGACCTACCTTTCACAAAACCGTGCTGACTATCGCAAATGAACTTATTCTTTTCAAGATGATTATAAATCCTGTCTCTTATAACCTTTTCCAACATTTTACCCACAACCGAAGTAAGGCTCACAGGTCTATAATTACCAGGGCTGTCTCTACTCCCCTTCTTGAACAAGGGGAGAACATTTGCTATCCTCCAGTCGTCCGGCACTACTCCTGTCGACAATGACGACTTAAAGATCAACAACAACGGCTCTGCAATCTCCTCCCTGGCTTCCCAGAGAATCCTAGGATAAATCCCATCTGGCCCAGGGGACTTATCTATTTTCACTCTTTCCAAAATTGCTAACACCTCCTCCTTGTGAATCTCAATCCCATCTAGCCTAGTAGGCTGTATCTCAGTAATCTCCTCGGCAACATTTTCTTTCTCTACTGTAAATACTGACGAAAAATATTCATTTAACGCTTCCCCTATCTCCTCTGATTCCGCACACAACTTCCCACTACTATCCTTGATTGGCCCTGTTCTAACTCTTATCATTCGTTTATTCCTGATATACCTATAGAAAGCCTTAGGGTTTTCTTTGATCCTATCCGCCAATGACTTCTCGTGTCCTCTCCTTGCTCTTCTTAGCCCTCCCTTTAGATCCTTCCTGGCTAGCTTGTAACTCTCAAGCGCCCTAACTGAGCCTTCACGTCTCATCCTAACATAAGCCGCCCTCTTCCTCTTGACAAGCGCTTCAACTTCTTGAGTAAACCACGGCTCCCTTGCTCGACAACTTCCTCCCTGCCTGACAGGTACACACTTATCAAGGACACGCATTAGCTGCTCCTTGAATAAGCTCCACATTTCGTTTGTGCCCATCCCCTGCAGTTTCCTTCCCCATCCTACACATCCTAAATCTTGCCTAATCGCGTCATAATTTCCTTTCCCCCAGCTATAATTCTTGCCCTGCGGTATATACCTGTCCCTGCCCATCGCTAAGGTAAACCTAACCGAATTGTGATCACTATCGCCAAAGTGCTCACCTACATCTAAATCAAACACCTGGCCGGGTTCATTACCCAGTACCAAATCCAATGTGGCATCGCCCCTGGTTGGCCTGTCCACATACTGTGTCAGAAAACCCTCCTGCACACACTGGACAAAAACAGACCCATCTAAAGTACTCGAACTATAGTATTTCCAGTCAATATTTGGAAAGTTAAAGTCCCCCATAACCACTACCCTGTTACTCTCGCTCCTGTCGAGAATCATCTTCGCTATCCTTTCCTCTACATCTCTGGAACTATTCGGAGGTCTATAGAAAACTCCCAACAGGGTGACCTCTCCTCTCCTGTTTCTAACCTCGGCCCAGACTACCTCAGTAGACGAGTCCTCAAACGTCCTTTCTGCCGCTGTAATACTTTCCTTGATTAACAATGCCACACCCCCCCCTCTTTTACCCTCTTCTCTGTTCTTTCTGAAACATCTAAATCCCAGTATAGACTTAATGGCACAGTTCTAAAGAGTGTGCAGGGACAGAGGGACCTGGGGATAGATGTGCATCGATCTTTGAAAGTGGCAGGACGTATTGAGAGGCTGGGTAGTAAAGCATATGGGATCTTAAGTGTCATAAATAGAGGCATTGAGTACAAAAGCAGGGAAGTTATGCTGAACCTTTATAAAGCTTTATAGGGCGGCACAGTGGCGCAGTGGTTAGCACCGCAGCCTCACAGCTCCAGGGACCCGGGTTCGATTCCGGGTACTGCCTGTGTGGAGTTTGCAAGTTCTCCCTGTGTCTGCGTGGGTTTTCTCCGGGTGCTCCGGTTTCCTCCCACAAGCCAAAATACTTGCAGGTTGGTAGGTAAATTGGCCATTATAAATTGTCACTAGTATAGGTAGGTGGTAGGGAAATATAGGGACAGGTGGGGATGTTTGGTAGGAATATGGGATTAGTGTAGGATTAGTATAAATGGGTGGTTGATGTTCGGCACAGACTCGGTGGGCCAAAGGGCCTGTTTCAGTGCTGTATCTCTAATCTAAAAAAAAAAGCTCTGGTTAGGCACCAACTGGAGTATTGCATCCAGTTCTGGTCACCACACTTCAGGAGGATGTGAGGGTCCTTGAGAGGGTGCAGAGGAGATTTACCAGAATGGTTCCAGGGATGGAGAATTTTTAGCTATAAGGTTAGATTGGAAAAGCTGGGGTTGTTCATAGAGCAAAGGAGATTTAGTATGGTTAGACAGGCTTAGATCATTTAAATAAACAGGTAGCAGATAGTACAAGGACCAGGAGGATACACATTGAAGGTTTTGGGAAAGACATGCCGGGGGAATGTGAGGAGGAACTTTTTTTGCACAGTGAGTGGTAATGACCTGGAACTCGCTGCCCACAAAGGTGATGGAAGCTGAGACGATCAATAATTTCAAAAGGAAATTGGATGGGTACTTGAGAGCAATAAACTTACAGGCCAATCGGGGAATGGAACTGACTGGATTGCTCTACAGAGAGCTGGCATGGACTCGAGGTGGGTGGAGTGGCCCACATCTGTGCTGGAATGATTCTGACTATGACACTTGCTTCTTGATCTCTCTCTCTCTCTTCTCTCCCCGCACCCCCCCCCACCCACCTTCCCTCTCGCTCTTCCCCCACCTTCCCTCTCGCTCTTCCCCCACCCTCCCCTCTCGCTCTTCCCCCACCCTCCCCCCTCGCTCTTCCCCCACCCTCCCCCCTCGCTCTTCCCCCACCCTCCCCCCTCGCGTTTAAACATTCCTGCAAGGAAAACATTGCAAGCCTGCTGTTCTTTCTGCTATGGCTGCGAATGGTGACAGTAATTTGCCTTCACCCAAAGCTGCAAGTACATCATTTACACAGAAAACAGTGCCAGAAAAATATAATCGATGAAAAAAAAAATTACTTTCATCCTTGCTGGCAGGACTGTTGACAGTTTAATTGCTGTTTTAGTTTACTGGATCTGTGTAGTTAGATGCGATTTATCAGAAGAATTGGGAAGCGTCCCTCATTTAGATAACCAAATCATTTTGGATAAACCCAATTGCTGAGTTATTAAGATTAAGGGAGAAATCTGTAGCAGATATAACTGGGAATCAGCGTTCCAAAGGTAGAAAAGAAGGATTTTTAGCGTCATTTCTAGTCAGAATTCCCCAATGTTAAACCTCTAGACCCATCTTTAGTTTCTCTACCTGTCCCATTACCATCTCCTTTTGCCTTGCACCATCATCCCTTTTGTCATTTAGTCTCTCCTGCCTTCCTCCCAATCCCAGATACTCCTTACCTTTTATTCATCCCGTCCCGCCCCTGACCTTTGTACCTACATAAAACCTGTTTATCTCTAACCTTTGCCAGTTCCGATGAAAGGTCATTGACCTGAAACGTTAACTCTGCTTCGGTCCCCACGAATGCTGACCTGCTGAGTATTTCAAGCACGTTCTGTTTTCATCATTAATATCAAACCTCTCTTTTTTTTTACATGCTTATCTTGCATTTTACAAGCACCTTTTGACACCAGAAGCAGGATTTTTGGGCCCCGCCAAGGTCACGAATGGGGCTCGAAAATACCAGTCGGTGTGCCAATTTTCCAGTGCCGGCCGTTTTAGGGGATGTGGGTTTGGGGCCAGGCAAGGCTTCCTGCCCCCCTCCCCATGAGGCAGCCAGCCAATTAGGCTCATTAAGAGCCTTGTTTAGGGCACTGTTTTGAGACTGACTGGAATTTTTCAGTCGGCCTCCGGTTTCCCGACCCGACGGGGAGGTTTAACTGCCTGGAGGTGGGTGCCTAGCGTCAGGCCGACAGGCCTCACCCTGCCCCGCCTGCCTGGGTGCAGATGCAGCCAAAGGCCGCCCTGTGGGGGGTTCCTGACCACACACCCCCTAACCGTCTTTCAGATGAGATGTTAAACCGAGGCCTTGTCTGCCCTCTCGTGTGGATGTAAAAGATCTCAAAGAAGCATCCTGGTCAGCAGCCACTCTTTCGAAAAATGACTATCATGTCATTATCTCATCGATCAGTTGTCAGAGCTTGCTGTGTGCAAATTGGCTGCTGTGTTTCCTACAACAGTGACTCCTTTTCAAAAGTACTTCGTTGGCTGTGAAGCGCTTTGGGATCTTCTGAGGTTGTGAAAGGCACTGTAGAAATGCAAGTTCTTTTACTGCGAGTTCATTAATTGCATTGTCATACTGCCATTAAGAGATGAATTCAGCAAACCGCCCAGGCCAGAGCAGTTAAGTATTTCAACTGTGAAAGTGCTGGGTGGGTAAAGGATTGCCGGAACGCGGACCTACCGCTGCAGTTGTGTACCTATGCAACAGTGACTACATTGTACAATGAGTAATCTGTTGGCTGTTGAAGTAGTTTGGGATGCTCTGAGGTAGTGAAAGGTGCTGTGTAAATTACATGCCTTTCAAGTCTCTCTTTCCCTCTGTTTTTCCTGGCTGCTGGCAGGTTTGCTCTGGGGATTTTGCCGGTTACCATGGGAATCTGGGCACCAGCATCACTTTGAAGCCAGGCTGATATTGAATTATCCTAGCCATGCTGTGGGGAAGGGGAGTCCCTCTCAGACTGATCTTAGAACCCCCCCCCACCAACGTGCAGTTGCATTTGTAAATCGCT
Organism: Heterodontus francisci; assembly: GCF_036365525.1. Classification (NCBI taxonomy): domain Eukaryota; kingdom Metazoa; phylum Chordata; class Chondrichthyes; order Heterodontiformes; family Heterodontidae; genus Heterodontus; species Heterodontus francisci. The sequence goes on along the minus strand of NC_090411.1, from coordinate 33,012,665 downwards.
CCGCTGCAAATTCTGTGGGCCTGAAAATTCTCCTTTTCTGTTGTCTCTTGTGGTTCAATTTCTCGCTTCTTCCTTTCTTCTGGGTAGTTTATTTCAGATCTAAAGGAACATTACTGTAGCTTAGTTCGACAGACTCTCCAAACGGCCTCCATGTGTGTCTGTCTGCCCGTCTCCCCGGCCCACGTCTGCCTGTCTTCCCCTCCTCCTTGCACACGTCTTATTTAATTTTGAAAGAGTTTATTTTTATGCTGCCTATTATTTTTCCTGCATGGGCTCTCTCTTCATGTTCTAACCTGTCTGCATTCTCTTGCTTCCTCTCTGTAGTTGCAGTCAATACTTTTCTGCATGTGACCCCACCACAATAACACATCAGCGTAACGCAAATCAGAGGGCTTAATTGCTTGTGGCTCTTTTTACTCTGTACTGTTTTGCTCTGTGCAGTCTGCTGCAGTCATCTTTACAACATTGTCACCAACTATATTTCACTCTGTGCCAACAATATTTCATTCCGTGCCAACGGAGTGCACAGGAGGAACTCCACACACAGGTTGTGCAATATTCTAAGTCATCTCCCCGCCATCATTGGCAGACCTATAACCACCACTTTTTAAAATTTGTTCGGGGGATGTGGGCGTCGCTGGCTAGGCCAGCAATTATTTCCCATCCCTAATTGCCCTTGAGAAGGTGGTGGTGAGCTGCCTTAGAGTAACGAATCTAAGTTTGCCTGTGATACAAAGCTCGGTGGAAAGGTAAGCTGTGATGAGGATGGAGAGAGGCTGCAAAGAGATATAGACAGGTTAAGTGAATGGGCAACAAGATGGCAAATGGAGTATAATGTAGGGGAGTGTGAAGTTGTTCACTTTGGTCATAAAAAAAGAAAAGCAGAATATTTTTTAAAAGGTGTGAAATTGTTAAGTGTTGATGTTCAGAGAGACTTAGAGGAACTTGGACAAGGAACACACAAAGTTAACATGCAGGTGCAGCAGGCTATTAGGAAGGCAAATGGCATGTTGGCCTTTATTGCAAGGGGATTGGAGTACAGAAATAAAGAAGTCTTACTAAAATTGTACAGGGCTTTGGTGAGACCGCATCTGGAATACTGTGTGCAGTTTTGGTCTCCACATTTAAGAAAGGATATACTTGCACTGGAGGCAGTGCAGTGAAGATTTACTAAATTGGACCCTGGGATGAGGGGGTTGTCCTATGATGAGAGGCTGAGTAAATTGGGCCCATATTCTCTGGAGTTTAGAAGAATGAGAGGTGATCTAACTGAGACATACAAGATTCTGAAAGGGCTTGACAGGGTAGAAGCTGAGAGATTGTTTCCACTGGTCAGGGAATCTAGATCACGGGGACACAGTCTCAGGATAAGGGGTCAATCATTCAGGACTGAGATGAGGAGAAATTACTTCACTCAAAGAGTTGTGAATCTTTGGAATTGTCTATCCCAGAGGCGTTGTGAATGCTCCATCATTGAATACAATTTAAGGCTGGGATAGATAGATTTTTGGCTTTGTAGGGAATGAAGGAATACGGGGAGCGGGCAGGAAGGTGGAATTGAAGCCCAAGATCAGTCATGATTGTACTGAATGGCGGAGCAAGGTCAATGGGCCATATGGTCTACTTCTGTTCCTATTTCTTGTGTTCTTGAACCGCTGCAGTCCATGTGGTGTAGGTGCACCCACAGTGCTGTTGGGAAGGGAGTTCCAGGATTTTGACCCAGTGACGTGAAGGAATGGCGATATAGTTCCAAGTCAGAATGGTGTGTGGCTTGGGGGAGAACTTGGTGGTGTTCCCATGCAATTTCTGCCCTTTTCCTTCGGGGTGGTAAAGGTCACAGGTTTGGAAGGTGCTGTCTGAGGAGCCTTGGTGCATTGCTGCAGTGCATCTTGTAGATGGTACACACTGCTGTCACTGTGTGTCGATGGTGGAGGGAGTGAATGTTTGTGGATAGGGTGCCAATCAAGTGGGCTGCTTTGACCTGGATGATGTCGAGCTTCTTGAGTGTTGTTGGAACTGCAACCAACCAAGCAAGTGGAGACTATTCCATCACATGCCTGACTTGTGCCTTGTAGATGGTGGATGGGCTTTGGGTAGACTGGAGGTGAGTTACGCGCCGCAGAATTCCCAGCCTCTGCCCTGCTCTTGTTGCCACAGCATTATGTGGCTGGTCCAGTTCAGGTTCTGGTCAATGGTGATCCCTCAGGATGTTAATAGTGGGGGATTCAGCGATTGTAATGCCATTGAACGTCAAGAGGAGATGGTTAGATTCTTTCTTGTTTGAGATGGTCATTGCCTGGCACTTGTGTGGCCCAAATGTTACTTGCCACTTATCAGCCCAAGCTTGGATGTTGTCCAGGTTTTGCTGCATATGGACATGGATGTATTATCTGAGGAGTCATGAATGGTGCTGAACGTTATGCAATCATCAACGAACATCCCCCTTCTGACCTTATAATAGATGGAAGATCATTGATGAAGCAGTTGAAGATGATTGGCCTAGGAACTCCTGCAGTGATGTCCTGGGTCTGAGATGCTTGACCTCCAACAACCACAACATTCTTCCTTTGCACGAGGTATGACTCCAACCAACAGACTGTTTTCCTCCTGATTCCCATTGACTCCAGTTTTGCTAGGGCTCCTTGATGTCATACTCAGTCAAACGCTGCCTTGACGTCAAGGCAGTCACTCTCACCGCACCTCTGGAGTTCAGCTCTTTTGTCCACATTTGAACCAAGACAGTAATGAGGTCAGGAGTTGAGTGGCCCTGGCAAAACCCAAACTGGGTGTCAGTGAGCAGGTTATTGCTGAGCAAGTGCTGCTTGATAGCACTGTTGACGACCCCATCCATCACTTATCTGATGATCAAGAGTAGACTGATAGGACGGTTATTGGTCAGGTTGGATTTGTTCTGCTTTTTGTGCACAGGACATACCTGGGCAATTTTCTACATTGCCAGGTAGATGCCAGTGTTGTACTGGAACAGCTTGGCTAGTGGCACGACTAGTTCTGGAACACAGGTCTTCAGTACTATTCCTGGAATGTTGTCAGGGCCCATAGCCTTTGCAGTATCCTGTGCCATCAACCATTTCTTGATATAATTTGGAATGAACTGGATTGGCTGAAGTCTGGCATCTGTGATGCTGGGGATCTCGGGCGGAGGCCGAGATGGATCATCCACTTGGCACTTCTGGCTGAAGATGGATGCAAATGCTTCAGCCTTGTCATTTGCACTGATGTGCTGGGCTCCCCCATCATTGAGGATGGGGATATTTGTGGAGCTTCCTCCTCCTGTCAGTTGTTTAATTGTCCACCACCATTCACGACAGGATGTGGCAGGACTGTAGAGCTTAGATCTGATCTATTGGTTGTGGGATCGCTTAGCTCTGTCCATTACATACTGCTTCCGCTGTTTGGCATGCAAGTAGTCCTGGGTTGTAGCTTCACCAGACTGACACCACATTTTTAGGTATGCCTGGCACACCCTCCTGCACTTTTCATTGAACCAGGGTTGATCCCCCAATTTGATGGTGTATGAAAGTACTTCCATTTTTTGTTAAATTTTGAGGACTTGTGTTTCATTTGGGAAAACTGAAAAGGAGTCCATGGATTTTTTTTTTTACTCGGGTGATTGAAAGGACTGAGAGGTCTTGTTTACAAACAACATGTACTGGAGGTCATCTGTCTTCAGATAAATACCCAGCAGGGGCTTTTTTTCTTGGAGATGTTTACAGAGAAGTGACAGGTCAAGATTTATAGGGGTCAGTAGGCTTCACTCTTGAGATATTTTGGTTTCGTTTTGGGCATTCAGTTGGAGTTTTAAAAATCAACCTGAAGGACAAAACCCCAGCTCAGCTTGTTCCATCTCTGTCAAAAGCCTGCCAGTTTTTCTGTCTCTTTGAGAAACTCTTAGAAGCAAGTATAAAAAATAGAGAAATTGATGATGCATTCCTCCTGAAAGGCTGCATTTCTTCTGAGATGCTGGGAAATCCTGCCGGTTAAATCCTTGATGCCACCTTAATGAATTGCTCCAGAGAAAGATCCCAGTGACAGCCATCTACGCGTATTTGGGACACCGAACCAAATAAAGGAGATCTGACATCTTTGCATAGCTCAAGCTCTTTTTCTTCAAGAATTAGCAAGTATTTGGCCAAAGTTGTTTTTTGTCTTTTTTTTGTAACAGAGCTCTAAAAAGAAAATCTATTTTTTTCAGTTATTGTGTTTGTATGAGAGGGGCTAAGGTAAAAGGGAACTTTCATATTTCAATATGTGTGTTAATGCTTTGCTTCGAAACTGGTTATGTCTTGTTTTATGATAATTTTGTTGTTTATTAATGAAACCTGGTTGGTGTATTTTATTCTGGGATAAAGAGTAGAGTCTATGATTGACCATTTCGGTAACTGGGTAAACATTAAAATATATGTTGTGACCTGTGGAGAAGTGGAACTAGAAAAGACAGGCACCCCTCCTGCCTCGGTCGTAACAATGCTCATGGTAGAGTGGAGGATATGCAGGCCGTGAGGTTATAGATTGTGGTTGAATACAATTCTGCTGCCGCTGCTGATAGCTCACAGCACCTCATGGATGCCCAGTTTTGAGTTGCTAGATCTGTTCAAAATCGATCCCATTTAGCATAGTGGTAGTGCCACACAACACGATGGTGGGTACCCTCAGTGTGAAGAATGGACTTTGTCTCCACAAGGTCTGTGAGGTGGCCATCCTACCAATACTGTCATGGACAGATGCATCTGTGACAGGTAGATTGAGGACGAGGTCAAGTAGGTTTTTCCCTCTTGTTGGTTCCTTCACCACCTGCCGCAGACTCAGTCTAGCAGCTATGTCCTTGAGGGCTTGGTCAGTAGAGATACTACCAAGCCACTCTTGATGATAGACATTGAAGTCCGCCACTCAGAGTACATTTTGTACCGTTGCTGTTTGCTGTTGACGTTTCCAGTGCCTAGGTTGATGCCAGGTGTCTGTCCGGTTTCATTCCTTTTCTTGGACTTCGCATCAGTTTGATGCAATGGAGTGGCTTGCTTGGCTATCTCGGAGGGCATTTAAGAGTCAACCACATTGCTGTGGGTCTGGGGTCACATGTAGGCCAGACCAGGAAAGGATGGCAGATTTCCTTCCCTAAAGGGCATTAGTGAACCAGATGGATTTTTACAACAATCGACAATGGTTTCATGGTCACTCCTCGACTAGCTTTTAATTCTAGATTTCTTAATTGAATTCAAATTTCACCATCTGCTGTGGTGGGATTCGAACCCATGTCCCCAGACCATCAGCCTGGAGCTCTGGGTTGCTAGTCCAGTGACACTACCACTGCGCCACCGCCTCCACTTGTCAGCTTGGCTCATCCAGATACTCTGAGACACGAGGTTATGGGTTCAATCCCTGCTCCAGGATTAGGACAGGTCACTTCGGCTGACTGAGGGAGTGCTGCATTATCAGAAGTGTCGACCCACAGGTCAGACGTTCAGCAGTGGCCCTGTCTGCCTTATCCGGTAGCTCCTTATCCTCCTTTAACGTCCACCTTGAAACCCACCTCTGACAAAATTTTGTGGCATCCTTCTTATCAGCCCTTAGTTGAATTGGAGTCCATTAAATTCCCATTCACTTCTAAGCATCTGGGATACTTTTATGCATTAAAGGTGTTATATAAATGTTGTTTGGTTGTAGTTTGGTTTGGATGTAGAATATTGCAGGCACTAATCAAAGAGGATGAGGGTCCCAGCCAAAATTCCTCCCTGAATCAATGCCAGCTAGGGAAAGATCATTTGGAATTATCTAGAGCTTGCAGCACAGAAACAGGCCATTCAGACCAGCTGGTTTATGCCTGTGTTTATGCTTCACACGAGCCTCCTCCCACCCTACAACGTCGCATATCCTTCTATTCCTTTCTCTCTCGTGTTTATCCAGCTTCCTCTTAAATGCATCGATGCTATTTATCTCAACCACTTCTTGTTATGGACAGAACTGAGAGAACTGAAACCCCAGTTCTTCTCCCTTTACTGACCGTAATCCGGGTGTTTTTTGACCACTTGTGTGTTTTTCTTAACCCCTGGGTGTATGGCCAATTTGAATAACCAGCTTTTCGTGGGTTTAAATAAAGAGGATTATTTTTATTCAAACTTTCACTCCAATAGTCGAACACTACTTCACTCGCTCATTCACTACACACACACATAAACACACGAGAAAGAACGCCGTTAAAAGGATAATGCACTTTTACAAATTGCAAACAAAGGAATAGTTTGTAAGTCGCGTGATTTCGCTCATCTTGGCATGCATTGCGGACACGGAGAAGAAGGCGTTTTCACTCCCGACGTGTCGTTAAGTAGATTCGCTAGTCGGAGTCGTATATCACAGTCATTGCAGAATTCTCTCAAAGAGGTGGATTTTATTAGTAGGTCATGAAGTTATTGCTGGTAGTCTCATCACTAGGAGGTTGGTTTTCTGTACTGGTGGACTTGAAAAGGTTCGGAGACCTTAAGATGTTACAATCTCCAGTTCTTTTAAGGCACAATGGTTCTGCTTTCTCTGTAGTCTGTATTTAAAAAGATTTTTAAAAGGAGTCTAACATGGCTGTCCCACCATGTGACTTCTCCCAGTTCCTTTTCCAAATATGGTCGGGGGGAGGGTGTCCCATCCTGGTTTACAGTTGCAAGACATTCATCCTGAGGAAGGTTAAGACAATCACCTTTGTTTCAGGAGAAACCCAATTCAATTCAGGAATGTCTCCTGATGGTTTCAGGATGGGCGTTGATGGGCCTTCTACAAACTACGGCAGTGAGTGTTTGGCAACAAAGACCTCCGCATGTCAACAAAATGCTAGTGTACGGAGCAGTTGTCACCACACTTCTGTACTGCGGTGAGACCTGGACTGTGTATCAGCGACACATAAGAGCACTGGAGAAATTCGGTCAGCAATGCCTCCATCGCATCCTCCGGATTCAATGGGAGGACTGTCGAACAAACACGAGTGTCCTTCTTGAAGCCAGCTCCACAAGCATTCAGGTAAAACTCCAGCAAAAACCAACTTCGATGGGCTGGACACTGTCTGGATGGCTGCAAACCGTCTCAACCACGCGGTCCTGTTTTCTCAACTCTCAAATGGCCAGCGTTCTGGGGTGGACAAAGAAAACGCTTCGAATACAGTCTGAAGTGCTCTTTGAAGCACGGCAGCATTGACATTGGTGACTGGGAGGAGCTTGTTACCAATCGTTCAAAATGGCAACAACCTGTCCGTCAAGCTGCATCATGCTTTGAGTCCAAACGCCTTTAATGAGGAGGCAGAGCGGCGGCAGAGAAGGGAAGAAAAGGAAATAAATCCTGAACTCCGGATCCTGCTACCTTGTGGGACATCCTGCCCCATGGGCCCAAAAGATCTGCAGGGCGAGAATCGGCCTGTTTAGTCGCCTGAAGATGCACGGCAGAAACTAGCAACCTTGAGTAGACGTCATCCTCGAATCGAGGGACAGCCAACGACGAGGGGTGTTGATGACACCCCTTAGTCTGGGGGGTATTCTTTTGTCCTTTCAAGACAGTGAGTCAGTTCTTGAATACACAGGTCAGGTCAGCTGACATTTGGTAGCCATCTTTGCCGCCCATGCCCACTTTTAATGTACACTGTGGTTCATTTAAAACAAAAGGAAAATTCAGTTCCAGATGATGCCATACTGAATATAGTCCATTTTTTAAAGCTATGAATAGATGCCTCTACTGGTCATGACACTGGTAGCAAGTTCCACATTCTCACCACTCTCTGGGGAAAGAAATTTCTCCTGTATTCCCTATCTGATTTATTAGTGACTATCTTTTATATTTATGGTCCCTACTTTAGGATTCCCCCCAAGTGGAAACATCTCTGTCTACCCTATCAAACACCTTCATAATTTTAAAAACCTCTGTTAGGTTACTCCCAAGCCGTTTTTCTAGAGAAAACAGCCCCAGCCAGTTCAATCTTTCCTGATAGTTATAACCACTCAGTTCTGGTTTCATTCTTGTAAATCTTTTTTTTTTATTTGCACCTTCTCCAGTGCCTCTGCATCCTTTTTCTAATACCAAGACTCTTCACTGCATTCTACGTGATTATTTCTCTCAATGCCGCGTGCAAAAGGGCCACCACATTTCTTGCATAACAAGAGTAACTGCATTCCGCAGTCTTTCATGGCATGTAAAACACTTTTGGGATGTTTGCCGTCACTCCCACGACTTTTCCCTCCCTTCAACACACACCTGAATGGGCAGGTGGGGTCCTTGGTTTAACATTGAATTCGAAGTGACGCCACCTCCAACAGCTCGCTACTGCAATAAGACCATCAGCCTAGACTGTGGATTCAGGTTCGGCCAATTCTGGGGCCTTTTGGCTTCAAGGCAAAAGTACTGCCAACTGAGCCATTGTTGTACAGTACCGCTCAAATTGCTCTCCCCAGTCTCAACTCAAGTTTGGCTATGATGCCAAAATCCCACATGCCCTCCACCATCTTGGAGGGCGAAAGAAACTGATGAAATGGAAAAGTTTGCAAAGAACTGATTAAACCTTTTCATTAAACTCTGATGATCTGAGAATATACCTAGTAGTTAAGTGTGCCGACTGCTGTGGTAACTGAGTCTATGCCAAGTTAGTTGTTCTCAAGCAGACCAATTAACTTGGCAATACAGTGCACTCAGCACCTCTGGGTGGCAGAGATGAAATCAACCGAAAATTCTGCTCCCTTGCACTCCCCAGTGACCTCTGGAAAGTGCATGGGTGTTGGATGAGGATCTGAGGAGGGGAATATCTCTTTTCTGTTTGAATGGCCTGTTGACACTGTCCAGACTCTCCCAGGGGCTCTAGGACAAGGTGATGGACGCTATCCATGGAGCTTCTTCACCTCAACACCTTCAGGAGAGATGGGGAGAAAATTTGGAAGAGGATGATAATGGTTAAGGCAAATGTATCTTTAGCAGAATTGAATTGAGTGACGAGCACATTTCAGTATTTCACCAGCTACCAGGAAAAATGTAATACTGCAACAACTACCGTGGAATATCTCTGCTCCCCATAGTGAGGAAAGTCTTTGCTCGAGTCGTTTTGAACAGACTCCAGAAGCTGGCTGAGCATGTCTACCCTGAGGCACAGTGCAGGCTTTCGAGCAGAGAGATCCACCATTGACATGCTGTTCTCTCTTTGCCAGCTACAGGAGAAATGCCATGAACAACAGATGCCCCTCTACGTTCCTTTCATAGAGCTCACCAAAGCCTTTGACCTCGTCAGCAGACGTGGTCTCTTCAGACTACTAGCAAAGATTGGATGTCCACCAAAGCTACTAAGTATCATCACCTCATTCCATGACCATATGAAAAGCACAATTCAGCATAGCGGCGCCTCATCATACCCCTTTCCTATCCTGAGTGGCGTGAAACAGGGCTGTGTTCTCGCACCTACACTGTTTGGGATCTTCTCACTGCTGCTCTCACATGCGTTCAAGTCTTCAGAAGAAGGAATTTTCCTCCACACAAGATCAGGTGGCAGGTTGTTCAACCTTGTCCGTCTTAGAGCGAAGACCAAAGTACGGAAAGTCCTCATCAAGGAACTCCTCTTTGCTGACGATGCTGCTTTAACATCTCACACAGAAGAGTGTCTGCAGAGTCTCATCAACAGGATTGCGGCTGCCTGCACCGAATTTGGCCTAACCATCAGCCTCCAGAAAACGAACATCATGGGACAGGATGTCAGAAATGCTCCATCCATCAATATCGGCGACCATGCTCTGGAAGTGGTTCAGGAGTTCACCTACCTAGGCTCAACTATCACCAGTAACCTGTCTCTTGATGCAGAAATCAACAAGCGCATAGGAAAGGCGTCCGCTGCTATGTTCAGATTGGTCAAGAGGGTGTGGGAAAATGGCGCACTGACACGGAACACAAAAGTTCGAGTGTATCAAGCCTGTGTGTGTGGCAGCCAACATCCCCAGTATATACACCCTACTGAGCCAGCGGCACTTGAGATGGCTTGGCCATGTGAGCCTCATGGAAGATGGCAGGATCCCCAAGGACACATTGTACAGCGAGCTCGCCACTGGTATCAGACCCACCGGCCGTCATGTCTCTGCTTTAAAGACGTCTGCAAACACGACATGAAGTCCTGTGACATTGACTACAAGTCGTGGGAGTCAGTTGCCAGTGACTGCCAGAGCTGGCGGGCAACCATAAAGGTGGGGCTAAAGTGTGATGAGTCGAAGAGACTTAGCAGTTGGCAGGAAAAAAGATAGAAGCGCAAGGGGAGAGCCAACTGTGTAACAGCCCCGACAACCAATTTTATCTGCAGCACCTGTGGAAGAGTCTGTCACTCTAGAATTGGCCTTTATAGCCACTCCAGGCGCTGCTCCACAAACCACTGACCACCTCCAGGCGCTTTACCCATTGTCTCTCGAGACAAGGAGGCCAAAGAAGTTTCCGTGAAGTCATCCTCTCCAATGCTCTCCTTGTCCCCTCCCCTCCCTTCTCCCACATGACCCATACAAGTGGATTGAGGGAATAAACCACATGTTGTATTACCTGCTGGTTCACCATCAGTGCTTTTTATTTATTTTTTGCAAAAGTATTTTATTTTACGGTTATAGCCAAGACTACCAGCAAAATATACACCCATATGTCTTAAAATATATATCCTGCTAGTTTATTTTATTTGTAGCTGATAGGTAAATTATAAATTTAAGAAAAATTATTTTTGGCAGTTAAACACTCTCAAGTTGCACAAGGCATTCCCAATTTTAGTCCACTCAAAATTCATCCACTTACACTGAATTAAAATCGGGCCCAATAATTCAGTGCTCAAAAGGGTTAATCAGCCCTTTCTTTTCAGTATGTGCGCGAGTCACAAAATACTTGCTTTGGGCGTTTTATTTTAATTGCAGTTCCCTGCTGTTGTGAGTAGTTTACTTTGAACCTTCCTCCCTATTTGTGAATCTGATTGCATGTTGGTGAGTAACGTGCAGTGCTTGTTATTTCTGTTTTCTTCTTCAGCTCCAGAATGGGAACTAACTCGCTTGACCCCGGGATGGCGGAGAGTAAGCTGTGCCAAGAGGAGAGGCACAGCCTTATAGTCCTAAAAAATGAAACTAAGCTGGTCATGGAGGCCTTCCTACGGAAGATGCTGAAGAATGACGAGGCCACCAACATTGGACATGTTGGTCGTTACTACCACGACACTAAGAGGTTCCTGTCAAAGTAAGTCTCTCATTCTTGTGTCAATGACTTTCTGTGTCTTGCTCGTGGTGGGAGGGGATGAGGGGAAGGAATGTCTTGGCACATTGGCGAATATGTATGGATTGTAGAATGTTTTTACCCATTTTACCCATCCTGTCTGCGCCAACGTTTTCCACAAGAGCACAGAACGGAGGACGAGCTGCAGTGGAAGTGTTAAGAGAGCGGGATGAAGGACCTTCTAGAGATAGGATGGGATGAGGCCATGTTATACATGCACAAATTGATTTTCCTTCCCCCCCCCCCCACCCCCCCAACCAACAAAATAATGCAAAATCCCAACTCCAGCCTACTCATCCTCAGGCCCCATTAACTCCACCCTCCTTGCTCCCTCATCTCATGCCCCACCAATGGTCCCAGACTCTGACGTCCCCCTTTCTGGTAACCCTGCACCCATGCACTACCTCCACAACCCCCAACCCCACCCCTCCACCGTGCCCTGGTGCTCTTGAAGCCCAACACATCATTTGATAGAACAGCGTTGCATTTATGTGAAGCCTTTATGAACCTCAGCATGTGCTAAAGCACTTAATAATTAAGGGCACACTTTTGACTTGCAGTCATTGTTGTGCTATAGGAAACATTGCAGCCAAATGGTGCACAGCAAGATCGCACAAGCAGCAATGTGATATTGACCAGATGCTCTCTTTTAGTGATGTTGGTTGAGGGATACATATTGACCAGGACGCTGGAAAAAACTCCCCTGCTCTTCTTTGAAATAGCATATCTTTTACACCTGAGAGGGCAGACGGGGCCTCAATTTTAGTATTTCATCCAAAGGTTTGCTGCTTATAAAGTCCACCTTCTACCTCTTGCTGCTCCCAGTCATTTCCTTCCGATCTCACTCACATTGATTACCTAGCCTTTCCTCGGAGGCAGGGATTTACAGGGAGCTACCCAATCTGAAAAATCGACTTCCCTTGGTCATTAGCATGGTGCATGTTTTAATTACCATGTCTATTTAATATTTTCTTGTTAAAAGGACCACCGAAGGCCAGGATTCCAACATCACTGTAAAATCGCATGTTCGGAGAAAATCGAACCAAAAAGGGAATTTGGAACGAGAAGCGGAGGAGAAAAAGAGGAGTCTGAAACGAACCGAAGGAACTGAGGGCAACAGTGATTGGGATACAACAGATGAGGAAATCGCCCAGGCAGAGGAGAAAAAGCATGGCTTCAAAACGACTATCAAGAGGCTAATAAAACGGCAGAGGAAGAAGAGGAGCAACGATGCCTTTGACAAAAAGTCCAAGGAGTCTCTAGACCCACTCGAAGATCATGGGTCCGGGAAGAATAGCAGTAAAGTTGATGGAAAGTCCAATTCCTTGAGGAGACAGAAGAATACCAACCCTTTAATAGCCTGCACAGTTGGTTCGGTAGATTCTGTCACCTCCATTGCAAAGGAAGACACCCCAGAGGAGAACAGCAAGCATAACTCCAAGAAGAGCCAGAGATTTTTTAATCTGTTCAGGAAACAGTCACACGGGAAAATTGAAGCTTCTTCTCCAGCGTCAGAAAAAGGCCAGGATCCTGAGCCTCCCTCACCACGGCCCAACACACTCCCGCTAATTACTGACCAAATGAAAAGCACTGACAAAGGTGAGCAATTTGTCCTTCAGGAGCTGGTGGAACCCTGTTTAGAAGCTTCCTGGGTGCTTTTGAAGAAAGGAACTCCTTTCTAGAGGGATAGAAATGAAAAGCAGAGCAGTTACATTAAACTTGTATTAAACCATGATTAGATTACACTTGGAGTGCTATGCACAATTCTGATCTTCAGTTTATAAGAAGGATTACTGAGGCACTGGAGAACGTGCAAAAAAGATTTACTAGAGAGGTATCAGAACTGAGAGTTTCTACTTATCAGGAAAGATTAATCAGGCTAGGGCTGTTTTCTCTAAAGAGAGAAGGCTGAGGGATGACCTGATAGAGGTTTTTAGATTTATGAAGGGGTTTGATAGGGTAGACGTAGAGAAGATGTTTCCACTTGTAGGCCAGAGCGCCACTAGGGTATAAAGACAGTCACTAAAGAATCAATAGGGAATTCAGGAGAAACTTCTTTACCCAGAGAATGGTGAGAATGTGGAACTCGCTATCATGGGGAGTGGTTGAGACAAATAGTGTAGATGCATTTAAGAGGAAGCGCGATAAACACATGATGGGAGAAGGATATGTTGATCGAGTTTGATGAAGAGGAGGCTCATGTGGAGCATAAACTCTGGCATAGGCCTGTTGGACTGGATGGCCTGTTCAGTGTTGGAAATACTTTGTAATACATCCAAGGGTTCTACTGGAGGAGTTAGTGAAACAAGTGATCCAGTGTTGGGCTGCAGTAAGAATGACAAAAGTAGATGGGTTTCATTCTGGTTTCTGTAGCAATTGGTTAACTGCAAAGTATGGGCCATATAGGAACCGGAGGAGGCTATTCATCCCTTCTATGTCTTTTCTGCCATTCACTAATGTTAACCAGTGAAGTACTTTTGAGGTGTAGTCACTGTTGTAATGTAGGAAATGTGGCAGCCAATTTTCTTACAGCAAGCTGCTATAAACAGCAATGAGATAGTGACCAGTTAATCTGTTTTTCAATGATGTTGATTGAGGGATAAATATTGGCCAGGACACTGGGGAGGACTCATATGCTCTTTTTCAAAGCAGAGGGCAGATTGAGCCTCAGCTTAAGTCTCGTCCAAAAGAGAGCACCTCCCTTGATTCTACACTGGAGTGTCATCCTGGATTTTGTGCTCAATTATCTGGAGTGGGACTTGAACCCACAATCTTCTGGCTCAGTGATTTGAGCGTGACCCACTGAGCCATGGCTGACACTATGGTGGCGCAGTGGTTAGCACCGCAGCCTCACAGCTCCAGCAACCTGGGTTCATTTCTGGGTACTGCCTGTGTGGAGTTTGCAAGTTCTTCCTGTGACCGTGTGGGTTTTCGCCAGGTGCTCTGGTTTCCTCCCACAGCCAAAGACTTGCAGGTTGATAGGTAAATTGGCCGTTGTAAATTGCCCCTAGTATAGGTAGGTGGTAGGGGAGTATAGGGATAGGTGGGGATGTGGTAGGAATATGGGATTAGTGTAGGATTAGTATAAATGGGTGGTTGATGGTCGGCACAGACTCGGTGGGCTGAAGGGCCTGTTTCAGTGCTGTATCTCTAAATAAAAATAAATTAATAAAATAAAATGATTATGTCTAACCCTCTTGTGTTGCCACTCATCACACTCTCAGCCATCCTATAGTTCTCCATCCGTACTGTTTATCTCAAGCTTCTGGTGGACTTTTTTTTTCCATTGTTTCTAGGGTCAACCAAAAATGAAAATGAAGAGTTCTACTCAAAAGTGGCAAAGAAGTTGGATAAATTGGCACAGCAATACTGCGCTCAGGCCAGCATTGACCGCGTCAGTCCGAGCGTTGAAGTTGCTGCAGCAGAAGCAGGTAAGTGTTGTCTGGAACCTGAGAGGGAAGGAGGAGGCTCTGGAACTGGAGGGCGGGGTCTGAAACTCGAGGGGAAGGGGATGTTTAGGGAGTAAGGGAACCAGGTTGAATGTACCTATTCAACATTCCCCGAAAAGGTGTGGGGGAATTTACAATGCTCATTTTTCCAGCAAGCAACATTTTTTAAAAAACCCTCCCGACCTTTCAGTCCTGCCTGACCTTCCCTCCATTCTAGAGTCTGTGGAGAGGTTTGTCAGCTGGATATCCCATCTAATAGAAAGGGGATTAGTATGATGTGGGCACAGAGGACTGGCTGGCATGAATAGGAGCAACTGCAAATTCACTCGGTACAGTTTCTGCCACCTGACGTCTGTTCTCATTGAATTTCTTTAGTGAACAATAATGTCCCGCAGAATGTGATGACTGACAAGGAGAAGATGATTGAGAAAATTGTGCTGCTGTTACAAGACCAAGGCGATGGAATCGACAAGAAGGTGAGAGGCAGCAATGTGGCCTGAGATCAGCCGTGGTGAACTAAATGCCTGTGGAGAATGCGATCCACAGATCAAATCCAACAGACCACGGGAGTGATCAAAGCAAAATACTGCGGATGCTGGAAATCTGAAATAAAAACATAGTGCTGGAAATACTCGGCGGGTCTGGCAGCGTCTGTGGAGAGAGAAGCAGAGTTAACGTTTCAGGTCAGTGACCCTTCATCAGAACTGGCAAAGTTTAGAAAAGAATTAGATTTTAAGCAAGTGAAGTGAAGAGGAGGGGAGTGGGGGAGAGAACAAAGAGGAAGGTGTTTGATAGGGCAGAGGGTGATTAAATAACAAAGCTGTCCTGGGACAAAGGCAAAGCGTGTGTTAATGCTTGTGGTGAAAGACAAAGCATTAATCCAGAGAGACTGTTAATAGTGGAATAATGAGCAGCTCTGACTGCATGTAAAGCAGACACATGGTTAAAAAATAAAATATTGAAAAAAGGCCGGTCATGCTCTGAAGTTATTGAACTCAATGTTTGCAAGGCTGTAGCATGCTGTGGTACCTTCCCATGCAACCACAGGAGGTGTAATACCTACCCTTTTACCTCCTCTCTCCTCTCTATCCAAGGCCCCAAACACTCCTTCCAAGTGAAGCAGCGATTTACTTGTATTTCTTTCAATTTAGTATACTGTATTCACTGCTCACAATCTGGTCTCCTCTACACTGGGGTGACCAAACATAGCTTGGGTGACCACTTTGCTGAACACCTCTGCTCAGACCGAAAGCATGACCCCGAGCTTCCGGTTGCTGGCCATTTCAGCACTCCCCCCTGCTCTCACGCCAACATTTGTGTCTTTGGCCTGCTCCAGTGTTCCAGTGAACATCAACGCAAGCTCAAGGTGCAGCACCTGAACAGGCACTCTACAGCCTCGCGGACTGAACATTGAGTTCAGTAACTTCAGAGCGTGACTGGCCCTTTTAAAAAAAAAAAAAAATTTTTTTTATTTTTTTAACCATGTGCCTACTTTTTGTGCAGTAATGTAGCTGCTCATTATTCTGCTGTTAACACTATCTCTGGACTAATGCTTTGTAAAGGCCTGCTCGGATCTAAAATTGAAACCTGACCCGGGCCTGAGTCTCTTCATTTTTTTTTCCGTGCCCGACCCGAACATTGCAATAAATTTAATGATATCAAACATGTTATTGTGCTCTACCTTGTCCAATGGTAATATTTGTGGTCCTGTTCATCCATTCCGCCAGCAGGCTATTCCTGCAGATGGATTTGTAGGGAATCATGGGTGAGCCTAATCCCGTGAGTTCCCGAAGGCAGCACTGTCCAGCCCGACCTGACCCGATGCTGGACTCAGAATATAGACCTGACCCGACCCCGGCACACGTAGTCAGGTCTAGTCGGGTTCAGGTCGGGTAGCCAGGCATTCACCACACAAGCATTAACAACACACGCTTTGCCTTTGCCCCAGGACAGTTTTGTTATTTCATCACCCTCTCCCCTATCGGATACCTTCCCCTTTGTTCTGTCCCCCATCCCCCTCCCCTTCACTTGCTTAAAACCTAATTCTTTTCTAACCTTTGCCAGTTCTGATGAAAGGTCACCGACCTGAAACGTTAACTCTGCTTCTCTCTCCACAGATGCTGCCAGACCTGCTAAGTATTTCCAGCATTTTTGTTTTTGTTTCAGACCATAGAAGTGACTTATTCCAGCTTGCATTGGCTTTGGGGATGCTTTCAGTGTACAAACATGCACCATTCTGTGCTCACATGCAGGGTCTCATAGAGACTTATAGCACAGAAAGAGGCCATTCAGCCCATTATGTCTGTGCTGGCTCTTTGAAAGAGCAGTTGTGCTAAATTGGGCAGCGCAGTGGGGGCGGCGCAGTGGTTAGCACCGCAGCCTCTCAGCTCCAGCGACCCGGGTTCGATTCTGGGTACTGTCTGTGCGGAGTTTGCAAGTTCTCCCTGTGTCTGCGTGGGTTTCCGCCGGGTGCTCCGGTTTCCTCCCACCTCCAAAGACTTGCAGGTTGATAGGTAAATTGGCCATTGTAAATTGCCCCTAGTGTAGGTAGGTGGTAGGAGAATGGTGGGGATGTGGTAGAGAATATGGGGTTAATGTAGGATTAGTATAAATGGGGTGGTTGTTGGTCGGCACAGACTCGGTGGGCCGAAGGGCCTGTTTCAGTGCTGTATCTCTAAATAAATAAAAATAAATAAATTCCACAGTTCCCGCTTTTTGTTCGTAACCCTGCCAGTTCCTCATCCTCAGGTCCCTGTCCAACTCCCTTTTCAAATTATTTCACATCAGCTTCTGTCACCTTTTCAGGTCGAGAGTTCCAGATCCTGACAACTCTCGGAGTGAAAACGTTTCTCCTCATCTTCCACCTAGACCTTTTGCCAATGATCTCTATGGAAGGGTCTCTCTGGAAATTACCCCCTGCCAGCAAGGTAAAGGAGCCGTAATGTTGAGATGGGCCCTGTGGGCAGTTCCCTTCCCCATACACGGAGCTCAAATTCATTCTTAACTTGGATTGGACCCCTCAGAAACACAAAAGTTAGATTTCACTTCGTTCCCCATCTCTCCTGAGGGAGTGACCCTTGTTGGGCCAGATTCCAAACTGTGAACCACAAACCCATACCTTTCCCAAGTGGAGCCTAGAGAATGAATCTCAATGGAAAGGTATCTTAAATTCTGAGGGCAAGTTGCATGGGAAGTTCCCATTAGAACGAGAAACAGGCCATTCGGCCCATCATGCCTGTGTCGGCCCTATGATAGACCTGTCCAATTAGGTGCTCTCCCTGCTATTTCCCCATAGCCTTGCAATTTTTCCTTCAAGTGTTTATTTAAATTCCCTTTTGAAAGTTACTATTGAATCTGCTTCCACTGCCCTTTTGGGCAGTGCATTCCAAATCACAACAACTCACTGTGTAAAAATAATGCTTTCATCTTTCCTCTGGCTCTTCATCCAATTACCTTAAACCTGTCCTCTGATTACTGACCCTCCTGCTGGTGCAAACAGATTAAATAGGGAGAAACTATTTGAACACCTCTATTATATATACCCTGCTCTAAGGAGAATAACCCCAGCTTCTCCAGTCTCTCCACAGAACCGAAATCCCTCATCCCTGGTACCATTCTGGTAAATCTCCTCTGCACCCTCTCCAAAGTCTTGTCTTGCATTCTAAAGTGTGGTGCCCAGGATTGAATGCAATACTTCAGCTGATGCCTAACCCGTGATTAATAAAGGTTTAGCATAACATCCTTGCCTTTTATAACTCTATGCCTCAAACGATAAAGCCACAGCTCCTGTATATTTTTTTTTTCCAAACAACTTTCAAAACTTATTCTGCTATCTTTTTAAAGAATTGTGTACATCCACTTCCAGGTCTCCCTTCCTGCACCCCTTTTAAAATTGGACCATTTAGTTTACATTAGCTGTAGACATTATAAAAGAGAAAGTTTGGCACAAAAAATTGACAAGAACCAGAGAATTAAAAAAAACTTGGAGATGTGAAGTGAGTACCGATATAAGATTTAAAAGAAATATGTATATAGTATTTCAAGTTTAAAAGTGCTTCATGTTAGACTTACTGTCTTGTAGATAAAGAACGACCCTGTGCTTCAGCGTACTATGAGCCGGATGTCCTACCACAGTTTTTCGCAGCTGGTGAAAGTCTTTACGGCTAATGTTGAAGAGCAACACAAGGGTCCCACCACCAGCCCCGAGCTCACAAAGATCGCACTGACAATGGAACTAACACGGAGAGTGGCCGGGATCAGCAGCCACCCGGTGCAGCAGCTGATGGGCTACAGCATGCAGTACATGGATATGTTTGTCCCCTGGCTGCAGGAGAATGGCGGATGGGTGAGTGCACATCACTGGCATTAAAAGAAGGACCTTTCTCTCCCAGGGTAAAGTTGGCTTCAGAACGGCCAAGGGTCCTACAGCCGACATAGAAGAAAAAAAAAAGCCCCCCCTTCCTTTCTTGAAGACCATAACACCTACAGGCACCTGTAGCTTCCAGTACCTTGAGCTATAGACTGAGTATGGGTAGGCTGTCCAACTGCAGAAGGCATCACAATGAGCTCTAGCTTGTCTTCAGTCACTGTCTTTTTGGCTTTCCCCAGAGATCACCAGATAGTGATTACAAGCTAATTTTCCAAAACATGCCCCCGGGACATAAGGCAATTGTAGTGTTTTGCACCTCAGGCCTGATTAGAGATTAATTAGCTAAGCTCAAGAATGTGGGATCTTCCTGCTCAGTCTCCGTATCACAGCAAGAGAAGACAACTGCCCAATTCTGTCAGGCTGGATCCACCAGTCATGGGACAAAAGCCACGTTCTCCAGTTCCTATTTCAACAAGAGTTTGTCTTACCCAACCAGATCTCTAGAACTTTATTCTGACGCACTCTGATGTCTGTCTTTATGACGACGCAGATGGTGTGATGCATTAGACATGACAGCATCAATGACAGGATTCTAAACCATCCCCGAACGAGGAATGAGGGACTTTTTCTTTCAATAAGAAATCTAGATGAAGGGCTAAGGCCTGTTGTGTCAGATGTCACCAATGTTAAGAATAGTTTAGCTGGTGCACCATTTGTTTTCCAGATAGGTCCAGAACTGTCCTTACTGAAGGGGAGGGCTGATCTCTCTCTCTCACTGAAGGGGAGGGCTGATCTCTCTCTCTCACTGAAGGGGAGGGCTGATCTCTCTCTCTCACTGAAGGGGAGGGCTGATCTCTCTCTCTCACTGAAGGGGAGGGCTGATCTCTCTCTCTCACTGAAGGGGAGTGCTGATCTCTCTCTCTCACTGAAGGGGAGTGCTGATCTCTCTCTCTCACTGAAGGGGAGTGCTGATCTCTCTCTCTCACTGAAGGGGAGTGCTGATCTCTCTCTCTCACTGAAGGGGAGTGCTGATCTCTCTCTCTCACTGAAGGGGAGTGCTGATCTCTCTCTCTCACTGAAGGGGAGTGCTGATCTCTCTCTCTCACTGAAGGGGAGGGCTGATCTCTCTCTCTCACTGAAGGGGAGGGCTGATCTCTCTCTCTCACTGAAGGGGAGGGCTGATCTCTCTCTCTCTCTTTAAATTTTAAAATTCTCACCCTTGTTTTCAAATCTCTCCATGGTCTCGCCCCTCCTTCTCTCTTATCTCTACCAGCCCTACAATGTTGGCATCTCTGCAGTTCTGGCCTCTTGAGCATTCCCAATTTCCATCACTCTACCATTGGCGGCCATGCCTTCAGCTGCCTCAGCCCCAAGCTCTGGAATTCCCTCCTGAAACCTCTCCGCCTCTCTGTCTCCTTTTAAGACAATTCTCAAAACCTGCCTCTTTGACCGAACCTTTAGTCACAAGTCCTAATATCTCTTTATGTGGCTCACTGTTATTTTTGATCTGATCACGTTCCTGTGAATTCCCTTGGAATATTTTACTACATTAAATACAAGTTGTTGCTCTACATTCTCTATCCCATTCACAAAGCAAAGAGGAAGAAAGAATGTGCATTTATATATCGACGCGTCACATCCTTCTGTCACCTCAAAAGAACTTTACAACAAAAAGAATTACAGTTGAAGTGCAGTCACTCAGCCAAATGTGGCAGCCAATTTGCACATGGCACATTCCCACAAACAGCAAATGTAATCAATGCCCAGTTACTTAGTCTATTTTTGGTGAGAGTAGGTGGGTGAGGGAGGGAGCAAAGTTGGGCCAGGGCACTGCCCTGGAGAATCACCCTCCAAATAGCGCCAAAGGAGTTTTTACACACCCCTCCATAGACAAATGGAGCCTCGTACAAAAGATGCCACCTGACAATGCAGTACTCCCTCAGTAGTGCATTGACATGTCAGTCTAGATCATGTGACTGTTGTCTAATTATATGCAGGTGGAGGGTGCTAATTGGGGTCTTATTTGAGCACATATGAGAAGACACTCACTGAAACTGGGGAAGGTTTTTGAGTGAGGAGCTACATGTTTGTAATCTTTTTACTCAGTTTCACATTTATTGTACAGAGTGAAAGAATCACAAACATCTAGCTCCTCACTCACAAAGCTTTCCCAGTCTCAGTAAGTGTCTCCTTTATAAATGCTCAAGTAAGACCCCAATTAACAGTGGCCAAGTTGATATGGACTGACTCAGAGGTAAGAATGTAATCAGCTGAAGTCAAACTGGTGTCCGAGCTAAATTGAGAGTAAGCACTCCATGTTGATCTGGGATGCTAGTCCAGCTTGCCCCTGAAAGCTATGTGTGTTTACAAGGGCATATGACCATCAGTGATATGGGACTGACTGTATTTATTGAAAAACTTGTTTCTTATCCTCTGACAGACAATGGTGCTGCCTCTGGATGATGTGTCTGAACACCAAATAGATTGACGTCTGCCAAACAAAGGAGATTAAAACAAAACCCCAGTGCTGCAGGAGGAAGAGAATTTTTGATTTGGCCTTTGCCTTGATCAAAGAAACAGGAACAACTTTTTAAATCTAGGAACTGTCCAAAGTGTTCAACAGGGCTGCAGCCATCGAACGACTGAGCGGGTTAATGCTGCCGAGAGCATGATGGGTAGCCGAGAACCTTCTGAGCCACAAATGAAAGGGATGAATCTGCCTCTGACATTTCCTCTAGAGAAACTTGGTAAAATCCATCTGTTTTTCATGTTTACTGGTATTACTGTGGCAACAGTTGTACTTTATACAAGTGAATTAGTGATTGTCTATGCCACCTGTGTGTGCACTACTTCACACACATTTTCCCCCTTAGCACCTTTCAAAGTCTTAACACTACCTTGCAGCAAACTGTTGTCCTAATAATATATAACCTTCTAATTTCTGATTGTAGTGTAGAAAATCCTAAATTTGTGCCTTCGAGGTAATGCTCCCTGTTTTCAAACGAGTTATTCCACTGAATGATGTTACAGGTTGATCATGGTAACTTAGAAAAGTTACGGCACAGAACAAGGTCATTCAGCACATTGAAAAAGAATTATCCAGCCTAATCCCACTTTGCAGCTCTTGATCTGTAGCCCTACAGTTTGCGGCACTTCAAGTGCATATCCAAGTGATGACGGTTCCTGCCTCTAGAGAACAGATAATGCAAGGAGATTGGCTGAGATTAGGGCTATAACATAATGAGAGGAACCGAGGTATTGGAGAGAGAAAAATATACTGGAGCATGGAAATCCACCTCGCTCTCCTCAATAGATTAAATTCTGACAATTAATGCTCTGTCATTCAAAGGTTTGGGATTTCCAATTTGGGACTAAAACTTTATGATGAGTAACCAATGTGTAGCAGTGTATAACTGGGTTTGATTAAGTGCAGATGGTCCATAACTTGTGTGGACATCAGTGAGTAAATCAAACCAGTCAAGTTTGGAAAACTGGGTACATGTAGGTGGTATAGACTGCATCAACTCTGTATCTATTTATTAATCTGTTACTGTGTAAATATGGAGAAGAAAGAAGAGAGATGTGAGCAGAAATTGTTCAGTTTGGTTGTGGTGTTGGGGAGGTGACATCACAGGTGAACATCTCCTACCTATTCCAAAGTTGCAATGTGTCGCTGTTGATAATGGGACAGGTATATTCAAAGTGGTTCTTCCTCCATTATTTACATGGTCTTTCCCTCTTGTGTATAATTGTGAAAGATTTGGTGCATGCTTGGCAGGGGTATGTTGTATTTCCAATGGGGAAGCAGTCGTGAAAGTTAACCTCTCGTTATCTGTCCTCTTGGACGAGCTGTAGATCCCACATTGGGACACTGCTACCCAGACTACTGGTAGGATTGTGTGTTTACTTGTTCCCTCTTTTACATGTAATTTCAAGATGTAACCTACAGGGGGAGAGAGAGAGCGAGATGGGAGAATTGCAAATCTTTACAGATAATCAGGCTGATTATCTGAACTTGCTGCTGAATGTACAGATCACCTACTGTTCCTGAAAACAGTAGATGATCAACCAACTAATTACCCCCTTTCACATGGCAAAATTCTGATTGTTACAATTTTAATACAGTACAAATATCAACATTGGAGTCTCCAGCTCTGCGAGAGCAGGACTAATTCTCGCTATTTCTACAGTTTTTCCCCAGTGACTTGCTCTGATTACTGTCGTTACTAGGTGTTGGTGTGTTCGACTACACATGTACCCTTTGCATTATGTCCTGAATTCTGTTTGATTCACTATCAGTGGACTGTAATCTACATTTAAACCACTGACAACATCAACTAAGAGACTTGCTTGACATAGTGCGATTGTATGAATGATCATTGATCATGGGCTGGTACCAACTAAAGGTAGACGAGCCAATTAAAGGCCAAATGAATCTCACTCCCTTGGACTTGACACAAAGTGAAGGGTGGAAACTGTTGACTGTCCCTCAGTGACATGCAGTGAGAGGGACTCCTGCATGTCAGAATTGGGATTGAGGGGGCCACACTTTCAGTCTTCAAACACCTTCACTCACCCAACGTTTGGTGAAGCAGTTTGCTGTATTCTGTTATTCACCCAATGTTGAGGTGAGTGAGCGTGTTAATGGCTTGGTTTGTCGTCAGCGATTACACCTCTAGCCCATTCTTTGTGCTCTGATGTGATGTATAATAGTTGACTTCTGAATTACTTAATTAGATAAGGAAGCAAGTTCATAATCTTCTACCTCAGACCCTTGACTCGCTTGGCTCAAACATGAAATTGATTGGTTTGGGTATGTAGGAGTTGTCGAATGAAAAAGACCAGGATCCATCCAGTTCACCTTCTCCCACCATGGTATCATATGTAACAATGATAATGGAGTTGTTTAATTACAGCGATCAATCTCTGTCAATGAATCTACACAGACCCAGACATGAGGTGAGGAAAACGCTCAGTGATGGGAGAGCTTTGGGAACCATTGATCCAAAGTCACCTGTTCCTCCCAAGCACATAACACTCACTCTGTCTCATGTTTGTGTTTGCCATTGTTTTTAAGGAGCCTAGCTTCAAACTTTATTAAGAACACTATGACTTCTTGAGTACTTTGAGGTATTCCTTATTTTAAAAGTTTTAAAAACATTTTTAAAGTTGTTTTTTAGACCTGGCAATCATCTTTTAATGGTTTTGTGGATTCCAGAATTGTGAGCACCTGGAAACCTCCAACATGTGTCACTTGGCCGGTTACTATTGCTGAATCAATAGTAACTAAGTAAGATGGACTTAAAAGTTAAGTTTTGCAAAGAACGAGGGCCTGAAACTCAGCACTTGTAATCATTGGGAAGAAAGTCACTGTAAATGACGAAGGGCAATGGCTGCAGTTAGTCATATTGTGCACCCCTTAAAAATGGATGTTTTTGTATTCCAGATGTTCTGATGCTACAAAGTTCTTGTAACTCTTCCACTCCAGTTTCTGTGCCCATTGTCCACCTATATAAATAACCAACAACTAGCAAGGCCCCTCCCCCACCCCATATGTCCATAACGAACCCCTAAACCAGGGGTAGCAAGTACCAGCTATCACTCCAAAGACCACTCCTCTTCCTGTCAGCCAGTGCCACCTGCTCCTTTACATTGCCTTGATCGTAGCTAAGAGCTCAATATCAGGGATATCGCTAGTCATTTGCACTGTCATGTGCCGCACTCCTTATTTGACTTTTTAGGCACTCAAAGGAAGCTGAGATTCACCCCTTCCCACCCCCACCAGCTGATCACAAAGAGTTATGTACTGGGGCACAAGGGAAGGAGGTGATCTTCCAATATGTATGAAAATATCCTATGGCTGTTTTATGTACATCCTTAGTCCCACCTTGAGTGTAGTGCAAGTCTGGGCTTAGTGTGGGGAATCAGAACAAAACTGCATTCAGAGGTAAATCTCCACAGTGCTTTTAAAGGACTCTGGAAACATTGTCTCCTCTTGGCACTAACCTGGCAAAGCCTTTGGTCTGTGCTAAGTTAGCTGCCTTCAGCTAAAGATGGCTCTGGAGGGTCTACAATTGATCTTTGCACTCTTGGGCAGGGCAGAGGAATCGACCAGGTCCTGGTCACGATCCAGTGACCCCACTACCTCCCTCCTGGACAGTGTGTGTGCCAATGGGTGAGGACAGAAGCATAAATAAGCAATGATGCCTACGACTGTCTTAAAGCCCACTGACACATGCAGTTTGCACTTGATCTGGTGTGGTATGGGATTGGGGTGTGTAGTTTATGTTCATGGATCCATATTGCAGTATGAATTGGCACAAGTTTTTAAAACTGGCTTACGGTAAGAACCATTTTTTTCCCAGACTCCAATGATTTTGACCACTACCGTAAAATCTGGTGTACAAGTTGCTCTATTTTATAAAGCTGCCATATCAGCAAATACTGTACATGTTTTATTTCGAAAGGTTTGAATTCTGCACCAGCATATGTTCTGTATACTTGATTTTGGTGTTTGCAGATGGATGTATAAAATGTGCATTGCTTTTTTTTTGGTATGATGTGTAATTGTGAATGGTTTTTTAAAAATGATTTGTATTGTTTTATGAAGTCTTAGACGTTAAACTGTGAGGCTACAGGATTTTGTTGACTTTCCTTCTGGATTCTCTGTGGCGTGAATTTTCTACTTTTGGGAGCCAGTCATATTCAGAATGTTTACAGAGACAGAGCCAAATCATCCTACTTTATTGCACAAATCATTCGACTGACCTTGCATTAAGTGGGAATGGTGCAAAGAGCCATTAGTTCTCAAATGGAGAAAACCGTCCATACAATTTAAAAAAAAAATAAAAAATTCTCCTTCAAGTAGCTCACTGACTTAGACTACCACATGGTGCGAAACCGAGATCCAGCAGGTCTCGCGTTCAATCTCCTGGCTTGCGTTGGGTTAATCAGTCACAGCCAAGATATTGTTGTAGCACTGCAACTAACCTCTGGGGCTGGGGCAAGGGGGAACAGTGGGGGAGAAATCCAACATGTTTCCCACTACTTGGCCCCTGCTGAAATGTAGAATTAAAGCTATGCGTGTCGGGAAGTGAAGATTGGCTGTGAGGCATCCCGTGGTC
Organism: Heterodontus francisci; assembly: GCF_036365525.1. Classification (NCBI taxonomy): domain Eukaryota; kingdom Metazoa; phylum Chordata; class Chondrichthyes; order Heterodontiformes; family Heterodontidae; genus Heterodontus; species Heterodontus francisci. Next base: position 32,986,470 of record NC_090411.1, on the reverse strand, counting down.
GAATGGCCTGCTGATGCTTGGCCAGGCCATCTAGACTCCTGTATGATAGCTGTTTGTTGGTTAAGGGTATCAAGGGATTATGGATCTATGGCAGGCAAATGGAGTTGCATTACAGATCAGCCATGATCTAATTGAATGGCAGAACAGGCTTGAGGGGCTAATGGCCTCCTCCTGTTCCGATGCTTCTGAATGATGTTCACTTTGGCAAAGGTCTTCCTGTGTCCATGGAAGCCAATCCCCAGCATGAGTCAGGAAATTATAGGAACAAAAAGCATGGAAAACCAGGGCAAGGGAAAGTCTTTGTGCAACTAGAATGATGCTAATTGACTGTCTGTAACTTTCCCGTTGCTACTCGGGAACTACTCAGTACATGTATAGAATGGTTACAGCACAAGGGGCCATTCACCCCTTTAATAATGTCTGTATTAATGTTCCACTAATAAATATTTCTAAGAAGCTTTTATAAGAAATTGTTTTTTTTTTTCAACATGGAATTCTGATTCTGACATGGTTATGGATTTATCCACCTTTATCTCCTTTTTGCGCTTTCCCCGATTTTCATTGCTCCACCATTGGTGGCGGTGATTACGGCTGTCTTAGTTCCAAGTTCTGGAATTCTCTCCCTAAACCTCTCTGCCTGTTACTCCTCCTTTATGATGCTCCTCTAAAATCAATTCTTTGACCAAGCTTTTTGTCCACCTGTCCTAACATCTCCCTACGCGGTTTAAAATGTTACCTGGTAATGCTCCTAAGAAGCGCCTTGTGCCATTTTACTTCATTAAAGGTGCTGTACAAACACAAGTTGTTCATGATTTAGCTTATTCCAGCGTCTAAAATCAGGAGCCGTTCGTTAATTTTAAACAATAATGAAAATGGATCACAGAGAATGTTGTGCGACCATGTAGGGGTGTCCTGTCAGTTTTTGTTTGTTGAAACCCTCTGATCAAACACATTCTGGAGACTGATAGATGGATGTGGGCAGAGCAGTTGGGGGTTTCCTGGTTGGATTGCTGCCTCCTCTTTCACACTTCCCCTCTTGTGTAGCTAACTTATAGTGGGCAGCACTTCCTGCTTATGATGTCATCAAAATGGGACATCATGACATTTGAAGTGCAGTCACTGTTGTAATGTAGGAAACACAGAAGCCAATTTGTGCACAGCAGGCTCCCACAAACAACAATGTGATAATGACCAGACAATCTGTTTTTGTGTATTATTGAGAGTTGAATATTCACCAGGAGGCCCCATCTCTTCAGATAGCGCCATGGGATCATTTGTGTCCAACCGCGAAGGAAGATGGGCCTCAATTTAATGTCGCAACCGAAAGCCGGCACCTCTGTCAATTCAGCACTCCTTCATCACTAAACTGCCGTCTCAAGCCTAGAGTTGGCACTCAAGTTCCTAGAGTGGGGCTTGAACCCACAGCCTTGTGACTCAAAGGTAAGAGTGGGACCCACTTCTTCTTTCTTTTTCTTTTGGGCCTCCTTATCTCGAGAGACAATGGATACGCGCCTGGAGGTGGTCAGTGGTTTGTGAAGCAGCGCCTGGAGTGGCTATAAAGGCCAATTCTGGAGTGACAGGCTCTTCCACAGGTGCTGCAGAGAAATTTGTTTGTTGGGGCTGTTGCACAGTTGGCTCTCCCCTTGCGCCTCTGTCTTTTTTCCTGCCAACTACTAAGTCTCTTCGACTCGCCACAATTTAGCCCTGTCTTTATGGCTGCCCGCCAGCTCTGGCGAATGCTGGCAACTGACTCCCACGACTTGTGATCAATGTCACACGATTTCATGTCGCGTTTGCAGACGTCTTTATAACGGAGACATGGACGGCCGGTGGGTCTGATACCAGTGGCGAGCTCGCTGTACAATGTGTCTTTGGGGATCCTGCCATCTTCCATGCGGCTCACATGGCCAAGCCATCTCAAGCGCCGCTGACTCAGTAGTGTGTATAAGCTGGGGGTGTTGGCCGCTTCAAGGACTTCTGTGTTGGAGATATAGTCCTGCCACCTGATGCCAAGTATTCTCCGAAGGCAGCGAAGATGGAATGAATTGAGACGTCGCTCTTGGCTGGCATACGTTGTCCAGGCCTCGCTGCCGTAGAGCAAGGTACTGAGGACACAGGCCTGATACACTCGGACTTTTGTGTTCCGTGTCAGTGCGCCATTTTCCCACACTCTCTTGGCCAGTCTGGACATAGCAGTGGAAGCCTTACCCATGCCCACTGAGCCACGGCTAACCGCCTAGTCTCGGCCTATGTCTCATCAGCAGTGTTAAAACATGTTCTATCCATGCCTCAGTTGGTACATTGTGCTTGCTAACATGGAATTGAGTTATACCAGATTCAGTCCCTGGTTTGCTGATGGGAGAAGATTGCCAAAGTCAGCGTGCAAAAAAACTACTAGAATTCCTGATCCTAATTGCGATGCATAAAATTGTGTGGGTAGACCTCCGGTGAAGCCAGGATTGTGACTGGCTGTTGCGCCATGCCAAGTTTGAAGAACCTGCTGGGATTCACTGGGTTCACAGAAGATACCAGAAGGTGGTTGAGCAATGGAACTGTACTCTCAATGTGAGTCTATTCTCTGAGCCACTTTTCCGCAGAGTCTCATCTCATTGTAATACTTTTTGTTTCATATTAATGCGCACTAGTGAACCAAGTTCTGTCTGCAGGTCAAATGATCTAGTAGGTATAACAACTGGCCATGCCACTTTTTTGCCTCCATGGTCTATCCAAGCTATTGACTATCCTGAATTTTTTTTTTTTATTTATTTCCAAAATATACTTTATTCATAAAAATCTGTAAAAATTACATTGCCAAACAGTTTCCAAACAGCACCAAAAAATACAAACATTGCAAGGGAGATCAGTTTCCTTCAATACTGTCATGAGTTTCTTCCCAACCCTTCCGTTTCACAATTGTCATGTCAATTACAGTTTTACATTTACAGCAATTGAGAATATTAACGATACAGTTCGAGGGGTTTCCCAGTGATCCAGCCCCTCAGTCCAGCTTGGTGGGGGAACCTTACACTGTGGTCTTTCCCCATTGAGCCTTTGCTGCGGCTGCCCCAAGCTTTAGTGCGTCCCTCAGCACGTAGTCCTGGACCTTGGAATGTGCCAGTCTGCAACATTCGGTGGTGGACAACTCTTTGCGCTGGAAGACCAGCAAGTTTCGGGCAGACCAAAGGGCGTCTTTCACCGAATTGATAGTCCTCCAGCAGCAGTTGATGTTTGTCTCGGTGTGCGTCCCTGGGAACAGCCCGTAGAGCACAGACTCCTGTGTTACAGAGCTGCTTGGGATGAACCTTGACAAAAACCACTGCATCTCTTTCCACACCTGCTTTGCAAAGGCACATTCCAGGAGGAGGTGGGCGACCGTCTCTTCCCCACCACAGCCAACGCGGGGGCACTGTGCGGAGGGGGCGAGACTTCGGGTGTGCATGAAGGATCTGACGGGGAGGGCCCTTCTCACCACCAGCCAAGCTACGTCTTGGTGCTTGTTTGAAAGTTCTGGTGATGAGGCATTCCGCCAAATGACTTTGGCGGTCTGCTTGGGGAACCATCCGACAGGATCCACCGTTTCCTTTTCCCGTAGGGCCTTGAGGACATTCCGTGCAGACCACTGCCTGATGGACCGGTGGTCAAAGGTGTTTTCCCGCAGAAACTGCTCCACGAAGGATAGGTGGTACGGCGCCGCCCAACTGCATGGTGCGTTCCGCGGCAATGTGACCAGGCCCATCCTTCGCAACACCAGGGACAGATAGAACCTCAGCACGTAGTGACACTTGGAGTTTGCGTACTGGGGATCTACACACAGCTTGATGCAGCCGCACACGAAGGTGGTCATCAGGATGAGGGCCACGTTGGGTACATTTTTCCCGCCCTTGTCCAGAGATTTGAACATCGTGTCCCTCCGGACCCGGTCCATTTTACATCCCCAGACGAAGCGGAAAATGGCTCGGGTGACTGCCACGGCGCAGGAGTGGGGTATGGGCCAGACTTGCGCCACGTAGAGCAACAACGTGAGCGCCTCGCACCTGATGACCAGGTTCTTACCCACAATGGAGAGAGATCGCTGCCCCCACATGCCCAACCTTTGTCGTACCTTGGCTACTCGCTCCTCCCATGTTTTGGTGCACGCCCCGGCCCTTCCGAACCATATCCCCAGCACCTTCAGGTAATCTGACCTGACGGTGAAGGGGACAAAGGATCGGTCAGCCCAGTTGCCAAAGAACATGGCCTCGCTCTTGCCGTGGTTAACTTTGGCTCCCGAGGCCAGTTCGAACTGGTCGCAGATGCTCATCAGTCTGCGCACTGACAGCGGATCCGAGCAGAAAACGGCGACGTCGTCCATGTACAGGGAGGTTTTGACCTGAGTGCCTCCGCTGCCTGGGATTGTCACCCCTCTTATGCTCGCATCCTTCCTAATAGACTCAGCAAAGGGTTCAATACAGCAAACAAACAAGACCGGGGACAGAGGACAGCCCTGTCTGACTCCAGATTTGATCGGGAAACTTTCCGATTCCCACCCGTTGATTGAGACTGCGCTACTGATGTTTGTGTAGAGCAGTTGGATCCAATTGCAGATTCCCTCCCCAAACCCCATTTTGGAAAGCACGTCCATCATGTAGGTGTGCGATATCCTGTCAAAAGCCTTCTCCTGGTCCAGGCTGATGAGGCAGACTAGCCTGAATACTTTACATAAACACCTATTAAGGCTGAAAGAAAGACCTGCGTTGCTATCGTGCCTTACACAGCCTCAGGATGTCTCAAAACAGTTTATAGTTAAATAGCTACTTATGAAGTGTAGTCGCTGTTCTAATGTAGGAAACATAGCAGCAAGGTCCTATATACAGCAGTTGAAATAATGACCAGATAATCTGTATTTAAGTGTTGGTATGAGGGATAAATATTGGCCAGGACACCAGGAGAATTCCCTGCTCCTCTTCGAGTAGTGCCATGGGACCTTTCACGTTCAACTGAGAGGGTAGACGGGACCTTGGTTTAACATCTCATCCAAAGACGGCACCACTGACAGTGCCGCATTCCCTCAGTACCGCAGTGAGTGTCAGCAGAGAGAACGTTCTCAAATTTCCAGAGTGGGACGTAAACCCACAACCTTGAGGTGAGAGTCCTACCAAGTAAGGCAGTGGCGGCAAGGGAACTACCTGAGTAGTAATGATGGATGTAGGTAAAGTGTGCATTTAAATCAACACATGAAAAGAGTGAAAAAAATCAAAATGGGTCTGATTTTTTTTATGGTGAGCAATTACTTTGAATATTTTTTTTTGATTCGTTTGGGGGATGTGAGCGTCGCTGCATAGGCCAGCATTTATTACTCATCCCTAATTGTCCTTGAGAAGGTGGTGGTGATCTGCTGCTTCCAACTGTTGCAGTCCCTGGGTGTAGGTACACCAACAGTGCTGTTAGGAACCGAGTTCCAGGATTTTGACCCAGCGACAGTGAAGGAACAGCGATATAGTTCCAAGTCAGGATTGTATGTGGCTTGGAGGGGAACTTGCAGGTGGTAGTGATCCCATGCATCTGCTGCTCTTGTCCTTCTAGGTGGTAGAGGTCGTGGGTTTGGAAGGTGCTGTTGAAGGAGCCTTGGTGAATTGCTGCAGTGTATGGTACACACGGCTGCCACTGTGCGTCGGTGGTGGAGGGAATGAATGTTGAAGGTGGTGGATGGTGTGCCAATCGAGCGGGCTGCTTTGTCCTGGATGGTGTTCAGTTTCTTGAGTGTTGTTGGTGCTACACACATCCAGGCAAGTGGAGAGTATTCCATCACACTCCTGACTTGTTCCTTGTCGATGGTGGATAGGCTTTGGGGAGACCGGAGGCGAGTTAGTCACCGCAGAATTCCCATCCCCTGACCTGCTCTTGTAGCCACAGTATTTATGTGGCTGGTCCAGTTCAGTTTCTGGTCAATGGTAACCCCCAAGATGTAGATAGTTGGGAATTCAATGATGGTAATGCCATTGAACGCCAAGGGGAGATGGTTAGATTCTCTCTCGTTTGAGATGGTCATTGCCTGGCACTTGTGTGGTGCAATGTTACTTGCCACTTATCAGCCTATGCCTGGATGTTGCCCAGGTCTTGCTGCATATGCACATGGGCAGCTTCATTATCTGAGGAGTCATGAATGGTACTGAACATTGTGCAATCAATGAACATCCCCACTTCTGACCTTATGATGGAGGAAAGGTCATTGATGAAGCAGCTGAAGATGGTTGGGCCTAGGACACTATCCTGAGGAATTCCTGCAATGATGTCCTGCCACTGAGATGATTAACCTGCAACAACCACAACCATCTTCCTTTGTGCTAGGTATGACTCTAACCAACGGAGAGTTTTCCCCCTGAATTCCATTGACTCCAGTTTTGCTAGGGCTCCTTGGTGCCATACTTAGTTAAGGGCAGTCACTCTCACCTTATCTCTGGAGCTCAGCTCTCTTGTCCATGTTTGGAATAAGGCTGTAATGAGGTCAGGAGCTGACAGTCCCTGGCAGAAAATAAGCTGAGCGCCAGTAAGCAGGTTATTGCTGAGCTGGGGAGGGACAACACTGTCGATGACCCCATCCGTCACTTTACTGATGAGCGGGAGTAGGCTGAGAGGGTGGTAATTGGCAGGTTTGGATTTGTTCTGCTTTTTGTGGACAGGGCATACCTGGGCAATTTTCCACATTGCCGGGTAGACGCCAGTGGTGTAGCTGTCCTGGAACAGTTCTGGAGCACAGGTTTTCAGTACTGTTGCCGGAATGTTGTCAGAGCCCATAGCCTTTGCAGGATCCAGTGCCTTCAGCTGTTTGTTGATATCCCATGGAGTGTGGCTGAAGACTGGCATCTATGATGCTGGGGACCTCAGGAGGAGCTATTTGTGGGGTTTTGAGTAATTTGTGCCAGTAATTAAAATGAAGATGATTTTAAGGGACTTGAATCTCCAACCATTAGGTTCCATGACCGAAGCTGCTCTGAATCCACGTGCGTACAGCTGTAACCTTTAATATTTCCTGTTGAGCAGCACTGGCCAATCGGCTGCCTCTTAAGGGGCGGTAAATGAGAAAGACCGCCTCCTTCTCTGATTGACATAATAAAGATCCAATGGAATACACGTGTTGGAGCACCGCCCTCCTGCTTCACCACCCAATGGTATGTCCGCTTTAAGTTTGATTGACATGCCAATGCACCAATTGCTGTTTCCGTCGTTACAGTGGGAGGGTGGAAAGATAGTGACGCGTCAGTGAGTGGCAGCCGCACTGAGCAATGGAGAAGCAGAGGGCGCTCAGACCAGCCAATCAGAGCGCTGGAGGGGCGAGGGCTCAGCTGTGCCTTCTGGGTATAAAAGAGACGACGAACATGACGGCATTTCTTTCACAAGATGGCCGAATGCATGGAGGTAGGTGAGGGCGGATGGGAAGGAGGGGGATGCGGCTGGCAGGCGGGCTTACCGAATAAAAGCCTGAGTCCACACGGTGGGGCCATCAAAATAAAGATCGGGGCACGGTGCTGGGGCCTGGCGGTGAGAGGAGCGGCGCCTGCTTCAGTTAGTTGTCTGAAGCGGGACGGCATGGTTGGGGGCGTGGGAGGGGGTGCAAAATGGAGGTGGCGGCGGGGATTTGGGGCCCTTATTTACCCGTCTCTGGGGCTGATGGAGGGGGAGAGGAGCGGGTTGGTTATTGGGGGGTGGGGGTTATATTTGACCATTTCCCGCCTCCCATCACCCCCTTGTGGATTGAAGCCAATCCTGGGCCCCATGGGGTGGGGGAGGGGCGACCTGAGACCCCTCCCTCCAAAATGCTGCATCTTCCCCTCCCCCTTAGCCTGAACCTGCCACCCCCAGACATTTATCACATAACCCCCTTAACATTATCTACTAGTCAGACTTACCTCTAAATATTCACACTTTTCACTCATTCATATATTCCCTTTTCTCCCCCACCCCAACCTACATTCTTAAGTGAAACCAGTCCAGCTCTCTCGAGTTTCAAGAGGTTGGTGGGGGAAGATTTCCTTTGTTTTCTCTAAATCTCCCACCGCTTACTTGGAGCCAACCATGCAAGATTATGTTGACCAACAGAATAGATGTTTGACTGATTTTTTTTTTTTTGGTGCATGCGGGAGAATAGTAGCCCAGGTTGTCCGAAAACTTTTAGTTTCTGCTGCTGTGACGGTTTTATCTCAAAGTCTGTAATCTTATCTGCAGTTCTGTGGTTTGTAGAGTTTGGGTTCTTTAAATCTTTCAATGTGGATTTTTTTTTTGGAAGTGAGTCATTGGACATTCAATCGGAAATGGCAATTAGAGATTTCCCCCCCCCAAAATGTTCATAATTGTGCCCAAGATTTGGATAAAAGTAATCTTGAGATTTGTCACTAATTTAAATGCAGCTCCTGAGAATTTCTTGAATAAGGGTTGCAAAGTGACTCAACTTTGTACCCCAAATTTGCATAAAACCCACTGATTTGAATATATGGTAGGTACTTGTTGCAAATTTATTATAGTCTCCAGTTTGATACCTATTGCTGTGAAACTTGTTTGTTTTGATCAATAAGGGATGTGCAGGCTACTTTTAATTCACTGGTTTAGGGATTGTCTCTGATCCGAACAATTCCTAGTTCCGGTTTAGAACTTTACGAGTATGGTGCACTGGAATGTTCATTATGCTATTGTCTGGATTAAAAGAGAAATATTTGAGAGAAGTGGGGCAGGTATTTTTACATCATCTGCCTTCCACCTCTAAATAAACATCAGATCATCTAAATCCTCTCGCATATCCTACCCTGCACTATTGTCTCAGTTGTCCATCACCTTGTCCTCACTGATTTCCATCGCTCCTGGTCCCCTAACACTCAAGTACACTCATTCTTCGCACCCTTCAATGGCTTCACTGCTCCGTGTATCTGTAACCTCCTCCAGGCCTACAGCCCACTTGTAAAACACCATTTCTTTCACTTTTGTGCAACCCTGTCCCTTCACCAAATGGTTGACGACTGTAACTTCAGCTGCTCATGTTTTGAAATTTCCTCCATAAACCAGTCTGTGTCCAACTCCCTCTCCCACTTGAAGATCCTCTACCCACTTTTTGAGTACAACTAATATATCCTGCCTTGGCTCCTTTTAAACATCTGTGAAGGTGCTATATAGATGCAAGCAGTTACGGTAAAGCCTGCAATTCAAACAGAGTTCAGATTGTTTGCTCCCTTGCTTTATTTTAATTTTAACGGCCAGATAGAACCCTTGGAGATCTGGGCTCACCTGCTGTGGTTGAAACCAATCATTTTTAATGCTTGTCTTGAGTACAGGTTGCTGATTGGGTCGTGGGAAGGAAACCATGAAGGTAACGTCACTCAGGTTTTTCTTTAGATTGGGGAATGGATGTATTCTGATTGAGTGACAAAGCAGGCTGCAAGGTAATATTGGCTACCTGCTGTCAAGAGGAAGACTTGAGCTTATGGTAAATCCATCTTCAATGTGACCTCTAACATTATATCTCTATTTTGACTGCCAGGTGTCTTCACTCCCTAGTGGTCCGGATGGCAGTGCACCAGTCAAGGCTGGTGCAGAGGACATGACCTCCAAGGATTATTACTTTGACTCCTATGCGCACTTTGGAATTCACGAGGTGAGTAGCAGAAATTGGGTAGGGGAGGGATTATCCATTCAGACCTGGATAATGGAGCTTCAGTTCTAGTCTAGCAGTTTTCCACCGAAGTGTATAATTTCGAATAAGATAAAACTGTAACTCAATGCTGAGCAGCAGCAGCAACTTGTTTCAGCGCCGACTGGTAGGACTTTGATTCCTGGCTGCGGTTTCTCGTGGTGAAGTCTCAACCTGGTGCCAGCCGATGGGTGCAGCGCTTACCCACAGGAGGGAAAATCTGACGTCCGCTCAGTTTAGCATTGGATGCTGGCAGCCTTGTTAGTAAACGAAAACCCGCCTCTGCTACCGAGAACTTTTTTGTGGCTAACGCTTTCCTCTTCTGCCAAAGGAAATGTTGAAGGATGAGGTTCGCACTTTGACCTACAGAAACTCCATGTACCACAACAAGCACCTCTTCAAGGACAAGATAGTCCTAGACGTGGGAAGCGGAACGGGCATCCTTTGTATGTTTGCAGCCAAGGCTGGTGCCAAGAAAGTTATTGGGGTAAGGATTGCACTACGTCTATCATCTGCAAGTCTCAGTTGATGGCGTTCTCAGGCTCTGGACTGTAATGCTGCACCAGGAATAATTAATCTTTTATTTCATTGCTGCTTGTGGTACATTGTTGTTCGCCTTCCTATGCAAGTAGTTTTACTGCACAAAGTAATTTGTTGCATAAAGTGCTTTGGATCAATTGAAACACAAGATACAATATTCATATAATTTCATCATTGTGTAGTTTATCCTTGTTAAATGAAAGGGTCAGGATTACTGTGTGCCAGATGCTGTGCTATTGGAGCCCCAGTGACACTGAGAAATATATGGCATGTAATATTTAGCCGGTCTCAACTAGGGTATAGCTGCCCCTGGACCAGGGAGGGAGAAGTTAGTCTGCACCTGTCTGGTGAATGGTACCAGAAAGTGAGTGAGGAGAGGATCGAGCTAGGCAGGTAATACCTGCATGGTGCCAAATAGTCTAGGATCGGTCCAACTTCAAGTACTATACCGAGGGGCTGGAACCTGTGTGAAACACCTCGGGCTGTATGCACCAAAATGTTTTTGCTGTGTAATGCAAATGTACATTACATATAAAATGGAATGGCAAGAATTGTGAGGCCCCTCATGTTTCTATATCGAAGAAATCTGATCTCTATTGCACTTTCCGAAATGTAAAATTTAAACTGTTTTGTGATGTATTTTTGCACATTTTTATGAATAAAGTATATTTTAGAGGGAAAAAAGTACTGTGTCTAAGAGATCAGTCTTTACTTGGTTTGACAGCCGCCCATCTGCCTTTCCCAACAAAAATCTGTAGTTAGTGGAGAGGAATGGGAATGCTAGTTTTTTTTTTTGCCGCCTTCCTCGAATGAAAAGAATGTGAAGATCCAAGTCTTTTTTTATTAATGTAGAATGACGACTTTGACCTTTTCCAGTTACAACGAATGTTTAAAATGTGAAAGAAAACATTCATTGTGTGGCCTAAAATGGAAACTAATTTTCTTTTCTTTTGAAAAAAACAGATTGAGTGTTCCAATATCTCAGAATATGCTGAAAAGATCATTAAAGCAAACAACCTAGACCATGGTGAGGATCCACGATATATTGTGCTCTATATGTTAGCACAACCTTTACAAACACATGACAGTCTTTTTGTCTTTTTTTTTCTTTCTCCTGGAAGGGCTGACTTGTACGGTACAGTTTTGCTGGCAGCTTGGTACCTGGCCAAGAGTACGTGCTAGAACTAGTGTGCTTCTGGACTGATCAGCCGTGGGTGCACTGTGGCTGAGACCATCTTCTGAATGGCAGGCTATCTGAATTAGTGATGGGGGCAGGGGTAGGTTTCCCTCCCTACTCTTGACTGAGCTAAGCAGGTTTTGCAACAAATTACTTCTGATGTGGCACTACTCGTATCTTGAGTGCTTTACAAGAATAGGGTTAGATACCAAGTAGGCTAGGAGTTTAGATAAGATTGGGGTGGTTGCGGCAAGGTGCTAAAGATGCAGTTAGTTTTTTTTTAAGGTGGCTTTGAAAGAAGAGGGAATCACAGTGAGTAGGCTCAGAAGAGAATTTCAGAACTTGAAATTCAGTGATGGAAGGATTGGAACTGTAGGAGGGAAGGGAGCAAGAAGCAACAGGCTACTTGAATAGCATGGGGCATGATGCTGGGGGATTTAAAAACTGAAGTGGTTGCAACCAATAGTCTTGGGTACTAGGAGTTCGAACGGGTGATGTGAATGCAAGGCAATGCAGGCTGTGACATCTACTAGAGTCTAACTTGACCGGTATGTTACAGCACCTTGCCAAGTGAAACCGTTGCCCACTAAGCCCTCGGCTTTTCACTGCATCTATATTTGGAGGGGCTATTGACTCAGGTAGAACACCAGGATACAGCTGTTGCTGTCAGCACCTTGAGAGATCTGTTGATTAATGGGAACGTGACATTTGGCTTTATTGTGACCCCTGAGGCACTGCACACAGGCAGTCTGTGAAAACAAACACTTTGCACCCAGGGATGTCATTGTGAAGCCATTACTGTTGTAGAACCCTGTGGCACATGCACAATCTCTCTCCCTGGCTTCAATGCGATAGAGCTTATTTTACAGAATGATTTGTTGTTTAATGACGGTGGAAAGCAGAACTGGAACTACGCCAAATCTACTCTAGTTTTCTGAGCTTGTATTTTGTTTGTTAGTGGTGAATCTTTGATTTCTGCCTTTCTAATGCTGACCCATGCCCAGCTAGCTTTGCAAAGTGATATTCCTTGAGTAAACCTAGATTACAGAGGGTGGGTAAAGAAGAGATTTCAGCTGCTGATTTGTCCTCGCCTGCTGTCTGCACTACTGTATATTCTTAGGAGTTACTGAACAGTTATCTGCAATGGAAATCATGACTATCTTAGCAATAAGGCCTATTGTAGTTGCTCCTCTGCTGAGATCTGCAAGCTCAACGCTGAATGACTGGACTGCGCCCCCACTATGGAGTTTCTCTGCTCTCTTATGTCTGAGCTGTAGATCACTGGGTTAGATTTTTACTGTCTGATATGAAATGGGGAGTGCTTGAGTTTGTTTAATTCTGTGTTGAGCTACTGTCTAAATGCCCATGTCATTGGAAGGAAAATGGTGCAGGGAGCTGCTCGTGAATATACTGACTGCTCCGCTTTCTGTCGCAGTTATCACTATAATCAAGGGCAAGGTAGAGGAGGTGGAGCTGCCCATGGAGAAGGTGGACATAATCATCAGTGAATGGATGGGCTACTGCCTCTTTTATGAGTCAATGCTGAACACAGTTATCTACGCAAGGGACAAGTGGCTGGTATGTGTAAGAGAGCAAATTGGGCAGAGGTGCAAGATTGTGTGAATGCTGTTAGTTTAGTACAGTCTGCTTAACCATTCAAACAGTGATCCAGTAGAGTCTAAGTGTAAACTTCAACTGGATTTCAAACATTTCCCCCGCCCCTCTCCGCCCCCCCCCCCCCCCCCCCCCCACCACCAGCTGCACCTGAAATGGTTGGCTGCAGTTTATTTTAATGCTGTTGGAGCCTGATTTCAGTAAGATCTTCTTGTGCTGAATAGACGCCTGCTGGAGATTTGGGCTTCCCAAAGTGCTATACAGCCAATCAAATACTTTTTTGAAAGGACTCACTGTTTTAATGTAGGAAATGCACAGGTCATGGCTTCCACTGCTGCCTGGCAGCTTCTCATACCTTGTTTGTATGGGAAGACAGACTGCGAACATCGGCAGGTGTGCTCAGCTGTCACCACAAAGTTTGATCCTGTCCTCATCTGAAAGCCCTGTGCACACTGTCTAGTTGCTGTCAGTGGTTCTGAGGCAAATTTGACATGTCCCAGTTGCTATCTGGCTGAGAGAATAGTAACTATTAATGTCCAGTTCAGAGTATCTCATATGCCATTAAAAAGCTTTGGACATATGCCCTGCATGAAGTAAAAATATTCCGCATGCTGTATATGATTACAAGTGAATTGGTGCTTCATTCCTTTCCTTTGATCCACAGACTTTGTGATGCAGCTTTGGGGAATTTCTTCACATTATATAAGTTTGAGTTATTGTTCAGTAAATGTCTGTGTGTTTCCTGTCTGGGTTGTTGAGGCACAGTGTTGAGTAGTTGGTCCAGTTACACGCACACGGGGCAAGCTGTGACTTCAATTAAAGCTTTGCTGTTCACCCTCCTTTGTGTAGCGAGGGCAGTAGTGCCTGTGTCTCCTGATCAGCAGTTGGATTGTAGGGCAAGGCTGGGGTTTTACTGCACATTTTATTCTTCCCTGATCTATCGGTCCCTTTTGCAGCAACCAGACGGCCTTATTTTCCCAGACCGAGCTGCTCTGTACGTCACAGCCATTGAAGACAGACAGTACAAGGACTACAAGATCCACTGTAAGTTTACATGGAAACTCATTTATTTGAGGGGAAAAAATGCATTTATATAGCACATTTATATGCTTCACCCTGGGGCCTCCCAAAGTGCTATACAGCCAATCAAATACTTTTTTGAAAGGACTCACTGTTTTAATGTAGGAAATGCACAGTGAGATCCCACATCCAGCAATGACCAGATAATCTGTTTGTGACGCTCGTTCTGGGATATATCATGGGCATGACCCAATGAGAGCTCCCCTCGGTTTAATGTCTGAACTGAAAGGCGGCACCTCCAACAGTGCAGCACCCCTTCAGTACTGCACTATATTGTTAGCCTAGATTTTTGTGTTCAAGTCTGGAATGAGACATGAACTCACAAGAGCACTGCCATTGAGCCATGGCTGACACTGGGACGTTTTAGGTGTACAGCAATTAATTTTTGTTATGTTAAGAGACCTCAGCACAAATCAAAGGGCTGCCTTGCGAGGGAGTCTGAGGTGAGTTCTCTATTTTGCTCGAGATTTGCTGCTGAGCCAAGGATAGTATCTGGAGATGATTCTGCAACTGTATGGTTTTATTAGGTTTGGGGGCGGTGGGTGATTACGTTGGGTAGAATTTTTTTTAAGCTATTATTAACTTAATCTGTGAGTTAGTAACCAGCTTCTTTTTACTTTTGTTGGTAGGGTGGGAGAATGTCTACGGTTTCGATATGTCCTGTATCAAGGACGTGGCCATCAAGGAACCACTGGTGGACGTAGTGGATCCCAAGCAGCTGGTGACCAATGCCTGCCTCATCAAGGTTGGCATGTGTTTTTATTCCATTCAGTTTCCTTCTTGGGACTGGTTGGGTGGGAGGTGGTGTTCGAGAATGGACACATTCAACTTCACATTCCTGCTTTACACTAGACCACTGCAAGGACAAACAATTGGGCAGGTAGGGTTTGGGGTTCCTGTTGTCTGAACTCCTTCCAGCAATATGAAGGATGGCACTAACTTAGCAGGAGTTTGGCTGCAAGATATGAGACCTGAAGGCATGAGGTTTGCGTGTGTGTGTAATGCAGTTGAATTATCTGTATCTTCAGGAGGTGGACATTTACACAGTGAAAGTAGACGACCTGTCATTTACATCACCTTTCTGCCTACAAGTCACACGCAACGACTACATCCACGCGCTGGTAGCGTACTTCAACATTGAGTTCACTCGGTGCCACAAGAGGACAGGATTCTCTACAGGTAACAGTTTGAAGAGAGCTTCGAGGCAGTGGACTTGTCATTTAATGCCGAGTGACCTAGAAGGTTGAAATCTGAATAAAAACAAGAAATGCTGGAAATACTCAGCAGGTCTGGCAGCATCTGTGGAGATCTATGTACACTGACCCTAAACATTAACTCTGCTTCTCTCTCCACAAATGCTGCCAGCCCTGCTGAGTATTTCCAGCATTTCATGTTTTTATTTCAGATTTCCAGCATCCGCAGTATTTTGCTTTTATTTTGGGTTGAAATTGCAATTGTGCTTAAAATGATGCTGGGAAACAGACCTTGCATTGAGTACTGTTGGCCTTAATTTCAAAATGATCAAGTTTGTGTTCAAAATCTTAAGTGGCATTACCCCATCCCATTTCTGTGACCCCCCCCCCACCTCCAACCATCTGATCTCTGTGCTCCTCCAATTCTGGCCTGTTGAGAACCTGTGATTTTCCTCACCTTCACCTGCCTGGGACCTAAGCTTTGGAATTCCCTCTCTAAACTCTTCCCCTTTAAGTTTGCTCCTTGTCTGCTACCTGTTATTAATCATAGAATCATTCAACGGAGGATGCCAGATTTTTCCCTTCAATTATTTATCCAGTTCCTTTTTGAAAGTTAACCTTTGAGACAATGCATTCCTGATCAGTTTTTACCAATTATCTTCAATCTATGTAGCCTGGTTACTGACTCTCCTGCCAGTGGAAAGTGTTTCTCCCTATCAAATGTGATCATAAAACCCCAGCGCAATTTAGGTCAGGGGGAGGCGGTGGCGTAGTGGTATTGTCACTGGACTTTTAACTCACAGACCCAGGGTAATGTTCTGTGGACATGAGTTCAAATCCCACCACAGCAGAAGGTGGAATTTGAATTCAATTAATAAATCTGGAATTAACAAGCTAGCCTAATGATGGCCACTAAACCATTGTCGATTGTTGTAAAAACCCATCTGGTTCACTAATGTCCTTTAGGGAAGGAAATCTGCTGTCCTTACCTGGTCTGGCCTACATGTGACTGCAGGCCCACAGCAATGTGGTTGACTCTTACATGCCCTCTGAAATGGCCTAGCAAGCCACTCAGTTGTATCTAACCACTACGAAGTCAATAAAAAGGAATTAAACTGGACGGACCACCCGGCATTGACCTAGGCACCGGAAAAATGACTGGCAAAACCCAGCCCTGTCAACCCTGCAAAGTCCTCCTTCCCAACATCTGGGGCCTTGTGCCAAAGTTGGGAGAGCTGTCCCACAGACTAGTCAAGCAACAGCCTGACATTGTCAGGTATGATTCCATAAGTATGGCTGTGTCCCAGACACTGCCATCACCAGCCCCGGGTATGTCCTGTCCCACTGGCAGGACAGACCCACCAGAGGTGGCAGCACAGTGGTATACAGTAGGGAGGGAGTTGCCCTGGGAGTCCTCAACATCGACTCTGGACCCCATGAAGTCTCATGGTATCAGGTCAAACATGGACAAGGAAGCCTCCTGCTGATTACCACCTACCGCCCTCCCTCAGCTGATGAGTCAGTACTCCTCCATGTTGAACAGCACTTGGAGGAAGCACTGAGGGTGGCGAGGGCACAGAATGTACTCTGGGTGAGGGACTTCAATGTCCATCACCAAGAGTGGCTCGGTAGCACCACTACTGAACGAGCTGGCCGAGTCCTAAAGGACATAGCTGCTAGACTGGATATGTGGCAGGTGGTGAGGGAACCAACAAGAGGGGAAAACATACTTGACCTCGTCCTCACCAATCTGCCTGCCACAGATGCATCTGTCCATGATAATATTGGTAGGAGTGACCACCGCACAGTCCTTGTGGAAACGAAGTCCCGCCTTCACATTGGAGGTCAATCATCTGAGCTCCAGGACATCACTGCAGGAGTTCAAACAAAAGAACAAGTACAGCACAGGAACAGGCCGTTCGGCCCTCCAAGCCTGTGCCGCTCTTGATGCCTGCCGAAACTAACACCTTCTGCACTTCCGGGGCCCATATCCCTCTATTCCCTTCCTATTCATATATTTGTCAAGATGTCTCGAAGATGTGATGAAGATGATTGATGAGGGAAGGGCGGTGGATGTTGTCTATATGGACTTTAGTAAAGCCTTTGACAAGGTCCTGCATGGCAGACTGGTGCAAAAGGTGAAGTCACACAGGATCAGAGGTGAGCTGGCAAGATGGATACAGAACTGGCTCAGTCACAGAAGACAGAGGGTAACAGTGGATGGGTGTTTTTCTGAATGGAGGGATATGACTAGTGGTGTTCCGCAGGGATCAGTGCTGGGACCGTTGCTGTTTGTAGTATGTAGAAATGATTTGGAGGAAAATGTAGCTGGTCTGATTAGTAAGTTTGCGAATGCTTTGCAAGACACCCAACACCACCTCCTTTTTGATATCTGCTATCGTATCTGCTTCCACCACCTCTTCTGGCTGCAAATTCCAGGCACTCACCACCCCCTGTATCAAAAAAAACTTGCCTCGCACATCCCCTCTAAACTTTGCCCCTCGCACCTTAAACCTATGTCCCCTAGTAACTGACTCTTCCACCCTGGGAAAAAGCTTCTGAATATCCACTCTGTCCATGCCGCTTATAACTTTGTAAACCTCGATCATGTCGCCCCTCCACCTCTGTCGTTCCAGTGAAAACAATCCGAGTTTTTCCAACCTCTCCTCATAGTTAATGCCCTCCAGACCAGGCAACATCCTGGTAAACCTCCTCTGTACCCTCTCCAAGGCCTCCACATCCTTCTGGTCGTGTGGCGACCAGAATTGCACGCAATATTCTAAGTGTGGCCTAACTAAGGTTCTGTACAGCTGCAACATAACTTGCCAATTTTTATACTCTATGCCCCAACCGATGAAGGCAAGCATTCCGTATGCCTTCTTGACTACCGTATCCACCTGCATTGCCACTTTCAGTGACCTGTGGACCTGTACGCCCAGATCTCTCTGCCTGTCAATACTCCTAAGGGTTCTGCCATTTACTGTATACCTCCCACCTGCATTAGACCTTCCAAAATGCATTACCTCACATTTGTCCGGATTGAACTCCATCTGCCATTTCTGCGCCCAAGTCTCCAACCGATCTATATCCTGCTGTATCCTCTTGACAATCCTCATCATTATCCGCAACTCCACCAACCTTTGTGTCGTTCGCAAACTTACTAATCAGACCAGCTACATTTTCCTCCAAATCATTTCTATATACTACAAACAGCAACGGTCCCAGCACTGATCCCTGCGGAACACCACTAGTCATATCCCTCCATTCAGAAAAACACCCATCCACTGTTACCCTCTGTCTTCTGTGACTGAGCCAGTTCTGTATCCATCTTGCCAGCTCACCTCTGATCCTGTGTGACTTCACCTTTTGCACCAGTCTGCCATGCGGGACCTTGTCAAAGGCTTTACTAAAGTCCATATAGACAACATCCACCGCCCTTCCCTCATCAATCATCTTCGTCACTTCCTCAAAAAACTCAATCAAATTAGTAAGACCCTTCACAAAACCATGCTGTCTCTCGCTAATAAGTTTGTTTGTTTCCAAATGGGAGTAAATCCTGTCCCAAAGAATCCTCTCTAATAGTTTCCCTACCACTGACATAAGGCTCACAGGCCTATAATTTCCTGCATTATCCTTGCTACCCTTCTTAAACAAAAGAACAACATTGGCTACAGGTGAGGTCCCAGAGGACTGGAGAATAGCCAATGAGGATGCAAAGATTTCTGTCAAGGCCCCAGCAATTTCTTCCCTTGCCTCCCTCAGTATTCTAGGGTAGATCCCATCAGGCCCTGGGGACTTATCTACCTTAATGCTTTGCAAGACACCCAACACCACCTCCTTTTTGATAATGAGATGACTTGAGACTATCTGCACTCCCTTCCCTAGGCTCATCATCCACCAAGTCCTTCTCCTTGGTGAATACTGATGCAAAGTACTCATTTAGCACCTCACCCATTTCCTCTGGCTCCACGCATAGATTCCCATCTCTGTCCTTGAGTGGGCCAACCCTTTCCCTGGTTACCCTCTTGCTCTTTATATATGTGTAAAAAGCCTTGGTATTTTCCTTAATCCTGTTTGCCAATGACTTTTCATGACCCCTTTTAGCCCTCCTAACTCCTTGTTTAAGTTCCTTCCTACTGTCTTTATATTCCTCAAGTGCTTCATCTGTTCCTAGCCTTCCAGCCCTTTACAAATGCTTCCTTTTTGACTAGGCTCACAATATCCCGTGTTATCCAAGCTTCCCGAAACTTGCCAAACTTGTCTTTCTTCCTCACAGGAACATGCTGGTCCTGGATTCTAATCAGCTGACGTTTGAAAGACTCTTACATGTCAGATGTTGATTTACCCTCAAACAGCCGCCCCCAATCTCAATTCTTCAGTTCCTGCCTAATATTGTTATAATTAGTCTTCCCCCAATTTAGCACCTTCACCCGAGGACTACTCTTATCTTTATCCACAAGTACCTTAAAACTTATGGAATTATGGTCACTGCTCCTGAAATGCTCCCCCACTGAAACTTCGACCACCTGGCCGGGCTCATTCCCCAATACCAGGTCCAGAATGGCCCCATCCCTAGTTGGACAATCTACATACTGTTTCAAGAAGCCCTCCTGGATGCTCCTCACAAATTCTGCCCCATCTAAGCCCCTAGCGCTAAGTGAGTCCCAGTCAATATTGGGGAAGTTAAAATCACCCACCACTACAACCCTGTTACCTTTACATCTTTCCAAAATCTGTCTACATATCTGCTCCTCTACCTCCCGCTGGCTGTTGGGAGGCCTGTAGTAAACCCCCAACATCGTGACTGCACCCTTCCTATTCCTGAGCTCCACCCATATTGCCTCGCTGCATGAACTCTGAGGTGTCCTCCCGCAGTACAGCTGTGATATTCTCCTTAACCAGTAATGCAACTCCCCCACCCCTTTTACATCCCCCTCTATCCCGCCTGAAGCTTCTAAAGCCTGGAACATTTAGCTGCCAATCCTGCCCTTCCCTCAACCAAGTCTCTGTAATAGCAACAACATCATATTTCCAAGTACTAATCCAAGCTCTAAGTTCATCTGCCTTACCTGTTATACTTCTCGCATTGAAACAAATGCACTTCAGACCACCAGTCCCGCTGTGCTCAGAAACATCTCCCTGCCTGCTCTTCCTCTTCGTCCTACTGGCCTTATTTACTATGTCCTCCTCATTTACTTCACTAGCTGTCCTCCTGCTCTGGTTCCCACCCCCCTGCCACACTAGTTTAAACCTTCCCGAGTGACGCTAGCAAACCTTGCAGCCAGGATATTAGTGCCCTTCTAGTTTAGATGCAACCTGTCCTTCTTGTACAGGTCCCATCTGTCCCTGAAGAGAGCCCAATGGTCCAGATATCTGAAATCCTCCCTTCTACACCAGCTGCTCAGCCACGTGTTTAGCTGCATTATCTTCCTATTTCTAGCCTCACTGGCACGTGGCACAGGGAGTAATCCAGAGATTACAACCCTAGAGGTCCTGTTTTTTAACACTACCTAACTCCCTAAACTCCCCCTGCAGGACTTCATCACTCTTCCTGCCTATGTCATTGGTACCGATGTGTACCACAACCTCTGGCTGTTCAGAATGCCCTCTGTCCGTTCAGAGACATCCTTGACCCTGGCACCAGGGAGGCAACATACCTTCCTCGAGTCTCTTTCATGTCCACAGAAGTGCCTATCTGTGCCCCTGACTATAGAGTTCCTCAGGATAGTGTCCTAGGCTCAACCATCTTCAGCTGCTTCATCAATGACCTTCCTTCAATCATCAGGTCAGAAGTGGGGATGTTCGTTGATGATTGCACAATGTTCAGCACCATTCGTGACTCCCCAGATACTGAAGCAGTCTGTGTAGAAATGCAGCAAGACCTGGACAATATCCAGGCTTGGGCTGATAAGTGGCAAGTAACATTTGCGCCACACAAGTGCCAGGCAGTGATCATCTCCAACAAGTGAGAATCTAACCATCTCCCCTTGACATTCAACGGCATTACCATCGCTGAATCCCCAACTATCAAGTTCCTAGGGGCTACCATTGACCAGAAACTGAACTGGAGTAGCCATATAAGTACCGTGGCTACAAGAGCAGGTCATAGGCTAGGAATCCTGCGGCGAATAACTCACCTCCTGACTCCCCAAAGCCTGTCCACCATCTACAAGATAAAAGTCAGGAGTGTGATGGAATACTCTCCACTTGCCTGGATGGGTGCAGCTCCAACAACACTCAAGAAGCTCGACACCATCCAGGACAAAGCAGCCAGCTTGATTGGCATTCCATCTGCAAAAATTCACTCCCTCCACCACTGACGCACAGTGGCAGCAGTGTGTACCATCTACACTATGCGCTGCAGCAATGTACCAAGGCTCCTTAAGACAGCACCTTCCAAACCCGCGACCTCTACCAACTAGAAGGGCAGCAAATGCATGGGAACACGACCAGCTGCAAGTTCCCCTCCAAGTCACACACCATCCTGACTTGGAACTATATCGCCATTCGTTCACTGTCGCTGGGTCAAAATTCTGGAACTTCCTTCCTAACAGCACTGTGGGTGCACCTACCCCAAATGGACTGCAGTGGTTCAAGAAGGCAGCTTGCCACCACCTTCTGATGGGCAATTAGAGATGGGCCAGCGACACCCAAATCCCATGAATGAATTTTTTAAAAAGTTGTTTTTTCTTGTGCAAGGGATCACTCAGTAATGCTGGGGAGTGTATGTTGGTCAAGGACATGGTGGGGATTGCCTCCTCGCGATAAATAGCCTACCCTGTGTTCCATTTGAGCTTGTAGTGAAGATTAGCAGTTTGGATGAAGTAGTGACCATACAGCTGTGTCCCAACTCCAAATCGGTGGTTGGGGGTCGCGTGAGTTTGGCTCTTTAAATGCGAGTCAGTAAAGCGCTGAGGTAAGAAACCAAGATACCTTGCTGCTGTCAAACACTAATTTCCATCATCCCAGTCCTAGACAATTCATACAGATAGGGTCCGGGTACTGAAGATACAATTTCATTATTTTATAGGTGGGTTGAGATAATAATCTTTGCAGTTGTTCCAATTTCCTATTTCCCAGGGCTGCAGCTGCAGACGTCTGATACAGCTGTGCTTGCTTGCATTGTAGTGCCACGTCTGTGTGAGTGACATTATCATCTCAGCCAATTTCTTGGCAACCATGCAATCAAACTCTGTCTCTGTCCTGTCCATGAGTGCACAGTACTGGTGCTAATGGTGTAACCCGCCTCTGTTCTTGAATTGTAGCCCCTGATGCCCCCTACACTCACTGGAAGCAGACTGTTTTCTACATGGAGGACTACTTGACAGTCAAGCGAGGCGAGGAGATTTTCGGAACAGTCAGCATGAAACCTAACACCAAGAACACTGTAAGTTTTTTTTTAAAATACATTTGCTTCGAAACATTTGTGGCTGAGATTCCATCCATACTACTTTTTTGAGTATTATGCATAGTTCTGGCTTTCATATCACAAAAGGATATCGAGACACTAGGGAAGGTGCAAAAAGAATTTATAAGCATGATACCGAAACTGAGCATTTGCTCTTGAGAGGGATCCAAAATGGGGAGTGCTGTTAGTCTGGAGCCGCTCCTGTTAATCCAGCTGAAGAGTAGCATTGGCAGCAGTCGGGGAAGCAGGTTCCTCAGTTGTGGTAAGCATGCAGCTGAAAGCTGGTGCAGAAATCTGTACTCAACTGGATCATAAAATAGCAGGAATAGGCCATACAACCCATCAAGCCCACTTTGCCGTTCAGTAAAGATCATGGCTGATCATCTACCTCAACTCCAATTTCCTGCCCTATCCCTTGATTCCCTTAGTGCCCAAAGTTCTGTTGATCTCAGTCTTGAATATACACGACGTCTGAGCATCCACAGTGGTCTGGGGTGGAGATGTTCAAAGATTCATAATCCTCTGAATGAAGGCATTTCTCCTTTTATCTCGATCCTAAATGGCCGACCCCTTATCCCGCAACTGACCTAGTTCTACTTCTAGATTCTCCAGCTAGGGGAAACGGCCTCTGAGTACCTACCATGAGATACATTTAAATGAAAGAAAACACTGATATACGTTTTGTGACCTTTTTTTCCTCCAGCGGGATCTTGATTTCACTGTCGACATTGAATTCAAGGGGCAACTGTGCGAGATGTCTGGCTCCATCGACTACAAGATGCGCTAGATCGACCTCCATCCCCCTCCTCCAGCTGCGCGCACCGTCCTCACCGCTCCATTCAGTCTCCAGCACGACCACTGTAGTGTCCTATATAAAGATAACATTTTCAGGATTTAAAAAAAAAAGTAATTTGGTTGTGCGACTGACTGCTCCTCTTCTTGATCAGTTGAAGTCCGTTAACACGGCATATGAGCTGGGAGGAGGGGGAAAGAAATCTAGAGTAATTCTAGGAATAACTGTTGCCACTTGCGCTATTATGGAACCATTCTTAAGCTGCTGTACTCATTATGTTTTTGTTCTATTTTGAAACAGAAACATTTTAATGTAAATCCCTGATTCTGAGCTATATCTACCTTGGCAGGGAGGAGCTGCGATCAGATCAAGTTTGTTTTGATTTTTTTTTTAAGAATGGTACTTTAGATTTCTGCTAGTTCCCTAATTTGGCAAATCATCCTTCAGTCAGCAGAGCAATTACGACCTAACTTCAAGTGCGTCATACTTTTGCGGTTTTTAAAAATTTATTTTTGGGACCTCGTTCGTGACTGGCGAACACTTTGTTTTCTTGAGTGAAGTTGCATTTCGATGTGTGGTGGGGGAAGAGTGTTAAAACTATTGTTACTATATAAACCTTCAGAGATGGGAGGTGGAGTTCAAGAGTAACGGTGAGATCTAAACCATTAACCCCACCCCCTCCCCCTCAAACAAATGCAGTCGGGTTGAGAAAACTGTTTGGGGTGATTGGCAGATGGGTTGGAGATTTATTTTCAAACTTGTTTGCTGCATCGGAAGCTAATATTTCAGTTGTACCCATTCTGTAGCTTCTGTAAGACTGCATGAGCACAAATTTCCTGATTCCACTGGAACGCAAGGCTCAAAATTCCCAGTGCCAAGAGTGGATCTGAGTTGTGCTTCTGCGTTTAGGCCAACTACAGCTGGTTGTGATAAATCTGGTACATGCAATACTGAATTGTAGCTTCTGTGAACGTCTTGTATTTTGTAAAAATTCGACTCATTGCAAGAAGGTTGCTGTTTGGCTGGGGTGTCATGTCTGTTCCTTGAGTCCCTGGTCTCACCATGATTGACTCTCTCCATCTCCTTCAAAGTAGTTCAACTTGACTTTAG
Organism: Heterodontus francisci; assembly: GCF_036365525.1. Lineage (NCBI taxonomy): Eukaryota > Metazoa > Chordata > Chondrichthyes > Heterodontiformes > Heterodontidae > Heterodontus > Heterodontus francisci. The sequence continues at coordinate 32,961,900 of NC_090411.1, read as the reverse complement.
TTTGCCTTTTTTGTCCCAAAATTAAATGATTTTTCTACAGTGATTTATCCATCCATTAAATTGGCAACATTTTGAAATATCTGTCCTCCCTCCCGCCTTCAGGTGCAAAGAACTCTAGGTTCAGTGTTAACTTTTTGTTTCTCGAGCAATTGCCAAGTAACCTTTAGTGGTGGATGTCACTTATGCTCGATAACCCATCGTCTGGCGATCCACTTAAAGCGTGAAGTTAAGTGTGACTTGAGTTTGTTGCTTCACCTCTACGTAGCTGCTGCTCATTTATCCTCTGCACAAGGCTCTATGTAAATTCCATTGTGTATGTAGAGTCTTCAGGTCTGAGCACCTGTGTCGAAGGTTTGTGACGGCCTGCTTGTTTTGCGCATTGCAAGAGTCCATGTTACTGTGAAACTTGGCAGAGCCAAGTCATCCAAGCTCTATAACCTTGCCGGTCCAGTTGAACAACTACCTTGCTAATTCACTTGGTGATTGGGAATGCGCTGTGCGGTAAGAAATTGGGGGAGTTGTTCTGAAACTTAGGGAATTTTGAATCTGCTCTGGGCAGAGACACTATGTGTAAAAATCACCTGATAGTGGTACCCATTGTGCCTGGTAAGCGATTGCCATTGAGCTTGTTTTTAAAAAGCTGAATGGAAGTGGCTGCATATCTTGAGTAAAATAGTCACCTGAGGGCTGTAACTATCCTTTGTTATCTTCTCACTCTGTTCTCCATGTGTGTCCCCCCCCCCCCCCCCCCTTTTTTAAACCCAACACCACCTTCTATTTGCAAGTAGTGCTTGCACCAGGTGAGGAATTAGACATTTGTAAGGCTGCAGGTTGGCGTAGCTGTGGTATACGTTACAGCCCTGGTGCGATGGAAATCATTGCTTTGTAAACACTATCTTAAACGGTTATTGTTTGAGCAGAATATGATCTCCTTAGCGACGCACCATTCAGGTTGAGAAAAGGGGTTTTAACTTCTAGGTCTTGTGCATGTGACTGTATTTGGCTGAAAACACTAATGTTTCATTTCCCTCCCTCCAATTGGCTTGTACTGCAAGTTTCATGAGAACCACCTTTAGTGGTGGATGTCATTTATGATGCTCCATCATCTGGCGATCCACTTAAAGTGTGACGCAAGCATGTTTTACCGTCCTGGTGATATGGTTTGAGAGTCTGGCTAGGGAGCATTGACCAGTGATACAGCTGACAGTCATCTCTGACTGAATTCTGGTTTTCACACCTGTCTGCTGTCCAGCAAAGGTCACACGCCCTGGCTGATCTTTTTTCTCTCTACCCTTACCAGCCTCATCAATTGCTGTAGCTAATTGTAACACCCCTTGCTATCTTCACTGAGTTCTGCACAGATATGGCTCAGTACGACACCAGTTGGTGCATCGGATGGTTCCCCACTAACCTATTTGGTTAGGTCTGTTCATCAGGTCTGAAAGTAAAACTAGAAACAAGATGCTCCTTGGAATCTGAGTGATGCCTTGCTATACCAATTTTTTTTGATATGTGGAGATGGTGTTTCAGTTATGTACAATACAATATCCAAGGGCTGTGACCAAGCTTTGATTTGACTGAATGGCAATTCTTGGCAGAATGTTTTAACTTTTCCTATATGTGCTTTTCCTCAGTTTTTAAGGTGCACATTCCACCCTAATTGAATCTTTAATTGGGAATGTTTTGGCCTGCAGCTATTATTTGACATTTGCTTCCTGGGTGCAATTTCATCTCTGCTGTTACTGAGCCAAGGCCTGGTGGGCTGCTGCGAATGCTGTTGTGCCCGCGGTTCGGCCTGTCGCCCGACTGCTGTTTAGAAGCTGTCATCTGATGGTTTTTAGCACGTTAGAGTCGAGCCAGGGATCTGAGCAAGTTGCTCTGTATTGCAGTCCTGATACCCTTAAGATTTTCTTTAGGGATAAGGAGTAGTAGAAACTACTTTTTTTTTTCTCCCCCCACACATCTTTTAGTTTTAAAGGGACAGTTGTATTTCTAAGCCTTGTTACAGCCCTGACTTGTACCTAAAATTGATCTTTTTAAAGAGTATTAGTGTATGTTGAGACTGCCATGTTGGTCTTCTAAACCCCTAAGTACTGACTGGCAAACATTGTGACTGTGTAGTAAATTATGCTTTTGTTGTTTTTATATATGGTGACATTCATTGAGAATAAAAGTTTGACTTAAACTTTCTCTTGTGCAAGTCTGTTTTCTTCAGCTGCCACTTGTCACCTTTGAGATACCATTTTAGAGACAAGTAGCAATGATTTTCCCCTGTTGTAATGCTATGATAATGCAGATCACTCCTCAAGTTTGAGATAAATGCAGGATCTGACAATGCTCAGCCAGCCAGGAGAACTGATAAAATATTTTAGGACTGACTCCTTTGCTAAAACTTTTTGAAGAGTCCATACCCAAAAAGTGAACTTGTTTGCTATGACTTATCCAGCATATTTTTATTTTTTGTTTGATTTGCAGTGGCAGCTGTCGTTGCTTTGAGGAAATGCTGAAAACATTTGGGTCAGGCAGCATCTGTAGAGAGCGAGAGAAACTGCATTTCTGGTCAACTAACCTTTCATCAGAACTGGAATAGGTTAGAATCCAGCAGTATATAAGCAAGTACATTGGGATGCAGGGGGAGAAAATATGCAAGGGAAGGTCTGTGATTGGGTGGAAGGCAAGTGATTAAATGACAGTTCTGCCTTGCCCCATCATATCACCTTTGAGTTGCTGTTCCAATGAAGCTCAATGCAAGAGGCTGAGGTCAAGAGTTCAGGAGTAGGATGGAGAATTAAAGTGAGAAGGGATTAAGCTTGGCCAAGATTGTGGATGGAATAGATTGATGTGTTTAGCAAAACACTGTTTGGTCGTCTCAATGTAGAGGAGACTGCATCTCGAGCAGGGAATACCATATACTAATCTGGGAGATGTACAAGTAAATTTGAAGTTCTGGATGATGGGAAGGGAAGAATTGAAAGAGTCAGTCTTGATGTCTGGTTGACTTGTCTTGGGCCTGTTTAAAAAAACAAGTGAAAAGCAGGTGGTCTTCCCTTTGCACCTTACTGTCAAGCAGTGGTAGTTTGTGCACCCTTTCAAGACTGCTACTATTCAGAAATTGTTACAATAAGCAAGACACTACTTTAGATCAACACATTGGTGCTTTTATTTGTTCTGGTGTATAGACAATGGACAGTCAGCAAACATACCCTAACCCCCTCCTATCCAACTTGACGTAATTACAGAACCAATACTGGCAACAAAAGACATAGCCACCACCAGCCTGGTAGCTCAGTGCAGCACTGAAGTCATCCAGCTCAAATCAGTAGCACTCTGGCCTTTAGATTAAAGATTGTGGGTTGAAGTCCACTCCAGGCACTTCAGTATACAAGCCACTGCTTGTTTTTAGAATAACATTTGGTTATGTAAGTGACTCTTTCTCCTCTTGATAAGTTGAATACTGTAGCATAGTATGAGCTGTTGCCACATGTTATTTGAAACCATTTTTAAGCTACTGTACTGATATTTTGAAACATTTTAATGTAAATCCTTAATTGAGTTATCTCAGTAATAGTTGCATGGCATCAATTGTCCTAAAAACTCATCTGGTTCATGTCATTTAGGGAAAGAAATCTACTGTCTTTACCTAGTCTGGTCAATGTGACTCCAGACCCACAGCAATGTGGTTAACAACTGCCCTCGGAAATGGCCTACCAAGTCAGTTAAAGTGCAATTAGAGCTGGGCAACAAATGCCAGCAATGCCCATAGCCCTAAACAGATTTTAAATGAGTAGGCATTCTCTGGTGCTGTGGCCCATCACTAAAACATGATCTGGCTGGTTCCACAGCTGTTAGGGGAAGCTTGCCACGTGCAAACTCAGCTGCTATATTTCCCTACAATAGCAACTATACTTGGTATTTCAAAACTTTGTTTATTGCCAGAAATTTGTAAAATGTTTTACATGATGGCCTGAAGCATAGTCAGATACAGCACTGAAAATGGCCCTTCGGCCCACCAAGTCTGTGCCAACCATCAACCACCCATTATACTAATCCTACATTAATCCCCACCTACCTACACTAGGGGCAATTTACAATGGCCAATTTACTTACCAACCTGCAAGTCTTTGGCTGTGGGAGGAAACCTATGCAGTGTAAACTCCACACAGGTAGTACCTAGAACTGAACCCGGCTTGCTGGAGCTGTGATGCTAACCACTGGGCCACCCCAGTGGCATAAATGCAGATGCAGGAGTTCCCCTGGTTCTTATAGACTGACTTTATAACTGACACTTATTGCTGCTGAAATCACTTCAAACCAGTGATAAGACAAATCCCTACTTCAACTGACATGTGTCTTAGTCATGCCATCCCAGGAAGTCCAGGCAACCTGGTCCAATTTGTCCTTTTCCTTTTTCCCTGAATCTGATTCCTAAATTGGAACATGCAAATATGTTGATCAGCAATGAGATGTTTGCATCATTTACAGACAAAAACAAGACTTGTACATTTCAATAGCTTTTATTTAAACATTGCTGTGGGACAGAAGTTAACCTCCCAACTCAGCTCCATTTCCAAATGATCACCTGCACAGACCTGGCAGAAGGGCAGCAAATGCTGGGTATGCACATTAGTCTTCAGAAATCTGCATCAATTGTGAAATATGGACAGTGAGGCCCCAGGTTCCATTCACCTAGTTTGAATCTTTTTTTTTTAGATAAGGCCATACACCAGTCACGTTCAACCAGTGATCCCTATTCACTATTCCACATACAGCCTCCTCCTGCACCATACAATATTATGACACTACCTTAAGTTTTTGCAACTTCACAGGACACAAAATTAAAATTAAGTGGTAGCACAATCCATTTAAGGGTCATTATGGAAGAAGGTTTAGCCATGAACACAAATGGCAGACAGAATTAACACTGAATTGTGACAGAAGTAAAATGCTAGTTGTACTGCACTAGCAAGACCCCACAGATGAATACTGCTTGCCTTGTTTTGGTGTTGGCTGGGGAAGACTGCTGGCCTAGACAAATGGGAATCTCTTGAAGCAATCCACAACACTGAAGTGTTAGAAAAGTAATTTATTCATGTCTAAATGTTCTTACTACTTTCAAAGTGTTGGTTGGAGATCACCTTGAGAACACACAAATCCCTCTCCAAAGGGCAATGTGAAGACAATACAATCTCAGATTTCATGCCATGCTTAATGATATTTAAAGGGGACCTTAGATAAGTATTGATTATAAAAAGATGTAGGGTTAGAGCAGATAACAAACAGCTAGCAATGGCATAGTGGGAAAATGCCCTCATGCTATAAATGATCTTATGACAATATGGTTATTTCCAGCTCTGACCACATCAAGGAGATGAACAGCAGACCAGTAAGGCATTCTGCCTCAACATATATAGTAATTCAAATCAGATTACCCTGTAGAAATATTTACTAGTAGAAATTTCCAGTGCAGCTCTACAAAAACACATGGCTCTGATGAGTTAAATCCCCATTTTATTTGAGAAACAATATAAAGTAAAGTGTTCTCTTGTCCCAGTCCTAAAAACATGGACTAAACAGCGATCGCAATATTCAGATCCATGTGTAGAGTTTGACTAATACTTCCCATCGCCATGATCCAGAAGCCAAGAGTGTGTCACTTCTCCAGAGGTGCATAGTTCAGGAGTTTTTCAATCAGGTCCACGTGGGACAACAGCATCCGTCTACAGCAGTATCGTTTCAGGCCCAATGCATCTAGTGCATCACTGGAAACAAATAACCCACCATCAGTAACAGGTTCATGTTGCATTGCTGATCCTACATCTCTATCCTAAAGGGTAAAATTATGAGGTTGCACAGACTAGGCTTCTATTCACATGAGTAGAAAAGATTAAGGAGCAATTAAATTGAGGTGTTTAAGTTGATCAAAATGAGTTGCTATTTCTCTCAATCTACCCTATTTCCTCTGGTGAGGAAGTCGAAAACTAAGACAAAGCTTATAGGAATAGGAGATGACCATGCTGCCCCTTGGGCCTGTTCCACCATTCAAAGAGATCGTGTCTGATCTGCAACTGACCTAATAACCACCTTTTCCCCATATCCTACTCATGTACCTATAGATTTTTCATAGAAAAGGGAGTCAGACAGAAAAGTGGAGTTAAGACCACAATCAGATCAGTCATCTTGACAAGCAGCAGAGCAGGCTCAAAGGGCTGAATGACCTACTCATGTTGCTATTCATTAATAGACCTAACAAAAATCTATCACTCAGTTTTAATACTAAATTAATTTAGCATCAGTTGTCATTTGCAGAAGAGAGTTCCAAACTTGTACAACCCTGTGTGGAAGTGACTCCAGCTCCCAGTGACAGCACTGAGGTTCTCAACCTCTCCACTCCCCTCCCCTCAAAGCAATCTCTTGAACCATGCTTTCAGAAACTTCCCCTTCCTCCACCGGACCCCGAGGGGCCCTTTGGGAGATGAAAAGGTGCTGTAAACGAAAGTGCAAGTTATATGCATGGTCAGCCAACCCAGCAGGGATAATTACTACTGTATATATAAACAGGAGTAGGCCATTCACCCCATCAAGCCTGTTCAGCCAGTCAGCAGATTGGAAGTTAGCAAATGTAACACTAATACTGTTCAAGAAAGGTTGAGAGATTTGATAGAGGTATTCAAAATCATGAGGGATCTAGACAGAGAATCTGTTCCCACTCATGAAAAGACAGATTTAAAGTAACTGGCAGAAGAAGCAAAAGCGACAAGAGGAAAAACTTCATGCAGTGAGTGGAGTGGGAGGCACGTTCAACAAGCATTCAAAAGGGAATTAGATTTATCTGGAAAGGAAGAATGTGCAAGGTTACAGGGAGGTGGGGGAATGGCACTAAGTGAACTGCTCATTTGGAGAGCTGGTGCAGACACGATGGACCGAATAGCCTCCTTCTGTAATATTTGTGATTCTGTAAAGAGGGAGAGAAAATAGGAAACTACAGGCCAGTTAGCCCAATAGTCATCAGGAAAATGCTGGAATCTAGTAAGTCTTAACAATGCACTTAAATTGTAGTATGATCAAAAAGTCAACATGATTTTACTAAAGGGAAATCC